>NC_064549.1:22341694-22941694 GCF_023856365.1 Brienomyrus brachyistius | reverse complement strand
AACATAACACCCCTGCTCACAGGCCAGCTGCCTCCCATAAGCCATCTGCTCTCCCTAGATAATCAGCGCTGCATGTTAATGAGAGACATCATCTGTCAAATCAGAGTGCAAAAACATATGCTGTCATAAACATCTTTGTACCTCAAAGATGAGGAACAGTTCCATTTTCCCCAAAATTGGGTGTCAAAAAGAGGAATGAGCCTTCCTCGCACTGCTTTGACCTTCGTCCTCCTCCTAGGTGTCCCCGCCCTCGGCATCCCGCCTGAACACACGGAAAGAGGCCGGCCTGCTGGCCGCAGTTCTGCTCACCCAGAAGATCGTGGTGTTCCTGTCTGACACCACGCTGATGGACATGCTGATGAAGATCAACCAGGACGTGCTGTTGCCGCTACTCGACTTGCTCACCTCTCCCAAGATGGGGTACGGCCTCCATCAACCTGTCGCTCCCTCCCCTCCGCCAACTGATGGCCTCTCTGACCCCCCCCCCCCCCCCACCTGACAGTCTCCCCCCCCCCGACCCCCACCACATAGCACCAGGAGAGATGCTTTCTTAATCTTCTTGATTTGAGCGACGTTAATTAGCTGCTCACTCTACGCATGCTTCGTCCCCCCCAGGTTCCCCAGCGGCGTGCAGACCCGGTCGGCCATCTGCTTGAAGACCCTCGGCCTCGTGGCTCTCATCTGCCTGCGCATCGGCCGGGAGATGGTGCAGCAGCACATGGCTGATACCCTCAACTGCTTCTTTCGCGTCTTCTCCCTCCTGCACGAGCTACGGACACAGGTAGCACCCTACTCTCTGTAGCTTAACTGCAGGCCTTCTGTGCCTGGGCACTGCCCTGTAGCTGCAGTCCTCCTATGCTTTGGGGACCGCCTGTAGCTGCAGGCCTCCAGTTCCCAGGCACTACCCTGTAGCCTGTCTGCGGTTCGAAGTGTATAGCATCGGTGTCACTGCAGCCAGCTTTCTGCATCCCTGAACCTCCCGCCTTTGAAACATCATGTGACCTTTGCCCTGGCGCAGGCTGACCTGGCTGCCCACCGCGAGGCTGGCGAGGGCGCCGTGGTAGACCTGCGCTCGCCAGGTGGCTCAGAGGTCACTTACGAGCTGGCAGTGCTGGAGGAGCTGCAGGCCGTGTTCAGCCCGGCGATGGCCTATGCGGCCTATGTCCCGTTCTACTGCCTCATTGGTGAGATCGCCGGCGTGCCGATCCCGCGTTACTGATCCCGAGTCAGTTTGGGGATCGATCTCAAAGCCGCCTTGCTTTGTTACCACCCAAACAGTCCAGACTGAAACCATTTTATTTACAATGGGAGATACAAGGGCAATCGCCTAATGCTGTCGCCATGGCTTGGTGCATTAACCCAGTTTGCGATATACAGCAGAGGAGAGAAAACACCCATTTCTCCCAACATTACCATTAAACTCCCCATCTGAGCAGTTACTGGTATAATGAGAGTGAATTAATAGTATTGCGTTTCACTCGATCAGCTGGTGTGTTTGTCTGCCTTTTCAATATGGACCTATGAAGTCAGTGTGTGTATCATTGTATTAGCATTTTTTCTGCCATTTAATACTAAGAGGAGGCTGTCCTAACTCCTGCAGGCGACGGGGCGATCCGCAAGCTGGTGCCAAATCACGAGCTGGTGTGGAGCTTGGCTCAGCCCTACCAGGAGTGCGTCAGTCCGGGGAGCCCGGATGCCACCGCGGGGGCGGGCTGCAAGCCGGATCTGCCCACCCCACTGCCTTCTTCCTCCTCGTCCTCCCCCTCCTGCTCCGTGGGCTTGTCCCCGGGCCCCAGCGGCCGATTCGGACGCAGTCCATTCCCGGCCCCCCCCTCCACTTCCACCCCCGTGAGTGCCAGTGGCGACATCATCCCTGAGTCGGGCACCTTTGGCAGCCACCTGGTGGGGAACCGGATCCAGGTGCCGCGGGACGCTGAGTCCGTTGGCAGTCCTGGCATCTCCTCTCTGGACACCTGGGGGCGCCAGAACCCTGGTCACCTCGCCTCGGCCGTCGCGAGCTCTGCCTGCACCGGGCCATCTTTCTCCTTCTCCTCCTCGAACTCCTCTCCTGCCTCCTCTTCGTCCTGGGTGCTGGGTCCCGCCCCTGAAGACAGTGCACTCAAGCAGGACCTGGCGCGCAGCGGCCGCGCCCTCCAGGGCAACTGGCTGGCTCACTGGCAATACGAGATCGGCCTCAGCCAGCAGGATCCGCACTTCCACTTCCACCAGATCCGCCTGCAGAGCTTCCTGGGCCACTCGGGTACCACCAAGTGCCTGGCGCCACTCGCCGGCGAGGACTACTTCCTGTCAGGCAGCAAGGACAAGACGGTGCGCCTGTGGCCACTGTACAACCGCGGTGACGGCACGCGGGAAACAGAGCCGCGGCTCACCTACGCGGAGCACCGCAAGTCCGTGTTCTACGTCGGCCAGCTGGAGGCCTTGCAGGAGGTTGTGAGTTGTGATGGCACCATGCACCTGTGGGACCAGTTCACAGGTGGGCACTGGGGGAGAGCACTGGAGAGGTGGGGGGGCCTTGTGTGTGCATTTTGTTGCTCCTGATTTAGAAACGCCTTCTGTTTTTGTTATGTATGGCCAGCAGATGGAGTTGTGGTTAACACACTGTGGTTTCAAGGCCCTGCATTCATATCCTGCAAGGGGCATAATCAGATAAACACACCTCAGTCTTTTTTTTTCCTCCATTTTTCAGCTAAGAGTTTATGGGATCCAAATTCCAGTACAGCTGTCTAGGAAAGGCTTTAAGCTGGATGTTTTTGTTTGCAGCCAAGTTTTTTTGGGACTCAAACTGGCAACCTTCAGGTTTACGAGTGTTAACAGCTATTTTTTTTAACTTTTTTTTCCCCTCTGACCTGACCTATCCACAGGCAAGCAGATCCGCTTCTACGAGGTTCCGGATGGGAAGAACCCCATCACGGCAGTGACCACCATGCCCGCCCCGCACTGCAGTGTCGTGTTTGGCAGCGCCGACTCCGTGCTCCGGTTCATCGACCCGCGCAAACCGGGCTTGCAGGTACCATCTGTCCGTCCGCTCGCTGAGAAGCACTGAGTTCCAGTCCCATCCGCTGCGCCAAGTCTCTGAAGAAATCGTTTTTGGAGATATTAGACATCGGTAATTTTGTCTGAGCTACGTTACTGGGGGGTTCTAAAGTACAGCAGCACTCAGATCAGGTGAATAGTTTTTAATGATGTATGAGAAGTTTAAAGAAACTTTAATGGAAGGACTGTTTTTTGTGTTTTTTTTTTTTTTTTTTTATTTAATTAGATTTAAAATGGCACATAATGTAATGAGCCTCGCCTGCTCGATGTCGCTGTTCCCCCAGCACGAGTTCCGCTTAGCCTACAGCAGTGTCGGCACGGGGCTGATCCGCTACCTGGCCGTGAGCCCTGGCGGGCGCACCGTGGCGGCCGGCTTCTCCTCCGGCTTCATCGTGCTGCTGGACGCCCGGACTGGCCTGGTGCTGCGTGGCTGGCCGGCACACGAGGGGGACATCCTGCAGATGAGGGTGAGGACAGGAGAGGGCGCCGCGCACTCCCTCAGAACACTGCATCAAAAATCACCTGACACCTCTGACATCAGGAGTCTGTCCAGGGCCCTCACCTCTGCAGAGCAGGCCTTGGAGGGTGGGGGCAGACTCAGGCTGGAATTTAATATTTTAATACATGTCTTGTGGCCCTCATCCTGGACTGCACTACAGACGTCAGCAAAACCTCCCCAATTTGAGGCTTGTTTAGCTGAGCTGCTCTTTCCGGAACATGCTGGAACGTGATTAGCAGTTGCGTAACATTTCCCGAGTTGTTTGCTGTGCTGGTGGCAGATGGTTTTCTCATTCTCAGCTTAGAAATTTTACTAGTTTGGTTAAGGACTGGTTAAGTCCCCCTCAGGTCTCCCTGTGATGTCAGACACACCACGGGGGACTTTTGGTAGAATAATCAGCCTGAAAACTTGCTGACTGTAAGAATTTGGCAGTGGGTCTTGGATAGGTTTTGGTTTGTTGGAAGTTGTAATCTGTCAGAGCGAATCTTGTAGGGATATGCCTTGCGTAAGACCCCCGCTCCCCCCCCCCCCCAACAAGTCCACATTTGACAGCATCCTTGCTGACCGCTAGCAGTGTGACTCTTCCGGAAGCTTCCCCCATTAGGATTTTTTTTTCCTAACTGCTTGTTCTGCCCACATCCATCCACGTTTAAAATCCAGGAGGTCAAAGTTGAGCCTTTGAGATCATCTGACGCTCCCAGTTTATCTGAAACCTGTAGGCCAGGTCAAGGATGATGTCTGTGCTGCTGAAGGCATAAGGTCAAGTAAATATGGACAGCGGTTACTCATTACAGGGGCCTTTGTGCGCTGGCCCTCATGAGCCTGCCGTAATGCTCAGGAGCAGCTTAGATAGTTTGCTTTCATTCGTCCATTGACCGTAATTTTGCACCCAGTACAGAGTGACTGTGAACCTGGGGCCTATGCCAGGAAGTGTGAGCCATGCACGCGCAAACACAGACACGCAGGGCGTTTCTCAACAGCAGGAACACAAAGATCGTACTTATGATCTTGGTAAGACCAAGAACAAACTTGGGGTGCAGTGAATCATGGCATTGATCTCGTTTGGCATGGATTGCAAGCGCCGTATCCTTGACATTTTTGAGAGGGGCAAGACCGACCAACGTCTGGGGATGTTTACCATTGTCTACTTTTGTTCTTGAGTATTGGAACTGGTCTTTGGCCATGCAAGATGACGTAACACAGGTACACGGGAACATAAGTATGGACGGACATACACGGACACTTACACTATATGGCGATATAGAGATCCCAGGTTTCCTGTGTGTTTCCTAGACTCCAGGAGGACCTGGAGTTACGTCGCTGCTGACCATTGAGCTCCTGACTCACCCCCATTAAATGTGGTTGTTTTCCTATACATTGTCCTTCCAGTATGGCCACCTGGGACAGTTGACCTTAAGACCACAGAATTGCATGTAGCTTGAAAGAGTTAAAGGCTACTGGACATGTTTGGTTTCACGCCCCTCCCCACACCTTCTTTTGTCCTTTTTCTCCCCCCCTCTATCTCCATCCTTCCTTCGCAGGCTACAGAAGGTAACCTGGTGCTCAGCTCCTCCACAGACCACACGCTGACAGTGTGGAAGGATCTGGAACATAAACCGCTGCACCACTACAAATCTGCCTCTGAGCCCATACACGCCTTCGACCTTTACGGGGCCGAGATTGTGACGGGCACGGTGTCCAACAAGATCGGGGTGTACTCCATGACGGATATCTCCGCGGGGCCCGTGAGCAGCACCAAGCTGAGCTCGGAAAACTTCCGTGGAACCCTCACCAGCTTGGCTGTGCTGCCCACCAAGCGACTCCTGCTTCTGGGCTCTGAAAACGGCGCCATCAGGCTCCTGGCCTAGGTTAATTAGCAGGCTCTTCTTCCGGAATGTTCCGGTGACTTTCGTTCCAGAGGTGGGCCCAAAACAGACGGACCTGCTGTTGGGAAACAAGATGACCACCTCCTTTTGAAGATGGGGAGATGAGGCCATCTCATGTAGCTGCTTAGACCTCATCTAGGAAGGACCAAGTTCCTCAGCCAATAGTCTGTGAGCAAACGAGAGTGAGTCGTTTTCCACATGAGCACAGATCGGTGGACAGAATAACTAAATGCCTGATTACACTCTTCTCTCCCGTATTTTAACGCTGGATCTCAGCTGCAGATGCGGAGTAGTCACTTCCTGTCATGGGCCTCCTTCTTTTTTGAGTCTTAATATTTCGCAGAATTAGGTCAGTCAGGCTGCTCAGGAAGCTGAAGTCGAGCTGTTTCTCACAAAGTGTTTACACTTTCCTAACAGATGCATAAAGACACCAAAAAAATGCAATTCTCACCTACATCCTGCCGAATCATCGTGCACCCAAAGCCCACAGTAACTATGCAGTATTCCTTGATATAAATATATTTTAAGATGCGAATATGGATGCTTGTTTCTACAGATACAGGTCAATTACCCTGCACATTTTATTAGGATTTGTAGTGTGATGCTGCATTGTGTCCTGCTCTGGAATATGACGCTTCGTTTTGGCGTCTTTTACTCCGGTGGAGGTGGGGCTCCAGCACAAGTGCATTCTGGGCCAGCAGGACATCCTGCAGCCGCCTCCCAGCCCGTGGGGAGCCTCGTGGGCTCGTGGGTGTGTAGCGCCCAGCGGAGGGCTGGCCGGGGCACACGGTGATTCTCAGCATCCTGTCTTCATCCACGGCTTTTGGTCATGATGTAAAACCCACAGAATCCCTTGACTTTTTCAGTATTCTGATTTTTCTCCCATCTGCGAGGATCCAAGGTGAAGAAGAGCTGGTGATTTTATTGGTGATTAATGATTTTAATGTGACTCTGGAGTAGCTTTTTCCTAAAACCTGATTTAATCATCACTGTGCTCCCCAGTTTACAAAGCTGTCCTGTTCCTTTGCTACGAGAAAAGACATGTAGTGGCCAAACTCTGGTTCTACCAGACTGTAACTGGTTGGAAACCGTTTTGACTTTAACAATGAATTTCCTTTTCAGTTCACCGTTAATCGTTCTTGTGCAGTTTGTGTTCTGACACCATGTATCTGATCTATACAATGTATTTCTCTATCGAGTCACTGTTTCTTCAGAAAGTGTCCTTCCTCATAGAAGCTGTGGGTCAACACAGGCTTGTTTGTATGGGTTTGGCCTTAAATTAGCTCCTCCCTTTGTCACTTATTCTCATTTAGTTGAAATATCTGTCTAATGGTGGGGGGGAGTGAGCTGGGTGAAGTGAAAGACTTAAGCATCAGTGTTTGGGTGGCTGCAGCCAGTGGACTGTGATCCGATATCGGGTGACTCTCTCTGGGTTGTGGTGAAGAAAAGAGCTGTTTTGAGGTAGTGTGCTGTAGCATCCATTACACATGGCGTGTCTGTGTCCCGGAAGGCCTACATCACTGCTGATGGACTCCAGTCCTGAGGGGCGCCATCATTCTCAGACTTTTGTTCCATCCAAGGGCTAAGCTGGTTCATTACAATAATCGCTGGCGGATTTACTGGATAACCTCACTGAGTTCCCAGCATCAGTCACCGATTAGTGTAGCAGGACCTGTGGCTTCAGCATTGTGGGGTTGTGTCTTTCCTCCTCAGATTTGCGGTCCTCCTGGACGGTCGTCTCAAAGCCCGCGCTGAGTTCCTGGTTCTGTCGTTCTGGATCCCCATGCCACCGCTCAAATGCCCAAATGCTGTCCTTCCAGCCGCTTCCGGAATAATTACATCCCCTCTTTGTGGAATCACGTCCAATAGGAAAGATTGTTTACAAGGGTTTGTCTATAAATTTGTGACCCATCTCTTTGGATTTTGTAAATACCCTCATCATGGACGCCCCACCCCCCCAGGTCCCTGTGCGTAGGGAGTTGTACTCGATTACCCAGCAACACACCTGTTACCTTCATTATCTTGTTATATATTCCATTGGTGCATTTTAATGAAAGAAATAACCTAATGAAAAACTTATTTTATTTATTAACACATTTAATAAAATATTGCTTATGGAAACATTTCAAACCTGCCTTGTCCTCTGTATTGACAGGACTGGTCATGCAGTCCGTGCCCCCCCTCGCACCCCCCACTGGGGATTTGCAGCTTCAGCCTTCTTATCGTCTGCTTGTTTCCTGTACGCATTTCTGCTTTGGATTTTTAGTGTTTGAGACGTTCTGTCATCAGTGTCTGTCAGACATGCCGGCGAGGGCTGTGAAATAATGCCGGATTCAGGCAGGAATTCTGTCCTCATCCTGGTTGATCCAAGCACAGGAAAACATACAAAAAACATGTAAAGCCATCTTAGCTAAATAAACCAGTACACGTGTACAAAATAAAGTAGCACGCAAAACCAGCCAGTATACTGTCTAAATGGCAACACACAAAATGCGAGCTCTGTAACCACCGCTGCTTAACATGGCTGTTTTTAACCATCACTGAATAGTCTCTGCGTTTCTTCCTTGCTAAGTGAAAAGGAACAACAGTTGTTTCTGCATTATTTTTGGATATAATAAGGCAACAGGAAGTGGGGACAGGACGTGATGTCATATTTGCTCCTTGTTCGTGATGAAGTGTAACGGTTTTTGTGTTTAATGTTTGACCCTCGATCCTGACTCAGTGTTTGCATTTACACACCAGCAGAGGCTTAGCGAAGAGCAGATCAATGGAGGTTGATGTTTAACTGTGGGTTTGGCAGCACCGAGAGTCTCCTTTGGCTTTCGCGAGCTTCTCCTCATTTCAGCCTGGATAGCAGGTCTCCCACCTCAAGTCTCCAAGGTAAGTGTGAACTTCAGTCTGTTCAGCTACCGTGACATCACTGTTTTATCACTCTTTGTGTACTTGTGAACATTTGGGTTAATAGAGAGAATATTTTTGCTCTCTTCAGCTCAACTGCTGTAAATATTCCTGCAATTTTTAATAATGTGAATCTGTATATTTAATAATTTTTAGAATCCCTGTTTGTTTTCTTTACTTTTGTTTTGATTAATTAAGTAGACAGTTGATACTCGGCACCTGTGAGTATCTAGTTCGAGGCAGAATGTAAACCTGCATGTTAATCCTGTTTTTTTTACTGGACTGTATGTGATACTTCCTGGTTAATTTTGTGTTTAGGGGGTATTTGACTTTGACTCCCTTGCTCTTTGCACAGGTCTTTAAGAAACTGATTTTTGGTTTTAAAAGAGCATTTTCCCAAGACTTGGCTAACCACCACGATCAACTTTTAAACATTTATCGATCTCTTTGCTGAAGTATGCTTGACAAACAAAGTGTTTCAGTTGTACTATCAGATTGTGATTCCAGGCCAGTCCAGGCTGAAAGGGGAATGGATTAAGTTATCATGTGTCCTCTACGGTCCTTTTTTGTGTGGGTGTAGACATACCCAGTTGTTTGCTGCGGGAAAGGTTAATCTGCTCACAAGGGCAGAGCCGTAGGCGTCCAGGGAAACGCGGAGCCTGTGTTTCCGTTCAGGGCAGCCTTCACAAAGCCTCTTTGGAGCTTTGAAGGCTTCTAATATCAGCCTTTGTGCTCGTGATTTTAAGTCAGTGTTGGGTGACAAGGTGAGAATTATAAGCCGGGCACAGTGTGTGAAGGATGTAGGACACTAACGATTTTATCTGGCATGACGATTCGCACCCTGTTTTAGTGGAATTGAACTGAATGTAATTTGCGTGATTTATTTTCAAGTTTAGTCAATTCACTTCCGTGCGATAATGACGTGAGGCATCTAATGTGTCTGTTTGCACATGTGTCACTTCTATGGGAAGAACTTTGAAGCGCAGAGGTTCTGCTGGGGCCTTCCAGTCATAGGGCCAGTTCTTAACCAATGCACCACCTGCTGTTCTGGAGTGGTGGTGCCACCTGGCTTGCTTACTGTTTTCCTCCACCTTGGCTGGCATGCGGAGGCAGTCTCACCCACAGAATAGACCTTTGTCTTCCCCTTCTGGCACAAGTCTGTGAGGACCGCGGATCTCCTTTCCCATGTCCTACCTTTCGCAGCCTTTAAAAGCCAATGCGGACAGAGTGGGAGAGAGCGGGAGAGCGGCACATCTCAGAGAGGGTGGATAGTGAACATATAGGACCTTGCTTTTAAAACCAAACAGGTAGGCGTGTTCATATCTGCATTTTCTCCTAACACCACAGGTGTAATACCACAGCGTATACTTTCGAGGTGACTAAGTGATTATACTGCATAATTTAGACAGTGATTTAGAAGGTCCAGTTTGAACTGGAGTGTACAGATAGTGGCCAGACATCACTGCCAGTGATGGGCCACGTCTCCCAGCTTCTGCGGCTCATTGGTTCCGGTTGGCTGGAGAAGTTCCAGTGCTGGTGTGCTCAGTATGGACTCACTCCTTGCCACAGGTTGGACTGAGAAGCACCATGGACCTGTGGCTTCTGACTCTCCTGCTGACCAGCTTCCATAGCCGCGCTCTGGCCGTAAGTCTCGTTCATGAATGTAGGAAGTCCTCTTTTGAGCTTGAGTACCCCCCCAGTGTATCCCCCCACCCCCCCCCACGGCCTGACTGACTGTTCTTTTTCAGGGTGATGGCAACGGGTCGGACGCCAACGGCGGATCCATGGTGATGCCGGTGAATCCTCTGACTCAGCACACTGACACGCCTCATGCTGTCCAACCTGCCTCCTCAGCATCCGTCTAACCAGAGGCCTCTCCCATGTGAGCAGGAGGTGCCGGAGATGCTGGCCGTCGCCAACCACAGCCAGGAGAATCCCGCTAAGGAGGGAGCTCCCCTCCCGCCGGAGACAGTGAAGGGCGATTCCTCAGAGGAGCTGGTGGGCTGCGAGGCATCCGTCTCCAGCGCTGAGGTCCAGAAGGAGCTGGGCAATGCTATGATGAAATTTGGCCTGCGTCTGCTGGAGGAGCTGCCGGCCACAGAGGAGCAGCCCAACGTGATGGTGTCGCCCCTGAGTGTCACCATGGCCCTTTCCCAGCTGGCCCTGGGTACGAGGCTGGGTGGATGCATGTGGTTGTGAAACGGTCCCTTTTTTGGGGACAAAATTCGAAAAAAATGTCAGTTCAGCATTTTGAGAGAAAGGCAGTATGTGGTAGTCATGAGCAGTAAGGATTTGCAGTAGTGTGGTGAGCAGTTTGGCTGATGGTGCTGACGGTGTGTCGTAGGCGCCGTGGGCGACACAGAGACCCAGCTCCTGCGAGCCCTGCACGTCGACGCGCTGCCCTGCTACCACAAGGCCCTGCGCCACCTCCTGCATCAAGCGCGTGATGACGCCCTGCAGGTAGCATCCCGGCTGTACCTGCGACCTGGTGAGTATGGTGGGGGGGGGGGGAGGGGGCTTTTAGCCGTAAGGCATGTTGTCATTGCCAATTTTACTGGTCAGATTAAAATGCTACTTTAACATATAGCACAACACTACCGCATGTTACACGGTCTATTTACTTTTGCATATACTTCAATGGCCAACCTGTTGCCTAGATTACAGAAATGTAAGTTGTATGTACAAACAGTACACTAGCTGTTACAATTAGCAAATGCCAAAAAGACAGCAAAATTAGCAGATGCTGTAGCACAGCACACAATAAGCACATGCTATAGTACAGTACACAGTTAGCACGTGCTATAGTACAGCAGACAGCACATGCTGTAGTACAGCAGACATTAAGCACATGCTGTAGTACAGTACGCAATAAGCACATGCTATAGTACAGCAGACAGTTAGCACATGCTATAGTACAGCAGACAGTTAGCACATGCTATAGTACAGCAGACAGTTAGCACATGCTATAGTACAGCAGACAGTTAGCACATGCTATAGTACAGCAGACAGTAAGCACATGCTATAATATAGTACACAATAAGCACATGCTATAGTACAGCAGACAGTATGCACATGCTAAAGTACAGTACGCAATAAGCATGTGCCATAGTACAGCAAACAGCGTATGCTATAGTAAAGTACACAAATAGCAATTGCAGTTTTGCCACCACCGAGTGGTAGACAACAGCTGAATTAGGGTCCTGGCTAGTGGATGTTTCAACAATGTACTGAAACAGACCGTGCTCAATCCACACTTACGCACTTTGTGCACCAATTTTGTTGAGTTTTAAAGCTTTTTTGAATATATTCAAACTTTGATCATTCAAAACTGCACCATCAAAAACTGTATAAGATGCAAGCTGTCTGTATTAAGTTAGCAATTAAATCATTTTTAAAGTTATATTACAAACTGCAGTTTGTTCGTTATCCCAACAGGCTATTTACAAGGTAATAAATACTTGTAAGTGTGTGTGCATGTGTGTGCAGACTGGTCTCGAAATGAAAATCTCAGTCCAGTCAGCTGACCAAAGTCGGTAACCCTGTTGTTAGTTAATGTGCAAAAATAATTTATTCTAAGCGTACTTCCTGTTTTTGATGTGTAGCTCATTTTTGTGCAGCCAGTAAGGAATTAAGCTTGGGCTCTCTCACCTTACACCTCCTGGGAGAAAATCTTAGAGTCGCCTTTATATTTTCTGGTCCAGTATCCCAGTCGGTTTCTGTACTTTGAAATTCATCTCTTTTATAGGCATAATATCAGGTGGCCAGCATGCTGTGTGGATGGCAGTCTCAATATCCAACAGTCCATCCATCCATCTTCTCACACAAAAGAGAAAGTGCCATTGACATCTCTGTTGGGCCTCAGAGTACTATGATAATGAAATGAACAAACGTGAGAACTTTCTCGCTTTTTCTGCTCATTCAGAGTTTGCGGTGAAGCCAGCTTTTGTACAGGGGTCACAGCAAATGTACGACTCGTACCCGGCTCACCTCAGCAGCCTGGAGGAGGTCAATGAGTGGGTGAAGGCTGCCACCAAGGGCCAGGTGACTGACTTCCTGTCCAGCCTCCCTCCCAACGTGGTACTCATGCTCATCAATGCTGTCCACTTTAAAGGCAAGTCATCTGCACGGTCCTCATCCTGCACGTGGTTGAGGGTTGGTCTCTCCCGCGATAAGCCAGTGTATTGTAGTGGGGGGGGATTGAACCCAACTGAACACCATGTTCCATAGTATTGTCATAACCTACTGCTAATACCGGTGTAGCATCAGTGCGTCATGCGCCTCATTGTCCTTAAAGCTGCATCCTCTGCAGGGTTCCTTCTCTAGCCCCTCCCTCTCCACACAGGTGAATGGGAGGCACGCTTCGATCCGCGCTTCACCTCCACAGATGTCTTCTACGTTGACGACAAGCACGAGGTCAAGGTGGACATGATGCATGGACCCAAATACCCCTTGAGCCTTCTCATGCACCACGAGCTGGAGGCTCAGGTATGTACCACATTGTACCAGTACCATTTTATGTACCATTGTAAAATTAACATGAGCTAATGTCCTAGCATCCCCCTCTGGCCTGTTTCCTCTATAATCCATAGACCAGAAACCATCCGCTTTCTGGTTGCATCCCTCTTTCTCCAATCGGTGATCTCCCTGCACAGGTTGCCCGCTTCCCCTTCAAAGACCATAAGAGTCTCCTGGTAGTGATTCCCACGTTGGGGAAGGTAAATGTATCAGCCATCGCAGCCAAGTTCAACACCTCCGAACTCTATGCCAGCCTCCCGGAGCCAAGGAACATGGAGGTGAAGCTGCCCAGGTTCAGGATTGAGTACGGCCAAGAGCTGGAGCAGGCGCTGACCAGCATGGGTACGCAGAGAAACACACAGCCAGCTGTCATTCAGAACTGCCTGAAGAGCAGCTCCGAATCTCTTCTATGATTTGTCCATCCGTGTCCCAGGGCTGGGGAAGCTCTTCTGGGGACCCAACCTATCCCGCATCGCCGAGAGCCCCCTGCTGGTGAGCAGCGTGCAGCACAAGACCAGCATGGAGCTGCGGGAGGAAGGTGCAGAGGCGGCGGCTGCTACCGGCGTGTCCATCTTGCGCTGGAGCCCCTTCTTCGGCGTGAACCAGCCCTTCTTCTTCGCCCTTGTGGATGACCACACGCAGGCCCCGGTGTTCCTGGGTGTCGTCAACAACCCCAACCCTGGCACGCCCCTTGAACTGAGAAGGCTGACAGGGAAGCGCGTCGTCCCAGACAAGGGCGACGAGGATGACGACGAACCGGGAGACAAGATGGCAGACAAGCAGGGCGAGAACAGGGGTGACAAAGTGGGTCCTCGATCCAGCAAGAGTCAGCCCAAATAAGTGAGGTGTCGCAGGGACTACGAGACAGAGGCTGCAGTCTAGGGAGAGTCACCCTGCCTGCTGAAGGGGGGGCGGCCTGTATGCATTTCTACACAATAACATGCACATATCCATGCTTCACTGCTACGTTTGCTCTCAGACACTGAAACTAAAGTTTTTTCCTTGGGACATCTAACAACTGCAGTGAAATTAGCAAACTCAGAAACAGACTAAACTTTATATCAACATCTTTTTGCACCTTTAGCTCAATATGTTTCAGCGTCCATTTTATTTAAAGGTGATGCGCTTTTTCGCCACAAGATGGCACAAATACACAGAGCTAGGAAATACGCGCGCGCACACACTCACACTCACACACACACACACACACACACACACATTTACTTTTTGCAGCACCGCCAAACGGTCCTGGCCGTTTTTTACCCAGAGAAAGGTATTCATTTCAGAATCATTATAAAAAAAAACGAGCCTTTTTCTGTGATTTAATAAAAACACACACACATACTCACCTTTGTCTTATTTCTCACAAAGCCAAACTGTTACCAACACAACACACATGCTACCACATACTTCCGATGACAACTTGCTTTATTATCCAGCCGGCGATGCAAAATAAAACCTGCAATTACTAACGTTTTACGGTAATACTTAGCTGTTTAATTCTTATAGAAGCGTAACCGCCACCTAAGTTGTTATTGGGTAAGCAATATTTAATCAAATCCATTTCAACTGATTTGAGTTTAATTGAGCCTGTTTCTTATGTTTGTTTGTTTAATCCGCACTCTCTCAATAGACTGTTGTTTATTTTCCTATTAAACATTCATTTTCTTTTGCAACCTGTGTAAATCAATCACGTGTGTGCTTGTTTTGAGGCAGATACAGTAAATGTAGATTTTTCTTTCCGTATCAGTTCCCATACCTCAACGAGTAGATGTCTGAATCGGAGGGAGCAGGCAAAACATTCCAATAACCTTTCCAATTCGATTTCGATGTACATTACCGCGTTAAGTTTCTCGTTCCCACTGACAGATCTCACCAAATATGCCCCCACTACCATAAATCAAATGCATATTTAATGTCGCTATTTTACTATTTCGTTCTGAGAACTGTAACAGAGCAGTGCATTGTTTCTCAAATCAAACCTCAGCGGGATTTTCCTTAGCTCGCTGTGATCCGACTGGTGCAATAATCCCAACGCTCATTCTTAATCGGGATAATTTTACATCTCCGGATTAATTTGTTCCAACTACATTTGTGTTTTAGGGAATTAAGAAATGATTGGGACCAAACGGGTAAGTCCCAAAGCACATATTAAAATGCATGTGTAAATGTCTTTGGCTTTTAGTTCATTAAAAGCAGGCAGATGTGCTAGATTCGGGAACTGATCTAAAATTAATTCAGATGCAATTGGGATACTACAAAAGCTAAACGGCTTATCAAATTTAGCATAAAATTGGATCACATTCGCAGACTGGAGTGTTATGTTACGATGCTTCAGTGAGTAGCATTATAACCTCAAATGTGGCTCGGCCCGTAAATCACCGGCAGTATGTGCGTGCGCACCCTGCCAAGGAGCGGCATCCTATCGGGGGTGCACCCCGTGACACACTCCAGGCACGCTGTGACCAGGTACTGAGCAAGTGGTGCAGAATATCCGTGGATGGAGGGATACGTGCAGTTATCAAGACTAGCAGGGCATGAAAAACAATAGCATACGGGGGATTTTATCTGTATTTACGATGAGCAGGGAAAGCGGAGGGGTGGGGAAATACATAGGCAGACTCGGAAAGCTGTCTGCGCATAATCCACTCAGTCGTCGTATTTTGGGGTCCCGCATTGATTACCATGTATTTGACTGCGTATCATAGTGTTCATAACAATTTTAAATGGAGTGATGACGTCTGGGGAGACAATCCGTGGTAGTTTTGGGCACAACACCTGCTCAGGAATTAAGATAAGATATTCCGCTACTAACATATCAAGTTAAAGTCTGTATTTAATAAATGAGCAATTGGATACGTGAATTTGGCGGTTGTAATGTTCCTTGGGATCAAGTGAGAAATCTCTTCCTTTCTCCTTACCTCTGTATCTTCTTCCTTTCTGTTTTTGCTCCCCAACCCCTCATACGGCATGTCACACTGGGCCACAGTTGCTGCTTAATGAATAAAAAATGGCCTATAGAAATGAAACCGAAAAGACTGAGCGAGTTGCTCTATCATCTCTAGCAGTAATTCTGCTGTAATGATGTAGAGCCCTGTTGTGTTTTGTAATATCTATTACAAATAACCAATTTAATTTGGAGTGCAAGTTTAAGTGATATCAGTCAAGGGGTGAGCTTTTCATGTTCTATTTCTAGGTGCCATTAAATCTATCTGGCTAAATGACGCCACAGTTACTGTACTAGATTTTCTTTTCCCCTGATCATACAGTCTGATACACAGAAGTTTGGTACTAACTGCCATGATCAAATGTAGAAAGCCGATCAGAAAAGTGAGAACCAGTGCTATAGTGGGAAAAACAGGTGTCGATACTCCCCTTGTTATTCAGTATAGGGTGCCAGTACTCCTCCTGTTATTCAATACTGGCTGCTCGTACTCCACTTGTTATTCAGTACCGGCAGCCCGTACTCCGCTTGTTATTCAGCACCAGGTGCCGGTACTCCCCTTTTTATTCAGCACAGGGTGTCGGTACTCCCCTTGTTATTCAGTACCAGCAGACACTGAGAACTGCCAGTACTATAAAGAGAAAACAAAGAGGGGCTGGTACTCCGTACCCTTTCGAGCACTGGTGAGAACTCTGCTGAATGACGTAAATAAGGGCTACTCAAATCACAGTCCCCATGTGCTGAGCACGGCTGGTTTGACTTGTTAACTGTATACTGTACTTGCTACAGTAGGCTGGCAGGCTCACCTGGAAAATGGAAAACAGTACATGTACTATAATAGGTCAGACTTAAGTAAATTCGGTCAGGTAACGGTCCAGGGATGCGTTTCCCAAAAGCTTAGTTGCTATAAATACGTTAGCAACTTACATGGTTGGATCCATGCGACTGAATGGGTCCGACTATGTATTTGCTAACGGGAAAATTATTCCCCAGAGCACAGATGAATATCTACATGGTATAAAGCCTTCCAATCTTATGGATTTTTAATCGGTTAATTAAATATGAATGTGAGTTTGATGTATAATAACGCCTCGTGTCTCCAACGTAAGGATAGATAAAGACGCATTGGCTTAATTTTGTTAATTTGCAAGCCCTGAATTAACAATTTGTGTTAACACATTCCGCAGGTAATTAATTGTTCTCGGGCCAGCGTGATGATAATGAATCGATTTCAATACAAATTTGGCTTACCTACACGGCATACTAATCGGAATTAGACGGCTGAGAAAGGGTCGCGAAGGAACAACAATCCGCTCTCTGGTCATTAGAGCCGTCAGGCAAACAGATGGTGTTCACAGTTCAGGGAGCGCAGAGTCTGTTAACCCACTGCCCATTCAGTCATCCCTCTTGCTTTTGATGCCCGTAGGTTCGCATGTCCCGCAGCAGCTGCGGCTCTACCATGTACTCAAGCTCTCGACCGATTCTGCTTCCAACCTCTTGGCAAAACCTGCATTTGCCACTTGTGGGGTCCTGGAAAGTGAAAGATGAATTGAGGTGTTTTTTACAACGTCAAAATTAAGATTCATATTATGATGGGCCCGAAACACACAAGTAGGGGAATCCCTTGATGGGACACGCATACACTCACCCCGGACAGAGAAGTCAATCCACCTTAATCACGATTTCGTACTACAAGCAAGGGCGTAACTTTGGCTGGAACATTGGGCGAGGGGGTCGAGGTCTCCACCCATTAAGGGGAAACATGATTATTGGGGAGGTTGTATTAGCTGGTTTTGATTTACTGGGGGGCTACAACCCCCCCAGTAATTTACGCCCATGACTATAGGGGCATCCAACATACATAACACATGGGGGGCACGCAAACTGCACAGACAACGAAAGCCACGGAGGCCATGGTGAATTCCGAAAAACTACGACGCCCCGAACTGTAATATATACATACTAATATTTTGATGTAATTTTATATAAAACAATGTAAGATTGACAAAAAAATGTTTTGAATTATGTTTGAAAGTAGACACGTTTTTCTTAATCTCTGCTCGTTTTCTATATGTTCTCCGTACAAGTGCACACAGCAATAAGATTGAAAGGCTGTATTCCAAACATTTAAATAAACCTTATGCTAGGTGCGTCACTTGCATTGTCTAACAACACATACAAAATGCTTCGTTGACGTTTCGCTTTTTTGTTTATCAACACCGTGCCTTCATAAACGCAAAACGAGTATTGATAAACCGATCTTCATGTGGATAGGCTAAGAGACTTCGTGGAGGGATACGGTAGCCAATCCTCTTACCGAGCCAATCTGCGCTGACGCACCGAAACGCGACCAATGGGGTAGGACGTACTGACGTCTGAGTCGCGCGGGACGTTCTCGCGCGTGTGTGGAAGGAATTTGGCGCCAGTAACGGAACGGCGAGTGGGGAGACGCAGTAGCGATATAAACACACGAAATAGAAAAATAACCTGGTTGCAGCTGATCGTTTTTTAATTCAGACATGACCGTCAAGCTGTCCGAAGGAGCAATTGAGGTATGTCAGTGTCAGTCCAGTGTCGATGTGTCTAATGTTCGTTTTTCTGGAGAGACCGCGACTGATAGGACTTTGCAAGGCGGGCCGTCGAGCTTGGTCTTGGTTTACAGTTTGTTGTCTTGTTCTCTGTTATATCATAGACCTATCTTAGACCTTATTTTATGAATGTTGACTTAATATGTTTGAGTTTTTTTTAATATTCTGGCTGGTTCTACTTCAACTTTGATTTTTAGCTACTTAGCCGATAGCTAACGAAACAAATAGTTTCCGTTACTTTTGTGGTTTTTTTTTTTGCTAATGTTGGCTGATTTTGTGATGATAATAAAACGGAAGTAACCATGGGTACTTATACTAAATAGCCAGCCGCGTTTTCAGTTTTTCGGTGTTGTGTTGTTTGTTATTCAAAGGCTCTGTCGAAGGGCAACGCGGTGAACAGCCCGGTGCTGCAGGTCGTGGTGAGTCTGGAATATATTTTTACGGTGAAATTTAAGATAAGTGTTAGATGTATATCAAACTCCCCATCAAAGATGTGATGGTTTCACATGCATATTTGGAAATATACGTAATTCTAAACCGTATTATAATGTGATTGCACACACGTAATGTCGTCTCTCTCTCCTTCCAGAACATCCGTAAAATGGAAGGAGGCAGCGGCCCGCCCCGGATCCGCGTTATGTTGAGCGATGGGCAATACACCTTGTCCTGTGAGTGGAAATACATGGCCCTCTTTGCTAGTTAAAGGCCTCCGAGTGTTTCTGTATACTGCTCTGAGAGTAGGCATGTGTGATGATTTTCTGTTTTACCAAATGACCGGATTTGTCTTAAACGGAGAAGTTGTTTAATTCCCTCTCCTTTTGTTTTGAGCACATTTACAGCAGTATCTGTTACTTTCAGAGCAGTCACTTTAGATTGATTTGTGCTGTTCGCTGTTTTTAAGTACTGTAAAATTTTTGGCTTTTTTTGCTTTTAATGAGAGTTGGGGACTCTTGTGCTGAGATACCTGTCTTCCCCACAGCCTTCATGCTGTCCACGCAGCTGAACACCTTGGTTGATCAGGGCCTGGTGGCACCAAACTGTGTGTGTGTGTTGAAGAAGAGTGTAACCAACGTCCTGAAAGATGGCAGGTGTGGGATTCTGACCTGGGCTCCCCGTGGCCGGGTGTTCTGCTGTGTGTTCATCTTCATTAATAGTTAAAAATAAAAATAAATAAGGCTGAAAAATCCTTCGTTATGTGGTGTGGCAGCTGAACTCATCCGAATTTAATTTCCTTCTGGGCTGCGTGTCGTAGACGTGTGGTGATCATCCTGGACTTGGAGGTGGTGCGGCCGGCTGAGGAAGTGACCGGCAAGATCGGTGAGCCTGTTCCTTACGTGGAAGGTGGGTCCTTTGCTACAGAGTGACCAGTTAAACTACTAGCCATCTGCCTGTGCGACTTTTGGGGGTGGAATGTTTTTTTAAACAGGGTCACTCCCACAGATGCTATTTACAGCCTTTGAGTAGCTGAATGACGTTTGTCTTAAAATGCTAAATATTTCTTGCTTCTCCATCCGTGAAATTTATGGGTTGGCTTATGAAGGACCATTGGTGGAGGCCGACATTTTCTGATAGGTTAAAACGTACCCATTACAGAACAAAAGCTGCAGCTGAAATTTTTGTTTAGGGAGGAGCTTAGACTCCTTCCTTAATCAAAGGATTTAATAGCATGGAAAACTCTTGCTTCAGTTTGGGGAATTCTTGGGAATGCATGTGGGCAAAAAGATGCCAGCCATCTCTGGCCTCCAGGATGGCTGCAATTAGTGGCTTTTCCTCACCTCAACTAATGTACTGCAGGTCAGTCGAAAGCACCAGCACCATCTGCCCCAAATCCCCCAGCCCCCCGCGCCCTGCAGCCCCAGAACGGACATGATGGTGAGTGTCATGGAGAGCTTCGGATATAGAATTAATTGTACCCCATGTCACCAGCAGGTGGCAGCACACACACATGCATACTCATTTCCTGTGCATCTTGACATTGGGCAATTTCTCAGGCTGTCAAGTATTTGGGGGTTTAATCTTTCCCCTAGTCAGTGTAGTCGACAAAAAATATGGCATATTGTTAAAAAAAGTTATTTAAAATTTAAATTATTGTAATCTAGCTTTTTGATTTCCAAAATGCTTCAGTTCACTCTACTAAAGGTTTTCCTTTAATATCAATACATAATTATCAGAGTAGTTCAAATTATCACAAACATAATAGTGGTTTGTACACTGCAAAGTCCAGCGGCAGACCATGGTGGCATGAGCGCTATGCATGAGCGCCTGAAGAGGAAATACAGGCAGTATTCTGGTTGATGGACCGCCTGTGTAGGCGAAACCACCGTAAGTGTTTTCTGTTCGTGGTTATTAAATTGCCATTGGTATGGAGAGCTTTTTAATACCTTCTGTCGTTGTAGCTGCTAAGTAGCTGACACTTGTTAAAGCCATGAAGTGTCTGCCTGCTACCTGAGAATTTCCATTGGATAAGTGTTTGAGAAAATGTTTAGGCTAAAATCTGGGCTTATTCTGTGTTGGCAGTACCAGTGTTTGTTCGTCCGCATTGGACTTGTTGGGACCAGTGTTCTTATCGTAAATTAAAACTGATACTAAAATGTCAGCGGCCGCCCTATCATGTACACATCTTGTGATGGCTGCTCTGGCAGTATGTGTGTGTTTCACATGGCCTTTTTTCTGTTAAACACAGCAAGTCCTTCCCTAATAGGTTCAGAAACTAGTTGCTTGTCTGTAGACATTGTTGGGGTGTTAAAAGCATAGGCCCTAGGAAGCTTAATGGGTCCGCTGGGTACGTGACACCTTGTTGTGTGCCCCCTTTAAATGTTCTCCCCTGTTTCCCCAAGCTTCTATGAACAGAGGGTCCAACTCTGGCAAGCTCTTTGGAAAGAAAGCCCCATCTACCCTCCCCTCCACCCCTGGCGGCTCCTCCAAAGTGGTGCCCATCGCCAGCCTCAACCCGTACCAGTCCAAGTGAGTGTCCTTTGGGAATTGGTGAAGTGCGGTTACGCTGTGTCCTGTATCCAAGCAGGCAGCCAGTTCCTTAACGTCCACACGTCCACAGTGCTAGTCAACTTTTTTTTTTTTTTTTTTTTTGGTGGGTGTGTGTGACGGTGGGGAGAGGTATACAGATCATTCAGTTGGTTCTAAGTTTAAATTGGGGGACGTTTTTGTTTTTTGTGGTCTTTATTGTGAAGGTTCCTCATTGAGAAGGATTTTGTTGTACTTGCATTTGTCATCATTGTAGAAACTTTCCTGCAGATATTGACTTTTTTAAATGTCTGTGTGTCATAAAAAAAACATTTCCCAGCCCAGTGGAACTCTAAGCCAAACCGTTTCTGTTGTATATTAATTTAGAATTCATTTTCCCATATTGATTGCTTAAGCAGGAAGGGGATGACAAGAGCTGGAGATCCTTATTTGCTTCCTTTTCCTCTTCTTTCCTGCCCAGGTGGACCATCCGCGCTCGTGTTACCAATAAGAGCGGCATCCGCACTTGGAGCAACTCGCGTGGCGACGGCAGGCTCTTCTCCATGGAGATCGTGGATGAGAGCGTGCGTCTTTTCAGTCATCCACATTTCCTGCATCTGTTGCTTTTATTTCATGTGTCGCTGACAAACTGCTGCCCCTCTTGGTTATTCAGGGAGAAATCAGAGTGACAGGTTTTAACCAGGAAGTGGACAAATTTTACAGCCTCATTGAGTCTGGCAAGGTGAGTTGTCACAGTTCTGCTGTAGCTCCTGTCTTTTTTTAACTGGTTTGTTTTAATGCTGTTTTTAATGTTGGCTTGTTCCTCATATTATCAAAATTAACTGTCGTCGGTAATAAGTCTTCTTCCATCCCAGGCTAAACTAAGCCTTCGCATGAATCTTGAAACTTTATGAAGGAGGATCTAGGCTACCGCGTCTCGCACCTGCAGGTGTACTACATCTCCAAGGGAACCCTGAAGATCGCCAACAAGCAGTACACATGCCTGAAGAATGACTATGAGATGACGCTGAATGGCGAGTCCACTATCATCCCATGTGATGACGCACAGGATGTTCCCATGGTGCAGTGCAACTTTGTATCCGTCGCTGACCTTGAGACGCGCGACAAGGATGCCATCGTGGGTAAGATGTGTGCTCCTTATCAGATGTCAGCTGTGATCGGCCTCTTCAGCCTGGAGATTAATGTGCCTGTTGCCAGGGAGGCTTGTTAATTACTCTAAATATTGATAAACGTCTTGTGACTGTTGCTGATGACCATATTAATAGCCCGTGGCATGGATTAGCTTGTGTGTTTCCCTGCTACTGAGGAGTGGAATGCTGCACAAATGGTTTCTAAGCTTGTGTTTGTGGCGTTGCTCAGCTCGCTCTGGGAAGCCACATCGATGCTTCTTCAGCTGTCATCTTTGCCGGTTGTGCAGCCCTTCCCATGGTTTTATTGACAGGCTGGTCTTCCAGTAATGTCAATGGGGCTATTGCTTGTTTTTGATGTAAAACAAAGCATCCCCTGTGATAAATATCAAAACACCATTGCAAGAAAGATATTATCCCTCGAATTTTCAATGGACATTTGAGGAAAATCAGCGGGAAAATCTAAATTGTACTTGACTCCTTGAGCGTTTTTGATCTGGGCCTCAATCCTTAAACTTGTTTCTCTTCAATATGTATCCAATTAACGTCAGTTATTTCCTGACCTCACGGACTACCCCCGAAACCTTGTTGACCTCTGCTGACATGTGACTTGCTCCTTTGACATACGCCACCCGTGCTTTGTCGTGTCGCTTGTTGCAGGTTTTATGCAGGTTATCTGGGACAGGTTCCCCTGCATCGTTTGTGATCAGTGACCCGACTAGGGATTTTAGCCATGCTTTCCACCTAGAGTCACTACTGAGAATCAGAGTGTCTGTTCAGTATTTAGTGTTAGACGGACTAACAATATTTCCTAAGAAGGGACCCTCATAACAGTTTCTTCCTGAATGAGTGGAAATGGACCTCCTAGGAGGACCTCCAGTCCCTCTCACCTTTGACTGGACCATAAGCTTGATGACTGCTGGTGCTTCAGTTAGCATGTTAAAAAAAGACTAAATGAAACATGCTATTAGAAAGGATTATAGCGAGTGGATCAGATCTCTTAGGGAAGCAGGTTCTTCTCACATATGTTATGAACCTCTAATTACAGCGTGAGCAGAGCGGCAGTGCTAATATTGCCGTAGCCTGTGTGGATTTCCATAGCTACATTATTAGTGCCTTGCTGACACGCGTCAGCTCTCACATTATTCTGCAATGGGAGTGAGTGGCGTTTCCCACACGAGCCCCGTGTGCATTTGGGGCCATTAGCCATGACGCTGCGAGGCCGGTTTATGCACTGCCTGCTGACTTTGGCGCTCGGGGTCCACAGAGCACTTTGCGTGCTGCCTTGGGGTTTGCGTTAAGATGTCTGTGAGCTCTCCTGGTGGCTGAGGTTGTTATTTCTGTTTTGCCTGCCGCTCACTGAGTTTCTTGGGTGCAGCTGGCAGGTGTAGCTGACCTTTGTGTCCTGTGCTTATGCAGACGTGATTGGCGTGTGCCGCAGCGTGGATGAGGTCACCCGTATCACCACCAAGGCAAGTCGTGAGGTGTCCAAGCGCACGCTGAACCTGATGGACATGTCCGGGAAGGTGGTCTCGGTCACACTCTGGGGTGAAGAGGTAAGGATGCTTTGGGTATGCTGTGGTGGGGGGGGTGATTATGATCAAGCAGAGGAAGCTGGGTTTTTAGATGCCAGAGCAGTGATCAGTGTTATGCAGGTCCATTGGTCTCTCTGAATACCTGCGATGTGGAAGATGGGCTGTCTCCCATTTCAAACCGTACAAGTTTACCGGGGATTTGGTTCTAATGCTGACTGCAGACATGCAGCTAACCAGGCCGGTAGATTAGCACAGTGTGTGAATGCGTCACTTTTCTGCCTGAGCGTCAGAGCCTGCTGTGTTTAGATTATTTGAAGTAAATACCTCTGTTACCTTCGGAGGGTGTCAGTCCCTTTCCTCTGACGGCTTGCTGAAAGTCCTCCGCTCCTTTGCCAGGCAGCATGTTCCTCCGGGCATCTGCAAGCCTTGACGGAAGCCAGTAACCAACAGACCCTTAAGTGCAGTATAGGGAGTGCCTATATCTGCAGTGTTGTCCTCTATTATTTCTTTCATATTTGTACTTGTCTACATCGTTTTTTTAAAATGATGTATTTATCTTTTGCACGTCTTTCCTGTCCCTGTTTCCAGGCAGAGAAGTTTGATGGCACTGGGCAGCCTATTCTGGCCATTAAGGGAGCTCGGCTGTCTGACTTTGGGGGGCGCTCTCTCTCCGCGCTCTTCAGTAGCACAGTCATGGTCAACCCTGACATCCCAGAAGCATACAAGCTCAGAGGATGGTGAGTGCCTCTCTTGCTGTTGGTCCAATTTATTACAGAATTAGAAATATTGTTACCAGCCATCTTTTTCTGCCCCATGTCTAAAATTATTCTATTTCTCTGATTTTCCTTTAAAAAAAGCAATTGTTTTGTTGCTGAGGCAGCAGTTTCCTTTGGTGACTTGCAGTTTTACCAGAAAGACTCAGTTAAAAAGGTATGATTTAGGTGTCTCCTTTAGTAAATCAGTGCTCTGCCTGCTGCCTGTTAGTGTATGTGGGGGGGGGGGGGGGTTATGTGAATTTTCAAATGGCACCAACACGTCGCAGAGGCCTTTCAGCGGTGGTGTGGAGGTGGGGGTCCGCCAGTGCCCTGTCACGGCCGCAATACCACATTGTTTTGGCCTTTGCAGTTTCCCTCCGTTGAGCCCGAGGGTGTCCGCATGCCGCGGGAGCCGCTTATTCCCCGCGAAGAGCCCTGCGAGCGACTGAAGGCACTGGTGACTCACGCTTTTCATCCCGTGTTTTCGCTCGCTCCCTTTCGAAGCCCGTTACTCATTACCTAAGTGCTGCAATTCACAATATTTAGTAACACGGTCTAAAAATAAACCCAGAGCTCCCCCCGTGGTTAGACGAGGGAATTAGTCAGATCCAAATATTTATTGTTCATGGCTCACCTATAAGACGTCCAGGGCCCTTTGAGTTTGCTCTATGCACTGGGGCTTCCCTTCTCCCGGGGTCTCGTGGGCTGTGCTCGCTGTCAGACCCGTCTGGGTGCTGGTTTGTGTCTTGTGGTTTAATTACTCCCCCCCCCCGAGAACCCAAGCTTAACACAGAGAAGTCTGCTTCATCGTGCCGGGTAATGAACTCAAGTTTGTCCTGCTTTTGCCCAGGGTCTTCTGGGTCTCTGGTTCCGTCTTTCTCCTCACCCCACCCATAATGCAGCGGGCCCAAGTCTGCCAGGGAAGTGGGCAGCTTTACCATAACCCCCTGAGTCCGGATGAATTTCTAAGCTAAACCCCCCCCTTACACTTTTCCCTCTTTCTCCTATTTTGGGCTCCTGCTCTAATAGCAGAGCAGTCCCATAGGTATGTTGAGTATATTGGAAATGTGATTTGGCACCCAGGGAAGTGGTTGAGGTATTCGCATGTGTGGCCCTGCAGAAGGGGGTTCGCTTTAAAGGTGCCGGCTATCGCATGAATCACTCCTCATAGCAAACCCCCGCCTGCCGCCTCCTAAAAATAGCCTAGAGAGGGGTGTATCTCGCCTAGACGAATGGTTTTGCTGCCGCCTGATTGATGTCTACCTGTAAAGATGCTATTCCAGCAGGAGTGGGAAAACATTGCGGTGTTAGTTTGCCGTTACAGACGTGATTGCCGCGGCTGAATTTAAATCTCTACCTGACGCTTCTCTCTGCTTGTCAGGTTGCATGTAGTGCTTTTGCAGGCTGCTTCCCCAGAGGGACCCTTAAAATCTCAAGATGTGAGGCCCCTGTTTGTGTGTTCGCTTTTCACACATGGGAACATATTTCTCGCCCCACGCTCCTCCCCAAACTGCGTCGCTGCCTCTCCCTTCAGCTCCTGTGCTGTGGATTTGACTTGGAGGAATTCAGCTAGTAGGAGGGAAGGATTTTGGGGGAGCTGGCCCTCTGCTCAGTGCTCTAAGACCTGGTGGAGCTGAGTTTTATTCGGATATGAGCAGGAGTTTGAATAAAGGCCCCACCTGCCCCCTGATTCAGCCCCTGGGTGGGTTATTGCAGCATGTGCCCCAAATCTGACGCGGCTGTAACGGAGCTACCCACCATTGGGGGGTGCCGTGTGTGCTGGCCGGCGCCTTCCCACGCTCCTCGGAGAGTGCTGATGAGTTACAGCCGAAGGTGCTTGTTTACATCCGGGCCACTTTCATCCCAAGCTGCTCTCATAGGTCTCAGTTCGGTCTGCCTCCCTTTTAACGAGCTGTGCCTTTACTGGACCGTTTATGGTTCAGAGTGCCCGCTCTTTGTGGATTAGAGCACGGACCATCTTGTGTGTGCGTCGTCTTCACCGCTGAGCTGTCTGTGACCTGAGATAAAGGTTAGAGAATGGTCTGCGGGGGTTGGTTCATTTAGGCCTGCTTAGCATGAGAATAAACTGTCTGAGGGTGGCTCTTGGATGCCGCACCGCTGTGCAAGGTCGGGGGGGGGGAGACTGGACCAGATGTCACTGTCTTTTATCATGGTGGGTGTCTGACGCACAGCTTTCCGGCTGCTGTCCATCAGGAATCGGGCTCAGGGAGGATTGTGCACAAAGCCGTGTTTGTTTGTATTCAGTTGGAAAGGCCCTTTATAGCTCCTTTAATCTCTGCCTGATTAGTCGAGAGGCAGTGAGGCTTCCTCAGCAACATAAATTTAGTTTTTTGTGTAACTTTTAGAGTAGCCACTCTGTGTTTCTGCTTCTGTTTATCGAATTAAATATCTGTCACCGGGTGCCTTTTTTTCTTTTATTACCCAGAGGATGGAGCGGCCATGCTTGTTTTAACCAGAGCTGCTCTCTGACTCCTGCGCCGTGCTGTAGCCCGTAATTTATGTGGGCAGTGAATTTTGCTGCATTTAAGATGCCCTTGCGTTGGCTAAACCTTCGGCTGTAAGTTGGCCTTTTTACAGACACGCTGCGAATATCATAAGATTGTTTGTTTCATTTAGCCTTCTGGAATATTCACTGAAAGCTACTCTTGGGTTTTTTTGTTCAGTTTACGATGCTCACACTCCAGCTGACTGGACGGTAGACAAATCCATCAGTAGATCCTTGTCATCTTCATCCAGTCGGCCGCCCCCTCCTGCCTAAAGTCCTCCCTCCAGATGTCTCATGCTCAGTCATGCATCGCCACTCGCTCGTTTTCTTGCCCATCTCTCTGTCCCATGAGACTCTCTGCCAGGTTTTAAGCTTAAGGCAGGAGGTATCATGGCGAGTGCTGGCTGTTACCCGGTATGGCCGGCTGCTGTTCCTTTAGGGTACTTAACCTGTGTGTTTTTGGTTAATGTTTACAGTTTGAAGCTGCATTCGGAATAACTGCCATCCCTTAAACTGAAGGATTATCTTGTGCTTAGTGTATTAAAGTGAATTATTATGCAAGCAAAAGCCGGTCCTTGGTCCTGTATAGTGCTTTCAGGCACTACAAACATCTCTGGTGGCTCAATGCTCGGTGGCAGCATGGAACATGAAATGGGCCGGTTATACGTGATCTGCCGGGGTGTGGGGTGTGGCTGTTGGGCAAAAATGACACTGGTAATGCAGTTGGTGTCAAGGATGGCAGGTGTAACATTAACTGGTAATGCTGGGTTTCCTCATTCCACATGGCTTCTGCTGGGTGATGTGACATTAAACGGTAACGCCGGACTGCCTTATTCTGCTCGGCTTCTGCTGGGTGATGCCCTGCAGCCATTCAGACTTAAGTAATGAGGATATGGTGGCAGTTGCATTTAACTACTTAATTAAAAAGATGTGCTTGTAAACATCAAGGTACAAAGTCGAGTCCCAGGAAAGTGCCCTTTAAGTAATGCTGTTGCCACTCCAACTTAACGTTGTATTAATAGGAATGTGTTCACTGGGAGATTTTTCACTAGGTCATGGTTCCTGGAACTGGCCTTGTCCTCCTAGTTTGGTCTCCCCTCCCCCACGGTACTGGATGCTTCATGCTAATATATTAACAAGCTGTATCGATCCTCCTACCCGTGTGCTTCCTGCTTGGTTTCATTGGAGTTCTGACATCTCTCGTCGTTCTCGTACCTGTTCAATGACCTGCTCCTTCCCCATGTTGTCCCGCACTTTGAGCTGAAGACTTTCTGCTTCCTTCTGTGCCTGTTAAGAGAAATAAACTGACTTTATTGGGGTTTGTGTGTACGCTTGCAGGTATGATAAGGAGGGCCATGCTCTGGATGGGACATCTGTGACGGAGATGAGGCCGGGCGCTGGGGGCGGGGGTGCCAACACTAACTGGAAGGCCCTGGCCGACATCAAGACGGAGCACCTAGGCCATGGCGAGAAGGTGAGGAGCGTGTTTGCGCTGCATCTCTGTGCCCCCTGATTGGTGGAGAGGGTGGAACTGGCTCCCCGGAGAGAAGGGGCATGGGGTAAGCAGTCGGAGGATTAGCTGAGAATTGGCCTTTTAATGATCACTGCGCTTTAATGCCTTGTATTGACTTTGTACGTGTTTCTGCCGTTTCTGTTATCCTCTTATGTTTCCTGGGTAGGCGTCAGGGAAGCGTTTGAAAAAGTAAAGTATGTTGTGGTATTATCCTGTGCTGGCAGACGTCCAGCCTCTGCCTCAGCCCCCCCCTCTTGTGGTGATTAACCACATGCGCTTGGGTTTTAATTGAAACTGCCCGGCCTTATTGCAGCCAGGTTTGGGGGCCAGGGAAATGCTCAAGCCTGACTTATCTGCTAAAGGGCCGTTTCCCCTTTCTCCCTGTTTCTGCCCTAGTGTGTGTCTGTGTGCGCGTGCATCCCTGCGCTTTTAGAAGGCCCAAATAAGCAGTTAATATCATCTGATTCCGACGCATGTAATGTCAATTTATAACTCAACGGCCGATACTTGCAAATTTTTTAGATATGAAACAGGCCAACTTATAAGTATCTGTAAGACAAATAAATAATAATGTAAACTGTAAACTACATAGACAGTCTGTCACAGCTCAAGACTAGACTGAACCATGACACTTATGAATAAAATCAGACTATGGGAGGTGCATTATAATGCGGGAAGCATAGCCTCGGCACTTTCTCTCATCATTGAACTTCCTTTTCTCATCATACGTTTAAAGACGTGTTATCGACCTCCTATCAGCTGGGTTTCCGCCAACACGGATATATTTCTGGGATGTTAATATTGTGTGATTTTTATTGGCCTGCCAGCATTCAGCGTGAGGCAAGCCTGCCGATTTTGCCGAGGAGATTAGATGTGCTCATTCATTGAGTTTAGTAATTAAATGATGACAGTCTGATAAGTGACTCTCCGCATTCTTGGCCCCGCTGTACCGCATGTCAGTAGCTTGGTGCTTTTAAGAAAATACAACATGAGCGAGTGTGGCATGTAGGAAGATTAATGCACGGTTGCCTTTGGCTACATTACCCGAAGCGGCTCCAGGTGATTCTGTTATTTTATGTGATTTTTATTATGCATGTTAATGGAATCCCCCCCCCCCCCCTTTCTTTTTCTTATACGGCTTTGTTGGAGTAGTATAAAGATGAATGGCCCTGGGGGTGTGGACAGGTCAGAGATATAGTGTGTGTGTGTGTGTGTGTGTGTGTGTATATACACACGCGCGCGTGCGTAACACTGCTTACTTTTTTGATTACTTCATTTATCCGAATAATCCTATCCAGCAAGCATGTGTTCACTGATGTAGGTAAATGGCTGTATGATGTTGGATGTTACAGGGTCTGTGATAAATGTAAATGCAGACCCCACTTTTCTCATTGCATGAAGTAAAAAATTTAACAGAGAACTGAGATTTTATGTTTCGGGTCGTGTATTCTTTATGCTATAACAGTTTTTCCAAAATTACAAAAATGTTGCAGCATATTGAATTGTAGCTCCTGTATCACGATGCATATCATTTCGCCGTATACTTGCCAATGCGCAACCCAAGCGCAGGAGGGCCGGCAGAGCAGTGGACCTGTGCAGGCTCTGCGTCACACGCAGACAGCTCCCCTGTCTAGTCACTTTGCCCACTCTGTGGGTTTGCTCCTTTGTCCCGCTTAACATTCGCATTCTTGTTCTTCTACCTCATGTCGCTTCTCCGCTCGGTTCCTTTGTGGAGTAGAAGTCATTCATCTGACTGTCATGCTGCCTTTTTGGGGTGTGTCATTCCTTTAATGCAACAGATCTCGTAACGGCAAGCAGAGCACTTTGCCTGTGAGTAGCTATTGATTTTTAAAAGTGGCCTACTCAGAAATCTGGGGTGGGGAGCTAGCAAGAGCTCTCCAAAAGAAGCAGTCATTTTAGGGCTGGATTAGTGTCGACAGTCTCCTTTGATTGCAGCCAATGACTTATTTATTCCACACAGGCAATTATGCAAAACAAGAGGTTGAGTCTTCGTGTCTGTCAGCGACGGTGGAGCAGATGCTCCATGTGATGTTTCAACCCAGCAGCTCAGCGTCTGTGAGATGCTGCTTTTCACTAGCGTGACGCCGAAGACTTTCCGCGGCTTTTTGTATGCTTGTTAGGGGAGAAATCATTTCACGGGGGGCGACGTGTAGCTATTGGCACCTCGAGGTCGTGAATGAGGGCCGCCGCTCTGTGCTGTCTGCGCTTTGGAGGCCAAGCGGAAGAGCTGAATGGTTGCTTCTCACGGCAGTGTTTCCTGAACACAGCTCTGCGACTAAATGCCAGAGCTGCAGAAAAAACGCGGATGAGTGGAGCTTTTATTTAATGGCCGTTAATTGAAGCTTCTCATCTTTGGAGTCTGTAAAGTGTAAAGGCCCTCGCTTTAATTGGGAGACTCTGACAGCGCAGTGTGAAAGCACTGCTTGCTAACAGTTTCCTTTTGGCAGAAATATCACCCTGCTGTAGAGTGGGGAGTTTGTTTAAAATAGTTAAACATTCTGTAAAATATGACCTGTCCCATTTTGCAGTTTTAGTTCCATGAGCCTGAGGTTAAGAATTTGCCGAGGGCCTCTTATCTGTAAGGTGCATTTAAGCCTGTGCTTCCTGAATTCTTCAGGAAATAAGCCAGTCTGGCTTCCCAGCCCTGACTTGATGAAGACCTCATTAAACGCACTTGTTAATCCTCCTTTGTGGAGCTGCTATTCCTAATGCACCCTGTCAGGTTTGCTGGCATCCTGAAATGGTTATATTTGGCACTATCCATGGCATCAAATGTTTTATGGACAGCAAGGTGTATTTTTTTTTTTTTTGGGAAGGTGTCTGGGACTTGAACCTGCTGTCCCCCCACCAGTTGGGTAGGATTGCTGTAGTGTTGATTTATAGCCGTCATCGATCCATCCATTGCACCATGGGAAAATTTGGAGTCTTTATCTGCCTTGTTGGTGTAATCTGCTTCACTTTAGATGAAATAAGGAGAGCATGTACACGCGCGCTCTCTCACACACACACACTCACACACACACACACACCTCAGTTTTTGAGATCCTCACTTCAGGTGTGCTCACTTCTCTATCCGGTAAACAGCTGTCTAGGGGCTTTTCTATTTTTAAAGATGTAAAATCTCTTACTGTTCCAGCAGTGCTCTTGAAAGTGTTTTGGTGGCAGCCACGGATTGCACTGTGATGTTCATGTGCTGTCGTCATGTGCAAATGAAATTTTGTCTCAGCGCCTGCATGCGTTGAGCAGTGTGTCTCCTCTGACACCCCCTCCCCCCTGTTTTTTTGCAGGCTGATTACTTCAGTTGTGTTGCCACCATAGTGTACCTGCGCAAGGAGAACTGTCTCTACCAGGCCTGCCCATCCCAGGACTGCAACAAGAAGGTGGTGGACCAGCACAATGGCATGTACCGCTGTGAGAAGTGCGACAAGGAGTTTCCTGACTTCAAGCACCGCCTCATCCTCTCGGTGAGCTGCTTCACCAGGAGGTCCAGCTAGCTGCTCACCTGTCCTCCCAGCTTCTCTGCGACACCCTCTTGTCACTCTTCTCTTCTCGAAATCGGTTCATCACGCCTCGTTTGTGTTCTTGTCTATTGGTTCTCCTCTTACTTTAATCACTAAACGGCTTTTCTTTCCCCTCTTCATATGGGACCTGTGATGTCTGTGTTTGTCTTTGGGAAATTTACAAAAAAGAAGACGCAGGCAAACGAGGGTGCTGTTCTCCTTGTCTGCAGCTAGTTTGTTTGTTTGTAATTATTAATACCCACTTTTAAATATTAAAACTCATTTAATGAGTGATCTGTCTCACTGCCAGACGGGTGGATGAAAACCTGCTGTTTGGTCCTCTCTCCAGGCTGTGTGAGGTTTTGAGCACACCGGGCTGTCAGCTCATCACCGAGGCAGCGGGTTTTGGATTTCCTGGCTCTCTGTGTGCCTTTTAGGCACCGTAGTGCAGCCTCTCCTCATTTGCATGTTCCGTACCGCCCCGCATGAAATGAAATGCTATTAGAAGCCCCCTTTCTAGATGTTCAGCATGGGTTGCTTGTTCAGCGTTGGTGATGACTTTATGGTCACTGACCACATTCGCGCTTTATGCTGTGTAACTGCTTGTCCCGTATCCATCTGCTTGATTTGGCGTTTGGGTACGTTTCGGAGTCGCCCTTTATGATGTGAGTGAGGAGTTCTCTCATGCTGATCTCTTCCCTCCTTGTGGCCCGCCTTGACCACTCCCCTCATCTCCCGCTCTCTTGCGCTGCTCTCTCTTCTCTCTCTCCTCCTTGTGTCCCGTGCCCCACCTTGATGACACCCCCCCCTGTTTCCCATTCTCTCAGGCCAACATCGCAGACTTCGGGGATAACCAGTGGGTGACATGTTTCCAGGAGAGCGCAGAAGCCATCCTGGGGCAGAACGCTGCCTACCTGGGCCAGCTCAAGGACTCAGTAAGGCTTCTCTTCCGGCCCTGTAGTCAGGCAAAGCTGCTTTTTGCATTCTAGCTAATGCCATGTCAGTTTTTAATTATAGCGGCGTCTGTGTGACCCCTTTGGTTATATGGTGCTGGTGCCGTCTGAATCATGGCATTCCTGCCTTCTGCTCTTGACATTATTTATACATAACCAAATGCCACCTTTCTTCCCAGAATGAGAGTGCCTTTGAAGAGGTCTTTCAACAGGCGAACTTCAAAACCTACATCTTTCGTAACAGAGTGAAGCTGGAGACCTACAACGTACGTATGGTGCAGCGCAAACGGACTGTCATTGGCTCCCATCAGATAGTGTTTCTGTGGTCTGTTGTTTTTCTTTATAAGAAAGGTCAGTGATTGGTGGGCTTTCAATGTGTAAATTTCCGCCCAGCTAGACGTGCGCTTTAGGCGTCACTCTGACTATCTCCATCGCACAGTGCACCCCCATATCTCGTGCTCAGTGTCCATCACATGCAGTTTCACGGTCTCCATCTGACTGGGCACGAATTGCCACTCTGCTTGTAAATTTCCGCGCTAAACTTCCTGCTTGTTTCTGGCCCAGTGCCCGCATTCATCCATTTGTAAGTTTGCGAATGGCTGTGATCTCGGAGCGGTGGTGAGTCCCGAGCTCCGCACAGAACCATGTGACGTGGTGGTGGGTGGATGGGATGCGGGCGGGGATGGGGACCATTTTAGGGGCTTGAGGGACAGGCATGACTTTACACTCGTTTGACTTCAACAGAAGATTATATAACCCGACTGGAAAAACATCACGGCCACTGGGACCTGTGGACTCAGGATATGGTCCAGACTTCCTGGGGGGGGAGCGATTAGTGCTATAATGGCTGTGGCCAAATGAAGGGCTTGTGCCCTGAGTGGAACCCTCTCCAGGCTATCTGCGCCCCCCAAGTCTCACTGAGGCTTATTGCTGGTATGCTTCTCGTATGTGAGCAGCCCTTTGTGAGCAGGATGCACGTCTAAATGCATCTCTGCTCTTTAGTGTGTCTCATCTCCCTATCGGTGTTTTTTCTTTCTGTTTCACACCCATTGATGTACTTGTAAAAACATGTGAATGGGCCATCGGTTAAGAGCCGGTGTAAGCAAGCCGTTATAACTGCTGTTAAAATCATGGCTCAGAACCTCTCTGGCTGACTTGTGCTGGGTGGATGTGCTGCAGGTAATGGCTAAGTGTGCCCCCCCTGCCCTTGTTACTCGAAGGATGACTGTGGCTCCGTGGGACTCTAATCACAGGTGGCATTGAGTCCCATCCACTTAAACAGCACGTCTGTGATGCCCAGTGACCCGCTGCCGCGCACTGTCTCCAAAGCCTTTCCCAGGCGCCACCTCTAGCCTGATTTTGTCTGGCAAAAAACATGGTGTTTGATCCTTGTTTGGGGGGGGGGGGGGGGGCTGTCCCTGGATTTTAACACCATTTGAGTCCTTAAATGATGCTTGTAAGAGCAAAAAAATTGACAAGAAATTGAATGGTGAAACTCCGGCAGCTCCATAGCTGTTTTATGTCGATGTACAGAATAATTCAGTGTGTGAGATTTCTAATTAAGACCTAATTAAGCCTCCACGTGGGGAGATGGTGAAACTGACGTAGACCGTAGTATATTAAACTCCTGAATCCGCAGCAATGTTTCCGGACCTGCAGAACTGGCCTTAGTCACGCTGGCTTACCTGCTGCAGACTGTAAAGTTGCACTTTGCCTGCAGGAAGCAGGTCTAGACTGAATTGTGGAGGCGTGAGACTCATGTGGAGCCCACTGAATGCCCCTCGGCCCCCCACTTCCCACCCCCAGCCCCATCCACTTTCCATTTAATGTGTCCTATTGACCAGCATGCTGGTGAGTTTCTGATGTATGACCACGAAATACCAAGTAACCGGTGAGGGATAAAGGCCGCTGAAACTCTGCCGGGTTGCTGTGCTCTCGGCCTCCCTCTGTTGGCATGCATCCGATTCCATTTTCCAAAACATGCTATTCCCATCACTAATTTTTAGTTCTTGGTTCTGTGTTGCCTGTCTTATTTACTTCTCATGCCTTTGTATACAAACTGTCACTGTTGCGACATGAGGCCTTACCCCCCTTACTGAAATGCAGTTTCTGAGCTGGTCTGAATGGTGCATTCGTCCTCACATGGTTTGAATCTTTTTTTTTTTTTTTTCCCCCCCAGCGGAGGTGGGTAGTGCCATGTTGCTAAATGGCTCAATATGCACACAGTGAAGGCCTTGTCCCTGACCATGTGCATGTGCTGATTTTTCTATTTTAGGACGAGTCTCGGATCAAGGCCACGGTGATGGATGTGAAGCCCGTGGACCACAAGGAGTACAGCAAACGGTTGATTGTGAACATCAGGAAGCTGGCCGCCCATTAGGAATGGCACCCTGCGCTGCCTCGATATGGAGAGGGTGCTTGGGGGGGGGGGTGGATTCCCCAATTTATAACATCGTCAGCCCTTATCCAACATTTCTGCAGAGGCACTTCTTGGATGTTAGGATGCACTTGTTTCTGGTCATCGTTTACTTGGCTTTCTCCCAGGATCTGCGGGATCGGGGTGCAGTGCGCTTTCCTCTGCTTGCTTAATCCTCAGCTGTGCATGTGTTTTTATAACCCTCTACCCTTCAGCTCCTCCAGTCCCTTTTGGTTTGAATGCAGGCAGTTTTGTGGAGGATGAGAGGCTGTTGTTTGGGGATTGTCTTTGTTATGGTCTCTGTGTTGACAGACTTCCTGTAAGTCTGTCCCGTGGGGTTTCTCTGTGGTGCCTTAAAGGCACGTCCCGCAGACCCCCTCCCTCGCTTTTGTTTGTCTTCATGGTTTTGTACCCCGCCCCCCCACTTTTTTTTTTTCTTTTTTTCTTTTTTGTGAAGTTTAAAACTGCTGTAAGCAGTGCTGAGTTACACCATTACTGATGGTGGGGCAGGCGGGGTGGGATTGTGTCATTACAGGTTTGAAATATGAGAATAAAATTAGTAACTACACTACATTTGCCGGCTCTTCTTTCTCAAGTGCAGTTTATTTTTAAACAGTGACCCTCATAAAAAGGCTGCTGGTGCCATGACATTCTTTCTCATGCTTGAGTGACGCTTCTCAGAGGTGATGTGTCTCTATCCCCTTCTAGTGCTTGGTATTTCACTGGGCAAGTTTAGCCAAATCTTTAATGCAGTTGAGCAGTCACTGCATGGTGGTCGCTTCTGCAGTGACTCTGGCCACCACCCGCCTGCAGTGCAGATCGGTGCTGTCTTTAATGCAGTGGAGCAGTTACTGCATAGCTCTCTTTGCCGCAATCTGAAATTCTTAGCTCTGCAGCCACTGACCACCTCTATCATTCACTTCAGGGTGGGGGCTCTGCTGGGCTTAAATGGTAGCGTGTCACTAATGGGCTTCCCTGCTAGCAGCTGTGGGCCCCTTACTGGGTATCTGTTCGAATCCGCCGTCACCAGGTCTCTCTAGGCTGCTGCTTTTTGGAAATCGTGCTTTTTGTGAAACAGATCCATATAAAAGCGTTAGATAAGTGGACCGATTTAAGGCACCAAATGAGTTTGGATAAAAATCTTATCTGGAAATGACTCTCCTAATGAGATATGCTGTAAATCTCTTCTCACAATATGACTGTGTTTGTGGTTATATTCATTTTTACACAGAACATTGTGAAAAAATTTCCTATGCTAATAATGCATACAATTATATTCGCCCCCCCCCCCCCACATCCATGTAGTACTTGGAGGCCATTCTGCTCAAGGCCCAGGCTTCTCTTGCTTTTTCCATGCTGATTTGATGTATAGGGTCGCATGTTCCGAGGGTCCATTTTCTATGCATGGCGAGGTCAGGCACAAGCGGGCCTGTTTAATGATTCCACAGGCCCCCTCTCCAGTGAGCGTCCTTCGTTAGCGTGTCACCGTGGAAATGCAGGCGAGCTGCACTTCAGCCTTGGCCTTGGAGTTAAAAGCAGGTCTGACGCTCCTCGACACTGGGAATCACCAGAGGACATCCGCAGATGGAACTATTCCATTCCTGGGCTAATCTTTTCCAGGGATCTTAGTAGACAGCCCAGGTTCCATCTCCTTTCCATCTGAGCCATGTTTTTTCAGCCCTGAGCTCCATACTGCTCACTGCTGGGGGGGGTTGGTCTTCCTCCATGTGTAAAGCTATTCCTGCTCATCGATATCCACATGTGGAGATGGAAATGTTTCAGGAGCTGCATTCACACCCGCATCAGAAGGCAGGTACAGGTGAAATGTAGCTGTCCGATTCTCTGCTGTTGCCTAGGAAGAGTGTGTGTGTGGAGGGGGTTTGCATAGATCACATTTGGGGACCAAAATGTTCCCAAAGTGCGGTAAAACCTGAAACTTCCTTCCTTTTGGAGACTCTTCTTCAGGTCCCCATTTGGATTATATCAATTTTAGAATCTTATTAAATCTGTGAATGTGATCAAAAAGTGCCAAAAGTCTTGTGTTTTGGTTTAAGGTGACGGCTGGGTGGGGGTTAAGGACGTTGTGATTGGGGTTAGGGTTTTTCCCATAGAAATGAATGGACGGTCCCCATTTAGATAGGAAGACCAACTGTGTATGTGTGTGTTTTTTGTCCTGTGGACAACTGAGCAGGATTTGGGTTTGTGAGCAGGAGGTCTTCTGAGGATGGTAGTGTGAGGTAAGAGCAAGACCTTCAGCCTGCCGCCTCTGCCTCGCTGGCGATGCCGCCGCTGGAACGCCATGGGATTATCTCTGAGGCGGATCCTCCTGTGCCGTTGCCAGGCCTGTTCTTTGCAGATAGTGTGGGGGGCCGAAGCTGGGCCACGACCCGTCACGATGGAGCTTGCGAAGACCTGGCGGGGGGGCTGTCTGCCCCCTCAGGGAGGCTAATCTTTCAGGGCCTCTGCCGAGCGTCACATCACCACCTGCATCGAATTCTGCCGTTTCACAGGAAATCACTCTGAACCAATTCTGTCCGTGCTCTTCCCCTTACTTTTAGGTTTGCGTGTTCATAGCTTGCTCCTTTATGGGTTTATTTATTTATTTTGGTTTGGTGAAGATGTTTGACTGTTCCCAAAATGAGCCTTTGTGTGCTATAGTCTGATAACGGGCTCTTCTAGGCTGCTGTAAGGAGGGTTCTTGTCACAGTGAAAGGTGAGTGTTGAACTTGTGAACAGAAAGCCCTCAGGCTCTGAAGCAGGAATGTTACAGGTGGGTGATGGGATAGGTTCAGCATTTTTTATTTTTTTATTTATTTAGGGAGACTGCTGGAGGGAGATGAGCTGGGTGGCTGAGCTTAAGGACACCTACAGGACGCCTTTTGTCAGGTGACTGAGGCATTACTCCATCTACGTCCCAGACACGTGCATCCTGCCACCTCCTGGCTCAGCCAGAGATCTAGGGTAGGGCAGCAGTCTGTCAGAGGTGTTCCATCGGTTTGGTGTGAGTGTTGGGGCCTCCAGGCTCCATTCCCCACAAGCACCTTGGTTTTTTTCCCTCATATGCAGTTTTACTGGCTCCAGAGATTTTCGAACACCTCACAAGGGTCGTAATCAGGCAGTTGAGTTTAAGCTGGTCCATAACTAGTCAACGTCAGCCTCTATAGAAAAAGCAATATGAGCAATGCTCTTAGTTCTGCCTGGAAATGTGAACCCCTCACACAGCAAAGAATGTGCCGGCCAGTGTACCTGTATTTCTGATGCTTCTGTGTCAAGGCTGGACTCTTGCTCACCCCCCCCCCCCCCCCCGATCTGCTGTGCATCAGGAGTCGCTGGGATGCTCGAGATCAGGTGCCACGGCCCTTTGCTGCAGCTTGTTTCAAGAGCTCCTCTGAAGATCAAAGTTGATCGAGTCTTTTGTACTGCGCTTTGGAAATTGTCAGATATATAACAGAGGCAGTTAGTGTTATGAAGTCCTGCTGTATTAGTAGGGGAACCGTTTCACATTTTGGTTTTTTTCGCTGTTGCCTCGAGTCTGTCTGGCTGTGTGCGTCTGTGACTGTCTGGCTCTTGTCTATATGTGTGTTCACTGTGTCTGTGTCTCTTTTTGTGTGTGTGTGTTTGTGTGTGTGTGAGAGAGAGAGAGATTTCTCCCCATCTACCATATACCCTCTGGCGGTTGGGGCCTCAGATTACCTGGGGAATGGAAACACCCAAAGACTTGTGTCAAAATATAAAACAAACCATTTCCGTGAAACACTCCAGTGCATGACGTGCTGACGTGTCAGCAGCCGATGACACATATCGGCTCCCGATTGGGCTGTTAGTCTCCATCCTTTGTTCTGTCGTGACTGATGAGTATGCTAATGGACGGCCGTGGTGGGAGCTGGCTGCCTCGGGGCGGCTGCGGGGTCAGCCTCGGGCCAGCACCTGTGACCCGGAGGCTCTGTGGCTTTGACACCTGCTTTGGTCCTGAGTGAGTCTGCTCTTGCTGCCTTTTAGCTCTGGGAGCCACCAGCCAATGGGTGAGGCTGATGACGTCAGGCAGTTCGCATCAGACAACCTGAAATGATTGTGTCTGGCCACGCCCCACCCGCCCCCCACTTCTGGTCTACTAACTGGATTCATTTACAAATGGCACTTAATTTTCAAGCCCAGGCTTGTCGCTCCGTCGCTCTGTTTACACTGCAGAATCAGAGGTCCGGAGATATATTTTCTGAGCAGCGCTTTCACGCCAAGTCAAGAGACCTGGTAGAAATGAACTAATTTTGTCCATCCTGGCTATATCTCCCTGGATTACAAATAGGTGTGTGTTTTTTTGTACTGGTATTTGGCCATCTCCGTTGTTACAGTGCTGATCCTAGTGCTGCTCGGGGCCAAATATCTCAGTTACGGCTCTTAAAAGCACTGCATTCATAACTAATCTCATGAACAGTTTTTTTTTTTTTTTTTTTTTTTTTTTTCCCCTGCTGCAGTAATTAATTGACTCAAACGAAATGCTGTGAATATTGACAGCTCTGCTGAAGTGTCTTGTTTTTTTCCTGGGTGATTTTCATTAGTGGCTGTTGTTCTGACAGGTATATGTGCAAAGTAGCTCTCTGCTGCATGGAGATAGCTTAGCTTAGCAGCCCCGCCCATTTTGTCCACTTATCCATAGACGCTTCCAGTTCCTGTGAAGGGACATTGAAAGAGAACACTTGGTCTGTACCTTGTATTCAGATCTATGAACATATTCCTATCGATGTCACAGTGGCAAGTCAGCTTGTTTGTTGTTCTTGCTCCCAACAGCGAAGAACCCTGAGTAAAAGGCCAAAAAGGTGGTGGGGGACAGTGTGGGATCTAGAAGACCTTCTGTCTGCTAACTTTATTCAGATGTGAGATGCCCATAACAGTGCATTACAATCAGTGCGTTGTGGGAGTATGCGTGCCTGTGGTGGTGCAGGTAGGGGGTGAGATCCCCTCAACGACTCCACCCCAAAACAGCTGGCTGGTTGGTCCATGCTTCTGGGAGGTCTCAGCTGTGGTGGAGAAAAAACGAAGCAGGATCTTCCGGATGCTGTGGTGTCATTCCTCTCTGCACACTGTCTGGTTGTGGATTTTATAAGCTGACAGAGGCGCGGAGGGGAAAACGCCATTGATCTTATTTCTGCTGAGGTCGATCTTGTCAGCCGTTTAGAGTGCGTGAAGCGGTGCTTCACAGGAAAGCTGTTATTGAAGGACAGCTGAACGACGACACCTCTCCAGAGCTCGTCCACCTTGGAAGGGGGGTGAGAGGGAGCATCGCGATCGTACGGCGGATCCCGCCAATGAAGGCGAGGGGTTCCGCGCTTACTTCCATTTCTCAGGAGCCGTGACAGTGCTGACAGCTGTGGGGGGGTGGGGGCCGGCTCACATCTTGAACCCTCAGGAGTTTTCGAACCAAGGCACAGATAGTAAAGTGGGAAGCGGGAGAGGGTAGCGACAGCCGAACAGGGCACCCAGTGTACCTGACAGAATCGTCACCAGCATGTCATTTTAGACGCGCGGCATGGACATCGAGCACAGCCCCCAGGGCAGCCGAGAAGGCCTCTCCTCACATTGACGGCGCGGAGATGGCGGCCTCTAAGGGAGTCCCAGTCCTGTGCTGAGCTGAGTGCTGTGTTGAGGAGCCGCGGATGAGGCCGTGTTCTGCAGATGGAACTGTGCTGGAGGCTGGAGTTTCTCACACTGCATTAGAGAAGTGGCTGAGTTCTTAGAAGCCTTTGATACTAAAGTGTGGGAAAGTTCTTTGGGAAGGGAAATGAAACAAAACACTCCATTTCATTACTATTCCATACCTGATTCTTCGCAGCTTCCTTCTCTCTTAGTCATTTCTGTATTGTTGATACCACTCCCCCCATAGCTATTTACCATATGCAGCATTTACCTGAATTGTGTCTGTATATGGAATGTGCAGGCATGTCTGTACCTGTCTGATTATGCTGTATGTATAAAATAAAGCTTACAGGCTGTCTTTAATACATGTTTACAGTTTCTTGCCTGTGATGTGTACTATTTCGGGCTGGGAATCCAGAAGAATGCGGTTTAGTGCTTCACTAGAGAGGGGTGGGTGTGTGTGTGTGTCTGTTTTCAGTGCTTAAAGTTCCTGGTAGCACCTGCCTGGCTTCCAATTCAAACGTTCTAACCTTGGTATCACTTCATTTGCACACCTTGTCGTGTCGTTTCCTTTCTGCCTTGTCAGGTCTCGGAGTCCTAAAATTAGCAGCGCTAATGCGCAGTGTGATGCGCCCTCCGCCGGGTGCCTGTTGCCAGGGGTCCGTATCCGGGCCTGCCGGTCAGCATCGCGCTGTTGCCGTGGTTGAGTGATGACTCAGTGAAGGCCCTGTCATCCTGTGCGCTCTGCTTGCCTACAGGTATCGATTGGGCTGCACTCAGTGATGGTCTCAGATGGCTTTTCGATGCACCACAGCCCCAGTGAGAGTGCACCGCTTGGGGGGGGGGGATGTTTGACTGACTGGCAGGCAAACAATAAGGTGTAATGCTGATGGACTGTTCAACCGGTCAGTGCTGGGGCGGGGGGGCTCCGTGTGTTTGTGTGATGTTAGGAGAGACGGGGGGGGCTCCCATGAGAGAGCATATATCTGTTAGCTTTCTTTGGACAGAGTTGTACTGACACGTGCATTATTTTTTTCTTGGTTAGTGCATCTGCTTCCCCCGACCGCCATGAAAGGCACTCGGATCTGATTGTCTTACTTAATTGGTGATTTTAATTTTTAATTAATTAATAAATTTTTTTACATCTGGTGTGTTGGACCGGAGCCTTGACTGCTCATTAGCATAAGGCCTCCATGGGGGGTGATGAGTTATTCACCCCCTGTGAATTTGCCCTGCCCTTTGCCCCTCCCTCCATAACTACAGCTCTCCCTCCACCTGCATTAGGATGGTGCTGTATGAGTCGGTTTCTGCTCCGGAGCTGCACTGGTTGGTTGATTTGATTGATCGTCCCGTGTGCTGCGTGTGGCCGGGAGATAGCGCTGGGCTCCCATTCACCGAAACCTATAGGGCAGCATCCCTTTCAGAAAAGCAATTAGGCAGAGGAACGGAACTCGGGCTCATGCTGTCAACATCGCCTTCACACTACAGGCTGATTTACTGCCTTTAACACCTCCTTGCTTCATTTTGAGATTTACATTGTAATTATGCTGAAGCGTCTCCCTGATCCGCAGTGATGATTTACTGTTTGCTTTTCTCATCCTCATATTTGCCCCTCATGTTTGACGCTTGGTGTAAACATTTCAGTGGTGGCTGTTTCCTTCTCCTGCAGCCTGGTGTCTTAATGCCTGGGGGGGGTCTGTTCAGTAGTTTCCTCTCTGGCGTTCATCTCAAAGGCGAGTGTGACGTGTGCAGGTATTTGACAAAGCAGGGGATGGGGGGGGGGGGGGCAGGCATTCAAATCTTTATGGCTCCGTGCAGCCGTTTATAGCTCAGTCATTTTTGGATCTATACCCATGTGTAGAAGGTTGTGGGTTCAGATCCTGTGGCCGGCAGAGTAATCACTTCACTGTTGGACCTTTGAGCAATGCTGTTCCTGGAAGGCCTGTCTTCTCAGCCTGAAGTCATGGGCTCAGCAAAGCCGCGATGAATTTCTTCCCTCCATTTTCCCACCCATACAAATTCTAGGGTCTGTTTAACTGTGTTGCCCTATACAGACCTAGCAAGGAAAAAGACTGAGGTCATGGTTTTAGATGCTTTAAATAAAACTTTGTGGAAAGTCATGCAGGTCAGAAAAAGAATATTTTTTCCTTCCACGCTCAGTAATCCACGTTTGAGCTTGCTGGCTTGTGGAGCAGCCGTTTGTGAAGTCATGAATATAAATGTTATCATGTCCTGTGAGCGTTTCGGACTTGCCGAAGTTCGGCACATTTCAGTTGCTCCTTGTTTGTGCCAGTGAGGAACGGACTGTCTGTCCCTCTTGGAGCAGTTTTCTGCCAGTAAGAGGCCTCACTGCACACACACCATGCCATCGAAGATCCCGAAGGGGTCGGACATTCCTTCAAAGTGTGTTTGTTCCTGAAAGTCTGTCTGCCTGCGTCTGTCTGTTTGCCTGCCTGCTTGTCTGCGTCTGCCTGTCTTTCTGTCTCTCTGTCTGCATCTCTCTCTCTGTCTGTCTGCCTGCCTGCGTCTGTCTTTGTGTGCCTGTGTCTGTCGCTCTGCCTGGTGATCAAACACTTCCCCAGGACACGCTCTAATTCCGAGTTGAATGCCATTTAGGCTGAGATGCACAGCCACATGCGTCACTGTTCCCCCACCAACCTTTTTATTCTGTTATCTAGCTGCACCCCCCCCCTTCCTGTCTGTGTGATCTCAGAGTAAAGGGGAAAGTAAGTTTGTTTGATCTGGCAGGCCTGAATTTAATTGACATGGTCAGGTTGTAGAAGGACGGAGGGAGGGCAAGTGAGAGAGCAGCTGTGGCCTTGGTCAGTCCAGGTCAGCTTGTGCTGTGCAGTGGAGAGGCCGCCTCTGCGATGTCACTGGCAAGCCTTCCTGGAGTGACATGTGAGAGAATCACTGTCATTTAGCTTGGCTGTAACTCACTACCTCCCTTCTGCTGTTTCTCTCTCACCTCCAGAATGGATCAAATTTTAAAATAAATTCTTCTTCTTAGATCTGTCATTTATCTCATCCGAGTTCCACAGTCTCATCTCTGCTGTTTTCCCCATCTTCTTTTTCACCTTCTCTGCCATGTCTTTCTCCAGCCATCACTTGTGAATGCATGAAACCCTCAGCGAGCTGGAGACTTGCTTGAGCTTGAGGTCAGAATGCCCTTTGGCCCCAGGCAATTGCTAACAGTGGTCATTATGATTTACATCTAGCACATCTGGACCTGGGACTTGTCAGCGAGTCCAGTGTACATCAGCCTGCAAAGTCCCCACCATGCATCCAACTTCTAGCCCAGTGTGATCACGTTATAACTGCAGGAACGGAACCAGCAAGAATGGTGTAATCCCAGTCTGCATGTGGTGTTGGGAGGTAAGGCGGGCATGGTGCATTGTGGGGTGTGCGAGAGGGCTGTGGGTGTACGTTGCTGCATTTTGGGAGGTGAGGCGGGCATGGTGCATTGTGGGGTGTGCGAGAGGGCTGTGGGTGTACAGTGCTGCATTTTGGGAGGTGAGGCGGGCATGGTGCATTGTGGGGTGTGCGAGAGGGCTGTGGGTGTACAGTGCTGCATTTTGGGAGGTGAGGCGGGCATGGTGCATTGTGGGGTGTGCGAGAGGGCTGTGGGTGTACAGTGCTGCATTTTGGGAGGTGAGGCGGGCATGGTGCATTGTGGGGTGTGCGAGAGGGCTGTGGGTGTACAGTGCTGCATTTTGGGAGGTGAGGCGGGCATGGTGCATTGTGGGGTGTGCGAGAGGGCTGTGGGTACCTGGCTTGTAATGGTTAATAGACGTTTCAGTGGGGTAGGAGTGAGTATTACAGTTTCAATCAGCGACATTTAGTCAGGAGCCGGTCCGTTCTGAGGCTCTTCAATGCTGTGTGACTCTTCCAGCATTGTGATTATCAGGGGGCATGGCCCTGGGTTTGAGGTGAAGGTCCTGGCCGGTGAGTTTGTCATGTTGTTGTCAGGATTTATGCAAGTGTTACTAGAGGGGCTGTTGGGAATATTATGCCGGTGTGGTGAAGGTTCTCTATCTCTTGTGAATATTATGTCCATACTGGTGGGGTGAGGGTTCTGTACCCCCTGTAAATATTATGGCCATGCTGGTGGGGTGAGGGTTCTGTACCCCCTGTAAATATTATGGCCATGCTGGTGGGGTGAGGGTTCTGTACTCCCTGTAAATATTATGGCCATGCTGGTGGGGTGAGGGTTCTGTACCCCCTGTAAATATTATGGCCATGCTGGTGGGGTGAGGGTTCTGTACCCCCCTGTGCCCAGTGTGACTTTTAAGTAGGGAGCTCGGTAAGCTCTATTTCAGTTTGTATGTGCATGAGTGAGGGTTAGTAATGTGGGTTCAGTCCTACATGTTATGCTAAAGCTGTTTTAATTAGCGTCCCTGTGTGTCCTCTGTAAGGTTGTACATACCTCAGTAGTTGTGTCATTGATTATTTACCAGAGTGTGGCGATGTTTCTCCGCCCTTACATTCAATGTAAAAACTCAGTGCAATAATTTGAAGGCAACAGCAGGAGAGAAACTCACTGCAGTCTCTAGAGGCAGAGGCTGATTTGGCTTTCAGGCTGACAGACTGTGGTTGTGTGCTAACAAATGTCTTATTATCGTTGTTTTTTTTTTATGAATTTACCGATATCTGTAAGGAAGGACCTGATTTGCAAAGTGATTTTAAATTGTTTGTTCATTAAGCAAAAAAGAATTTAACCAGTTTTGTATCTGCAAACAAAATGAAGGTCCACCAGATTAAAAACTCGCTGTCTTTTTGTGTCCCTGAGCATTCTTCTGAAAGCCTTCCACACCTCTCATCTGAGCACGTCCCTCCAATTGGATCCCGGCTCTCTCCTCTGAGAGTCTCCCTCCGATTGGATCCCGGCTCTCTCCTCTGAGAGTGTCCCTCCGATTGGCTCCCGGGACCGGGGTCATCAGTAGACGGATTGGATATTTAGCCATTGCAGCATGAGTGACAATGGGGGATTTTATTGGCTTGCTAAATTTCCCAGAGCCCTGATTCGACTCTGATCTCCTTTCGCGACTCCCTATGGGGGGGGGGGGGGTCTTCAGTGTGCTAATGGCGTGTGACCTGGTCGCCACTGTTGCCGGGGCCCATTGGGCCACGGGACCTTGACATGTTCAGCGGCGCAGCTCAGCCCACAGTGCTTCTTCAGCTTTCTCATTCCAGCGCTCTCTTCTCAGGTCGGAGGCTTGTACCTCCTAAAGAGGGATGTTATCAGCCCCAGGACCCAAGGGGGGTGTTTTTGCGTAAAGAAAAAGATGAACATGATTGTGCCCTGGGGGGGGGGGGGGGAGCAGATAGCAGCTTGCAATATTAGATTTGTGATTGGCTGGGGAATGAGGGACTGGGGGTGCGCCGGATGGAGGTACTGGCTCGGACAAGGCCGTTTGGTCTGGTGTCGTGTTCTCCTTTAATTATTGGACCCCTCAGTGCTCTGTCCCCTCAGCATGCTTTCCTTCTTTCGCTTTTTAATTTTTCAAATGCCTTGCTTTTTAATTAAACTACATGAGTTTCAGAGAGATTACAGACCTGCCGGCTTTGCATGTGAGTGGAGCCCGATACGCTGTTTGCAAGCACCACTGATGCACTGAGCTCATCTGTACGGCAGCCAGTGCTCGCATCCTGGAGTGACCTACAGAGTGAGAGGATTCTGCACATGCATGTTTCTGCACGTGTGCGCGTGCGCCTGCTGTGTCCTCGTCGTTCCCCTTCCTTCTGCTCAAATTCTTCTGCTCACTTCCCCCATGCAGCCATGGACAATAGGCCGGACAGGCCACAATGTACCATGCAAAGCACAGATAAATATTTCAGGATCTGCTAGATTTAGGTGAACGGAGAGCCGCCCAGGAGCTGGACCAGCGCTGCTGGCTGTGCTGTCCACTTACTGAAACAGCTCTGTACTGTAAGTGGACCCGGCGCATGTGATGGCTGAGGGCTCAGGTGATAATCAGATGTACTTTTGGCCTTATCTGACCAGAAGCTCAGACACACAACACAATGTGAAACAGCTGGGATGCGAGTCGGCGGCTCTAGCTGTCATATGCTTGTGGAAGAGTGTTTCTCCTGTTGATGAGGAGGACCGGTCTATCCCTAGTAAGTTTGCCGGGATACTGTTCTCTGGTGAGAAGAGGGAACCCTATATGTTTCTGCCTTTCAGAATCCTCCTCCATTGTTTGTTCATTTTATTTCTGCTTAGCTCTGTGTTTGTCCCGCATTCAGAAGGTGATCTCAGATCTGTTGGTGCCGCGCAGTGCTCCACCCGGCGTTTCTGAGCTAACCCAGTAGGGGGCAGAGTGTCAGACCGCTGCTCCCTCCCCTGAGTCGAAATCTTCAGCTGTTACTCTGGCATCAGTCGCCACACTCATCCCCCCCATTAACCCTTCCTGCGGCAGTGCTGGGTGCTTTGAAAGGCCATCAGATGAGCGTTTTGGTTCTCGCTCCTGACCTGTCAAGGTTCCGTGTAGTAGATGTGCTTTCGCTCATCTTGTGGCTACAGATCTTTGTTCGATTAGTTAAGTCTGCAAGGATTGACTAATGATGAAGGCGCAGACCATTTCCAGCGTTGAGCTGACATCTCTTCTTCACGGTATGTTGCACTGTGCAGGAATATAGGTCATCTGACAGTGTCACCTGTAATGACTTTTCTTGCCGCAGTAGAAATTAACTTGAAAGGGTCACTGGGAGAGGATGCAGCATTTCTTTATCTGCCCCACACCCCATCGTGGCTGTGTCTGCGGGTTTAACTGCTCTCCCCCCCCCCCATGGCTGTGTCTGCGGGTTTAACTGCCCCACCCCTCCCCCCCCCCCCCCATGGCTGTGTCTGCGAGTTTAACTGCTCCCCCCCCCCCCCCCCCGGCTGTGTCTGTGGGTTTATCTGCCCCCCCCCCCCCCCAGCTGTGTCTGTGGGTTTATCTGCCCCCCCCCCCCAGCTGTGTCTGCGGGTTTAACTGCCCCCCCCCCCTCGTGGCTGTGTCTGCGGGTCTGTCTGCCCCCCCCCCCCCCCCCCCGGCTGTGTCTGCGGGTCTATCTGCCCCCCCCCCCCCCCAGCTGTGTCTGCGGGTCTATCTGCCCCCCCCCCCCAGCTGTGTCTGCGGGTCTATCTGCCCCCCCCCCGGCTGTGTCTGTGGGTTTACCTAGTCGCCTCTTCTGGATACAGGTGTCTCCCGAGACACTGACACCCAGGTGTGGATCCGGTGCATGACCAATGATGTAATGAGCTGCACAAAGAGAGGGCCGGGTGTCCTGTGTCACCTGGGCCTGGGTGTAATTTCGGCTGACTGGGGTGACTGAGGTCAGCGCCTCGCAATAATGGGGGGGCAACACCCCCATTAGCTGGTGAGCAGCAGCTCAACAGTTTAAACGTGAATCCGGACCCATCGTCAGCCATGCATATAACTAATCTTATTCCTTTTTCATTTAACAGGATATATATATTTGAAAAAAATGCAATTGCGCACTCAATGGTGGATAAGTTTCCATCACGGCATGGAGTGGGGGGGGGGGGGGGGGGTGAAGAGGTAGGGAATAGAATTTATGTTCTAGCTTTGCATTAATAGTAATAACCTGGAATATGTGCAGATTTGCTGTGACACTCTGATAAATGGTGCTGCTGCTTTATAAGCGATTCTCACTGAGTCCAGATGCCTCTGAGATGCCGGACTTTCAGTAAGTGTGCGAGTCCCATGCTGAGGCGACACAGAACGCAATTGCTTTTGGTCTCGGTCTCTTTCTAAATAGAGCTGAATGAGCAGATCCTGATGTGAGTCTGTCTGTGGTGGGGGGGGGGGCATCTTTTACCACTGGAGTGGGCAGTTTGCGCAGTGGGGTAGATGGAAGGGAAAAACGATGGGAGGTGCAAACCTGCTGACAGTCTGTTTCTAATTAATACCCAAGACGGAAAGACAGCAGTAATCCTCAGCAACCCCCCCCCCCCCCCCCCCCGAGAGACTCACAGGCAGCTGTCCTTAACACAAGGAGATATATATATATATATATAATCTTTAATATCTTTTATAAACATCTCTGTATTATTCTTCAGTAATGATTCAAAATAAGGATAAGTACACAGGACTGGGCTTTTTTTTTGAAAATGGTGCTGAGAACCTTACAAAAAGAACTAAAAATAAATGTAAATAAATATACTGCTCTCTCTTGGAAACTGGAACCCTGTTAATGTCATTAATTGTAATTTTCATGATAACTGATGGTTAATATCGGCACGGTAATTACTCATCTTATTAGCAGTAATGGTACAGTTCACATCAGTACAAACAGTCTCGGAATAATCTAGCTTTGGAGGCATGAAATCCCCACCAGTCCACAGATGGGGGCGTCGTATCTCTTGTTTGTGCATCCCGTGGTCACGCCCATCCAGTGGCCATGCCCATCCCCTGGCCACGCCCAGCGGGTGGCCACGCCCCTCTTGGCTGCAGCACCTCCCTGCTTGACAGCAGTATCCTGCCGATGCAGAGGTGTGTCTGAGGTCTGCATCTGCACCCAGGACCTCTGTGCCTCCATGCTGGGTTACCCGCCCTCCAGGGCTTCCGTGTCACGTTTGCAGCAAAGAGTCATTTCTTTAGATTTACATGTTCATTTTTTATTATTTCTTAATATTTTGTTGTTACTACCCATCTATGAAGTTCCGTTATGAGATGGGTTGTGAGTTGTTACCTGTGCTTTTTGTAAAATTTGAAGGCAGGCTTTTATTTAGCCTGTTTTTATTATGCATGAAGTCAGATGTTCCATGGGAAGGGACGTGTCGCCCTTGACCGTTCCCCCCGATGGCCCCGGCAAACCCTCATTTATGCACCGTGGCCAATTAAAATCAATCGGGAAGGGTGATAAGCGCTTTGATTCGCTGCTAGAGGAGGGCAGATTCTTCTGGGGGGTGCGCTTTCTCTACAGACTCTTATGTTTCATTGGCTATTCCAAGGATTCGTAGCCTTCATTTGGTAGAGCAGAGATGGGACAGAATTACAGGAAAAACCCAGCCAACCTTCCGAGCCTTTGCTGTCCCCTCCTGGATCTACCTGCACACCGCCTGCCAATGCTCACACGTGCTGCACACAGTAACTGGCCGTAAAAATGAGTAACGCGGTAAAGTCTTGGCATTTGGTAAAATTTTCTGCACATTAGTAATGGATGAAGGCTTTTCAATCCCTTTTCTGAAAGCCCAGACTCAACTTCCAGCCTGTTTCATTTCTTTACTGCGTCTTTCGAGTGCCGTCTCCCTTTTGAACTGTAGATGGCGTGCTAACAATGGAGTCCTTAGCGCAGGGTTAGATGTCACCGATGGCGGTCAGTGGCCGTCCAGCCCATGCCTCTTGTCCGTTAGTACCTGGACAACGAGACTCCAAATGCCTCATCTGACAGACGGCCGAAGCCAAGAGTAACAGCCATTCTCTCGAATCCAGTCTCGGAGTAATGAGCTTCTCACGTGGACGCAGTTACGCTAAAGTTCTCTTTTATGCCCACGCACAAGCTCACACATACACACAAACAGGCCCGTGAGTGCTGGGGTTAAAGTGAGTATGAAGGCTAGATTGTTGGGAGTCAGAGACGCCCCCTGTTGGCTCAGCGCAGTATGACAGAAGTTAAGGGCACAAGGATTCCCAGCACAGCACAGAGCAGGTGTTGGGACCGGCAGCACATCGCCTGGTTGGTGGCCTGCAGGACTCCACTGGGGGGGCGCATGGACGTCCGGGGAGTGCACTTGTGCTTTCTGCGTGGGGGAACACCGTCGGCGATACCATGGTTATATTTACTGTCCTCTGGTCCAAAGTCAGGAGGTAGATACTCCTTACCGGTCATCTCCTTCAGGGCGTGCACCCCATTCTGCCCCTTGGCCTTGCCCCCCCTGGCACGCTGCCGTGTGCAGTTTCTGGGCCTCTGCGCAGAAGCGCCCCCAGGGGGAGGCCCCGAACTGGCTGGAGGTGGGTGTGGCAGGGGGGAGGGCGGCGTGAGCGCCTCACGTCCGGCGTACGGCGGTGGCTGGCCCTCCTTCAGGGAGACCGTGTCGGTCCCTGATCGAGGGCCCGCCTTGCTCTGGTGGAGTGACTCGGACCCTGAGCACGTGGGCAGCTCCTCTCTTCGTAGCTGCTTCAGGTCCCGGCCGGCCAGCCCCGGCGGCTCATGGCAGCCCACCTCGGAGGTGGAGCCCCGGAAGCGGCGCAGCCAATCCCAGAGCAGCAGTGCCCTGCAGCTGCAGTCCCAGGGGTTGTCGTTGAGCCTGAGGTACTCGAGGGCGGGCAGCTGGGCCAGGCACTCAGCGGGCAACTGGGTCAGCGAGTTGTTGAACAGGTAGAGCGTGGTGAGCCGCTGCATGTCGTGGAAGGCCAGCCGGTCGACCCACTGCAGCCGGTTGTGGTGCAGCAGCAGGCGATCGAGTGCCCGCAGCCCACGGAACGTGTTCTGGTGCAAGCTCCACAGCCGGTTCCCATGCAGGAAGAGGTGACTCAGGTTCTGCAGATCCACGAACAGGTCATCCTGCAGCAGCTCCAGGTGGTTGTCCTGGAGGACACAGCGGGACACCTCTGAACCACCGTGACGCAGTAACATGTCAACAGGCATTTGAGTCTCAAACCGAATGGCTTTTAGTCATGCGTAACCAAAGTGCATCAGAAGGTGCCTGTTTTCCCTGCATCTGGCTCCCCGCAGTCACACCTTCAGCTAAATTGGCTTGCCGTATAAAAACACGCCCTCATCTTAACACTGTAGTGGACTTACGGACAAAATGAACAGCGAGGTCAACGGTGTGCTTTAAATATTACATCAAAAGAACAGAATAGCCAGTGTTAATAGACTTGAGAGCCTTATCTGCAGCTACACCGGTAGCTTTGGACGTAACACGCCGACCTGAGGCTTATCTCGACACACGTATCCCGTACCCATCTCAGCGGTTGCTGGGGGATTAACGTTCGCTCAGGTATAAGGTTCGAGCCGGCCTCCTCCTTACCTGCAAGTAGAGGTACTGCAGATTCCTGAGGCCCTGGAAGATTCCAGGGGGCAGGGCGCTCAGGCCACAGCGGTACAGGTGCAGGGCATGCAGCCGGCCCAGCCCATGAAAGGTGTCCGGCGGTAGGGCCCGCAGGTGCCGGTTGTCACCCAGGTCCAGCTCCTCCAGCAGACTGAAGCCCAGGAAGGTGGATGGCTCAATGTAGCTGATGTTGTTGGAGTAGATCCACAGGGTGACTGTGGTGGCGCTGAAGTGGCCACGCTGCAGCTTCCTGATGCGGTTGTTCTGTAGGAAGATGCGCTCGCTGTCTGCCGGGATGCCCTCGGGGACCGACTGGAAGTTGTGCGCCTGGCAGCTGACGGTGCTGGGTGCAGTGTAACAGATGCAGTGTCGCGGGCAGGACCAGGACAGCTCCAAACCCCACAGGACCAGCAGAACCTCCAGCCCGCAGCCTGTAGCCCGCAGGGGATGGGGAGACAGTACAGGGAACAAGGCTGGTTATCCTCCAGATCTGCCGGAGCTGGGCACTGACCTGAGAGGCCTCTGTTTACAGCAGCCCAGTTTCTGGTTGGTTTACAGAACTATCCTGATATTGAATGTATTGCTGGTGTGAATTTGGAGACTTGGGAAAGAGAGATATTATGAGAACATTAAGATTGAGGCGGCTGAGCAAGACCTTGGAATGTAAAGCAGAGGTAAAGGAAGTCAAACCTGATGTGGTAGTAGACGGTTAAAGCACTGAGAAGGATGACGGAAGCTGGGCGCTGAAGGACCGCTGCTTACACCTTGTTGGGATTAGCATGTTGCTGTGGTGTGACCCAGTGGCTCTGTCCCATGTTAAGTCTGGCCCATTGCCTGTCGCTAAACCCAAAGTGCTTTCCCACTCATGTCCGCCTCTGCCGTAGCAGGGCTCTTTGGACTGTGCCGGACACCTGTCTGTTGTTGCCAACAACAAGCCGTTACAGCCTTATCTGTGTCTGCAGCTGTAGAGGATAGCTGATTAGCTCTCCCTATCCGCGGTTGTAACTAAGCTCCCTGTAATTCTTTAATCTTAATTTGGTTTCTCCTGTTGTTGATTTTGCTTAATCTGATAACCTTTATGTTGGTTACTATTTGGACTCTGCATATTAATACGCCTGATCTATCCTTCCTGATCCCCGCCCTTCGCTCGGAGGGCAGCTGTCTGTGCCTCCCGTCTGACCGCCACAAGTCATCGGGGCCGTAAATTCGGGCTTCCGCCTCTCCCCGCGCAGTAAGGGCATCTCGTGTTGACCTCGGAGGAGCATATCACCGTTTGCCTGGCATCTGGCCAGACTGTCCCAGAGGTGCAGAGCCTATCGCTGGGCTTATTTTGTGGGGGTTCAGGACAGCGGCTGAAATTTCACACCGTGATTAGAGTCCAGCCTGTAATTTATCTATCTGTGTGCCCCCCGCTTTCCTGTTCGCTGTTCCGAGTCTCATTCCCACAGTTCAGCTGCCCCCGGCATTGCTGTAATCCTGTGTTTGGATTCAGGGGTGTGTACTTTCTCCCAGGAGACGGGCATATTTATCTAAATGAAATATGTGCCCCTCCCATCGGTGAACTGTGGTGTGCCGCTGCCTTTGAGATGACGTCCCCCACCTCTCACAGTGTGTCACCCACATCAGGCACCCCCCCATCCCTACGTGCCAGTGAAACGCTCGCTCCGCTGATCAGTATTGAAACGGCACTGAGACCACAAACCAGTGGCTGTCACTGTAAAAGCCGCCTGCCTCCCTGCCCACCTGCTTCTCCTGGGCAAAGTGACAGGGGGCCTTGGGCGTATCCCGGTGCCACAGGCTGGTCTCCACCCTGGATCGGATGTCGGTCCATTGCAGGGCCAATACGGGCGGTATAGTCGGCAGTTAACCCTATTCCAGGAGGACACCCATGTGACTCAGAGAATATGCAAGCTCCTCCCCCAGAGAGTGGGTTGGGAACACCCAGCCCTGCAGTGTTACTTAGCCTTCCAGTCACAAAAACGCATTGTAATTCAGCTCTCAGTATCAATACCTTATGAATTTTTCTCCTTTGCTGTATCACTGGCATTTTGTATGCCCTGTGAAGGCAGTGTCTCAGCCTTCAGCTTAGGGTTTGGTGCTTTCCTGGCTGATTCTACTCTTCTGTGCATCATGTGCCCAGGCTCTGCTGCTCGACTTGCTGCTATGAACCCAAACGTGAAATCCGTACAGTCCACCCTGTTAAAAATGGAGTGTCTCCGCTGTGGTGTGCAAGTGCAACGCGTTCCGCTTCACGCGGCACCACGGGAGAGAGACGTGTCACACGGATTCTGGAATCACGGGGCTCTAGCCGAGGCCTGTTAGGAAAGGCTGAGCCCGATCTCGCCGCCTTCGTCTCTGCCCCAGCTGTTACACCTCCCCCCTTATACATGTAGTCTCTCTCAGACCCGACAGAACTCGCAGTCACAATAGGCTGTGTGCCGGAACCGGTCTGCTCTGGTTCTGAAGGCTCCCGCTAGCTGGTTTGCTCTGGAGCCACTAAGGCACTGCGTTCTCACAAGGCGCCACAGGTAATCCCGCTGATGTGGGCGGACGCGGCAGGGAGAGCGCAGGGGCAGGGGGAGGGGGAGGGCCAGGGGCAGGGGGAGGAGCCCAAAGATTTGGTTTTCCTTATCAGAACGACGTGCTTCCTGGGCACGTCTCAACAGAAAGGTCTCTGGTCAGGGTTAGTGACGTTCCTCTGCTCCTGGGAGATACGCGGGACACGTATCAAGTTAGAAACCTGCTCTTTGAATTGTGCTGTTTGGCTCCAGGGCTGGTAAGGTTGGTGGTGTGACATAGGTGGTGTCAGACATAAATACACAGGAAACCACAGTGTTTGTCTGCGCCCCCAGCTGCTTGCTTAATGCTGTGAAGGTCCCCCTCCATTTGTGAGTATGTTAACCTGGGCTGTGCCACTCGGGTATCATAATAAGAGTTTGTAGCAGAACACGTCTCAGCCCCCCCCGCCCCCCCCCCCGACACTCACACACACACATATTTCTTAGTCCTCCTGCTATTGACTAACCAACTCTGACCGTTTCGAGAAATTATGAAGTTTAACAGGCCTGCACTGCGCAATATTTGATACATGCTAATGTCTAGCAATTAATTAAGTATGAAACTCCGAATCAGTGGAAAATGGAGGAATGCGGGTAGATCCCACTAAGATAGACAAAGTCATTTAATCTGCAGCCCAGGAGCTAATCGATTTAGACACGCATAGACCCCCCCCCTCCACAGCCCCCCACATATTGCCTTCGTGTCGTGTCATGGTGGTTTTTTTCTTGTGTTCTTAGTTTACTTTCAGTATAGGTGTTATACCACTGGATGGTCAGCTGTGGACTGTACCATTTGAAAAGGGGAGCTCATTTTAACTACTTCAGCTTCCACACCTTCTAAATGTCTTCTGAGCTGAGCTGTAGTCTATGGGTGTTTCTCAATATGTATACTTGATATAAGAATCTCATATACCTGGATCATGTCCCCCCCTTAGTCTTTTTTGCTCAAGGTTGAACTGATTCAGCTAACGTCTCCTCATAAGACATTCCTCTAAGACCAGGTATCATTCTCGTAGCCCTACATTGAACCATTTCCAAGGCAGCAATGTCCTTCTTAAGGTATGGTGACCACACAATATTCTAGGTGGGGTCTTACCAAGGAATTGCATAATCTTAGCATCAAATCCCTCAACTTACATCTCTAGGTGTGCGGAGTTTAACCCAACATCATATTGGTACCATGTAATGTATACTAAGTAGATTGTAGTCGTCTTGCAGCCGTGCTGTTGATAATTCAGGGGGAAAATGGATCTGCCTTGGAGAATGACAACAAAGTGTCACTGAACTACAGATGAATGCTGATACACCAGGCTGGTCTTTCCTACTCCAGTGGGTTTAACATGCTGGCATGTTCTCGCCGGTGGTGGGCCAGGAAAAAGCTTCTCTCTCCCTAAGCCCACCTCAGGCTTTGGTTTGAGATTTTATCCTCTGACATTCCCAGAGTCTTTTATCTTTATATTGCGTCTTTGTATCTGAATTTGTCATTAATTTTAATTGGTTTTTTTGTGTTGTTTGACCCTAAGTCTAATCCAAACAAAGGGTGAATTGAGTGGACCTGATTGAGGGATGGGAGTATGGTAAAGTGCTGTTATTGGGAGGGGGGAACTGGGGAGACAGCAGGTGTGGGGGGGGTAGGAAATAAAGCAGAGTGTGGAGGCACAATTACTCAGTCTTTCTCTCAAAAGCCTCTGATTCACACAGCTTTGGATGGACTGTGACACTGTCATCCCACTGACTCCCAGAATCGATGGCCAGGGGAGTATCGTTCTGAAGGCAGGACAGAGTGCTTTGTCAGTGTGGTGGATGCTGGCCGCACAAACCCTGTCCCACTGTGTCCACAAGACCCCATGCTGCTTATGACAGATGGTGCTGGTTGCTCGTCACTTAGAGAATGATTAAGGAGCCATGGTCGTGGCTGATGGTTGACCCCTGCTGACCTCGGGTCAGCCTGTCACCGAATAAACAAGAGGCATGAAGGTGTAGATCCCCAGTCAGGCGCTACAGTGCAGCCCGGTGGAATATCAATGAAATGTGCTTCTCATGAATGATCCCTAATGAGGCGGTATAGCGCAACCTGGTGGAATATCAATGAAATGCGCCTCTCATGAATGATCCCTAATGAGGCGGTATAGCGCAACCCGGTGGAATATCAATGAAATGCGCTTTTCATGAATGACCTGCTTTTGCTGATGAGGAGGGGAAGAGAGGGGAAAAAAACACAAAATAACAAAATCTATTTCACAGGTTCCTGGGGGCCTTGATTGGGCCACATTCCCGCACAACAGTCTTGCTCGTGACTTATGAATAGACTTAAATACTAATCTCAGTACCCAGTTTCAATCTAACCCTCAATTTTATGAAGGGATGCACTTTTGTCAGGTCATAAGTCTTGACCTTGTTGAGTGAGCATGCAGCAGAGATTAAATAGGCACGTCAGCATTCAGAATGGGGCTGGTAGTTCCTAAGGGCAGATGATTAACGACATAGTATAAATGCAGGCTGTTCGAAACATACTGCCTTCCTGAATTAAGATGTGCAACTCTAAGAACCAGTTTACGCTTGTCACATATGTAGCACTGTGCAGTGCTCTATGTACCAAAGTTTCTTGCTTTATGCTTCTGGTCCCTTTAGGAACATACTTAGTAAAGTGAATATACTGGTGCACTCTGGGAAATGAAGTCATGGTCTTAAACTCAAAAGGAAAAATAAAAACATGACACAGCAAGAGTGGAAGGTCAGAGAGATGCTGAGGCCCCATTAGGGAGCTGCATGACATTTGCAGAAAATTGATCTTTTTCCTTGAGAAACTTCCATGAGTCATTAAGGTCTGAGAGGTGAGGACCCCTGCTGTGTTGGAGGCCTTCTGCATGGTGCGTCTCAGCAGGATGTAAGTTGCTTGCTCGCTGAGCGTTGCCAGGATTCTGTCTGTCTGTCTGCCTGTCTGTCTCTCTGTCTGTGATGCCTCGTCACTGCACATGGACACTGGATGCTGCTGGCATAATGCAACGACACTCAACTTAGATTCCAGCAGCCAGAAATTTCAATGGGCTATTTCCCGACTTTACCCTCTGTAATTTGTGGATTTGTTTATTACCTAGAGTAAATGAGTACAATTTATTGCCATTTTGAGCGCACAAGATGGAGCCCTACTCGGTTAGTCAGAGCCCGGTGTAAGTGTAAACACAGTGGAACGGGGGTGGGGGGGGGTGGTTATTATCCGGCTTCTGAGCCGAATTCTTCTATAGCTGCTGGTGCCACAGTACAGCTCCTTCTGGGACTTTATCCTTCACGCTCTGAGCCCTGAAGCCACTTTGGTGTCTGTTTCTGAGGAACCTGTCAGTGAAGTGGGGGCTGGGGGGGCAGGTAATCAGCACCCATACTGATAAGTCCCACCTGTCCCTCATTCTCCGTGCTCTGGCCATGACTTTGGCTTCGAAGACTAGGGGCAGTTCCTCTCCAACTTGGACAGCCTTCCTCGCCTCTCCCTACTATAGGGCACTTCCAGGGAAAAGTGCTCTAGGCTACAACCAGCTCCCGGCTCCATGTGGTTCTGTGGGCCCATCCTGAGAGCAGGTTCCTGCCTAGTGAGGTGCCTTCCTGTTCTGAATACAGGCCTGGACCTGGACCAATCCATGAACTCGGATCTGAACCGTGTCCAGCTCCGGATTAGCTGGATTCATTACTGTCATTTTTATTCACTTAGCAGATGCTCAAGTCATAGTTCTTCCTGTGTGTAAAGGTGCACATTAACTGAGGGAAATTTTAATGACCTCTCCCGTGGGTACAACAGCCGTTCCCCTCCAGATTTGCAATAGGGGGTGGGGGTGCTGGTGCCACAGGTCGAGAAACAGCTTGTGCAAGGCCGAAACCTGGGGCGATGCAAGCCACGAGGGACTTCATGCGATGACAGAATGTTGGCGAGTGGCTCTCACCAGAGACAGGTGTGGGGGGTGGGGGCTCCCCCCATGATGGAGAATGGGATTGGAGTCTAAAAATAGCCCATCCAAATCAGCACTGGTGTGCAACTGGAATGCAGGCGGGGACCTGGGTGCCATCTGCTGACGCACAGCATGGCGAGGAAGAGACTGAAAGAACACTCTAGAAAGTGGCTTATTCGCTGGATTTTAGGTGAAAATCTTTAATGGATGCTTAATAGCCACTTAATCTATTTACAAATATGCTTTGCTGTGTTTATCTTGCGTGAGTTTTGGCCACGCCCCTCATAGCCCACCGTAAGCGAGTGTAAATGAGCCTTTGGATTCCGTGGAAAAAGCGAGACCCTGCGAGCAGGTTCACCCATTCATCATGCTCGTAAAAATCTCAGCGATCAGGCACATTCTTCATTCTGGGCCTTAATTATACTGCCAAGTCTATACTGCTTGAAGAATATACTGACGTGAAGCTCGTCCAACACCAACCAGACACATTTCCCTGGGTGCACTGATCATTTCCTCCCAAATTCTTTTACCGTAATCCTACTGTTTTCTCGAGTGACCTGAAAACCTGTCACTTTTGTTTCAGATCCACGTGACAGTTGTGTGTGTGGAAGCTGTAAACTCATGCTTTTGTTGCGGCGTGCCAGGCGGGCCGCTGTCTATAAGATGGGCCAAGGCGGTGGTCAAAGCTCCCTGGCCAACAAGAGACTTTCCCAGAGTGGGAGAGTGACCCCAGGGAGGCCATAGCAGGAGGTCCTTCAAGGAAAGAGTCTGTGATTAAGGGCTCATTCTTTAAAGGGGAAATGCCTGGTCTTAACGCGCTGCCTACATGGCTGTCGCCCCCCCCCCCCCCCTTCATATTATCATTACTATTATAATTACTGTACATTCTAATGAACTGATCCAGCAAAGCTAGTTAATGTAACTCTTTGCTTTTATTCTTGGGGTCTTTGGCTCGCAGATGCATGAAAAACCAAATCTGATGCTGCTAATTATTTCCAAGATTCATGGAAATGTTTGTAAATGCCATTCCCCCCCCCCCCCCACCCAAGGAAATGATTTTCATGTACTTTGAAATATCTGCAAACTATAGCTTACTGGGGCCCCCCACACCATTGGCCTAAACACTCTTCTTTGTGCGTGATTTCAGACGTAGCCCTCAACGCAGTTCCCCCCCCCCCCGGCTCGTTAAGAGAGATGTGTGCTCGTGGCACCTGCCTCGCATACGAAACACTGCTTGTCCTAGATTTGAGAGATAAATAATTCAGCTTCACAGGCCCCGTCTGCAAGCGACTATCGGCGACCCCTCACACACGTCGCGGAGAGGCGCCGCACTGCGCGTTTCTGGGCTGAGATCAGGCAGGAAAGTGAAGCCCCCCCTGCATACTAGGCCTTTGGGATGAGAGCCAAAATCCTGGGCAAAGCGACCTTGCTGTGTTTTATAGCGCCCCGCATGCATGCGCAGGCTTCCACAGGTGGCCCTCGGTCACAGGCGTCACCATCTCACACACGATCGGTACTGAAACGCATACATGAAATACCTAACCTCCATTGTTACACATGTATAGACGTAAATCAACACTCAGTTTGATTCTGCAGTGACATAAACGCATAAATACTCTTACACACAGCTAAGAGTTCATGTGATCACACAGGCTGCGGGTTTCCCCATATATATGTGTGTGGCTCTGTGGATTATGCTTATATTACATTATGGGGACCAAATGTTCCCCACAGTGTAATAAAAACCTGTCATTTTTCAGGTCCCCACAAAGACCTGTGAATGCAATCAAAATAACTAAAAAAGTCTCATATTTTGTTTGGTTGCTTATGGTTAAGGTCAGGGCTGGGTGGGGGCTAAGGTCGTCATGTTGGGATTAGAGTTATCCCCACAGAAATGAGTAGAGGGTCCCGACTAAGACATAATTACAAACCTGTGTGTGTGCGTGTGCGTGTATCAGTGTGTGAGAGACAGTGAATGACTGCGATGGCTGTTGTAAATGTTATTAAAGTCAAAGAAAAGAGTAATCGTCAGGACAGATCTGACAGAAGCAGCTGAACCTTGGCTGTAAGAGAGTAATCCCTCTTCATTAACTCGCTCGTCCAGGCCTTGAGAAGGCCACCATTGATCCAACCGTAATGTCAATTCATTAAGCACGGTGCTGCACCAGGCACTAACCGCACCAAAGTTCTGGAGGCTCCACAGGGGCTGTGAACCTCGACCCCAGCAGTCCTCCTCTCATCGTTATACATTCATCAACCTCACCCCTATTACTGTAACTCAATTTCCACTGTTAGCACTGAGACAGAAACACCTCCTCAGCCCTGCCCACCCCCCCACTCCAGTGGCATCCCCTTTTTCTCAGTCTGGCACCCCCCACCCCCTAACAGAGGTCATTCCCAAAAGTGACAGTAGTTGGTGCCGTGTGCTTGGCACAGTGAAGTTTACCTTCACTGTCTGTCTTCTGCTTCACTGTAGTGGACCAGAGTGGCAGGTGGCTCTTTAGGATCTGGCTGCGACTTCTAGCTGCATAAAAAAGTTTGACGCAGCGTCGCTCATCCCTGGATGAAAGTGATCGCTGAGCATCTTAATAATTTATTCTCCTCTGCCTTCGCCTGTCCTCTAGGAGCCCCATCTCACCGTCCCAAAGTGTCCATCCTCAACAGCGCCCCCCCCCCCCCATTGCTTCCTGCTCACTGTTTACAGTTTTGTTTAGTTTTTTTTGTCAAGCTGTAAGCGTGGGAGGCTTCGAGGGACGATTCCAGAGAAACCCAGAGCCGCTGGGAATCACCGGCAAACTGGAGATGAACTTTCAGAACCAAACCTTCAAACCAAATTTCAAACATATTTAATTAAATCTTTTTTTTTTTCCCTTCCTAATTCATTTTACTTAGACTATAACATCACAACCCTGCTAATTACCACAGGCAGCATCCATGCAGGTTTAGGCAAAGAATTCAGATAAATCTGATTTTAAAAATGTCCTCGATTTTGTTCTTCTTTTCTTCTCCCCCATCCATCCATCATTCTGGTTCAGGCGTTGCCTGAGTTTTGCATTTAACTGAACGTCTCCCACTCTCAGCCGAGCAGAGCAGAGCCTTGGGAAGTGAGCGAGAGGCAGTGCAGTGTTCCTCACTTCCGCGGATTCCACACCGTCGCACCATATTCTGGCTCTCTCTCGGCTCTCCCGAACACTGTCAGCACCGCCGCTGCAACCGAGCAGCTTCCCTCACCATCTTTCGTTTCGTCGCCCTCTAATGGTGGGATGAGCTGTCAATGGCAGTCAGAATTGATATCGCGGCCTGTCGCTCACAGTCGCCCATGTAAGACTTAATACTGCGAAGGAGTCACGTGACATACTGCCCACTCACCCCTGCGGTGAACAGAGACCCCACTCATCTTTAAACGGCCTGTGTCGTATGTTTTTACATCAGCCCCGTTTCTGAGCATGCAGACAGTGTGGTAATCCGGCAAAGTGCTCGACAGCCTCCATCAGCAGGCAAATAAAGCTGAACATCCCTTCAAATGCTGAGGATGGCTCAGTAAGCCATTATTCAAACACCGCAGAAGGGCAAACATCTGATACTCAGGCAAAGCTGAAGGCTGAACAAGCCATTACTGAGCCTGCTGAAGAAACATCTCAGAGGAGCCTCTGTGGCTTAATACGCCGGCCCTTACCATGCCCCCCCACCCCCCACTCCAGGTGCCAGAACAGCACCAGGGCACTTTTGGAGGAAATATTCAATCAGGCATGAGGGAGAGAGAGAGAGAAAAGCGGTATAGTCCGGAATAAAGATGTCTCAAGTGGGCAGTAATGTGGAATGCTGTGAATGAAGTCTCCCGTTGCCCTGACTGAGGCAGTGAGTGTTCGATAGGCCTGATGCTGGCTGGGGTGTGATGTTTGGTAGCTTTCTGAAGCTGTGTAAAGGTGGAAAGGAGGGCCAGCAATGGCCAGCTTTATGCTCTGGTCTGGGACGGAAGCGGCGGCCATCTTCATGCTAGACTCTGGATCACATCCCAGCTTAATGAGTTTTTTAATGAACAACTTACAGTACCTTTTCCTCCATCCTTTGCTTGCCCCAAATGCCCCAGCCTCTCCAGGCAGCGGGAGAGGGGCGTAGCCCAAGAACCAGATATTAGTAGATGACACCATAACACCAGTTACCAAGAAGAACAGGGAGTCTTCATAAACACAGCAAGCATCTGGCAGCTCCTGGCAGCTATGGGCCTCAGAACGAAGGGCATGCTGCTGCAGCCTTAAGCGAGGTGACTGTGTAAACTTGCGGCTCGGCCGCTCTGTGCTGCGGCAGTGCGGCGTTACATCGTTAAGTTACGATAGGAAACCACGGCTACATTTGGCAAATCGAATCTTTGGAGATCGTGCCACTGAAATATTCCATGCTGAATCGTTCCTTAATTCATTCCTTGACATGTCCGTTCCCCTTGGACATCTGTCCTTTGTGGGGGATCTCTGTTCATACGCTTATTCCTCCAACCACATGCAAGTGTACATACATTTACTGTATCTTTATTTGTCCTTAAGAATGCTAATGTACTATTAGCATTGCCAAACTGACGGCTAATGGAGTCTCTGCTGAACGACACACACAGTGCCCTTGGGCGGCAAGATTTTGTTCCCCCTGTATGGTTTTAGTTCTGCTGTGTACTTGACTGTCCACAGCCCCCCATGCTGATAAGCACGCTTCCAGTGCTCAGTAGGCCATGCACAGGAGGCAGCGTGCGAGAGAGGCTAATCCTGGTGCTGGCAGCTAAACGGCTAAGCTAACGGCGTCTGGCTGACCGATGAGCCGCACGGGACTCTGGGGCGTGGCGGGGCCCAGGCAGGAGGGGCTCCCCCCTTAGTGTCGCCACTGGCAGGACCCCTCTCGGGGTATCCTGATTGTCATCTGCTGTGCCGTCACCCCTTCTGTTTCACAGCAGATGGTGAAAGGTGCCATCTTTCCCATACTGGCAGAACTGAGGCTGTCGCCCCCCCCCCCCCCCCCACCAGCCCCCCATGCTCCTGACAGTCACAGTAAGTGTATTTCAGGGTGCAAATCTGAGGCATGACAGAGCGGTGGGACCTGCGCTCAGCGAGAAGGGCCAAGGGAAAATGAATCCTCCACGTTTAAAGACACCGTGGGAGTTTGGGAAATGGAAAAGAGAAAACAGAGGGAGCGATTCTCAGTCGTGCGAAGAGCCTCTCATTAAGTGGCCCCGCGCCCCCCCCCCCCCCCCCCATGTCTCCGTGGTGATAACTGACTTTTTTTTTCATTCTCGTGTGAGATTTTACAACTGCAGATTGCTCCGTTTTTTAGAAAAAAAAGAAACAGGGAAGATGAAAATGGGAGACAGGATTATTTTGTAAAAATAAGCGCGCTGCTCTCCCACAGTGATTGTAGCGCCGTGTATCTCGGAGCCTCACTGGGACGGCGGGACGGAGCACCAATGATGCGGGGATTCTAACATGCCGAATAAACGTATCGCTGTAATGGCCGCCAAAGCCTGACCGTAGAACCAGGCCTCTGGAAGATTCTGCATTGGGGCAGTCCACTGAGCATACACCAAGCGACACAGTTTCTCCGGACAGGAGATGCCCAGGCTTGGCGGTTTTGTGGACAGGGCAGGCCGTTCGTTTGCTACTAAAGCTCGGTCTCGGTCTGGTCGGTGTGTCCTCTCAGCAGAACCGGCCCGGCACGTCCTTGTTTTTCACAGCATCACGCGACGTCCACGCGTTTCCGGGGCATAGGGCACCAAGTCACTCCCGGAGGGATCTCAGTCGATACACACAATGTGTTCTCCAGCTCCAGCTTTTAATCTGTTTGTTCTTTAAAACCAGGCACTGGAAAATCTGCTAGCTGTTTTATGGATCTATAAATACTCCTACCGGAGAAAGCGGGCATGATGAAATCACTGAGGTTCTCGAATACGAATATGTTTTTGTAGAAGTTAGATCTACTTTAGTGACCCGTGTAGATTCACCTGCAACATGGACTGTTCGGGCCTCTGTTGTTACATGGATGAGAGGAACCCGACTGGGGCGAGACTGACAATGTATGTTAACCAGCAGTACTAGTGAGTACTGGATTATCTGAACCCAAACCTGGTTTGCACCGTCTGAATGGTGCGCGCCTGGGTGCCATGTGGGCGTTTGCTATTTCTCAGACTCGCTGTGTATCTGCCAACAGATCAGCAGGATTACCTGGAGCGGGATGGGGGGGGGCTCACATGATCATAGGCACAGCATGTGGCCCCCCACCCCGTGGTGGCACCCCTGAGCACCACCTTGAGGTGACACGTTATCCGTGCAAGTTGGATACAGTGGCACAGAAACCATGATGGTATAGATGGATCTCGGAGGACTGGGCTCTGTTCCTCTCTCAGCGGGTTTCTCACGAGCTCTTCCCGAGTGGAACGTTGACTTCACTGCAGACTATTCTGCCGTCTTAATTGGAAATAATTGCATGTTTCCCCTATTATGTAGGTGTTTACGTGTGTTGTGTTTAATTTTAGATTTGCCGCGTCAATCGTTCCCTGAGCTTCCCTGGCCGCCGTACTCATCCGTGTCGAGAACAGCGATAATTATGGTGATTTTCGCTGCTGCTTAAATGACGGGAGAGAGATGGGATTTAATAGCGAGTGTTTGTACAAGTGACATTCAATAGCTGTGAACGAACAGGATGGGTAGCTGATGGGGGACTCTGCTGAATGGCATTTCAGACACCCTGTATGGGAATGTGTGTGTGTGCGCGCGTGTGTGTGTGTGTGTGTGCGCACGTGCGTGTAGCATGTGTGAGTTGACACATGATGAGCAGTGCTCCACAATGAGGCCCCATCACACTGTGAGCACAGAGCTTATTAGCACAACAAATGTGGGCTGTTTTCTGTGTATGAGCATATTTCACAGCAGCTGCAATATCGAACGACTTCCTTCTAAGAGACCTTCCTCTGAGCGAGAATCTGTTCATCACTGTGCGTGATGTTTGGCCTATGTGTGTGTGTGTGTGTGTGTGTGTGTGTGTGTGTGTGTGTGTGTGTCTCATGTTTATATTATATTGTGGGGACCAAATGTCCCCTGTCATTGGTTTGCGTCTGTGTCTTTGTGTCTGTGCCTGTCTGTGTGTGGGATCCGGTTCACTGAGTGGCTTCTGGTCCCTTGTGGCGGTGCAGATGTGGCCCCCCAGATGGGAGTGTTGGAGCCCCAAGGGTGTGGTTTTTCTAAAGCTGGCATTCATTTCATTTTAATGGCACCAGTTTGGCCCCCTCCTGTCACCAAAGTATGTGCCCGGGGGGGGGGGGAATGGCCCAGAACCCTCACCCAAACAATGTGCACACCCACACAAGTTTGACACCTCACAGCAGGACGCACACGGCTTCGTGGATTATTCAGGTTGCTCTGTGTACACAGCACACGCACATACTACTGGGCAGATCCTGTTTCGAACAATACGGATTGCTCCAGGGTGTACTGCTGTCCTTACGCCTGTGAATGTGCTTTAATCGCTGTGTCACATAATGCTCTGTGGATCCACACACACATGAGCAGAATAGCTACTAGCAGCCTGCATTTTTTCTGCATTTCCCGGCGCCCTTGTTCCTGACCCCTTGCTCCGCCTCTCCTTGCGCCCTTGTTCCTGACCCCTTGCTCCGCCTCTCCCGGCGCCCTTGTTTCTGACCCCTTGCTCCGCCTCTCCTTGCTCCCTTGTTTCTGACCCCTTGCTCCGCCTCTCCTTGCGCCCTTGTTCCTGACCCCTTGCTCCGCCTCTCCTTGCGCCCTTGTTCCTGACCCCTTGCTCCGCCTCTCCTTCCTCCCTTGTTTCTGACCCCTTGCTCCACCTCTCCTTGCGCCCTTGTTCGTGATCCCTTGCTCCGCCTCTCCTTGCGCCCTTGTTCGTGACCCCTTGCTCCGCCTCTCCTGGCGCCCTTGTTCGTGACCCCTTGCTCCGCCTCTCCTGGCGCCCTTGTTCCTGACCCCTTGCTCCGCCTCTCCTTGCGCCCTTGTTCCTGACCCCTTGCTCCGCCTCTCCTTGCGCCCTTGTTCCTGACCCCTTGCTCCGCCTCTCCTTGCGCCCTTGTTCCTGACCCCTTGCTCCGCCTCTCCTTGCGCCCTTGTTCCTGACCCCTTGCTCCGCCTCTCCTTGCGCCCTTGTTCGTGACCCCTTGCTCCGCCTCTCCTTGCGCCCTTGTTCCTGACCCCTTGCTCCGCCTCTCCTTACGCCCTTGTCCCTGACCCCTTGCTCCGCCTCTCCTTGCGCCCTTGTTCGTGACCCCTTGCTCCGCCTCTCCTGGCGCCCTTGTTCGTGACCCCTTGCTCCGCCTCTCCTGGCGCCCTTGTTCCTGACCCCTTGCTCCGCCTCTCCTTGCGCCCTTGTTCCTGACCCCTTGCTCCGCCTCTCCTTGCGCCCTTGTTCCTGACCCCTTGCTCCGCCTCTCCTTGCGCCCTTGTTCCTGACCCCTTGCTCCGCCTCTCCTTGCGGCCTTGTTCCTGACCCCTTGCTCCGCCTCTCCTTGCGCCCTTGTTCCTGACCCCTTGCTCCGCCTCTCCTTGCGCCCTTGTTCCTGACCCCTTGCTCCGCCTCTCCTTGCGCCCTTGTTCCTGACCCCTTGCTCCGCCTCTCCTTGCGCACTTGTTCCTGACCCCTTGCTCCGCCTCTCCTTGCGCCCTTGTTCCTGACCCCTTGCTCCACCTCTCCTTGCTCCCTTGTTTCTGACCCCTTGCTCCGCCTCTCCTTACGCCCTTGTTTCTGACCCCTTGCTCCGCCTCTCCTGTCTGCCGTGTGCCGATGGGTATCAGCTCCATGCTGTGCTAATTCAACAGGAAATGAAAGACTCCCAGTCACAGGCAGCTCCACAAGCACCCAGCATGCTTCTGATTCTCACTGCAAGGGTGCTGGAGTAGAGCCATGTTACAGAAAACCTTCAGGGCCTGTTCCCCAAGTGTGATGCCCCCTGCTGGGCCGATGCAGAGTGCCATCCTGTCAGGGTTCTGATTTCACGGACGTTCCCTGCAATCTCTGTAAGTGAGATATATTCGTCGCATCCGGTGAGCAAATGGGACGAGAGAACTAACTGAGCATGAATAATTTATCCACGCATGTTGGCCGTGGCGTGTGAGCGCCCCATCAAACCACTCTAGGCTGGGAGGGGGGCAGTGCGGCAGCTTGGCTGCAGCGTATGAACATGAGGCCGTTCTGCTTTGGTCTTGTTTGTTTTGTTTTGGGGGGGCTTCTTCTGTCAATCACATCTTGGAGGAGTTTACTCAAACCTTATTCTGCTGTTGTCCCAGAGGCTGGACTCTGGTCTCGTCCTGCTTCTGCCTAGCCTTCCTGTTCCTGTTTTTGGTCATCAGCTCCTGTCACTGAACCCCCCCCCCCCCACACACAGCTGCTGTGAGGTGCCTGCAGACTCCTCCAGGCAGACAGACGGCACAACTGTGCCCATCTGCCAGCACATGGCTGGGTACCACTGCAGCTGCAGAATCTGACATGCTAATGCTACCGGCAACCATCAGTACAATGCACGCGTCCAGAAGGTTGTGGGTTTGAACTGCATTGCTGGCAGGGAAATCATACCAGTGCTGGTCCCTTGAGCAAAGCCTTTAACACCCCACCTACTCCAGGGATGCTGGCTTTGTATAAAATGCTTAACCGCACCTGGTTAAAAAAAAAAGGGTGGTGGGTGGGGGGAGCAAATAGCTACTAAGGACAGCAGCAGGCAGGAGTTTCCAGATGGGTGCTAGAACTGCTTCTAGTTTAAAACTGCAGCTGGTTAAACAGGGAGCAGGTGTAGCCGAAGGTTCTGTGGATGAGTGCTGGCTGTCATGGATCTGTTCACTCTTCTACATTCTTGTTTCTTAAGCAGCATTTAATACACTTGCTGTGCTGTCCCGGTTTCTCTAGGCGAGCCTGTGGGATTCTGGGTATTTTTCTGCAGCCGAATTTTCGCCGCTTTGTGAGAAGGGAGATTAAACATGTTACAGGTTACAAAGCAGCACCCAGGGTCTAACCACTGGGGGGTGTTTTTTTTTTTTTTTTTAATAAAGGGGGGGGGATTAATTTTGAAAAAATATAGGATAAGCGATTCATGAAATAATCCTGCCAGAGCTAAAAAAGACGAAGAGAGGAAAAGCGGGAAATCAGTCTTCCTGCTCGGTTCCCTGGCGGCCCGAAAGGCTGCAGGTCTGCACAGGATGTCTTAGGAGCCCAGTGCACACGTTTAATGTGCTTTAAACATTATGTTAGAAGCAAATATAGGTTACAAACTGCATGTGCAAATGTACTTTAAATTGTTTTGGCCGTGCTATTCCCGTGGTTTCTGTTCTTCCAGGACAAAATATGTAGGTCTAAGCTACGTAAACCAGTATATATAGCTATATACTCTACTGCAAGTTCTGAAACAAGGATTAAAAGTTGTATAGATGCTTTCTCCAGTGTATAGACTTGCGGAAAGGACGTAGAAAGGACTACTTAAGTGTTAATTTCACAACCTAGATTAATTAACAGAATTCAGGCAACCGTATTAGTTGTGATTTTTTTCAGGAAGCAATTTTCACACAATCTGCGCTTTGAAATGAATCCGCTTCTTAATGGGTTGGCGTCCCTGTCAGCTGTTTCCTGTGGCCTGCAGCGCCGTCCCCAAGTCACAAGGAGGGACACGTCCACGGCAGGACACCAGGGCGAGCAAACACAGGGAACACAGGAAAGTGTGAACATTCGGCAATAGTCCTCCATGTTTGTTTGCTAGTGAATTAACATTGTTAGGCACACTAGATATGAATTTATAATCTTTTACAAGCGCTGCAACTGTAACTTGTCTTTGAATTTAGATTTCATTTACTTGGAATTAGGGAGACACAATAAGACTGATTTTGCAAAGTAATTTGGCAGTAAATGTATAAAATAAAGCTGTACTGTTTTAAGAGCAAGATTTTATAGCTAGAGAAATGTTAACCAGGAGAGCTGTGCAAATATCACACAGATACAGCTACTCTGCTCAAATCAGTGACTTAACAATAAAAAACTTGCACCGTTAGTAATAAATGTGTTATTTTAGAGGACGTAGGTCTGCACTGGGTCCCGACAGATTAACACCTCATAAAAAGCTAATTGCAGCAAATCAAAGCAAGTCACAGCATATCTGCATCACAAATGACCCCCCCTCTGTGCCACAGATGATTCTCATTTAGCCAGGGTTGCATTTCTGATAATGATTTTATCATTGTAGGAAAGGGATCACAGTTGTGGTTCGTTTTGGTAAATTTTAGCTGTGATGCTTTTTAAAATGAAGGCACCTCATGCCCCTTTCCACCCAGAGCAGATTAATGTAGCACAGCTGGCTCCAATCAGCTTTAAGACCAACAGGAGACCAGGTAGGCTGGAAACGGCAGGACGGAACATCTGCCGAGCTTTTCTGCTCGCTGGCCTTTCGCTCAAATGATCTACTTACTTTTATTTTATTCCCCCCCCCCCTCCTGCCCCCGCCTGTCTGCCGATTTGCGGCCTGCTGGTGCACTCCATCAAGGCCTGATTGTTTCTTGATAGCTGTGGCATTTCACGAGCGTCACTTTTGCTCACAAACGCTTCACCGAGACGGAAAATGAGAACAGCCCGGAACAAAGGCGTGACTCGGGGAGGCTGGCTAGCCCCCCCCCCAGCCACTCCAGTACCAAAACCATAAACACAGCCCCTGCTTTTAACCTGCCAGTCCAGCCCGCCGGCCCCCAGTGATTGTGCTTCATTGCTACAAACAACGTCAAATATTAATTTGTGCTTCAGAAAGCGACCACATGCCTTTCATACCGGCACCCACCTTTGTCCCCGATTCGCCTTGTAGCTGCTGCAGAATCGGTCCCCAGGGCCACAGGCTGACGGTGCCACTTCCTAAATGCCTCATTTCCTCTCCAGTTACAGTAGCTGCCACCTGCCAGTGCACACTGTCAGCGGACGCCTGTCCTTCATCCAGGACGATGCAGCCCGATTAAGTCTGGTTACCATAGTGATTAGTGCGAGTGCCTGTTTGTACGAGGTGGCTTCCCTGGCACTGAGGGATGGTATTTAAATTTGCTCTGCTTGGTGCTCTAACACCCCCCCCCCCCCCCAGGTACTGTTTTTACAGGCCATGATCTCAGGCTGGGGGTTTCTGATGCAGAAGTTTAATGTCTCCATTAGGGACTCGCTGAAATCTGCTCTCTTCCCCCCCCCCCCCAGCCCCACCGTTCGGCCCTTTGTTTTTTGTTTTGTCCACGGAGTGACAGCTGTTGCTCTCCTCATCCCTTCTTTCCTGTTTGATACTCTCACTGGCTCTCACTGGCCCCCGCTGGCCCACCTCGGCGTGGCTCACAGTCTGCCCCGACACGCATTCGGACACAGACCATCCCACTCCTAATGCCTGCTCTCTTGCATCCTCTAATTTTAGAGTGTTCCTGGTGAGTCTGGACACCCTGCCATGCCCCAAGAGTTGGCCCCGATGCCAGTGATCATCAGGCAGCTTGTGGCTGCCGCACGGCGCTCGCCCACCCCTGCTGACAGCCAGTCCCTTACCGCCTCTGCTGTCATTTCTCTCCATTTCTCACCGATTCCTTCCTACTAATTCATGGCCGTGCCGCTAATGTAACCGTGCTAGTTGGGCCCCGCTAATGAAGTGGTGTCACAGCGCGCGTGTGAAACGGGCTGTGCTAAGATAGTCACGCTAATCGATCGGCCATCTAATGGAGCTGCCCAAGGGGCAGGCAGCTGGATCCTGCTCCGAGTCGCGGGCCCCTCTCTGGAGTTTACGTGACACATTGGTCCAGGTGTATTTTCAGCTTGTAGTCTGCAGTTCAGCCTGGCTATATTTCTGCTGTGGCGGCCAACCAGCCCCAGTAGCGGATCGATATTTCATTTGTTTTTCAGCTCTCGATATGGGGGGGGAGAAGCTTTAAGGAGCCCGACGGCTAGAACAATGGGCCAGCGTTTCAATCCTGACTATGGGGGGGTCTGAAATAATGGGAGCAAATCAGAGGAAGTGAAAAGGCCAGTTGGGTGACCCAGTGGGGGGGGGGGGGTCAGAGATCTTTAGCCAGTGTAATGTGATGTGCCGAAGGTAGGGATGTGCAGCTCCATCTCTGAGGCGATGCGATACACATCTCAGTGCACTGCAATACACATTTATCTGATGATAAATCGGATTTTACTGACGCAAAGATGTTAGAAACGATGCATCCCGAGTCCGTCAAATTGTATCCCTTGCACAATGAGGGCAAGCGCATTGTGAACTTGTATACCTGAGCACCGATGCAAATCGGTCATTCTAACCACCCCTAGCGGGGACCCCTATCACGCAAGTGTGTCTAAGCAGGTGCCCGCGTACTCACATAAACAAATTTTCGCTAAATTGTCGCAGCTTCCGAACAAATGGCCTTTTCACATCGAGCGGCAAAACTTATCGACTGTTGTCAGTTCTCATTTGGTTCCGACTCGGCGGTTCCAGATCGGTTACGCTACAACGGGAGCGTGCCCAAACGGGGATCTGGGCACGTCTTATCCACGCGCACCCTCCGCCAGGTTTTTATTTGCCGCTGCCAGAGAGGAGCTTAGCTGCCGCGATGCGCGTGTTTGTCAGTCTGTGGCCAGCAAAAAGTGCGGAGGGGAAAAATATATAACATGGCGACTGGAACCGGAACACAGCCTCCCCTGTCGTTTGGCATGAAAAAAAACGGACCATTCACTGAATCCAGCAGCTCTCGCAGAATCACACCCTGCCCCTTTTGCACCCCCCGTGCCATGCCCCGTGGCCGAAATCCCGCTCACTTAACTGCCGCTTTCCTGCAGGCTCCGGTCACCCGTTTAACTCTCCTGCCACCTGCCCGTAAGTCGCAGACACACGACCCGCACGGCCAGTCTTGCGGGGATCGATGGTGGCCGTCTCTGTTTCTGTCTGCCACTTGTTGGCTGCTTTATCTACTTTTTCGGAAAACAGCACCTATTTCGGCTTCTTAACATGAATATGACTCCTTCCCGCTTGTATTTATCCTGCTCCCGATCGTTTCAGGAAACGCAAACAGCATCCGTTACGTAACCCGGGCCGTGATGGGTCCCTCACACATATCCTATGGGTACAAAAGACAGTGAACGTTTGGTGTTTTTTGTGCCTTAAAATAAGGCAGAGCCAGCAGAAAGTCGTGCCAGGGATTAGACGCCGGTGTCGTCTTAAATTACAGCCAATGGCAGCAAAGAGCAAGATCGAAAATAGAGGCGGGCGAGGGCCGGTTTCCAGGTCCGTACGCTGATCGATGCTGCTGCTTCACCTGGGAATCGCGGCACCTTCTCGTATCACTGCGGCGCATTTCCAGTGACCTGTCACTGTGATTTATAGCACTGTGAGAGCGCAAGCTCCTATCCCGTCAGATGTGTCTGAGTGCAGCCATTATTATTATTGTTATCGTTGTTATTATTATTTGTAATTTCCCCGTACCACTGGGAACTGAGGGGGGGGGTTTAGGATGTTGTAAACACTCCCTGGCAGTTTGCAGTGATGTTACCACGAACTCCACACTGACACTGCGAAATAATCATATATAATCATTCTGACTACTTTGAAGAGAAGCATGGGCACTGCCCTCTGATGCGAACCTGATTCTCTCTCTGCCTGTTCCTCACGCGCATTACTCAGCTCACATGACCCCGTCACTCAAGCAGCACATGACTCCTAGTCTCTCCTCTGTCTTCACAAGTACACGCGTCACGCTTCTCACATGAAAGTCCTCCTCGCGCACACACATCCTTGGAACTGCACTACAAAGTGGTGCCACAGTCCTTGCATCTTTCATATGTTTATCTGTTTTATCTGCGGGGCTGGTGTTTTATTTAAAGCACTGAGCTGTTTATATTAGCCCCCTTCAGCCAGAGATGGGGTGAGACAGACAAACGGAAAGCCTGGAATCTCTACTTTCTTTTCCAGTCTCTCATTTCTCATTCTTCTGTTTGCCCATGCGCTGTCCTGTGTCTGTCTGCCATGGATCTGATCAAGCCTGTCGATATACGTGGGGGGGGGGTTATAGTGCTCGGCTGCGCAGAGGTTTGGCCCTAGAGTTGCATTGCTGATGCACGCTCCGCCAGCGAGCCGCCGGGCTCATGCCGAGGCCCACATTAACCGGCGCTCCACAGATGGCATTTCGGCTGCCGTCGTGTTAGCGGCCCGTGTGACAGCTTGCCAGCGTAAGACAGAAAGCAAACAGCCGTTTTGCCAGGATGAGTTCCGGCAGACGGTATTTACACACACGTACCCATAATGTGCTTTTTTAAAAAAGAAATAACACATTGCATCCTCGTTCCCATACTACTTTTTAAATCCCTCTCCCGTTCAATTAGCACACACATGCTGAGGGGCCAGGAAGGTGGTGGTGGGGGGGGGGACAGGTGGACGCCTCCTCACATCACCTCTGCCGTGTCCGACATGGGCAGCTGCAGAAGGAAAATCACACCTTCATCACATCCGTTCGATTGCTGGGCTGCCAAAGGCTGCACATTTACACAGGAGGACATTTTGCCGGACGTGATTCTGGGAGAGTGCATTTCCCAGAGGTCCTGCTGTGCGTAATGCAGCCCCTTTGCTTTGTGTCCTCATTGCCGGTCATGTGACTGGGGTCACCAGGACGGGGGGCCTTGGAGCCAATCCCAGGCAGTGCAGGGGAACAGGATGCCAGCGGATTTATTTATGCATGCATTCCATTTAATTTATTTATATACTGTTGGTGGCAATGGTTTCTTTGGCCTTCGACGGGCATGCCAAGGAAAGAAATGAGATATGTAAATATGTGAGAGAACAAGGTAACAAGTGCATTGTGATGCTCCGCTAATGAATGTGAGGTGAGCGTCTGTGAAGCGGAGCACAGCGTCCGCTTGGGTGACGCTAAACGCTGGTAATGTGGCCGCTGTCGCTGGCTGCTTATTGCCTTGTTTGTGCAGGAGCTGTTTGTAAATAATTAAAGGCATTTCTTTTGTTTACCCTTTGCTGCCTGAAACCTTTTCCTATTTACCACGGTAACTATTTATAGATTAAGACGCAGACAAATACGTCCTGCCCCTTGGCCTCTGACAGCTTCTCATTAATAATTAAAGACTTAAGCCGGACTGGTGCGAATGAGCTCTGAGATGGTGTCCGCTAACGAGGCCGTGCTACTCAGCGCTAAAGCTCAGCTGGGGGGGGGGGACCCACAGCTCAGCTTACTGCAAGGCCTGTGAGGGGCACCTTTGCTCCTCATCCACACCCACCTCTGCTCCTCATCCACACCCACCTCTGTTCCTCATCCACACCCACCTCTGCTCCTCATCCACACCCACCTCTGCTCCTCATCCACACCCACCTCTGTTCCTCATCCACACCCACCTCTGCTCCTCATCCACACCCACCTCTGCTCCTCATCCACACCCACCTCTGCTCCTCATCATCCTTCTCAACCAATTTTTAATTAATGGAGTTTTAAAACAGCAACACCAGGATTCTGACCCCTGATAGCCAATATCTGCCAGAGTTAGCTGCAATTCGGCAGGGTGATTGACCGAATGAGATGTCACCCTTCACAAACAGCGAAGCAAGTGCACGTGGATTTTCCGAGGCATTTGACACTGTGAGTGCGAGCATCCTACTGGAGCTGAGTGACGACCTTGGCTGTCATCCCAAAATCTGCTTATAGCTTTTATCCTGGTCGGCCAGCCCTGCTCATCTGCCGAGAGCACGGGGAGGGGTGGGACGTGGGCCGCTGGCTGCCGGCTGGGGGGAGCGTGATGCAGTGTGACACTAAGCGTGGGTAGGCCTCTGTCTGCAACACCTTGTCTTTGCAGTAGCTGTGGTGACCTGGTGTGTCAGGGCAGAGAGGGAGCCTGAGGAAAGGGGGCCATGTGTCCGTGAATATCCTGTATGGGTGGGAGGAGGGCAGTGACAGAGGAGTCCTGCAGGAGGCGTGATGCCAGGAATAATTAGCGAGTGGCTTCCCATCTGGAAAATGATGCGGCTGGGAAATCTGTGTGTGTTACTGGAGCCGCTTCAGCGGGGAACTTATGCATAAATGGGGGGGAGCGCTTTCTTTCAGAGAATATTTTGAAATTGAAAAAATAAATATATGAATGCAAATCATGGTGCTACAGTGGTGGCCCTTTCAGGCCCCCCTTCTCCCAGAAGAAGGCGGCGTGTAGAGAGGGGGGGAAAATCGAGAATAGGAATGAAAACAGGTGTCTGTTTAACGTGGTTCTTATTCCAGGACACAGCCGGGCTCTATGGAAATACGTTTCTTTTTTTTTAACGGGGGGAAAATAATTTTCTCATAACCTCCAGCATATGCGGCATGTTTAATGTCAGATCTAATCGCTTTCCCTGCTGAAATATATTGAAAGGAAGAAATATGGGCATGAGGTTGAATAAATACAGGTTTCTTTTTTATTTTGGTTTTTGACCCCGTGGGACTGAGCTGGGTAAAACGTCTAATTGTGTCGAGCACAGAGTGCAGCCTTAGGCTGGTTTGAAGCTGCAACAAAGCCTGCTCCCCGCCGTGGCTGCTTAGGGACTTACCGACACTCTTTGTAGTTACTGGCGGTGAGGCACTGACCGGCACAAATTCAGGCAGTCTTGGGCCCCTGAAGCTGTTACAGGTGTTAACCAATCAGAGTGGGCCTTGTTACCGCTGTCCAGTAACAGTGCATCTCTGTGACCGAGACAGGAAGCAGAGTCGAGAGGCGAGACTGAGTGTCTGCACCCGGGTTACGAGGCTCTGCCAGGTCATTAATCACCAGGGCACTGTCCCACCCCCTCACTCTCCATCCCTCCTGACCGCTCGTCTGAAGATGAAGCAATTTCTGGAGGACACCTAAGCCCCTACAATAAACACTGATTTGTATTCATGCCGACCTTTAGGAGGCGCTGCTCTGTGCAGAAGATCCTGGTTGGAAATGTAAATGGGGGTATAGCTATCATCATTGTCTAGAGCAAATATGCTCACAATCTGCATGAACACCTGCCTTCCTGCTTATTTCACCTCACGTAGTTGGTGATGGCGTCTCTGCCCCTCGCTTTGTAGACGGCGTGTGCCTTCAGAGCATAGCGAACGCCGTGTTCTCCCCGCATCTCCGCCCTGCCTGAACGTGACGACCGCCCACTGTGGGCTCTGCGTTATTAATGAGCCCTTTGATGCTGGTCGTGCTGCAATCCGCATGCAGCCCCTGCTTCCTGGATGTCAGGTGACCTGGGGGGCCTTAGCTGCTCACACGCAGTCTCGGGAGTGACCTGGCAGCAGGTGACTGCAGCTTCTACGTGGAGCTGATTTCCGTCTTGCTGGAGATGAGCAACACCTCTTCTGCTCGTACTCTGGGGGACGATTTCTTGAATCATTCGTTGGTCTTGTGAAAGCAGGACCCAGAAAGCAGACGACCCCATCGCCTCAAGCATATCCCTCTGCGCCTGCGCAGCCGCTCAGGATGCATTAGTAATGGATGATTGTGGCAGCCCATAATTGAATCAGTGAAGTGTGGATGGAACAATCTTGTCATAGCGAGAGGTAGCTATCAGCCCTGTCTGGCAGCGTCAGACTCGAAAGCCCACAGAGCGAGGCAGTGAGATGGCTCTGAAGGCAGAGATTTCACGGAGAAAGCCATCAGTAATACACAGAGCCAGTCAATAGTCTGGACACACATGCTTTTAATGCTTTTGTCTCTATTTTAGCTGTGTTATTCACCTTATAGTAAAAGGCCTTGAGGCAATGAAGTAATACATATCAAATATTGCAACGACCAAAAGAAGTGTTCAACGTCTCAGAATTTTCTCAGATTTAAGTCTCTTCAAAATAGTCCCTTTTTGCTTCGATCACAGCATTGCAGACTCTTGGCGTCCTTTCAATCAGCTTCCAGATGTAGCCACCTGGAATGCTTCTTCAGTCCTGAAGGAGTTTCCACAAATTCTGGGCTCAGGTTGACTGCTGTGCTCTAACTCTTCAATCCAACTCATCTCAGAATGGCTCTATAGGGTTTAGTGCAGAGGAACGTGGGATCAGGTCCTCTGTCTCAGCACTTCATCTCTTTCCACAAGATAATACTTATTGCATAACCTTGAAGAACTTCTTTCAGTAGCTGTGTCCAGACTTTTGCCTGATACTGTACCTTCCTCAGATTCTAGATGCAAACCACACCTTACGGATGTAGCCCATATATAAAGAGACACATAATTTTATTTCTCTTACTGATGAAGACTTTCATCTCTGATGGAGGTACCAGTTCTGGTGCAAGGTTAAAGATTGGCTGTTGCTTTCTGCTTGGTACTTAACCTAAGATTCCCATTACTTACTTATGCTACCTTTTCCATGTGCAGGTCACATACAGACATGCAGCCCGAAGCTGTGGTAAGAGGTCTGATGGGGCAGGAGAGCCGCTCCTGGCAGAGGGAGAAGGTGAGGTGGCCACATGCGGATCTGCTCAATGTCACCCAGGGCCTGTTCTGGCTGCTGCGGAAGGTGCTGGTTCAGTCCTCTGCCGTTTAACCTCTGCCTTTGCATGTGTTCACATGAATTTGCACGCTGGTGTTTGTTTGGAAACGGACATATGGGTTAGCAGCAACAAAACAACAACAAAATGGTGTCTCCCTGTCAGGTTTTTGATGTTGTTGTTGTTGTTGTGGGGGAGAATCAAAAACAGGAAACATGACGCACGGTACAGTGCCGGCAATCTTGTGTACAAACAATGCCGTCGGAGCCGAGCCGTCGGAGCCAGAATAAACAAGCCAGCGGCAGGCGCAGAAAGCACCTTCCTGGCTCGCGGTTAGAGAAACAAACAAGTAGAAGAAAATGTACAGAGGGCCAAGGTCATGGGGCAGAAGCCGGCGTGACCTTTAATCATGCGGCAGCCCCCTGGCACGCTCTACCTCGTGTCTGACCCTGCGAGGCTTCGGCCAGAAGACGTGGTACGATGGTTCTCTTTTCTGACCGCTACACTCCCTCTTTCTCACTGTTAGACACTCATCAGGTCAGGGGCTGGAGTGCAGTGATTGGCCACCTCCTGACCCTTGATTAGGGGAGAGTGGGGTCCCATTCATCTGAGCTGGAGGGACTGGAGATCTGCATCACTTGACACCGGAGGACCGAGTTAAGCAGGAAGTTCTTAATCAATCCCAAATCCTGGGTGTAACCCGGACACAGCGCCTGTCTTCAGTGTGTAGGTCAGGTGTAGGCCCTGTGGATGGTAGACTGACCAGCACACTGCTCGTGGTGGGAAGCCTGCATTCACGTCCTGCTGCGGTCGAACTTCAAGGAAAAGGCCACATAAAGATCAGCAGTATTAGCACCCTCTTGACACTGTCTGTGAATTCGTTATGTCACAGCTACCATTCAGACAAATGACCTGACCCACATGCCCCCCCCCCCCACCCCAGCCAGCCACCATCCCCTCCACACTCTCTGTGGAGTTCAACTGCAGCAGAGAGCTTCGTTTCATTCTCAGTCAAGCGGACGAGTGTCGTCTTGTACATGCAGGCCTTTGCGTGGGGGGAGGGCAATGAGAGTCGTCACAGCATGTTGGTCCAAAAACAGTTCCTGTTCTCTGAGCGTCATGAGAGATGTTTTATCTAAAGGTGTCACTCCTAATAAGTCGATCAGCTTTTTGATGTGAAGCACTAGAAAATAGATTTTAGAGTTTTCCCCTGAAGATGTAACATGCATGGCTGACTGAGGAGAGGGAGAGCACCTTTCGTTGGCCAGCGAACGCCTCGGCGGCAAGCAGAACGTGCCCTCGCTGACCTGGCTTTACGGTCACGTCCTGAAGAATTCATTCTTCGTTCTCCTACTTTACAGCTCATCAGTTCAACCGTCTCCCTCCCATTGTTGAGTGATTCTGGTAGGATTAAGTGTCTCCTAATGGACAGCAGTCTGTTCTTTTCTCTGCAGTTCTGTCCAGGAGGTGGAGTGATGTTCAGTGCATGACGTATGGCTGGCTGCTTTTGAGGGAGCCTATGATTAGACTGGATCGCATGTCTTTGCCTTGATGACCCCAGGGACACGTATGGCTGCCGGCAGCTTTATTCTACACCCGGCTGATATTTCCTCTCTCTGGAGAGCGGCTGGACTCTCCCCGGGGACCCGCTGGTCCAGTTCACAACAGTTACTCCCAGCCTTCATAATTCCCCAGCATGCTTAGCACCGAGTCCGTAACACATGAATCATCCCGTGTCGCTTTGCCGGATCTCCACCAGATGTTGACCCACTGCTAATGGAGGATTTGGCAGCCTTCCTCAGGCTGACAAGCGGTGCTCAGGCTGTTACTGAGTCCGGGTGGGATGTTGTTGCTGAGATGTACTGGTCCAGGCTGTGATGTACGTCTCTATCAGCACCCAGATGGAGACTGGGGCTTTGACCTTGAAGCCTTTTAGTCTGGAGGTCGTGACAAACAGGACAGTGAAACCTCTGGATGAATGTTACCCCACCTTCGCCCCACACATTCATTTTCACCCGTCTATTCTACATTTTCTGTTTTCATCTCCCCCCCCCCTGAGTAAGCGTGTCATGGCTGTCGGGCCTGCTAATGGCATTAGGCATGGTTGTTAGCGTGTAACTCGCACCGCATGACTGGTGACAGACATGCTCCTTAAAGAAGGAACAGATCAAACAGGGACCTTTCCTTGTTAGCAATTTATGCCTGTTTGCCTGCTTTCCCCCTTCACCTGAGCTATATGAAACAAAATTAGCAAGGCTGGAAATGGCTACCGTCCTATGGTATAATGAAATTCTACACTGCTGACTTTTGTGTACCACTAAGGAGGATCGATACAGAAACGAGAGCAATAAGTGGGTTCAGGTGGCAAACAGAAAGGATAATTAGACATTTGTCCCTTCACGCTTATTTATGCACCAAACAGGCAGAGGCACCCAACCGATGTGCTGACCCATTTGGGGTGACGGCAGAACCAGCAGGGATTCTGAGGTGGATCATTAGCTCAGATCTTTCTCTCTTGGATCTATCTGTTTTGGTTCTGTCTCTTGATTCCATCGGTCTCTCTCGGTTCTGTCTCTCTCGGTTCTGTCTCTCTCGGTTCTCCCTGTCTTGGTTCTGTCTCTCTTCTCCCCACACGCGTGCCCATCCAAGACAGGCAAACTTTCTCATCAGCTCTAAATGAATTCCAGCCATCTGCCATGGAGCTGCATCGCTTTGGTGAAAATTTCCCTAGTCTGTTCTTCCCCACCTCCCTTCTCATCAGCCACATACAGTACCCACCCCCCCCCCCCACACTGCCACTAACAGACAAACACATCCCCTCTCACTCTCCTGTTTGCTGGGGGCAATCAGAGAGCTGAGGGGGAAATTCAACTCTTTTGGACAATATGAGCAAAGGAAGGCGTGTGGCTATGATGTGACATTAGAGACTCGGTATTGCGGAGGGACACCTGGGGTGTTTCTCGATGCGCATACATAACCGTTTCTGTGTTCTTGTGTACCCGATACTAGAGACCAGTTCCAATACTAAGAAGAGAAGTATAGAGGATGGGTAAAATCCCCGGATGTCGTTGTTGCCCTGCCCCTGCCCAATCAGTTGCATTATCCCCAAACGAGACCAATCCCGTGATTTGTTGCACCCCAATTTCGTTCTTGGGAGGCAAATTAGCAAGATCGGATTTGCCAAGACCACAAGTATGATCTTCGTGTTCTTGGTATTGGGACGCATCCCTGAATGTGGTGTAGCTTTATTTTTGTCCATGGAGAAACATTCCCTTCCTGTTACGGCTGGAGGACCTATGAGACCTATTGAGCATACTGATTGGATCTCTTTCTGCTACACAGATCAGCCAATGGCTGCAGTCTGCAAGCGTTGCTGCTGTCACTGCTGTACTCGCCCATTCTCAGGGTTGCTGTTCTGACCTCTTAATCGTTTAACTGCAAATAAATTCATAGCTAGTCATCTCATATGGTGCTTTAGTAGCAGAGCAGGTGCTAATTAAGCTGTAAACCCTCAGAAAACTTCCAGTCATTTAACCCACATATTTAAGAGAAGGTCCAGCCAAAATAATTCATTTTCTGTTATTTATATTTTTTAATCTTCTCATATCTGTGATAGTGCTCCCTTGAAAATCCCTTCATCTAATTTTGTTCTGTTGTCTAGATAATAGAAAACCCGCCCGTTTGTAACACCGCCAGGAACCTTCTCTCTCCCTCCCTCTTTCTCTCCCTATCTCTCTCTGTCTCTCTCCCTCTCCTTTGTCCGCACACTTTGCCTGTTTCTCATCCTAGCTGATAAAATGCTCGGCCCTTGACCCTACCGGTCATTGTCAGGCGATGACAACCTGGCCCTGATTTGGTACCTCATCATACCTGTATCCACTTCCATCCATCCATCCATCCATCCATCCATCCATCCATCCATCCATCCATCTATCCATCCATCCATCCAGGCTGTGCTCTACATACTTGTTGCTTTATGCAGCAGAATATTCCACTGGATTCAAAATCTGTCTGTCCATCTGACCATCCATGACACCCGATAGATTTTGCCCACTGATGTCATTTGAATGTCATCTGATGTCATGAATGAGGCTGCTCATTAGCTGTTCTGTGTCCTGTACATTATTGTGACTGTGCTGGGACATGTTGCCTGTCGCACTGCCTGCCGCCCGTCGCACTGCCTGCCGCCCGTCGCACTGCCTGCCGCCCATTGCATTGCCTGTCTTACTGTATGCAGACAGGTACCGCCGAATGCACATCCGGCTGGATGAATTCTGCTTGATTTGGAATGACACATAATCGCTGTGCCTTCGGAATCAGCACTGAGGCAGGTTGATGGGGTCCAGGTTTGCGCTTCAAGTTCTTCAAAATCACTCAGCGCTGAAAATAACTTGTCATACTCATTTCTGTTTTTTTATTCCAGTGCGAGATTCACAGAATGTTCCCAAACATCTTCCCTGAAGATTCTGTCTTTTTTCCCCAAACCAGGATATGATAACGGTCCTAAAATGGCTGAAAATGGCTTTTCATGTTAATTCAGTTTACTAACTAATACTGGCCAATTCATTGCCGTTTCTAATCAAAATACGACGGCCATCTTGTTGTCTTGCCGTCAGTCTGAGTGTTTTCCTGTTCGTTGTCTGGCACTGTGCACCCTGCCTGTCTAAGGGCACATGTCCTCCGTCAGCCCACATAACACACTGCTCGTTGGCATTTCTTGGGACTTACGTTTTGCATTTTAATATCAAGGCTACGTGATATTCATGGATGATATGCAAATTAGGCTTCCTTGGGCGGGGCTATAATCATTCAGCCATTGGGAATCAGCAAAGTAAACAATGAGAATTTCGTTAATTCTGATTGGTCGATGAAACTAACCCCGCCCACCTCTGCTGCTTCATTTCACCCATACTCCATGTAGTTAAACTACATACCTAAGTATCAAATGAGTGTGAAATGAAGGGGGTCAGTGTTGTCGAACCTGTAAGAAGGCGATTAATCCGGCCTCTTGCTGAGTGCGTGCACAGGCTACAGGCGCTGCCTCCTCTGTAATTTGTCTTGGATGAAAGTATCTTAAGAGGCCACTTAATGAATGAACATGCGACCAGAAGGGCGAGCGACTGACTGCGCGTCTGCAAGAGGGCGCTGGCCGCTTTGCAGGCTGACCCTCAGCTGGCTGTTTGATGAAATTTTAATGGAAGATCCCCTTTTAAGAGTCTGCCACCCCCCCCCCCCCCCCCCAAGATCTCTCGCAGTCATCGCCTGGGAAGGAGGTAAAGGGAGGGGCTGGGGGAAAATGTGCAGGATTCTGCCGGGAAAGCAGATCACTGAGACACAGCAGGCACCAGAACGCCCCCCACCCCCTCCTCAGCTGCCCGCCCTAACGTGTCTGCCCTGCACATGTGTCAGCTATCTTCACCCCTTTTCCTGGTCCTCTGCTATTACCAGAGCCCGTTTCCCCCCACCCCCAACGCGGGCTGCCGGCGCCGCTCGGTCACCCCGCACATCAAAGTGCTTCTCTGCTGCCATCCTCACAGGCTTTTTTTTTAATGAAGTGTCTGAAAATAGATCTCAACCTCTTTCTATTCCCCCTGCAACAATGAGCAGGCAGCGGCGGCGCGTGTCGATGCGGCGGAGGAGAGGCGAGAAGGGGGCGGAGATAAAAGGGTGTCGGGTGGGGGGGGGGGACTGCTGATCCTGTCCCCCTCATGTGAGTGTGGGGTATCGGTCCTGCATCCGGCCAACATTACCGGTCACAGAATATGACAAAATGCGGGCCCGCATCTCTCGGCCATCGCACAGCGCGGCTCCACCTTGGACCAGCTGCACGCGCAGGCCTGGCCCAATCCTCTAATGTATAGCACGCGTGCTCAGCCTGGCACTGTTCCGCCACAGAATCCAAACCAGAATACACCTGCTCAGAAGCATCCCGCCCATTTCTTTGTTGCTTCGACCGCCTCTGTAAATCCCAAGCATCGCCAAAGCGGCCCTCATTTGTATGGATCTGAAATCCATCAACGTCCTTAACTAGGATGGCCGCCGGAGCCTTGCGAAGGACGTCAGCAGCTCGCTTCAGCTCTTGGTTAGCAGTCGGCTCCGTATTCCGCTAACATTTAAAGACGGTCAGGAAGTGACAGAAACAGGAAGTGACACGGTGTGGCCTTCCCGTTCGGCAGAGTCCCTCCCTGTGTGTGGACACACTTTCCTCGCTGACCTTCAACTCAACCACCCCGCCTGCCTTTAAATGCAGACAGAAGCACAGGCCTTGCAGGACAGCCCTCCTGTCTAGGGCTCTTGGCGGGGGGGGGGGGGGGAGTCTGCTCAGTGCACAGGGAGGGGCTGATCGGCAGGGCTCAGGCAAGCAAGCAGATTTGCCCTAATTGGGCTGTTGTTATGCACTGCAGTCTAATTGGTCTGCTGTGTCTCTGAGCTCCCAGCTTGCATCCAATGTAAACCCTTCTATTTTCCCCCTTCACAATATACCCTAAATACAGTGGTTTTGCCGTCACCCTGTCTAGGTTAAGAGGGTACAAATGTGATGGATGGACACAGCTGTTATAAAAAATGGTGCTGTAAGGTCTAAAACATCTATTTGTCTATTGTAAGACATTGTAGCCTTTTTTTAAAGCCCATTCTCCCTGGGTATTAGACAGCAATCTGATATACAGCCATTATGAGTGATGTGCTCAGGATAGATTGAGCGGCAATTAAGGAACATCACATATATGTCTCGCCTTCTCAGAAGCCTGTGCACTGTCCTTGGGAACGGCGGTGAGGACAGGAAAACCACCTGGCAACAGACATATATCCTGGCCAATCAGAAACCCAGCATGAATGGCTGAACCGATAGGAAATAAGGAGAATACCACAGCGAGCAAAAAAAACAAAAAAATCAAAGGAAGACAAGTTCAGCTGGAAGGTTATATTTAAGGCTCGTCATGACTTTAAATTGGGCTCAGGGTTACATCCTGCTCAAGTTTACATCGTGCTCAGATTTACATCGTGCTCAGCTTTTATACCCTGCTCAAGCATCATGAAATGTAGACTGTGTGGAATAACTAGAGTTAAGATTCAGAAAAACCTAATTACGAACAGCACTGTGTCTTTCTCTGCTCTCATCATCCTCCTGCCTTCCTTTCTTAGCTGCTCTCTTTGTGCAGGTTGTGTTTATAGCATCCGGGGACGGGGCTGTCAAATGTGAGCCTGAGAGAGCCGTGAGTCGCTAACACACTGAGTGCTCTGAGCGCCAGGGGTGTAAGGTGGGGACGCGTGCGAGGAGCTTCAGTCACACACGCCACAAACTGGGGCTGCGAATCAAACCTGACCCCCCCCCCACTGAATTAGCTATGAACATGTCACACCTCAATACGTCCAAAGTTCTGGGTTGTGCCGGTTCGGAGTGGTCCGGCTTTCCATCATGGCTCTGGATGCTCCAGCTGGGTGAGCCTTATGACGGCACAGCAGTGATAAGGGCCGCTGCCCCCCACCTCCCACCCCCCGCCTGGAGCTGCACATGTTACCTCTCCCTCCCCCCGCTGCTAGCAGCCCTCCCTCCTCACCTTGAGTGTCTCTAATCTCGCCCAGCCTTACCCCGCCCCACCTTGCCCTGCCACAGAGTGCAGGCCTCTAGTCCCTATTAGTCAGCTGAAATATCCCCTTCTGGAAGCTCCATCCCCAGCATCTCTACTCCTCAGTGCCGCTCCCTCACTCCCTCCACCCCTTCATGTCCTCCATCTGTTTTTCACGCCATCCTTGCCCGTTTTGCCCCGTGTGTTCTCTTCTGTTTCATGCCCCCCGGACCTCTCCGCACCAGCTCCTCTCTGTAAGGCCAATTAAAGAACACTTCCCTCTCTGTGTTTCTAATGATGTTTCCATCATTCATCGGTGTAATTAGTGACGCTGGTGCTGGCTCGCCGTACCGCGGCGCGTTTGTACGAATCCACGCCTTCATTACTTCATGTATAGACGGGGTAATTAGACGAAGACAGCGATATGGTGATTTATGGCTCATGTCGGTAATGAAAACAAAGTTTCAGCGCGCGAATGCTCTTTAATCTCCGGACGTGTTCCTGCGATCTCGTGACCGTGTCCCACATGTGTGCTGTGGTAAATATGTGTTGATGGGCGCGGTTATTAATAATACATGTGAAGCACTCGGAGTCTTTTTAATAAAAAATGAACCTCCAGATTTTGAAGCATTTCATGCTTTTTTATTTTTATCCTTTCATCTTGACCAGCATAAGCGGCTACTGAATAGACAGACAGATGCGCACATGGCTGGATGGATGGATTTGGTTGAGTTCACCTCCCCCTGACACCAAAGCTGAACTGACTCCTGTCACCCCATGCAGCCCCCCCACCCCTGTGCTTGGGGGGGGGGGATCAGTCAGGTCAGATTTGTATTTGCTGAGCTTTTTGTCTCAATCACAGTGCAATCCTAACACAGCACCCTGCACTGGGTCCCATTCTGGGGCGTTCATCACGGTGAGAGGAAAAATAAGCCCCCCCTGAAAAAAAAGACAAAAAAAAATCCCACTCATTACTTGCTAAATGTGTTTTCATTCAGAGTCGGGGGATTTAATTTCCCTGCTTTTTTTTAATCAAATAAGAAAATGATCCTCTTCAGGGCTGCCATCCCAGAGCTGAGATTTATGGTAATGGGAAAAGATTACATCTGGAATTAAAAACTGCTCATCCCTGGCCAATGTGCCTGACAGCCGTTAGCACGGGACAGTCGGGAAATCCCAGGTCCCCTTCGCTGTGGCTCCTAATAACCCACTCCGGCATGTTTACTTAAATACGGCAGTGTGTAGGCAGGTAGGTTGTTTAATAGCTTACGGTGCGCGTGGGCAGCCCATTAGCAGCTGGTCTCGAACCCGGGCTCCGATCACCCTTTCCCAGCACAGTCGTAGGGATTTGCTGACTCTGCACCTTGCGACCCGCCCCCGTGGTGTTCAGCCGACCCCTACTACAGTAGGACACCCTGGGCTTTTAACATGTGCCAACTGGCCAAATTACAGGAGGTCTGGCGCTAGAAGAAAGGCTCCTGTCTGCCTGCAAACGGTCACTTCGTGTTTGGAATTACGGCCTGTTCGTTTTGCACTCTCTTGTTTCAGTTCTTCGTTGGTCCGTCTCTTGAGGAAACAGACAATTTTGTGCACTAATAAACGCTTCACTTATTTCGAAAGGTTCCTGTCCAGCGTCTTAGCTTGCCCTCTCCCGGGAACCTTTTCAGCTTTCAATGCAATCCAGCAACCTGTTCTGTCTCCCACGAGGAAGCCTCCTGCCCCCCACCGTGGGTTTGCTTTTACAGGATGTGCAACATCGCTGTGAAGAGCTACAGGTCACTTTTATACCGACCCTATGAGGGCGGTGGGCAGGTGCTGTGCACCGCCTGTAGTAGATCCACTAATATAATTGATCTTAACAACTTTTGCTGTAAAAACTGGGGGGAAGGTGGGGGGGGCAGACAAATGGTTAAGAGCCCCACCCCAAAAGATGGCAACCTTGCAGTTACTAGCTCTTGTCCTGTGACAGGTCATACTGTCACCTGAGCGAAATTATTATGTAAAATTAAATGATTGCAAAATCACTGCGTAAAAGTCGTCGGTCGCACTGGCTGTGTAAATGTAATACACACTGAAACCTCAAATTGTTTTCAAGAAATATTATAAACCAGCCGCCCAAGAAAAAAAACAACGTTGTTTGTTCCTCTGGCTGGTAATATCAGAAGTGATTTTCCACTGCAATGCCAGCTTCAGAATCACCATCTCTGCACGCCTCAGTTTTCACACTGGCTATTCCCTCCAAGCAAGCGCGCAATCTAAATCAAAAGGGTCCCCGCGTCCTCAGACAGTACCCAACGATCACTGAGCCAAGGCAGACGGATAACCGCAGGCCCTGTCTGCAACTAAATATAAACACAAAGATGGCATTTAGGCAGTGAAGTCCAGCTTTTGAAAATTACAACTGCTTTTTTTAATGAAATGCAGTGCCAGTTGTTTGACGAATGAGAACTTTTGCTAGGAACCCAGTGACATAACAACCCCCCCCCACTAGGAATCCAGTGACATTCCCCCATGCTAGAGAACCAGTGACAATCCCCCCTGATTTCAGCCCAGTTGAGTCGTCATGGCCTGATTCAGCCTCGCGTCAGAACCCTTCCGTTCCGGCCGTTGGCCTGCTTTGAAGACCACATTCAATATGCTAATCATCTGCGTTGGTGAAGCCGGGGCTGTGTGACTCGTGCCGTTCCGTCATTCCACTTTTAGAAATCCCTGGTCCTTCTGCCCGACTCCCTGCATATGGGTGGGTCAGTTGGCACCTCCATCCTTGCATGGGTAGGACGCAGATTGAATCTGAAGTCATCTGATGCTGCTACTTAATCCGAAGGCCTGCGTCTGGCCTACGATTGGCCTGCAACTGGCATGGGGCTGTCAAGCAACTGGCCTGCAACTTGCCCCATTCAGCCTCAGCGAGCAATATCCCAGCCATCATCTGCTTCTGCCATACTCCCTCTGATCAGGAGGGTGTCGCGGGACCGGGATTAAGGCTAATACCCTAGATTAGATGCATTGTTAGGGATGCTGATTAGCGGCATGCGCTTAGCTTCGGAGGCGAGGATTAAAGGAGACGGTTATTTATATTAAAGATGCAGCAAAGGCAGTTGTGGGGTGACTGTGGGAAGGCGGATGAAGGCGGCCGTTAGCGGGGTGACTGTGGGAAGGCGGATGAAGGCGGCCGTTAGCGGGGTGACTGTGGGAAGGCGGATGAAGGCGGCCATTAGCGGGGTGACTGTGGGAAGGCGGATGAAGGCGGCCGTTAGCGGGGTGACTGTGGGAAGGCGGCTGAAAGCACTATAACTGTGGGAAGGCGGATGAAGGCGGCCGTTAGCGAGGTGACTGTGGGAAGGCGGATGAAGGTGGCCGTTAGCGGGATGACTGTGGGAAGGCGGCTGAAAGCACTATGACTGTGGGAAGGCGGATGAAGGTGGCCGTTAGCGGGGTGACTGTGGAAAGGCGGATGAAGGCGGCCGTTAGCGGGGTGACTGTGGGAAGGCGGATGAAGGCGGCCGTTAGCGGGGTGACTGTGGGAAGGCGGATGAAGGCGGCCGTTAGCGGGGTGACTGTGGGAAGGCGGATGAAGGCGGCCGTTAGCGGGGTGACTGTGGGAAGGCGGATGAAGGCGGCCGTTAGCGGGGTGACTGTGGGAAGGCGGATGAAGGCGGCCGTTAGCGGGGTGACTGTGGGAAGGCGGATGAAGGCGGCCGTTAGCGGGGTGACTGTGGGAAGGCGGATGAAGGCGGCCGTTAGCGGGGTGACTGTGGGAAGGCGGATGAAGGCGGCCGTTAGCGGGGTGACTGTGGGAAGGCGGATGAAGGCGGCCGTTAGCGGGGTGACTGTGGGAAGGCGGATGAAGGCGGCCGTTAGCGGGGTGACTGTGGGAAGGCGGATGAAGGCGGCCGTTAGCGGGGTGACTGTGGGAAGGCGGATGAAGGCGGCCGTTAGCGGGGTGACTGTGGGAAGGCGGATGAAGGCGGCCGTTAGCGGGGTGACTGTGGGAAGGCGGATGAAGGCGGCCGTTAGCGGGGTGACTGTGGGAAGGCGGATGAAGGCGGCCGTTAGCGGGGTGACTGTGGGAAGGCGGATGAAGGAGGCCGTTAGCGGGGTGACTGTGGGAAGGCGGATGAAGGCGGCCGTTAGCGGGGTGACTGTGGGAAGGCGGATGAAGGCAGCTGAAGTGTGGATACTCGAGGCAGCATAAGGTCAAAGGTCAGCATGTCAAATGGAAGGCTGGAGTTAGCTCAGTCACAGTGGGCCTGGCCAAACTGGGGTCACGGGTGGATACTGGAGTGGACTCTGTTATTATATAAATGTTTTTTAAATGCTTTTATGGATGGCGGTAAATGTCGAAATTAACAATGATGGAAATGCACCGAGAAAATGGGCTTGATGTCCTCCTGACAGACCCAAGCAACTTTAATGATGTGTGACAGCGTAGGTTAATGAGAGCGGAATGGTGTGGGGGGGGGGGGGGCACAGGATAAAGATGGAGGGGGACAATAGAGCATTTTTACTTGGATATATGTCTCGGGAAGTTAGGGAGCTGTTTCCAGGGTGACTAAGAAGGCTAGTCCGAGGTGCCGTCCACCTTTAGCATTTAATGATCTATTTCTGTAATCTGACATAGTGAGCCACCTCCGAGCCCCCAGGGGGCGCTCTGAAGGAGCCTGTAACATTATTACAGCAGAGCTGCTGACGGGGAGACGTGAGCGGCCCCATCTGACCGCGGAGGTGCCGGCAGCCCTCGTTTGTGTCTACACCGTGTGGGTGTGGCCCAGCACTGCCATGACCCAGGTCACCCTCCGTACTTAGATTGACGGTTCCCACGGGGCATGTCCCGCTGTCTGCACGACACGTGTACGTGGATGTAGTGCAGCGCGTGGCTGCGTGAGTGCGTCCTCGGCAAGCCGGGACCAGCGTGTGCAGACATGCATGTGCATCCAGGTCGGCGCCAGAGAGCCGGAGTATCACAGGCGGCTTTTGTTTGAAGACAAAGAAGGAGGCGGGAGAAACGGCATGCAGCTCCAAGAGGAGCACAGCAGACCCGCCTGCCTGCTGTAGTCCACCTGAAACTAATGTTTCACCGTTGCCAGTGTCAAACGCTGTCATTCGTCAAAATCTCTGCAGAGACGAAGATATACTGCCTTGCTGCCGCCCCATCTGTCCATCAAAAGGCATGGCTGTCGCATCCAATTACGGGTCCTCCTCACAAATCAATTAGCCAATGAGGCAGCCCACTCGGGAGGGGTGGCAAAGTATGAATTGGTGGGGTGTGGGGTGTTTTTCCCTGTTCGTGCTCAACACTGATTATATAGTGGTGTGTGAACTGGATTTTTGCTACAGGAAGTGTAGAAATGAAGATGCAAAAAGGTGGGGGAGGGGGCTGCAAGGATAAATCAGCTGGGGGGAGACAACAAAGAGGGAGAAGCATCGCATGCATTAGAATCCTCTCTTGTAGCCCGGACTGTTTGCAGGAAGGGGGCGTGGTTTAAGCAAGGCTCCTCCTTGAGAGCAGGCTGTCCCCGTTTCTTCCAGCGAGTCTTACTCGTCTAAATCGCGCGCCCGCACTCGAGGCTGTGAAAGCAGCTGGCACCCCGGCAGAATCCCGCCGTCAGGACGTCGTGGGCTGGGGTAGCGGCTCGGCAGCTCGCGCTGTCGGCGGAGAGCGGCTCTGTGGCGGCATTACCTGCGAGTGTCTGTTACCGCTGGCCTGTTTCATCAAGCGCCATGAAGATGAGCCAGAAGAGAACAAGAACGTTTAGGCTGATCTGCACGAGCAAACGCAGAGCTGCCCACTTGTGTTCATGCAAACGAACGTCTGCTTGGCAGAACCCTCAGATCTCCTGGTGAGGGACAGACACCCCTGTGCGCGGCTCTCGGGGACGTTCACCTGCACGCTGTCTGCTAATGGCTAACGATTATTGCATGCATCTGTCGTATCTCCAGCTGATTATCCTGCATACAGTAACATTCACTTCTTATATGTTTACTGTATATAAGTGCTGTTGCTCTGTTGCTGTAATGGAGTTTATATGTAACACTGCATAAAACCGACAGTGATGTTATAAAGCAGTCCTGCAAAATCAAAATTTATATATATACGTACACACACATGGTTATTGTAATGAATACGATGGAACTCTCCCCCCCCAAAATAATGACACTGCGAACATAATCCCCATTTTAATCTTTGAGGAAGGTTCTGATACATCTGTTACTTTTTCTGCAGAATGTCATAGCAGACCATAGATAATCCTTTTGATATGAGATCTTACACACGCTTAATTAAATATCTACAACACACGGGACACAGCAGAAGACAGAATTGAAGATCATTCACTGCACTATAATATTTACAACTGGAGATTAGTGACTGTAGTACCGTTGTGTAATTGTAGCTGTGCTGCTGTGGGATTATAATAACTCTGTCAGGAAGTCTCAAGTCTAGCAGGCCGTGTGTCACATCGTAGAGCAATATTAATTATGTACAAAATCGGCATATTATAAAAAAAAAAACCTCTAATATACATACTGTTTTTCAATATTTAGTATAATTAATTTCCCTATTTTTACAAATTAGGTCATAACTGACACACTGGCTTATCTACGATGTTGTTTTTCTTCTAAGTCAGTCCCGGATCACTCACAATGTATTTGCTGGAGAATTTCCTGGGAGGTTTCTGGGGGCGAGGGGCTGGTGACAGTGTGGATGGGGGGGAAGATCAACTGTAAGGAGCTCAGACCCAGGGCATAAAGAGATGGAGCCCTATTGCTACTGGGGGTGATGCCCCAAATGTTGCAGCGGCTGGCTGCATCCTCCTCCGAGTGCCATCAGAGAGCCATCTGCCTGAGGAAGGCCAGATCCACCGGGGACCGCGCTCGGTAACCAAGCGAGCCACCGGAGACGGTAACCAGAGGCCAGATCTGCTGGGGACCGCGCTCGGTAACCAAGCGAGCCACCGGAGACGGTAACCAGAGGCTAGATCCGCCGGGGGCCGCGCTCGGTAACCAAGCGAGCCACCCGAGACGGTAACCAGAGGCCAGATCTGCTGGGGGCCGCGCTCGGTAACCAAGCGAGCCACCGCAGACGGTAACCAGAGGCCAGATCCGCCGGGGGCCGCGCTCGGTAACCAAGCGAGCCACCGCAGACGGTAACCAGAGGCCAGATCCGCCGGGGGCCGCGCTCGGTAACCAAGCGAGCCACCGCAGACGGTAACCAGAGGCCAGATCCGCCGGGGGCCGCGCTCGGTAACCAAGCGAGCCACCGCAGACGGTAACCAGAGGCCAGATCCGCCGGGGGCCGCGCTCGGTAACCAAGCGAGCCACCGCAGACGGTAACCAGAGGCCAGATCCGCCGGGGGCCGCGCTCGGTAACCAAGCGAGCCACCGCAGACGGTAACCAGAGGCCAGATCCGCCGGGGGCCGCGCTCGGTAACCAAGCGAGCCACCCGAGACGGTAACCAGAGGCCAGATCCGCCGGGGGCCGCGCTCGGTAACCAAGCGAGCCACCGGAGACGGTAACCAGAGGCCAGATCCGCCGGGGGCCGCGCTCGGTAACCAAGCGAGCCACCGGAGACGGTAACCAGAGGCCAGATCCGCTGGGGGCCGCGCTCGGTAACCAAGCGAGCCACCCGAGACGGTAACCAGAGGCCAGATCCGCCAGGGGCCGTGCTCGGTAACCATGATAATTCATTTATGTTACGTGATCATGCTGCACCCGCAGGGTAGCTTTTCATGTCACTCCTTAAACATGAGACCAGATTACAGGACCCTTTCCACTACCAGCATGCACTGCAACCATCGATGGGTTTTATTTGAGTTGCACTAAACATTCAGAGTCTTCTTGTAAAAAACAGACTGTCAACTGCCCCCTCGAAGTGGTAATGTGTAAGGTAGGGCTACTTACGTTGATGTGTAAGCTAGGGCCAATAATGATGATGTGATTTTAATAGTCTGACAGTGATGTGTATGCTAGGGCTAATAATGGTGATGTGTACACAGATTACACTGGTCACATTGACCAATTGCCCCATTATTCCATGAGCTACCAGCCTAGCCGAAAGCTACAAAAATCAGTACATTAACTATCAAACTAATGAAACAACAGATTCAGCAAATCTACTGTATGTTCTTATATATTTGTAAATTAGGCTAGACTATAGTCTATGTGCCCCTCAAGCAAAGCGATGTGTGACACCCCTGTGTGGTGGGATCCTTGGGGGAGACTTTTACCTTTTAGTGCCAGGCAGAATTCCAGGCAGAATTCCAGGCAGAATTCCCCATTACAGCTTCTCCCACCAGCTGGAATTCCTCGATGCTGAGATGCAATTAACAGCTGCTGCACATCCACTATCCATAGCATCCCAGCATTAAATATTTAGGTTACGCTTAAGGACACCAGCTTGTAGCCTGAGGGTTGCTGGGTCGAGCGCCCCAGGGGGCTCTGTTGTCGTGCCCCTCTGGGAGGGGCCTAACCCAAGCGGCTACATTGAAACAACAGTCAGAAACTCTCAGATGTGAGTTTCTCTGGAACAAGGTTTCTTCAGCTTTTTCGAGCTCACGTAAATGTTACTGTGTTATATAAACGTCCCACCTTACCGGCCAGGTATGTGGGTTGGGGGTGAACGTGGCATGAAGCGGGACGCGTGATTAGCTCAAGGAAAGCTGGGAAGGATGTGGCAAATGGAATTATGGGACGGAATGAGGAATCACCGCGACAGAAAGGGCAGAAGGGACAGGAGACAGGAGACGTCACTGCTGCGGGGGACGATGGAGTGTCCATGAAAAAAACAGCACATACCCTCAGTCCAGACACACCACTCTTATTTATTTATTCAGAAGGAGTGCTCTGTTTCTGGGTGCTTATGGGGAGTGAGTGGGGGGCCTGAGAGCGGGGGGCTGACCTCACTCTCAAGTGCAGTCCATCGCCTGAAATTGTGAAACTGTGCTGTCAGAAAAGACGAGCGATAACCTAACCAGAAATGTGGCTAAAATGTGTGTTAAAACTTCCTCTGGACACAGAGGTCACAGCACGGTGATGCTGTTGACCTCAGGGAACATGGGTGAGCACATGGGCCATTTCCTAGAACAGGGACAACTGTGGCCCACCTGGGCTGGGGGACAGTACCCAGAGGGACATCGCATTGCAACATGAGAGCTGAGATCTGATTGGCTGGCTGGAAGCCCCGCCCCCAGCTGCAATGGCTGACCAATCAGGATGGAGAATATCCTCCAGTTCCCCCATGCTTACCACATGGGGGAAGAGTTAGCGAGGTACCTGCCACCAGAGGTGACTTGTGAGCTTCCTTAGGCTCAATCCGGTAATCTGAATAACCGCTCCATCCGTCAGGATCGACAGCGGCAAATGGGTCAATCCCCTTATTTCTGACCGCTACAAACTGAGAAACTGCTTTCTGCATTTTTATTTATGTATATCTTGGCTGTTTTCCTAAAAGCATATTTCCCCAAAATACAATGGCTCGCGCACTCCCAGCGCGAGGAGAGGCCACGCAGCAATACAAAACGCTAAATTAAACAGCGAGGGGAGGCTTTGAATGAACGAGGACCACGGTGAGATCTGCCACATTAACATTCACCTCAAAGCAAACGCTCATTATTTTCACACTTGTGCGGCTGCTCGGGAAGACGGAGCCACTATTATGATAGGATAACGCCTCCGATTAGAGCACGGGAAACGTACAACGGGTCTCTGCGGGATTCCTTCTGTTTTCTCTGTCTGACTTTGAATGTCGTGTGACTTGTGCTGCACACAAATGGCTTCGAGGACAACGGCACGATAATGGACAAAGGGGCGCGGTGTTTGCTGTGCACGCCATCTCGACTGGCACAGAAGACTGCCCCCCTGCGCTGGGATGTTTCTCCCTCCAGGAGGTGCCATTCCAAGATGTGCTGATCGGAGATTAATAAAAGACGGTGCGGGGATGCTTTGGTCAGTGGTACTGAAATGTTAGTCTTCCCCCTTCAGACAGGTGGCGATGCCCTTCCCAATTGGTCAGATACCTTCCCTGATTGGCTGGACGCCCCTCCCAATTGGCCAGACGCCCTTCCTGATTGGCCGGTCTCTTCTGTGGACCCACCCCTTCTGTCAGCTCCTGCTGGCAGACAGATGGAAGCAGGGACGGCAAACTGCCCCCCCCCCCAGACCGGCAGCCCCTTTGCTGACTGTCTCTGTGATCGACTGCCCTTCCACACCCCCCTTGGTCAATTCTTCCTCCTCTTTTCTTCTCCGTGACCTTACACCTCTGTCTCTTTGCTTGGAATCGCGCCCAAACTGCAGCAACCCGGGAAAGATCAGGGAAATCTTCGACCTCAGCATGTACCGTACACCTCTCTCTCTCTCGCTCCCTCCCTCCCTGTACTCACCAGAATCTGTGTTAACCTTTGCGCTCGGTGCGGGTCCCCATGTTTCAGGAGCTTTCTTCCCATTGCAAAGGAGAAGACCTATTACAGCCTTACATGAATCACTCACCCACCACCCCCAGCCCCACCCCCAGCTGAAGATTTGGGTCAGATACCTGTATGAAGGAGTAGGAATCGCTCATTAGCGTTAGCATTATTGGGTTTGCAGTGCAGAGTGCTAGGCTAACATGCTAATTCCTGCTCCTGTACTGTCATATACAGACGCCCCTCCCCTCCCCAAGAGGGGACTGGCTTCACCCCATGTGGCATGACTGACCCTGGTGTGGGGGCCAGCTGCCACTGGATACTTCGAACCCGCTCCCCCCGCCCACAGGTCTGGCACTGTCTATATATAGATCCCAGAAGTGGATGTCGGACCTGAACTGGATCCAGCCACTGAGCTGCGTCTCTCCCCCCCCCCCCCCCCAAGGTCCAAAACCACCCACCACAGCCTGGCAGATCTCCTTACTCATCTGCCGCCTGCTGGTCTTGCTGATTAAGGGAGCAGTTTGCGCTGAAAAGGTCACGCTATTGTGATGCTGATGATTATTCTGTTCAATTAGCGGCTCTTTCTTTCCTTGGCATCATGTACAACTGAAGAGAAACAACTGTGACGGAGCTCCGTCCCGCGGACTGCCACAAGAGCGCCTCCTGCTGGATCCAAGCGAGAAAACAACTGTGACAGAGCTCCGTCCCGCGGACTGCCACAAGAGCGCCTCCTGCTGGATCCAAGCGAGAAAACAACTGTGACAGAGCTCCGTCCCGCGGACTGCCAGAAGAGCGCCTCCTGCTGGCTCCAAGCGAGAAAACAACTGTGACAGAGCTCCGTCCCGCGGACTGCCAGAAGAGCGCCTCCTGCTGGATCCAAGCGAGAAAACAACTGTGACAGAGCTCCGTCCCGCGGACTGCCAGAAGAGCGCCTCCTGCTGGATCCAAGCGAGAAAACAACTGTGACAGAGCTCCGTCCCGCGGACTGCCACAAGAGCGCCTCCTGCTGGATCCAAGCGAGAAAACAACTGTGACAGAGCTCCGTTCCGCGGACTGCCACAAGAGCGCCTCCTGCTGGCTCCAAGCGAGAAAACAACTGTGACAGAGCTCCGTCCCGCGGACTGCCACAAGAGCGCCTCCTGCTGGATCCAAGCGAGAAAACAACTGTGACAGAGCTCCGTCCCGCGGACTGCCACAAGAGCGCCTCCTGCTGGATCCAAGCGAGGAAAACAACTGTGACAGAGCTCCGTCCCGCGGACTGCCACAAGAGCGCCTCCTGCTGGATCCAAGCGAGAAAACAACTGTGACAGAGCTCCGTCCCGCGGACTGCCAGAAGAGCGCCTCCTGCTGGCTCCAAGCGAGAAAACAGCTGTGACAGAGCTCCGTCCCGCGGACTGCCACAAGAGCGCCTCCTGCTGGCTCCAAGCGAGAAAACAACTGTGACAGAGCTCCGTCCCGCGGACTGCCAGAAGAGCGCCTCCTGCTGGATCCAGGCGAGAAAACAACTGTGACAGAGCTCCGTCCCGCGGACTGCCACAAGAGTGCCTCCTGCTGGATCCAAGCGAGAAAACAACTGTGACAGAGCTCCGTCCCACGGACTGCCAGAAGAGCGCCTCCTGCTGGATCCAGGCGAGAAAACAACTGTGACAGAGCTCCGTCCCGCGGACTGCCACAAGAGTGCCTCCTGCTGGATCCAAGCGAGAAAACAACTGTGACAGAGCTCCGTCCCACGGACTGCCACAAGAGCGCCTCCTGCTGGATCCAAGCGAGAAAACAACTGTGACAGAGCTCCGTCCCGCGGACTGCCACAAGAGCGCCTCCTGCTGGATCCAAGCGAGAATGGGCAAGATTCAGGGTTCACTGCCCCCTTCTGGACATCAGCTGGATTATTTCACACAGGCTCCTCTCAAGCAGAGCTTTTTCACCCTTTTCCAAGTCTGACCAATAAACAGAAACTACAGAAGTGTGTCCTTAGAGCTGCAGTAGGCAACCCTGATCCTGCAGTGTCGGTAATCCAGCAGGTTTTCTGTCCTACCTGATGAGTTCCGATCTGCCTGAGATCAGGTGTGGTTCATCAGAGACCAGGTAGGATGGAAAACCTGCTGGATACCAGCTCTCTGGGATTAGGGTATCCTACCACTGACGTAGAGTTACAGATATGCAGCCAGAACAGAATCATAACACTGCCACAATGTACCAGAAACATAAACCAAGGTCTTTCCATATCACCCCACGCCTACCATCACCCTTGAACCAGTAAGTCATCCCGGCCAGTGACTGTGCCATTTGCATTCTGGGTCAGCAGCAGCCTTCCGATAGCAGGGATTAACGAGAGCACCATCCCAGCTGATTCCCGCGTGCCAGAAAGCTCTCCACGCCGGACAATCCGCTCTTTCACCTCCCTGTTACTTTCTAATCGTTTCCTCATCATGCAAATTGCACTGAGTGTCGACGTAATTGCCACGCACTGCAATAAGCTCCGTTTTTGATGCAAAAATCACCCCAGGTTCATTCCACCCTCTTCTGCTGCAGACGTATAAACACTGAATTAATTACAGTGCTTGACTTTAAAGCATCCATTAGACAATGGAGCTGAGATGCAGGTTGCTGCAGGTGACCGTTTCTTGAATCTGTGGAAGAGCAAAAAGGTCCCCCCACCCCCACACCGGATTTTCCCAGAGTTCTCAGAGAGGCTGGATCTCTTTTTCACTTCAGTTTATTTGACTTTAAGCTCATGAGGCCGAGGGTCCTCTAAAGGACATGCGTCCACATGCGTGTAACACAGGGTATCCCTGTGCAAAAACCATTGCACTGCAGTTTGACTGTATGTGTGCCTGCATGTGTTTGTGCATGTGTGTATACCTGTGTGAGTAGCTGTCTGTATGCCTGTGTGTCTGCATATTTGTGTACACCTGTGTGTGTGCCTGCGTGTGTGTGTGCCTGTGTCTGCATCCTGTGTCTACACTATGGTGTACACGCTCCTCCTTTGGTCACCAGGGCCTGAGTGTGAAATGATGCTTCCTACATTTTAGCTGGATGTTTAAAGCAGGTTGATTTGGCCGCCTTTGCCAGTCACAGTCACTCTGAAATCACTGAGGGCACTGAGTACGCTCTGCTGTCCATGTCAGTGGGGAGCTGGCTTTCTGGGTGCTTGTAGCCCCGCCCATCCCGCTAAACCCCACCCACCACTGTCAAGCCCCCTCCCTACTCCACACAGACACACAGGGATCCAATTCACAGAGGAGAGGCTGCAGACCCCCGGCGCAGTGCTCAGCAGGATGGCTGGTGGAGGGGGGGGGTGGGCAGGGCAGGCAGTCATGGAGCCGCTGGTCTGTGGAGTGTTTATTACAACAGCAGCTAGCGGCTCATAATGGAACCCGCAAAGTGGGTCAGCCCCCGCCCCCCATCGGCTCTCTGGTAGGGGGTCAATCCCCCCGGCTCTCTCTAGCTGGGGTGAGGGCTGACGTACGGCCAGCTCACGGCTGCTCGGCAGGTGGTCGCACCCCCCCACGCTGTGTACAGCAGAGGCTCCCTGCTGTGCCAGGCCTGCCCCCCCAGCCTGAGTGCCCCCGTGTGCTACAATTACAAGTCATTGCGCCTCTCCTCTGTTCTCTTCCAGTCTTTTGTATTGAAAAATCAACAACAAAATAGGAAAAGCGTTGAATACAAACACAGTCAAAGGCATGACGATCCGGGAGAGGCCCACAGGCAGGGGGCGCTCACGGCAAGGGTGGCTCAAACCACAGGAGTCAATGACACAGTGCTGGTTTTAGGGGGGTGGGGGGGGGGTAAGCATTGCAGATGCCACTTTGTCCTGCTGGTTCTCCAAAGAGCAGCACATGGCTTAATTGGTAACAGCCCCCCCCCTCCCAGAATGCCTCCCCCACCACCTTCAGCTCATAAGTCCTGCCTCTGCTGCTAGCCATAGGGGAGCGCACCCCCCCAGTCATCACCATCAGCAAGCAAACAGGAATAGCAGAGTCTCCTTAAAGAACTTCAGTCCCATCTCTGTCTCCCTCCCTCTGTCTGCACTACAGGGGATGAGGGTGCAGCCAAGGACTGCATCCAGAGCCAAGGCCAAAAAGTGCCCCCCCCCCCCCACCCCCCCCAGGCTGTCAGACTCCTGAAGGGCAGCCTGTTCTTTGAGCCGCATCACAGACTGTCCACCTCCTCACGCCGCCCCAGCAATCCCCTGCAGGCCCTGAAGGATGTTCGGCCGCTTCCCCGTCGGCGGTCGGCCTGCGCCCTGTGATGTCATCATTACATCACATTATTATCCGGCCACTGTGCTTTACTGTGAGCGCCTTACATACTTTTTGTTTTTACGCCCCATCCACGTCTGTGCAGGTGGGTGTTCTCAGCGATGTGACCTTTGACCTCACACTCGTCACGTATTTTCGGGGACACGTCCTCCCCACCTTGGCTTTCCTGCACCTCTGCGATTTTCAGCAGAAACTTAAGAGACTTACACTTGCGGTTAATCTGCGCTGTGGTGAGTCCCTCTGGTAATTGCTTATGCTGTGTTTGGGTCATAATCTAAATTTTAATGAGCGTGGCCGGCTCATTAGTTACGGCTTGGCCCTCCTCCGACGATGGCAGCTCTCCTGCACTCCCATTGGCTCCCGGTATCCTGCAGCCCCACTACTGACCCCATCCTATTAATCTCCTTTGTTTCCCTCTCTAAAGCTTGTGGGACACTGAGTTTAGGCTTGAGACCTTGTCTCCCTTTCTCGCACATAATTACTTTTTGGGTCGTCTAGCTGCTCTGTGATACATGATCATCCGTAACAGCTGATGCTTTTCTTACCCTGTTTGCCATTACGAAATTCGCACCGACTGCCGTGTTACACTGGCATGCAGGCGCATTCCATTGGTGAATGTCTGGTTACTTTGTGTACATTTCTCTGTCTACGTCCCTTTATTACTGGTGATGGAGACAAAAACCGCAGAATCGTCGTGGCGTCTAGCTGGAAGGCCTTTCTTTATTGCGGCTGCTCTCTGCAAGCAGAACGTTGGGATTACAGCCTGACTGCATTCAGAGCTTTCAGACACTGTCGGGAAAAGGCGGGTAGCAGTGAACCAGTGAGTTCAGCACCTTGGACAGTGACCACCCCCACCCCCGAGAGATGGAGGCCTTTGGGGAGATCCAGGACTCCAGAGGCCGGCCTTTGCCAGCTGACAGTCTGTCTAGGGCAAACACTGGTAGCTTATTTTGCAGCCGATAGCAGTGAATGACCTCCAAATGACCTCGTCTCTGATTGGCGACCCCGGATCCTAGTCTTATTTCTCGAAATATACGTGACTGAAACTGTCGAATGTCTGGTACTGATAGTACATCCCTTACATATGGTAATATGGTAAAACATGATTTAGCATTTCGCGGTTCCATTAAGTACACTTTGTGGAACATTACGAGTAGCTGAAATCAACTATATAAATCAGTATGAAAAGTCCTTATTTAATCAGCTTTCATTTAAGTTTCATTGTTTTCCCCTGTTTAAAAAAGCTAATTAAAAAAGACATTGTGTTTACATTTGCAGCCCACTGATGAGTTTTATTAAAGGCGTACATTAAAATGTCGGGTTCACTTTAGATTATGTTTTTGACGCAAATGCGCAGTCAGAAATTCAGGTACGCTTCCACACCAGTTAGTCTCTCGGATGCGCTTCGAAGCCTTTGTTGGTGTCTAGTGGCTTTTAAGCATCAAGCACGTTCACACATTCACTCACTCAAACAGCTGGATGTTTGCTCATGGATAGAGCAGAACCCTCCCCTGGGATTCTAACCTGCCAGATTGTCTTTTTAACTGCTGCGCCACCAACTGCGCAGACACGGGGAGTAGCTGCCGGTTACCTGCGTCTGCGAGATGCTGTACAGCACAATTCCACAATGTCGGCCACAAACAGACACACAGGTATACTTTCCATAGGACCCGGGATCCTAGCACAAGTGATACACACACACGCACACTCGGCACTGATAACCCTCGGGCTGCTCCTCGCACCATCGACAAACAAGACAGCAGCTGTTGCCATGGGGACAGGGTGCTGGCATGCGCCGGACTGGGTCGCGGGCCGGCCACCGTGTGAGAGACATACCAGAGGCATCAAGCGGGCTGCCGCTAAGCGCATTTGCCGGAACCTGCCCGATACGCCGCGTTAAGCTCCCGCCTTGAACGCAGCCGCAGGGGCCGGAATTCCTTTCCACGCAGGGGGAACAGCATTTAATCGGAATTGGCTCCGCAGGCGCCCGTCGTCGCGCTTTTGGAGCACATCAGACGCACGGTTACAGCGGCAGGTAGCAGTGCTGCTTTTGGCCCCACCTCACGCGCTGTGTAATTACCAGCAAGTCGTGCAAGGCAGCGTGCAGCAGGCACACGCCAGCAGGCCCCTTGCACGCCTCCTTCTAATTAACACCCGGCGCCAGGACTCATTCGCCACATCAAATACGCAGCTTATTAGGGTGCAGCGTCCGCTCGCCTTCTTAAAATGATAATCACTTTGCTGTTATGATTATTGTACAGTGCTAATCGGGGAAAATGTCACCATCCTGCTCGGCTTGAGCTAATGGACTGATGATGCCTATTGATTTCCCTGTATCTCTGCCTACCCCACCCCAACCACCCCTCCCCCCATAGAGTGATGATATCTATCGATTTCCCTACATCTCAGCCTAGCCCCCCCCCCCTACATGGACTGCAGCCACGGCTCAAGTCAGTGGCTCCGTTCTTGTGAATAAATAACACTCATAAACAACTCATTAATTTACCCAGCATGCTCCCTGGCAGAAGGGGCGGGGCACAGTTATAACTGGACAACCTGATTGGCCCCGGGGTAGGGGGGTTGGTTCAGGCACTCGCACAGTGCAGTGCCCCCAGCTGCCAGTGTGAAGGGCCGGTCTGAGTGGAGGACGTAGGCAGCAGGGGTCCCCGTGGGGCCGGTGTTGTAACACCTCTGGCGGAGCCCCTGCCATCACCTCTCTGAGGACAGAGGCAGTAGTAACCGTGCCCTAAGCACTAATGGGAAATGTGTGTTACACTGATCATCTGCAACCACCCCCTGATTCCGTTACACACCAGCATCACATCTGCTCCAGCTTTGTGGCGGTACACCCCTTCCCCACACACAGCCCTCTTGCTGTGGATCGACCCGCCCGCCTCCTTGTCTGTCTCCACCACCCGCCCATCATTGGCCGTCTCTCTGCCATTTGCTGTAGCCCTCTTACAGCCCTGCTCTGGATCCATCACGGCTTTGAATGCCGCTGAAAGTGCATTAGCCCCTTTCGGTGCTGCTGTCATGGCTGACAGGACCATGTTAGCTACGTGCAGCTTTGACGGAGATTGGCTGTCTGTATGTTTGACTGGCTGGGTGAGTGTGTGTGAGGGATTCTGGGTATGTGTGCTCAGTAACACCGAGGCCAGCTGTCCAGCTGTGCTGCTAAAGATGCACATGCCTGCATCACTGACAGCCTTGATAGAAACACGGCTTGCTCTTCCCAGCACCAGTTGGTCTAGCATGGTATTTTTTTTCCCAAAATGCTTTGCACCCTTAGCACCTAATCCTTTTCATTGGTTCATACAGCAGTGTACTGATAGGCTCTGTGAATGTATCCATGGTTCAGGCATTTTTTTTAGCATTAATGCTCACACACAACCGGCATGTCTGGTGACCCCGCCGTCTTACGGGTGAATGTAAAGCTACACTTTACACTGTACAGAGGAGATTTGACTTCTGGCTAGCGAGGGGGTTTGGGGGTGCAGCCTGTCGCTCTGCCGCTGTAACAGGCTGCAGGACAGGATGTGAGGGATTTTGGCCCATGTCCAGCTCGCCCCTGGGGCAGCTGAGACCCGCCATTCTGCTCAGTTTATACGATTTGAGTGTGAATCCACCCCATCCACTGAGCGTCAGGGATCAGAAATAACAGCTTTGATGTGCTTTGTTTTAGACTGGATTACGTGGGCTGTGATTCTATAGTTACGGATGAGGTGCGGTGCTGTCAGACTGCTGATGCAGACCACACAGCGCTATGTTTAGTAAAACAGTCACATTTCCTTGAGTGACTATTTAGTTATATGTCCCAGGATGACTGGGAAGGGTCACTCTTGACAGAATCTGGCAGCTGACGCTCGTTTAGCAGTAACATGTTCATCCGGGCCCATGAAGGTTCAGCCTGACCCCAGTCTGTGAACATTCCACGCCTGGGAATGCCACGGCGAGCGTGACAGTGACGCCCTGGGTGCCGTCTCATTCTGGAAGCCAGCGGAAGCTTCCGGAACACCTTCTCTGACCTTGGGCTGAACCCAGGCAGAGATGGCAGGCATGGCCTGGGAGCTGTAATTGTCTCACTGGCTTGCGGCCTCGCTGATCTCAGGTGGGGGGGGCGGCGGCACTGTAAGTGCACGCTGATTATCTGACACTGACAACACCCGCTTATTTCCCCTCAGCCGCTCACAGCAGCGGCTCTCAAGCCCGAATGCAGGCAGGTCCTTAACATTAAGCACCTGCATATGAAATAATGTTAACATGCCATTTCTTCATCTTAACCTGGGATGAGATTGTTTTCCTGAGACTATAGTCCTAAAGAATTCAGACGTGATCCTCCCCACTTCCCACGGAACTTGGGTCTGGCTCGTTTTTGGCCAAACCAGCATTAGCATAACAAATATGCTTGCTTTCGATTTCCACATTCAAACTGACATCACGGAGATAATGACGGGATGAAACAATAAAAAACACAAAACAATAAAACACTGGTTTTCTGTATTTATTTTATTTATTGGAGCAGAAGGGACTAGCAACTCCCCCCCCCAGACAAACAGTCTTCCGAATGCCCGGGCTTTGATGCTCGGTTTCCCAGGTCCTCGAAATGAATGGAGTCTACAGCACTAGCTACTGGCCAAAGGCTCCCCCCCCCTGCAGGAGATAGATTTTGTATCCTAGGGTTTGCATCCTATAATTCCTCCTTTACCCTTTGTCCTCTGGTCCCCCCTCTACAGCTACTGCCTGCTCCATAATGTGCCCCTCCCCCGACCCAGAATCAGGGAGTCCAAATCGCCGGAGCTGCTCTTGGACCCTCATAGCTGCTAGTGGAAAACCAGAACCTACCATCTGCATAGACGCGGACCTGTCAAGCGGATAATAATGATGATGAATTCTAATCTCCGCTGGGGTGTCAATATGTGTTAATTCACATCTGAAAAGCTCAGGACCCACAGAGAGCAAAAAGCCTGGACCCTCAGAAGTGCTCCCTCACAGAGACTCTGCCTCACTGGTAATGGGCGTCATGGACGCCTGCCGCTCCGTCACGCCTGTCTGACTCATATCGCATGTCCCCTCCGCCTCGTCCAGGTCACCCCACCCCATTACCTCAGGGGACATGGACAGCAGGATAGATGCCCCTCCAGATGGGGGCACTGCGACTTCACAATCTGCTGATGCATCCCGGCCTGCAGATATGCAAGCTCACGCAGATGTGGGAACACCACCCACGCGTGTGCCTGCGGACACCAGTTCACACACACACACACACACACACACACACACACACACACACACACACACACACACACGCGCACATGCGGGAGGCTTAGACGCAAGCCGCATCCTTGGAATAAATACAGGGATGCAGCTCGGAGAAGGCCGCACTCTGCCCGGCGGGGGCCGCCTTACCCAGGTACTGGAACATTCTCCAGTATTAGGAAACATATAAATAGAGGTGGAACAAAGAAGGCAGGCAGACCACAAGGCAGCTGCGCGTGCAGCGAGGCTGCCTCCACTTTCCTCCACTGCCTCCACTTTCCTCCACTGCCTCCATTTTCCTCCACTGCCTCCACTTTCCTCCACTGCCTCCACTTTCCTCCACTGCCTCCACATCCCTCCACTGCCTCCACTTCCCTCCACTGCCTCCACTGCCTCCACTTTCCTCCACTGCCTCCACATCCCTCCACTGCCTCCACTTCCCTCCACTGCCTCCACTTTCCTCCACTGCCTCAACATTCCTCCACTGCCTCCACTTCCCTCCACTGCCTCCACATCCCTCCACTGCCTCCACATCCCTCCACTGCCTCCACTTCCCTCCACTGCCTCCACATCCCCCCACTGCCTCCACTTCCCTCTACTGCCTCCACATCCCCCCACTGCCTCCACTTCCCTCCACTGCCTCCACATCCCTCCACTGCCTGGCAGCTGGCACCCTGACATGTAACCGTGAGTGGGATAGGCTCGGCAAGCGCAGCGCTGGCACCTGCCAGGACAGGTGCTTCATTCGCCTCCCTGCCTGCTCGAAAAGCTAATGGCTGCCGTTGAAGGCAGCGGGGAGGCGATGAAAGCCGCTTTTTATCACTCTAACCCCACGTACAGTCAGTGCACATCTTTCTGCTTTGGCAATGCACAAGCAGAGACAGGCGGCTCCTTAAAGGGGAGCAGATCTGGACTGTTGTGGTTAACAGGGGCTGCTGTGGACACCTGCGTTTCTCCCCTTTAAGATGCTTAGATGTGACACTGCAATGAGGCTGAATGACTGACATTAGTGGGCAGGGCTATCCTGTCCTGTCCATCACCGAGATCCTACTTCCTATTGGTTACTCTACCTGAATCAGGAATTGACCAACAACGCAGGTTTCAAATCCAGGCCCATAGCTAACAGTACGTGAGGCTCGTTACCGATGTGCCCTTAAAGGGACACAGGGCAACAGCCTCTAAGCCTTTAGGTGGTTTTAGGTCAAGCATCATTTGAAGATGATGGTTACGGCTACGCCCCATGGGGGGTGATAATGCAGCATTTTTCTGTGGGCTTTTTAATGTGCTTAATGCTCTCAGACTTGGGATCACAGATCAATACTACAGAAGTTGTGTCCACCCTAGCTGGGGGGGATCTTCATCTCACTACATCCAACCGAGACAGACTATTGCCTATCTTGGCCTTTACTTATTTCCCTTCTTTACTGCTGACTCTAAGATCTTCGCATTAAAATTCCTATGTACCCGTGCTGCCTCTGCATGTATAAATGGCCAATAAATCTCTGGAATCTTGAATCCTGGAAAGTTGAAGGCTGTCAGACCAGCAGGTGGCGCTGTAGTTAAAGGCACGGAACTAATCAGCGTTCCTAACCAAATACCGGCAGTACTGCATGTTCTTACTGAAACATTTCAGCATATCTTAGCAGACCTGCACGCCTCCGCAAGGTCACTGCGTTGGAGCAGCGGGACCCACGCTGGGCGCCTCCTGGATTTGTCCCCCCCAGGCCACGACAGCCACTCCCTGTTACCCGATCCTTCTTAGAAAGCTTCTGTCTTTTTTAATTCATTGCCTTAACAGTAATGTTTATCCCAATCAGCTCTGAAACCGGCCCCTGGTTTTCCATCCCCCATTCCACACCCCTGGATGGCCTGGAAAGTTCATGCTTGGAAAGGCCATACCCCCCAAAAGCCAACAGCTGACCTTGAAGAGCGCCGAGACGCCACCCATCCGTCACTATGGCGAAGCTGAGGTCCAGTGGCTCTCACTGCTCATTAACTGCAGATCAGTATCACTGTGGCAGCATTTATTTCCACCAAATTCCTGTAAGGATTTTATGAAGGTGCAATTGTTTGATAGGCACATTAATTGAAATTAAATCAGATATTAAACCCTGACCACCAAAAAAATCTAAAACTGATCTTTCTTCTGATATACAGGCTGTGCCCTGGGGAAAGAGCAAAGCCTACTGGTTTTATACGTCCCCGGTCCACAGCCGGCTGTAGTGTCCCCCCCCCCCCCCCCACTGGCCAGGAGGACTCTTGCACAGAACTCTGGCTAAATGTCGCTAACGACACGGAGGCCTTGCTGAACCGTGGGGTCGCTGGACTTCAGCCCAGATGACGGATGGTCCAGCCGACAGGCTGCCATGTTTCAGGCCCAATGGGCACGGCACCGACCACGGCTGACGCACCTGCAGCTTCACCGGAAGTCTGTCACATGGCGGCCTGTCACATGGCGGCCTGTCACATGACGGCCTGTCACATGGCGGCCTGTCACATGACATGCTTTCGCAATAGTGTGTGGAAGCCCAGAGGCAGCCGTTAAGCTGGCCAATGTTCAAGTCCTGATCGGGGGGCTTGAGTTACAGCACGATTAGTAAATGTGGTTAATCAACGGCTTGTAATCTACAGCTAATCATGAGAGTTTATTGCTTGCGGTGTGGGATGTAACGCCTTGACTTGTGGTTTGTAAATTCGGCCCATGACCTTGATGGTATTGGTTTCACACTCTGCAATCACCGTTGCTGAAGTGATGGTAGCCAGGGATGGGGGCGGGGGTCACAAATTGGCCCACGGTGCCGTGTCCCGAAGCTTTCCTCGGTGGAGGGGCTGCTAATAATAGCGGGATTAGCGAACGCCACAGAAGAACGTCGGCTCTTGGTGAAGGAGCTGACAGGTCCTCAGGCACGTTCAAAACACGCAGGGGGATGAGAGCTCGCCTAAGATCACAGCGCCTCCTGCTGGGAGACATGGGAAGGGGTGAAACCGGCTGTGATGCAGCATGACAGAGGCACACTCTCAAAATACACACATAAAAACATACCCATGACGAGCCGAAACGTTCATCACGCATCACACTACTGCAGGTTCCGATTAACACAGGATTTTCACATGTCAGTCGACACTGGACTTCAACTTGTCAGTGACACGGGATTTTCACCCAGGTAAGACGACTCAGCAGAGTCAGCAGGCCCCGTCGGCATGTGACAGGAAGTGGATAAGAGAGACTTAGCTCACCGCATTCCTCTGCAGGCCAACACGTCTCCGTCTGAGACCTGCTAAGAAACACTGTGCAGGCAGAGTGCAGTTATCTCACAGGAGCAGCCGCTTGCCTGCATTACCCCTGGCAAACTCTCGCCAGAGTTCCAGCTCCCTGTCAAAGGAAGGAGGGGTGCCCGTGCTCACCAGTGACAGATCCCGGCTTGCTGCTGCTATCGTGTATTGCGGGGCTCATTTCCACAACTGGCACGGGAAGCAGCTCTTTGCAGTGGCTCTAATCTAATAATTCTGCTAAAGATCGGGATCCTCAAGCACTGTATTTTTAAGGTTCCAAATTAATTGGCACCCTTTTTCTGCTTTCCGGTTCTAAAGTGGTTGTTGCAAAGTGTGTGTGTGTGTGTGTGTGTGGGGAGGGGGGGGGGGGGGGGGTATAGTCATTTTTCTTCCACTTAATGTCACAGGCGAGTCAGAGATGAAGAAGAATACCGGCGACGCTGCTCGGTTTGGCGAGAATGAGGATATTATTTCTCCGAGTGTTTTATTATTGCACAGCCTTGAGGTTGCAGAGCGCTGAGAAAACACCAAGCTGATTTAGAGCAGTAAAGAGAAGACTTCTCCACGGACATGGCTTTAATGGCGCCATGTAGAGGGTGTGCAGGGGTGTGCAGGTATCTGAGGGTGTGCAGGTATCTGAGGGTGTGCAGGTATCTGAGGGTGTGCAGTCCTGGGTCTGTTCTCTGTCCTGAGTCTTTGCTCTGTCCAGGGTCATTGCTCCATCCTACATCACTGCTCTGTGCTGAGTCTTTGCTCTGTCCAGGGTCTTTGCTTTATACTGGATCATTGCTCTGTTGTGAGACTTTGCTCTATCCTGGGCTATTGCTGTTACTGCTGGAGCAAAGGATAGTTTACGAAAATAGCTTCTCCTGTCTACTGGCGGCTCAGCACATACTCCGTTTATTACGACAGTCAGGTGTCTGTGTGCCCGCCCGCTCAGTGACAGGCGCTGGGGGTGACGGTAATGGCAGACAGGAGGCGCAGAGCAGAAGACGCTGTCTGAAAACCCGCCTTTGGTGATGGGGCCCAGTCACTCTGCTGATAACAGTAAACGCCCGTCCATCTTGGCTAATGCATGTATCTGTGTGCATGGGGGTCCGACTGGCCCTCCACCTCTGGTTTAATTTTAACAGCACTGGAAAACCCCCTTACTCTACCAGAACATAAACATCTTCATAAGGGCTGTCTGTCCTCACCCGCCTCTCTGGGATAATCCCCGCCCATAGCGCTATGACAGGCTGACATGCTCCTGGGTGACAGTGCAGCCATCTGCCATCTCAGAGGTCAAATGGGGCCCAGGTAGGTGCCCACGGAAAGCAGCCGGGGGGGTATCAGATCTCGGGGGGTGCCGTCGACACTGGGCAGGGCCCAGTCATGTCTGCGGTGGTTTATCCCACCTGCCGAGGCTGCGGTGACCTCTGACCCTGATAGGTGGTGAGAATGACTAACGCTGGTGCATCAGTCGCAGATGAGCTGTGGCCCAGGTGGTTTCCTGTTACTTTGTTTCCCGTTTGAGTACCTGTCGTGCCCCCGCTTGTCCTGATGAATCTAACCTCCCCTGTTTCTCAGCATTAGTTGGCATATCAGGTGACGTGGGTCCGATGTCCCGGGGACTCTGTCTAGCGCTGGGCGTGACGGAAGCTGTCCTACGATGGTGGGGGGGGAGGGGATGCTGGCAAAGGCCAGATCACAGCCTTTGAAAAGAAAACAATGCCAACGTCAGGGCCAGTAATGAGGTCTGGGCCGGCCGGAGTCCCCCCGTGTGGGGCCCCTGGGGGCTGAGGAGAGGCAGGGCCGACTACAGGGGAGGGCGTCATGTGACTCACACCAACACGGCCCCGCCACATCCACCGAACCGCTATAGCACCGCCACACCTACCAAGCCGCTAAGCCGACAGCTCACCTGGAAGCGTGCAGAGCCACCACCTAACTGTCACCGCGGTAAAGCTGTGGTCGATCGCGGCTCATACTGCTCGTTATTAACTACTGGTCATTAGCACCGTGGCAGCATTTATTTCCACCAAATTCCTGTAAGGATTTCATGAGAAAAGTGTAATTGTTTGATAGTATGTTAATTGAAATGAAATCGGATATTAAATGGAGCACCCAGCCTGCCACAGAAAAGTGCATGAGGTTGCCTGTCAGGCAGCATCAAGGGCCATCAATCTGATGACAATACTGCCTTCGCATTGAAGCCTCTGCCAATGATATGCAAAGCGCTTTTTAATTTGGTTACTATGGATTCCGCAGCAGGAATTTCGGAACTGTGGAGAGAACACAGGCAGCGGAGAGCAGCGCAGGCAGCGGAGAGCAGCGCAGGCAGCAGAGAGCAGCACAGACATTGGAGAGCAGCACAGACAGCGGAGAGTGTGCAGGCAGCGGAGAGTGCGCAGGCAGCGGAGAGCAGCACAAATAATGGACAGCAGCACAGACATTGGAGAGCAGCACAGACAGTGGAGAGTGTGCAGGCAGCGGAGAGTGCGCAGGCAGCGGAGAGCAGCGCAGGCAGCGGAGAGCAGCACAAATAATGGACAGCAGCACAGACAGCAGAGAGCAGCGCAGGCAGCGGAGAGCAGCACAAAGGTGAGGTTCCCATCGGCCAGGACACTTATGTCCCCCCTCCTTTCCAATGCGCACGACCCCTGCTTTTTCTCTGCACATGCTGCAAGGTGTCAGCATGCATTTAGCAAGAGACAGGCCGCTTCACAGATCGCAAAGCAGCAGGAAAACAAACAAACGCACGTTATCTGGCTAAAACGGCGCAGGCAGCCACATATGAAGGCCCCGGCAGGATGGTTTCCTAAGTGACGGAACACCGCGGCCTTGGGGCGGTTCCCGGCCGACTGGCATCCCATAACGCCTCATCTGTTATTGGATCTGCTCCCTGCCTGGGGGCTAGCTTAGTGTGGCCCGCTAAGGCCTGGGATCTGTTTGTGCTGCCTCTCTGTCACGGTGCTGTCACCTGCCTGCTGTTACACAGTCTCTCCCCTGGGGGCACTCTGCTGGGCAGAGGGCATCGTGGGGGGATGGCAGCTGGCCAGGATCATACTGCTCGCTGATGAGTAAGGCGGTCTGGCGTTTCAGGGCTCGCTGAGAGCAGTATGAATGACCTTGGCCACAGGTCAATCTGTCCCTGCTAATTCTTAGGTTGCCGGTTGCTCTGCATGGCAGATCCTGGAGGTCTGTTAGGCCCGTGCCACCCTCTAGGAGCCCGCAGTGATTACCTCGGCACTGATCCTGGGCGCCTCTTAGGCCCGTGCCACCCTCTAAGAGCCCGGCAGTGATTACCTCGGCACTGATCCTGGGCCCCTCTTAGGCCTCATGCCACCCTCTAAGAGCCTGCAGTGATTACCTCGGCACTGATCCTGGGCGCCTCTTAGGCCCGTGCCACCCTCTAGGAGCCCGCAGTGATTACCTCGGCACTGATCCTGGGCGCCTCTTAGGCCAGTGCCACCCTCTAGGAGCCCGCAGTGATTACCTCGGCACTGATCCTGGGCGCCTCTTAGGCCCGTGCCACCCTCTAAGAGCCCGCAGTGATTACCTCGGCACTGATCCTGGATGCCTCTTAGGCCCGTGCCACCCTCTAGGAGCCCGCAGTGATTTACCTCGGCACTGATCCTGGGCGCCTCTTAGGCCCGTGCCACCCTCTAAGAGCCCGCAGTGATTACCTCGGCACTGATCCTGGGCGCCTCTTAGGGCCGTGCCACCCTCTAAGAGCCCGCAGTGATTACCTCGGCACTGATCCTGGGCGCCTCTTAGGTCCGTGCCACCCTCTAAGAGCCCGCAGTGATTACCTCGGCACTGATCCTGGGCGCCTCTTAGGGCCGTGCCACCCTCTAGGAGCCCGCAGTGATTACCTCGGCACTGATCCTGGGCGCCTCTTAGGCCCGTGCCACCCTCTAAGAGCCCGCAGTGATTACCTCGGCACTGATCCTGGGCGCCTCTTAGGTCCGTGCCACCCTCTAAGAGCCCGCAGTGATTACCTCGGCACTGATCCTGGGCGCCTCTTAGGGCCGTGCCACCCTCTAGGAGCCCGCAGTGATTACCTCGGCACTGATCCTGGGCGCCTCTTAGGGCCGTGCCACCCTCTAAGAGCCCGCAGTGATTACCTCGGCACTGATCCTGGGCGCCTCTTAGGGCCGTGCCACCCTCTAGGAGCCCGCAGTGATTACCTCGGCACTGATCCTGATGCACACTGAACACACACAACTCTGCTGCTTGTTCATTTACTCCCATCATCATTTGGTTTAGTTATTTATGTGTTTTTCGGAAAAATGCTGCCGTTCAATGATATGTGTCAGTGTGGGTTCTGCATACTTGTCAGCAGTCTCAGCTGGAGTGTGTGTGTGTCTGTGTGTCTATCTGTGTCTGTGTGTGTGTCTGTTTGTGTAAGTGTACGTGTGTGTCTGTGTGCATGTTATGTATATATTACGTTGTGGGGACCAAATTTCAAATCTGATAAAAACCTGTAATAAGTCTTGTATTTTGTTTGGTTACTTAAAGTTAAGGTTAGGGCTGGGTGGGGGTTAAGGTCGTCATTGTTGGGATTAGGGTTATTCCTCTAAAAATGAGTGGATGGTCCCCACAAAGATATGAATTCAAACGTGTGCATGTATGTGTGTGTGTGTGTGTGTGTGTGTGTGCGTGTGTGTGTGTGTGCGTGTGCATGTATGTGTGTGTGTGTGTGTGTGCGTGTGTGTGCGTGTGTGTGAGTGTGTGTGTGTGTGTGTGCGCGTGTGTGTGTGTGCGCGCGTGTGTGTGTGTGCGCGTGTGTGTGTGTGCGCGTGTGTGTGTGTGTGCGCGTGTGTGTGTGTGTGCGTGTGTGTGTGCGTGTGTGTATGTGTGTGTGTGTGTGCGTGTGTGTGTGTGCGTGTGTGTGTGTGTGTGCGTGTGTGTGTGTGTGTGTGCGTGTGTGTGTGCGCGTATGCACACTGTATTTTGTTGCTTGGAAACTGACATGTAGGGAGCAGTTTTTAGGCTGGCTGAGGAGCTTAGTTTCTCCTGCAGGGTCTGCGGGAGGCGTCATGGACGGGCGAGAAGGTCCTGCACATTATGGACATGAGCTGAGATGCAGCCTGACAGCAAATGCATCTGCGCGATTAAATTTTAAATATAATAAATGTCACACATGCTAATGGAAGCTAACATGGGCTGATGTGCATTAGTGCGAGATGTTGTGGGCTGACGTGGGCTGTTGTGGGCTGTTGTAGGATGTCATGGGCTGATGTGGGCTGACATGGGCTGATGTGGGCTGTTGTAGGCTGACGTGGGCTGTTGTAGCTAATGTAGGCTGACGTGGGCTGTTGTAGGATGTCATGGGCTGATGTGGGCTGACGTAGGCTGATGTGGGCTGTTGTGGGCTGACGTGGGCTGTTGTAGCTAATGTAGGCTGACGTGGGCTGTTGTGGGCTGTTGTAGGATGTCATGGGCTGATGTGGCTGCTGTGGGCTGTTGTAGCTGATGTAGGCTGACGTGGGCTGGTGTGGGCTGCTGCGGGCTGTTGTAGCTGATGTGGGCTGACATGGGCTGACATGGGTTGATATGGGCTGATGTGGGCTGTAGTGGGCTGACGTGGGCTGTTGTAGCTGATGTAGACTGAAGTGGGCTGACGTGGGCTGTTGTAGCTAATGTAGGCTGTTGTGGGCTGACGTGGTGTACAATGTGTGCAATGACACTTTTTTCTTTCTTCCCACATAGCACTCAAATTAGCAATAAACGGTCCGTCAGACCCCAGGAACGGTGCGTTCATCAAATACAGGTTCCGGAACCACGCAGTATCCTGCGTATCCCATGGTACCATGGCAACACACCCCTTATTGCCCTTGCCTTATTGCTGGCACGTGGTAGGGGACTGGGGGGCGACAGGATCAATATAAAGACAGCCCCCCCCCCCCAATACAATCTCACATTCAGAAGAACTGTCGACCCCAACCACGGGCAGATAAGATGAAATCCAAACAGTGGATGGCTGATGTCTCCATCTGGGATGAGTTCACTCGGGAATACAGTTAAGGTATCATGAAAAATTCATGGTTATGTAAGCGTGGTCTCCTCCCTCAGCTGATCCCGCTGAGCCGCGCTCACTGACAACTTCAGCAGCTCTGTGCTGGAAAGGTAATCCACCCCCCCTCGGCCCCCCGACACGTCACTGCAGAGGGAACATCGGTGCTGGCGCGGCTTTGAGGGGCTCCCAGGGAGGCGCTGCTCCGCGGACAGACGGTGCCCGCAGGCGGACGCCAGGAGCCGCCCCTGCTTCTGACCTCACGCTGGTTTTGGGGGGGGGCAGCATTCCCCACCCCACCCCTTCGCCCTGCCAGACACGTACACCATCATGGCGTTAACGGTGGAAGTTGCAGAAACCCTCCCCTATAAAATGTGCAAGGAAAGCATGTGCAAACGCCGAGGCGGGTGGCGAGGACGGAGCCAGGAGCGAAAGGCGGGCCGGCGTGGCTGAGAGCCACAGCCTCAGAAAGCACGGGCATTCTGGGAATTCAAATGCTTTTTAATAATTCAGCGAAAGTGGAGGGGAAGAGATGAGCAGTGAGTGGCGAATGCAGCCAGTGGGCGAGGGCGAGTCAGCCTGCTAGCCGGGGGGGGGGACGCCACGCCTGTCCGAAACCTCGGGGTCCCTACGCCACCTGCCCCTGGGGCCCTTCACAGGTTGGCACGGCAACATTGAGGGCCGGTGGGATGAAGGAGGGGGCACCTGGCTCCTCACTCTTAGTGGAGGCTCTGTGTGAGGGGAGTTAAACCAAAAAGAAACCAAAAGCAAACCGCATGCCCAGCCGCTGCCAACCCCTCTACCATGAGCCAGCAGATATTAAATAATCATCACTAGTGTTTATCTGCCAGGCCGCTCACCTCTTTTTCTGTAAGTTTCACAGACAGAGGAACTTTTAATTTTAATATTGCCAGGTGTCTCTGAACATACCCTTCTCCTGGAGGTGAAAGGGGGCCAGAAGTGGCTGCAGCCAATCAGATGAAGCTCCTGCGACTTACTGCTCTGACTGGGTTCCCATGAACATTAATTATTAATGCAGGCCTGCCGTTCCAGCAGGGCTCCGAACGCGGCTCGGTCCACATTCAGCTGTCCTCCTATACCACTCTGACTCTCCTGGCCAGTGTCAGCTGCGTGTTTGTATTTACCTGGTTGCTTTTTAATACCTTTTTCTCAGAGTGCGCTGTGTCTTGCTGGGTCTTGGGACCCGATGCAGCGGATGACAGCTGACTAACAGACCTTTCTCCTTCATTTCCCTTTTATTTTGCCTCACTTTTTATTTGTTCTTCGTTGGAATCAGTTGGGCCCTTTTGCTCTGGCTTGTATCTGTTCCTGGAAATGAATGTGCTTCATGTTCAGGGTGACTTTCCCTTTGTGGAACAAGGACTTGTACCCCATCCCCTCAACCCTCTATCCTGCTCCGTACTACATCCCGGCTGCATAGGCAACTAGCAGAGTGGGCGTGGCCTTAGTAGATTGTGAAAGGGGTGTGGTCAGCCAATTTAATAATCCAATGCTGAGTAATGAGAAAATATGCAATCATATAAAGCACAATGGAATGTTTTGTCTCGTAGAAATAAGCCTAGCTCTGAAGCCTGTCAGAATGCTCTTTAATCATCTGACATTTATGCAGAAATGAAAAATCAGCTCCTGACTAAAAGGCATTTTTCATGTAATTTGCTGCCTTTCAGTCCCAATGGACATAATTGGGTCTCGATCTCTATGACTAAAGACCAAAGACCTGCTCGAGTGAGGCATGATGTAGCGGGAGACAGGTACTCCGAGACGGAAGCAGAGCCCTCGTAACTGTCGGCAAAGCAAGCTTGTGATGATCATTTGGATGCTCTCAGTCCTAATTTCCTCACTCCCACTCTCTCAGCCCACTCCCACTCTCTCAGCCCGCCCCCCCCTCTGATTTGGAGTTGGAGTAAGGAGCGCAAACAGTGTAGGAGCAGCGACCACAGGGTTGCAGGGTTAAATCCCAGCAAGGGTGCCAACCTGCCCCATATATATATACAGGCTAAAGTCCGCATGCGGAATGTGTCAGGTACCCTCCACATGCGGGGAGGCTCAGTAACGTCACCATGACGATTACCCCAGCCTCTCTGAGGTGGGAACGCCGACGTATGTCACCTGCACCTCGCCATCTCAGCCCAACGGGCTGCTGAACAATTTGCCGGCCAGGATGTGTCTGATTGATTGGACGTGACAGCGATGGAGTGGCGCACGGCGCCCCCCGCAGCTGATCGATGGGCGCGGCATGCGGGCGGACAGCCGGCGAGCCACCATCCGTTACCCACAGCCTTGGCAGATGGACGTTTAATGTTCTCGGGCTGACGAAAGGCGGCCGCCGACGCCTCTATAAAGGTTGAGACGTTCTCAGCTTTACGAACTGTGTTTCATTCCTGTGTAGCCACCAGAAAAGACCTTCTGCTGCCTTTCAGTTATTTTTTTCCTGCTAGATACCAAACTCTGGCACATTCCCTACAGACCCCAGAGGCAGAAACTTAAATAATGAACCTTTTTTTCAACAGAACCTTGGCTGGGAGAGTAAAGACGCAAACGGCACGTGCGCGCGGCGACTCGCCTATCCTGAAGCCAATTTCACTTCTGCTGTCGCCTGTCTGGAGCAATGAAAAATTCATTTGGCCTCCATTTCAGGAGGAGCAGGCATGGTCTCACCCGGCTCGTCCCCAATGGGGGGGACAGGGAGAAACGGGCTGGAAGGGGGGGGGGGGTGTCACGTTTGCGTGAATGCGGCACTTAGGATTCGCTTCCTGCGTGCAAACATCTCAATGCCTTTCTCCAAACCCCTGGGTCCCCTTCACCACTGTTTAAGGCAACAGGGGGGACTCGCCGACACCCCCTAGAGGAGAGTACTCGCTTAATATTGACATAAAGATATCATGTAAGTACCTTGATTTGTGTCAAAATAACACCATTACTTGTCAAAAATCTCAGCTGGATCAAATGAGTTTAACCTTCATTTTCAGAGACATCCAGCATCCTGCAGACTATGAAGGTGATGGCAGTGTGTGCAGACAGGGGGCACTGCTGAGGTACTAACGGGTTGTTTTTGGCCACAGCGGACCACCCGGGATCCGAGTGAAAAGCTTCACCAGATCTGGACAAATTCCTGTCTTTGCCCAACCTAATTTCCAGCAAAGCCCCCGAACCCCACCCCCACCCCCCACCCCGCTGTCGCTAGTAAACATTGCAGAATGAAATTGGTGTGATTTGTTATATTTATCATACACAGCTCAAAGTGTGACATTTGGGGAATTCGTTGTGCAAATGAATGTCAAACCAGGCTGCTGAACATCTCTCATCCCGTACTCTCATCCCGCGCTCTACCTCTCTCCCACTCTCTCTCCCCACTCTCCACCTCTCTCCCTGCTCTCCACCTCTCTCCCACTCTCTCTCCCCACTCTCCACCTCTCTCCCTGCTCTCCACCTCTCTCCCACTCTCTCTCCCCACTCTCCACCTCTCTCCCTGCTCTCCACCTCTCTCCCACTCTCTCTCCCCTCTCCACCTCTCTCCCTGCTCTCCACCTCTCTCCCACTCTCTCGCCCCACTCTCCACCTCTCTCCCACTCTCTCTCCCCACTCTCCACCTCTCTCCCTGCTCTCCACCTCTCTCCAACTCTCTCTCCCCACTCTCCACCTCTCTCCCTGCTCTCCACCTCTCTCCCACTCTCTCTCCCCACTCTCCACCTCTCTTCCTGCTCTCCACCTCTCTCCCACTCTCTCTCCCCACTCTCCACCTCTCCCTCTGCTCTCCACCTCTCTCCCACTCTCTCGCCCCACTCTCCACCTCTCTGCCACTCTCTCGCTCCACTCTCCACCTCTCTCCCTGCTCTCCACCTCTCTCCCACTCTCTCTCCCCACTCTCCACCTCTCTCCCTGCTCTCCACCTCTCTCCCACTCTCTCGCCCCACTCTCCACCTCTCTCCCTGCTCTCCACCTCTCTCCCCACTCTCTCTCCCCACTCTCCACCTCTCTCCCTGCTCTCCACCTCTCTCCCACTCTCTCTCCCCACTCTCCACCTCTCTTCCTGCTCTCCACCTCTCTCCCACTCTCTCTCCCCACTCTCCACCTCTCCCTCTGCTCTCCACCTCTCTCCCACTCTCTCGCCCCACTCTCCACCTCTCTGCCACTCTCTCGCTCCACTCTCCACCTCTCTCCCTGCTCTCCACCTCTCTCCCACTCTCTCACCCCACTCTCCACCTCTCTCCCTGCTCTCCACCTCTCTCCCACTCTCTCGCCCCACTCTCCACCTCTCTCCCTGCTCTCCACCTCTCTCCCACTCTCTCTCCCCACTCTCCACCTCTCTCCCACTCTCTCGCCCCTCTCCACCTCTCTCCCACTCTCTCGCCCCACTCTCCACCTCTCTCCCTGCTCTCCACCTCTCTCCCACTCTCTCGCCCCACTCTCCACCTCTCTCCCCACTCTCCACCTCTCTCCCACTCTCTCGCCCCACTCTCCACCTCTCTCCCTGCTCTCCACCTCTCTCCCACTCTCTCGCCCCACTCTCCACCTCTCTCCCACTCTCTCGCCCCACTCTCCACCTCTCTCCCTGCTCTCCACCTCTCTCCCACTCTCTCACCCCACTCTCTACCTCTCCCCCTGCTCTCCACCTCTCTCCCACTCTCTTGCCCCACTCTCCACCTCTCTCCCTGCTCTCCACCTCTCTCCCACTCTCTCGCCCCACTCTCCACCTCTCTCCCACTCTCTCGCCCCACTCTCCACCTCTCTCCCTGCTCTCCACCTCTCTCCCACTCTCTCACCCCACTCTCTACCTCTCTCCCTGCTCTCCACCTCTCTCCACCTCTCTCCTTGTTCTCCACCTCTCTCCCACTCTCTCACCCCCTCTCCCCCTCTTTCCCACTCTCACCCCCTCTCCCCCTTTCATCCTGCTCTCTCCCTCTCTTCCACTCTCTCATCCCACTCTCCACCTCTCTCCCTGCTCTTTCACCCCTTTTCCATCATTATTTCCTCCCCTTTGACCTCATACCCTCTCTATTTTTGGGGAACATTGCAGAGGATTATGTGAGGGGATGACACTCTTTTAGGTGACAAGTATCTTCCAGGATAAATTTAATGTAAGCATGATATTCCACAAAGAAGTCCTGCCTTCATTCTTGTCTTTCTTGCTTAATTACCACAAATTCACCATGTCACATGACTAGAAGCCAACAAGGCTGACAGTCTAACAAAAACAGTCTGCTAAGAAATTCTGTTACTCCTCTGTGATAATAATGGATGGTTTTTATGTAAACTGACACCGCAAAATATATTTCTTTACCACTTTGCAATTATCATATCGTATATCTCTGTCAACACTGCGCTCTATGAAGTGCTATATTTCCTGTATTCGGCAACGCGGTTCGATTAATCTTTGATGCAGAAGGGAAGATACAGTGTTCCGATCCGGAATCTCGGCGCGCCAAAGTCGCTCATTTGGTGGCACCGGGGGCAGCAGGGTGACCCCTGACTGCCAGGACCCGGGTCAGTCTGGAAGCTGCCCCCCACCTCTGCCAATCACCCAGTACCCTCTCCTTTCACGCCCGTACGAACGGACGGCCGCCCTTGGCGCCCTTACTCCGCGATGCCATCCCCTTTAGCTCAGAAACAGAAACCTCCACACTGTGCTTCTCACAATGGAATGTTTCTGGGGAGAAAAGTCCAAAAGTGGTGCCTCGCTGGGCGTATCGACCAGATCGATATGACAAAGCGTCTGTCATCGACTCAGCGAAATTGCCAGGGGCTGTGGCCGCACCCCGAGGCGCTGGTTCCCTGTTTGTATCCAGGCCTCTCGCGTGTTCCTCTCTCCTGTGAGGTGGACCTCTGCCCAGTCTATTTTCGGGGCCTGGTACAACAGTGGCTGCCCACAAGCAGCAAGCAGCATCCCCACGATTCCCCCCATGACGGGCAGGCTGTGGGACAGCCAGCGCTCCTGCCTGGCACAGTCGCTCAGTATTCCCAGCCACAATGCTAAGCTAATGTGATAGAAAATTCATGATTATGCTAATCACTAATCAATAATGGAACATAGATGATTATGCAAAATGCATATCTAATCCGTAATTAACAATAAAATTTATAATGGTGCTATTGATTTGCACATAATGGTTGAAACAATGTAATCTCACTTGAATTAATGAAATGTATCAAGCACAATGTACTAATGCAAGTTTGCTTAAGTAAGGGATTTCTATGTTCTATTAAGGAACTAACATGTTTGCCATGATGAAGCTTGTTCAGCAAGGGGCCCGGTTCAAGGCAAAGGCATGACCTGAGAAGTAAGCTGTTGCAGAACATATTATAAATGCATGTATGTTATTGGATAAAGAATAATGTACCTGTAAAAAGAGAACAAGGGGCACATATGGGAAGTGAGATAAAGCAATTGGATAAAATTAACTCGACTTTGCAAAAGTAAAATTCCCGAATAGATGGACTTGTTCTGAGTTGATAAGTGAGCCCCAAGTAAGCTGAAGTAACTGGTGTCTCCAGATATCCGACCTTTCCTTCAACTGTCTGATCCTTTCTTTCAACTGTCTAATCTTTCCTTGAACAGTCTGATGACTGGCGCATTTTTGGCTAGAAAAGATGTATGCACTTGTTGTTCGAGGAGCAGAGCACGAGACGCATGATTGCTGAGTGTCTGTTCCCTTTGAGCTCATCAAATAATAAAGATTGTCAAACACTTAAGCATCCGACTTCAAGAAATTTCTTCCACAGATTTGGGGGCTCGTCCAGGATCGGAGAAAGCGAGCAGCCAGAGCGCACGGATGGCGAGGACCGAGGTGTCCTGTTAGAAGGGAGCAGTGAGACGTCACTGCCAGCCAAGGAGCGAGGAAAAGTTACTCGATCCGGCTTCTCCTATTTGGCCTGTGTGCAAATTTCACTAAGACCAAAGGGAGAAGAAGACCAAAGGGAACCATTCTGGAGATATGCAAACTTCACGGTCAGGGAGTCTAATCTGACAGGACCGTGTGTGGTATGTGTTTATCTGCCTCACACAAGCGACTAGCCGTTTCTCCTACAATAGGCTAATACTACCCAGCAGGATGTCCTAGATCTAGTCTTTGCCCCCACTGTCAATTCTACCAGACCGGGTTTGATGGGTCGTATGTCTGTCACAGTTACAGCACCGGCTCTCCCATTTGCCCTATCTGCAAATTTCACCAAAGACCAAAGGGAGAAGTAAGCCTCTCTCCTCTGTAGATCCGTCGCATTGTTTTAATGTGGGTCACTTAAACATCCGAAATTTCTTAAACAAACAGAAAATTCTTCCACACTAATTAGCGGACCCCTCTCCGGTGGATGGCATGACGCCTGGCACCGACTGTGGTGCCCAGGCTTACAAACGGGAAGCCACTAGTGAGTAAACGCGCTCAAGGATGAGGAGACTGACCGCAGGCGAGACCCAGCCGAGTTCCAGGAAGTGTGCTGGTGTCGTGCTGGGGTAAGGTTGCGCTTCACGGTCTCAAAGGACAGCTGAGCTCCTGTGGCAGCCAACCACAGCCAGGCATCCCAGACACCTCGATATTCCAGGAAAATCAGTTACATACTGTTATGCTTCTCTGTGTCCTTGGTGTCCAGCATCCCCGTGTCCATGGTCCAGCATCCTCATGTCCTTGGTGTCCAGCATCCCCGTGTCCTTGGTGTTCAGACTCCCCATATCCATGATCCAGCATCCTCGTGTCCTTGGTGTCCAGCATCTTCGTGTCCTTGGTGTCCAGCATCCCTGTGTCCATGGCCCAGCATCCCCATATCCTTGGTATCTAGCATCCCCGTGTCCATGGTGTCCAGCATCCCCATATCCATGGTCCAGCATCCTCGTGTCCTTGGTGTCCAGCATCTTCGTGTCCTTGGTGTTCAGACTCCCCATATCCATGGTCCAGCATCCCCGTGTCCTTGGTGTCCAGTATCCCCGCGTTCATGGTGTCCAGCATCCTGGTGTCCTTGGTGTTCAGCATCCCCAAATCCATGGTCCAGGATCCCTGTGTCCATGGTGTCCAGCTTCCCCATATCCATGGTTCAGCATCCTCGTGTGCTTGGTGTCCAGCATCTTCGTGTCCTTGGTGTCCAGTATCCTCGTGTCCTTTGTGTCCAGCATCCCCATATCCATGGTCCAGCATCCTTGTGTCCTTAGTTTTCAGCATCTTCATGTCCTTGGTGTCCAGCATCTTCATGTCCTTGGTGTCCAGCATCCCCGTGTCCATGGTCCAGCATCCCCGTGTTTATGGTGTCCAGCATCCCCATATCCATGGTCCAGCATCCTCATGTCCTTGGTGTCCAGCATCTTCATGTCCTTGGTGTCCAGCATCCCCGTGTTCATGGTGTCCAGCATCCCCATGTCCTTGGTGTTCAGCATCCTCGTGTCCTTGGTGTTCAGACTCCCCATATCCATGGTCCAGCATCCTCGTGTCCTTGGTGTTCAGACTCCCCATATCCATGGTCCAGCATCCTCGTGTCCTTGGTGTTCAGACTCCCCATATCCATGGTCCAGCATCCCCATATCCATGGTCCAGCATCCCCGTGTCCTTGGTGTCCAGCATCCCCATGTCCTTGGTGTTCAGCATCCCCGTGTCCTTGGTGTTCAGACTCCCCATATCCATGGTCCAGCATCCTCGTGTCCTTGGTGTTCAGACTCCCCATATCCATGGTCCAGCATCCCCGTGTCGATGGTCCAGCATCCCCGTGTCCATGATGTCCAGCATTTTCATGGCCTTGGTGTCCAGCATCCCACTTCACAGTCCACAGTATGCGTGGGTGTGTGACACCTGTACTCCCAGTATGGATCACCTTCCACTCCTCATTGCGGCACAGCCTCTTCAGGTGGTGAGATGGACACAGTGCTGGGGCTAATCTACACAAATGGGAAACGGCTAAATGGCCCAGTACCGTTACCGCCTGCACCACCACCACCAAACAAACAAAGGACCTGGGTTGTTATAGAAATTTCAGATGTTGGTGTCACATTCTCCTCCATTACTGGGAGCTTCTGATAGTGAGGGGGTCAGCAGCAGCAACAGTAGTGGGAGGGTGAACAAGAAACGCAAGAGAGAGCAAAAGCCAAAGATTCTGTTCCTTATCAGAACCTTCCAACAAACAGGCTAGCTGGGAGCTTAAACTGCACATGGTGGCCAGGATTTGACACCCCAGTAAGCCAACTGCCATGGCGACACACCTGCACAGCGATACTGGACATGGCGACACTCCCAAACAGCAATACAGGGCATGGCGACACACTCATACAACACAGGACATGGGGACACACCCGCACAGCGAAACAGGACATAGAGACACACCCACACAGAGATACAGGACATGGAGACACACCCACACAGCGAAACAGGACATAGAGACACACCCACACAGAGATACAGCACATGGAGACACACCCACACAGCGATACAGGACATGGAGACACACCCACACAGCGATACAGGACATGGAGACACACCCACACAGCAATACAGGACATGGAGACACACCCACACAGAGATACAGGACATGGAGACACACCCGCACAGCGATACAGGACATGGAGACACCCACACAGAGATACAGGACATGGAGACACACCCGCACAGCGATACAGGACATGGAGACACACCCACACAGCGATACAGGACATGGAGACACACCCACACAGAGATACAGGACATGGAGACACACCCACACAGAGATACAAGACATGGAGAGAGACCCACTCGACAATGCAGGACATGGAGACACACCCACACAGCGATACAGGAGATGGAGACACACCCACACAGCGATACAGGAGATGGAGACACACCCACACAGCGATACAGGACATGGAGACACACCCACACAGAGATACAAGACATGGAGAGAGACCCACTCGACAATGCAGGACATGGAGACACACCCACACAGCGATACAGGAGATGGAGACACACCCACACAGCGATACAGGACATGGAGACACACCCACACAGCGATACAGGAGATGGAGACACACCCACACAGAGATACAGGACATGGAGACACACCCACACAGAGATACAGGACATGGAGACACACCCACACAGAGATACAGGACATGGAGACACACTCACACAGAGATACAGGACATGGAGACACACCCACACAGCAATACAGGACATGGAGAGACACCCGCACAGCGATACAGAACATGGAGACACACCCACACAGAGATACAGGGCAGGAAACACACCCACACAGAGATACAGGACATGGAGACACCCTCAAGGAGATACAAGACATGAAGACACACCCGCACGGCGATGCAGGACATGGAGACACACCTGTACAACGATGCAGGACATGGCACCATGCCCTGGCACTAATACAGGAGACGGCAACCTGCCCGCAGGCCAATACAGAGCATGGCAACACACCCATTCGGTAATACAGGAATAGACTAAACACCCATGCAAAAATACAGGACATGGTGATGTGCCTGCACAGGCTAACAGATGAGCCTGAAGTCACATTATCACTGTCTGTCTGGATGACGTCCAAGAACCCGTGGTAACCCGTGTGACCTCATGTAGAGACCAAGAGCCACTGAAAACATCATTATCACATGAAGACAGAATAACTAATGCCATCCATCAATATGTCTTCCAAACCTTTACCCCACGCAGGGTCATTAAGGGGCCCACAGCCTACCCCAGACCGCAGAGGGCAGGGGTGCACCTAGGGCAGGATGCCAGTCCAGTGCAGGGCGCAGACACACACTACACACACCAATTAAACCAGCTTATGGCCTTCGGACTATGGAAGGAAATTGGTTTACCCAGCGGAATCCCACATGCTACGGGGGAAAACATGCAAGTTCCACACTCACAGGGGAGAGGTAGGAGTCGAACCCACAACCAGGAGGTGTGAGGAGGTTAGTTCTAAGACACCATGCCTTGGTGATCCAGTCTAATTTTGCACTTAGTTCAGATTTTAAAAAATTCAGCCCTGCTCCAGAAAATGGAAAAAAAGATGATGTGGATGTAAGTGGAGCAGGAGCTCGTGGAGATGGGTCAGAGGATGAGCTTAGCGCATGCAGCAAGGCGAAGGCGAAGACGAAGGGGAGCAGCACTGGGCCGTGCTCTGGGCACCAACCCCCATACCGGATAAAGCAGGAGCCTGCTGTTCTATAGCAGGTCGCTGACGAGCACCCCTCAAACACAAACATGTTTTACTGGCAAAAACAGCTTCGCTGACAAGTCAAAAAGTACGGCAACACTTACTTAGACATAATATAATATCAACAGAGATCTGAGATATGATGCTCACTTATCGCAGTTTGGTTTCGGAAAATGACGGCACGAGATCTGGGTTCACAGATCAAATCCCTAAAGAACGTTCCTCATGTGCTCTGTTTCTTTAAAGGCTGACCGAAGCACAGTCACCCTACCCTGACAGCCAGGGCTAATGCTGTGCTCCTTGCTGGGGGCGTGGCTTAGAGACCTGTCCATCACCCGCTGCCTTCTGATCCTTAGCCACGGCGTGACCGGTGTGCTAGCAGTAGGGGGGAGTTACTTTAGGGGAATCGTTCTCGGGGCCTCTACATCTCAAACTATATTTTGTAAAGTAAACCTGCGGTGGGGGGGGGGGCTTGTTCTTCTATAAATTCTGTGTAAGTCTGCTGATGCAATATATGAGGAGAGATTAGGGGAGTATGCCTTATTTTCTGGTTGGATTAAATGGGGAAAAAAATCGTATTTGTCTTTATTTTTTCCAGGCAAGCTACAGATTAGAGGTAAAAGTATAGTCCTTCCCCAGGATGTGCTTTCGAGTTTTCAGGAAGCTTAGTGAGATTTAAGGGATCAGTCAAAGATTTATGTTTCTGTTCTATTCGGTATTATCCCGCCGCCGTCTCTCACGGGCCCCCCTCCTCAGCGCCATCGGCAGCCGCTTTCAGTCACAGTTAGCGCTGGCCCAGCGATGCCGGGTCTACAGGGGACACAAATCCATGCCCTGAAGTTTCACTGCACCAAATGAACTGATTTGCTGGAGAGGGCTGAGTAATGTGAACGGCATCTTACAGCTGATCCTACAAGGAATCGATGAAATAAGTGACAGTGGCATATTTTTGCGGGAGAAAAACAGACTTTAATTAACTGGAATGCAATTAGGCGGCTGTGTAGAATTCAAAGGCTTGCAATTAATTGGAGCCCAGCTGACGTACAGTAGGGCTGAGAAGGACAGGCGCCCCGTGAGCTGCCCACCACTAGGGGCCGCCAAAGATTCAGCACCTTCTGTGAGTGTCTAATGCACCCCAAAGATAATGTGATTTCCTGTCAATAAATAACTGTGAACGTGCAATGGTTACAACCCCCCCCCCCTCCACACACACACACACACACCTCCCATTATTCTGGGGGTTTAAACTCCACTGGTCAGCTTGTGCGAGTCTCCACTAGTTGACAATCCCTGTGCCACCCACCCTAAATACTCTTTTTTTGGCAGGTTTGTAGCAGCACAAATAAACCCCCAGCTCCCAGCATGCTTGCTCTCGCCGTTCTCATGACAACATCTGGTTCCATCAGCCACAGCCCGGCGGGAATCAGCCGCTGTTTCATGAAAGGGCGGGAATTCAGGTGCAGAGCCCTGCACAAAATACACTATATCACGAAAGGACTAGTGTTTTCAATCAAGAATGGATACGGGTAATTAGTGTAAATCGAATTCTTTCGCAATCTCCGCATCACTGCCTGAGATTACCAGGAGCGCGGCAAAACTGGGAAATGTTAACATTCGTCATGTTATGCAAGTTCTCAAGAATATTGCATCTTATTAATTCACCAGCGTGCTGCATCTCTTCCCTGCCCTGAAGGGCTTTCCACGTCTCCTCACACGTTTATCACACTCGTGTGCAGATGAGTGTCCCGGGAAGCAGATGAATCACCTCATTTCATAAGTAAATCGGCAGCACTCTTCCTGGGACCTGAACGCATGACATTCCTGGGGCCAATCAAAAAATGACCTAGGGGCACCATTTAGCTTTAAGGCGTGTTGTTGTCTTCTCCAGGGCCTCTCCATCCACAGCACACACACGGCTCTGTGGCATCAGCGTATTTCACGAGCTGTAACTTTGACTATACCAGGTGACCACTCCTTCCTTGGCTGCTGCACAGTATTGAACAAAACTCAGCATGTTGCTATGATGAGAGGGGATCTCCATGCACTCTTAGGACATTCATGTCCAATGAAGCCCCCCCCCCCCCGCTCACAGGAGCATCTCAGCTGTCATGCGGGGGCATGACTATTACCAGGTTGGCCACTGCGGTCACCCACACTGTACACCACTCCAGGCTGCTCCAGCGTCATTGAGGAGGTGCGTACACCATTCCTTTGGAGGTTAATGTCCAGGGAACCTTTTGGTCACATGTCTAGGGCCTTAATTGCCATACTGTGATAAGTACCACAGTAAGTACTGGTAAGTACATGCCCCGGAGTTAATGAGGGAGTGTGACAGAGCCCAACGCATAGTCACACATTGTTAGAAACTTAATCTCCACAAAAGCACTAGCCTGGAGCAGCTAAACCATGTCACTTATGTATTTCATAGCCTGAATAGTAAAGCAGCCCCACTGAGAGCTGAGGATCCTTAACTGCCTGCCTTTCCCCACCATCAATGAGCTGTTCTGACCTCAATATCCAATCAATACACTGCTGCTTATTCTAACACTCAAACACTTTTTTTTTTATAAACGAGTGGCCACGAGCCACCTTGTCCTCTGTTTTCTGGAGAGAATGAAAAACAGATATTTTTTACATTTTAAAAACTTTTTTAGGCTTACGCTGCAGTTCTTAAAAATGCTGAGCAAACTCAGCAGCCATTGTATTCTCCGGATTCATTTTACTGCCTAATGTTGCATAGCTTCCTGTCACTGGTAGTGTGTTCTCATGGTGTAACGGTGTTCTGCGGTGTTTACGGTGCACGCTTCCTGTCACTGGTAGTGTGTTGTCATGGTGTAACGGTGTTTACAGCGCACGCTTCCTGTCCCTGGTAGTGTATTGTCATGGTGTAACGGTGTTCTGAGGTGTTTACGGTGCACGCTTCCTGTCCCTGGTAGTGTGTTGTCATGGTGTAACGGTGTTCTGAGGTGTTTACGGGGCACGCTTCCTGTCACTGGTAGTGTGTTGTCATGGTGCAACGGTGTTCTGAGGTGTTTACGGCGCACATTCCTGTCACTGGCAGTTTGTTGTCTTGGTGTAACGGTGTTCTGAGATGTTTACGGTGCACGCTTCCTGTCACTGGTAGTGTGTTGTCATGGTGTAACGGTGTTCTGCGGTGTTTACGGTGCACGCTTCCTGTCACTGGTAGTGTGTTGTCATGGTGTAACGGTGTTCTGAGGTGTTTACGGTGCACGCTTCCTGTCACTGGTAGTGTGTTGTCATGGTGTAACGGTGTTCTGCGGTGTTTACGGTGCACGCTTCCTGTCACTGGTAGTGTGTTGTCATGGTGTGACGGTGTTCTGAGGTGTTTACGGCGCACGCTTCCTGTCACTGGTAGTGTGTTGTCATGGTGTGACGGTGTTCTGAGGTGTTTACGGCGCACGCTTCCTGTCACTGGTAGTGTGTTGTCATGGTGTGACGGTGTTCTGAGGTGTTTACGGCGCACGCTTCCTGTCACTGGTAGTGTGTTGTCATGGTGTGACGGTGTTCTGAAGTGTTTACGGCGCACGCTTCCTGTCACTGGTAGTGTGTTGTCATGGTGTGACGGTGTTCTGAGGTGTTTACGGCGCACGCTTCCTGTCACTGGTAGTGTGTTGTCATGGTGTAACGGTGTTCTGAGGTGTTTACGGCGCACGCTTCCTGTCACTGGTAGTGTGTTGTCATGGTGTAACGGTGTTCTGAGGTGTTTACGGCGCACGCTTCCTGTCACTGGTAGTGTGTTGTCATGGTGTAACGGTGTTCTGAGGTGTTTACGGCGCACGCTTCCTGTCACTGGTAGTGTGTTGTCATGGTGTAACGGTGTTCTGAGGTGTTTACTGTGCACGCTTCCTGTCACTGGTAGTGTGTTGTCATGGTGTAACGGTGTTCTGCGGTGTTTACGGTGCACGTTTGCTGTCACTGTTAATGTGTGTTCTCATGGTGTAACGGTGTTCTGAGGTGTTTACTGTGCACGCTTCCTGTCACTGGTAGTGTGTTCTCATGGTGTAACGGTGTTCTGCGGTGTTTACAGTGCATGCTTCCTGTCACTGTTAATGTGTGTTCTCATGGTGTAACGCTGTTCTGAGGTGTTTACGGTGCACGCTTCCTGTCACTGGTAGTGTGTTGTCATGGTGTAACGCTGTTCTGCAGTGTTTACGGTGCACGCTTCCTGTCACTGTTAATGTGTGTTCTCATGGTGTGACGGTGTTCTGAGGTGTTTACGGTGCACGCTTCCTGTCACTGTTAATGTGTGTTCTCATGGTGTGACGGTGTTCTGAGGTGTTTACGGTGCACGCTTCCTGTCACTGGTAGTGTGTTCTCATGGTGTAACGGTGTTCTGAGGTGTTTACGGTGCACGCTTCCTGTCACTGTTAATGTGTGTTCTCATGGTGTGACGGTGTTCTGAGGTGTTTACGGTGCACGCTTCCTGTCACTGGTAGTGTGTTCTTATGGTGTAACGGTGTTCTGCAGTGTTTACGGTGCACGCTTCCTGTCACTGTTAATGTGTGTTCTCATGGTGTGACGGTGTTCTGAGGTGTTTACGGTGCACGCTTTCTGTCACTGTTAATGTGTGTTCTCATGGTGTGACGGTGTTCTGAGGTGTTTACGGTGCACGCTTCCTGTCATTGGTAGTGTGTTCTCATGGTATAACGGTGTTCTGAGGTGTTTACGGTGCACGCTTCCTGTCACTGGTAGTGTGTTCTCATGGTGTAACGGTGTTCTGAGGTGTTTACGGTGCACGCTTCCTGTCACTGTTAATGTGTGTTCTCATGGCGTGACGGTGTTCTGAGGTGTTTACGGTGCATGCTTTCTGTCACTGTTAATGTGTGTTCTCATGGTGTGACGGTGTTCTGAGGTGTTTACGGTGCACGCTTCCTGTCACTGGTAGTGTGTTCTCATGGTGTAACGGTGTTCTGAGGTGTTTACGGTGCACGCTTCCTGTCACTGTTAATGTGTGTTCTCATGGTGTGACGGTGTTCTGAGGTGTTTACGGTGCACACTTCCTGTCACTGGTAGTGTGTTGTCATGGTGTAACGGTGTTTTGCGGTGTTTACGGTGCACGCTTCCTGTCACTGGTAGTGTGTTCTCATGGTGCAGCATACTCCGTCACTCACTTGTGTGACACGTGATCTCAGGTTGAGGTGCGTATGACCACACACTTGGGGGTTAAATTGGAATCAGAGAAGAAGAGGGGCCCTGTCAGGGACAGAGCGGGATGGGGGGGGGCAGCCAATCCTAAATAAGCTGCTCTGTACATTAGTTTGTTAGTTATCATGTGTATTTATAATCACAATCTTAAAAATGCAGCATAGTCATTGGTCAGGTGCGTTACCACTCTAAAGAAATGCAAATTAAACTAAAAAGAGTGATTAAAAAAATCATTTTTATTTGATATATGTATTGTACATATCATGTGGCTGAATAGTACTTGAATTTTTTAAAACAGAACATATAAATCATACATAAAAATGCATCAACATCACTTATCACTACAAGTAATATTCTTGCTTATTCATCGATAATGTCCCTGTGAAAATGCATTAAAATACTATTTGCGGGTTGCTTCTTACACAAGCAGTATTACCTCCAATCTAGTTAGTAAGTGAAGTGTTTGGCAGCAGTCCAGTAAGTGAAATAAGTCAGACGACAAAAACACAGGACAGAGATCAACTAATGAAAATGAACATTAAAGCTGATGAAAAAGCTCATTTTTTTTACTGCAAAACTGACCTTTTATTAAATCGTTCACTTTTCTTAAATCTCTTACAAAATTTCAGGACATTAAGAAAAAAATGTTACTTTAGAAGGAGGCGGAGCTGGGCTCCGGCAAGGTGTGAAGCTGGGCTATGGCAGGCTCCGGCCCACACACACCTCAGGCAGAATCTCCTGGCTCCTGACTTTCAGACACCCTGTGTTCCTGCAGCCCACCTAACATTTCACACGTCTGAGGTGTCTCTCCATCGGTACTAACAGCTGTCTTAGGGAGTCCTCTTGGAAAAAGAGCAAACCGTGACCGGTGTAACAGCTGTAATCTGTACTACATAATATAAACTCCGATTTATACAGCAAGCAATCCAGCAATTAGAGGAATGTAACGCTGAGTGAATTTAGAGGTAGGATATGTGGATATGAGCAGGGCCACCATAAAATAGGAGACGGATTTGTCTGGGTAGCAGCACCCCTACAGTGCTTTCAAGACAGAACATAAAGCAGTGAAGAACAGTCCAGCCCTGTCCCTCTCAGACGGAGCCGGGGACACGATGGACTCACATCTCTATGGGTCACTGAGGAGGAAGAGCTTCTGGCTGGGATCTTTCCAACAAGCCACAGACTGCCAGCAGGACGTACCGCATCTCACCAGCATATGCCCCCTAAACCAGCAGCTCAGGATGAATATATACGGTGCCTATTTCCAAAATGCGTATTAGTAAGTATAGTACTACATACGAAACCTCCGTTCAAAGTCATGGGATTCTGTTGGCTTTGCATGTCCATCATTTCCAAACAGCATGCAACGATAATACGCTTGGAAGGACCACTGGGCACCAACACGAGGTCACGTGCCCACGCTATTGTCCTTCCAGGTCTTACCATCCTTTTGCCGGCACGGAGGATGTGCAGATGATACCCGTATGACACAGCTGCCATTTGCAGAACCCTAACTAAAGATGCCCAACACCAGGCTTCACCATCCTGATAGGGAACGATGTGATTTCAGGTGCCAGGGCACTCACTACAAAATATAGCTTGATGCAATGTGACCCCTCTTTGGTGAAATTGACCCATATGAGCAAAGAGGTACCAGGTTGGACTATCTTCAGTTGTCCAGCCCTTAAACAAGCAAATTTTAAATTAAGTGTTTCTGGGGGGGGGGGGGGGTTACGGGCCCGCTTGCTAAGTAGCTGTTTTATTGGGTAATAAGACTGGTTTAATGACCGCTGGAACACGTTTAGGCAAGCTTTTCATTACGCGCACGGTACCGCCGAGCTCGTCTGAATCAGTTAACAACCGTAATTCAGCGTATCATTGTATGTACGACTGTAGTGTACTTAACAATCCTCATAGATTAATACATACATGCATACTGAAACACTACGTATGTATACGCACCGATGGATGCACTTTGTACCGTGGTTCTCTACCGTCGGTTTTTTTTCTTCTTAAAATATATAAAATGTGGGTTCTTCGGCACGCAGTATGTCCCACTGCTATAGGGCATGTATACGTATTATGTGGCATAAGAGCCCTACATAAGATGCTAAAACGACCTCCAGAGATTATGCTGTACCCATAGCCTAAATACATACTGATTCGTATATGGATGTTTTTTTGTAGTTATATCAACGCCGTAAATTACTCCATGGCCAGTCTGAGAAAAGACACTTGGCTAAATTTGAAAGGTCTGTCTTCAAAGCGGACTTACGCAATCCAGTTGATTATGATATTCGCATAACCGCGGAAAACGACGATCTGAAGGCGCAAATCTATTACAGGAAACATTAAAACATCCCATTTCCGACATGATTTCTAAAGTAGCTCACAGTGAGTATATTTAGCGATACACAACTGCAGTGTTATTACAAGACGCACAGTTATCATGAGATGGTGAATGACAGCAGGGGACCGATTTGAATGCCAACCAGGTATGGCCGAAATCCCCAACACGAAGGAGATTAATACGAGGAAACATCTACATGCAAATTAATCGGCGAGCAAGCGCGGCTCACTTGAAGGCACGGGACGGGCGAAGTAGGTTAACTACTTTCCGTTTGCGCGCTTTCTAAATAAAATTAAGTGATAAATACTCATTCAAACGTAAATGGTGATTTTTTGCTTTGATCATTACATTGGTGTGACGTGGGATTTTTCTTCTGTGCAATTGATTTACAACAATCCGCCTTTCCTGCCACCCGCTTCGAGAGGTACAGAAACACGCTTCATCGTGCCTCGTCCGTAACGCCCGTCTCCACCAATCCCACCGTGTAACCAAACGTGGAGTTGGGCAGATCCCCTACGGACAATCAGAGATGTCTGGTGAGAAACCATCACCAAAAACAAATCGTAAACTGCAGTGCGGCAACGACTGTTGATATTTAAGAATAATGTGACGTGATACGGGTGAATATCTAATTGACATCGAAGTGCAGAGAAAGGGCCATTAAAAGTGCATTCCGAAAATACATCTGCCTTTAAATAAGTTCCCAGTCTTGCAATCAGCCTCATATGCAATAGAATGATGTTACACTTTAATTTCTGGGCTATTGCGGGTCAGGACTGAAGAGTATAAAACACACGAAAGCCAGATACCACTGTAACACATCACTATGGACAGTAAGCAATTATTGACGCAAAATTGGTTGTTTACATTAGTAAACAAAAAAACTACTGGTATGAAAGTTAAATAAGAACATACAGGCCTGTTGTTAATGTTACTTAAAGTAATTGCGCTTACCTCGTTTAAACATGTTGGAGGTCGTGTCTGTGTCTTGTGGTCGTAAATTCTGATATTCCAGTTACGCTGTGCGACTCCTAATTTCGACGCCTAGTCTAAATGTGTCGTTGACAATTAAAAGTGGAGTCCCGATTCTCCCGATGTTTGTCTTTTATTTCTTCTCGACGAATCTTTATTTTTGTGACATTTGGTCTTATCGGATGAAAAACCCCGGAAGTCCCAGGTCATAATACTTATCCAAGGAATTGCAAACACTCCGTAGCGGACCGACACACATAGCGATAAACACGTCCTTCGCAAAATGTATCATTTCCCAGGAAATGTATGTTGTCCTTCCATTCACAAGGGCGTCTTGGGTCTCGATGCAGTCCACATCATGTCTCTCTCACACTCCCGAAATATAAGTAAAAGCAAAAATAAATCTATTTAGGCAATTTCGCCTTGAACGCTGTCTGCGCATATTCAGAAACTGGAATGGGTGTTTAAAAAATAAAAATTCGAGGCGTTCTGAACCAGTCCATTGATCTATTCAAATTAAATTATAAACCAGGCATTGAAAAACACAAAATGCTGCAGGTTTAAAATATACCTTATCTAAAACTGACCCCGACGCACTTCATGTCTTCAAATCCATCCAACGAATGTGATCCCACGATCATTCTTATTTTTCTGCGCATTTTCCTTTTAAAGCACATTCGCTTTAATTGCAAACAGACTTCGTCCGCACTTCGCTCGAGAAAAGCAGCATTGCGTGTGACGGCGCTTCCCTGTTTTCCTGCGCTGTCCCCTCGGGATGCTTCAACTCCGTCAGTCACTCGTGGAGACCGGCTACTTTCACTCTCAGTGTGCTACAATATGCGAGGAGTGTAAAGAGGAAAACACGTCCCTCCACCTCATCGCTGCCCCTCCCTTTTCCTCGCTCCACAGGGTGGCCTATAGCCTTAGATTGTAGTGCACCCGTAACCTCTCCCGTTTCGACGGGTGCAAGGAGTGCCTGCAGGACCAATGCAAAACTATTGAGTAATTAAAATTTTTGCTATAACGTTTATTTTTGTTCTCCGTCCGTTTTCACAATACAAACTTTATTATAGTACCGATAGACACACTTGTCTTCAAAAGAATACTACTTTGCGTTTCATATTAAAGTGACCTTAAACGTGATGATTAAAAACCTGATGTTATGCCAACCTAATATCCAGCATGCTCATCAGTAACGCTCGCTATGATTGCGCGTACTTTTAATAACCCACTGCCATTCATCATCCTAGAAACAGACCGCCTTCCTCCTCCGCTCCAATGCGCGCTTCCCAGCAGTCCTGCCAGAAACAAAACGACTCCACCACCGTTCGCAATGTACGAAATAGTTCTCATTTTCCTCCACCCACAAAATATTAACCGACTCTCCCCGCAACCTGCTTTTTCTGCGGGTGACGCGCCCTCTTAAAGGTCCCTCTCACGCACCTCCCTCTCGCTTTCCGTGGAAAAGGGATGGCAGCGATGGAAGCAGAATAACAAGGTTGTTAAATAAAAGAAATACTCAGACGTACTTCATGCGATCATTTAAGAACGTGAACATTAAAGAAAAAGATTTTCGGCATTCGTTTCTTAGCTTGTGCCGTTACAAAAAATGTATATGATTTTGTTTGATTTTATTCATAATGTACTATAGTTAATTCACGAGTGGATCATTGCAGCGAGTGACATTATATGACTCAGTTGTTCAGCTGGAGACAACAAGTTTTGCCTTCAACACTTTCGCCCCCAGTATAATCAGGCCAAGAAGACTTCAGAAAAGAAGCTTCCACGATGGCCACGGTTTATCCGAAAAATCTTCTTGTAATTTCGCAATGCCGAGAGCTACTCTGTGAGGTAACCACCGTATAATGTATTTAATTTACTTAACCGGACTAACGCTGGCAGCTCAGTCAGCAAATTTGCGGCTGCGATTAATTTATTTTTTCCTCCTGACCGATTTTTTTTAGTAATGTCCATTTTGCCGGCACGCGCACCTAAAAATTGTTTCGTAGAAAAAGTATTGGGATTTTGTTTGACAGTTCATGGCAAACGTTAGGTAACAAACGTGGTGTTTGTGGACTGTATCGGACAGGCCTATTGTAGAAACAATGATTAATCATATAAATTGCTAAAGGAAAACGGCATTCCTACTAAGTCAGGTCGGAGCCCATGTGACAAATAAAAGTGGTTTGCTAAGCCAGCATCCTCATAGAAGATGGCGCCCTAGGCAGGGCTTGTTGCCTTATGGGATGAAAGGCACCTTTCCAGGTGTATTACATCGATTAGTAAGGGGTAGTAGAAGCTGGGAACACCCTAATCTGGCTGCACAGACGTAGGGTGCCGAATACCTGGAGTTGTTATACGTTATGGTGCAGACTGGTCTCTGACCTCTACAATCAGTCAGGACAAGCTGAGCTGTGGTCATAGTCTGTGAATTACCAGTACCACACTGCAGAACACAATGGCCTCCTGCTGCTGCTTCAGGATGTCTCCCATATTGCCAAAAATGCGAGTTGAATCTCCACCAGCCAAGGCTGGCAGAATCAGCAGCCGCCCAGGGGTCCTCAAGTGAAATGAGCAATGATTCTCTTGGGAGAAAACAGGGGCCCTGACACATCTGGAATATTATGGGATAGACCTGGGTTGGGGGGCCAACACGATACGCTTTTACGGGGCACTAAATCTCTAGCAGCGCCCCTCATTACCACAAAAACCAGAACTCATCCATCCATCCTTCTTGGAACAACTCATCTCACAAGACAAAACAGTTCCTTAAATTACAAATATCAACCTCCATTCTTGCAATCATGAGGAAATGTTTCAGCTTGTGATGGTTTGTTTACATTTCTGTGACAGGTTGGTGTAGCCATGGCTGACAGCTGTCGGCTCCGTGCTCGGGCTGGGCCTCCTGCCCTTGGCCCTGACAGAATCACCGCGGTTGAGGCTCCGGAAGGGATATCCGTCCCAGTGTCACAAGGGCCGCAAAGCGCCAGAGGTAAAGGTGGCACAGAGGCCGTCGTGCTTCAGGCTGATGTTTGCAAACATGTCACAGCGGAGCAAGACGGTGTGCAGTGGGGGGGGGGGGCGGACAGGATACGAGGAAAAGAAAAGGAGGGGGGAACAGTGGCAGATTCACTTCCTACACAGATAAACAAAGCTGTGTTTGTCCAAATGAGGTCCTGTCAATGAATTAAATATGTAAGACTGGCAATGAAAAGAACTCGGCATGTGAAAGAAAAGGAGAAACGGACACAGAGAGAGGTGCGGGGGGAGAACTGGGGGGAGTCAGACTGGCAGAGGATCCAGGGACAAGGACAAGGTGATAATTAATGCTGCAAGACAGGTGATGGATGGGAGGCCCCGCCGCGTGCCCCTCCGTGCCCCCCCGTGCCCTGCCATGCCTAGCCCAGCCCCTGTGCTGCGTAGCGGGGGCCTACACTGACAACCACATGGGCAGAGCTTCCACTAGCAGCCCCCCAGGGACGCACTGCACCATCACAGCCAATTAGTCTCAATTAGAGCTGTTACCATGGTGACCCAGACCTTGAGAGGCAATGCGATTTTCACATAATTCCCCCCTCATTCCCGTGCACTTTGCTCTATATTCAGAACTCATCTGGCAGCAGAAAGCCTGGCCGGTGACTTTTAGTGGCCGTGACTGATGTCCCGTGTGCAGGGGCTTGTGCTCAGTGCTGGGAGCGCTCTCTCTCTCTCGGCATGTGAATGCGAACGGCGGGCTCATTACAACTTGGCATGCTGAAGAGCACGCAAAAGGTCAGCAGAGATCAGGTCCAACATGGCTGGCGATGGAGGAGATAAAGCATTAAGGCCATTGATGTGAGAAACAACTAAATCAAAGGTGCTTTAAAAGATGCCGCACAATGACAGGAGTCACACAAATCAATGAAATGCAGTTCAAAGCCACCTTGATCTGAGCTATTAAGCGGCACGCACTCAGGATGTGATTACACTGGTGAAACACTCCTGGAGCCTGGCATCTGCTCACAGCGCATCACCTGAAGCCCTGCAGTGACTGTAATTTACCTTGACTCCTTCTCCTTTCTTATCTGATTTCAAACCGTTTTTGCCAGTAATACCAGAGTGTATGATGCTATAAGATTGCCGATCAACGTCAATCTATTCAGATCCGCACAGAAGCACAGCATACGGACACAGCCATGCTTGTGTCAAAGAGTAGTCTTCCTTTATGCTTGAGGACGTGTTTTAAAAGCCTGTGGAAACTGGTGTAGAAACTGAGCAGAATGCATCTCTGCGTGAGCTCCAGGGGCCTGATCTGACTGCCCCAAGGACTGTCCATGAAGACGGGAACGTCTGCCTCTCTCCATGGTTTGGTGCTTAGCTGCCCCTCCAAGAAGCACTTTGACACCACAGAAACAAATTAATCACTTATATTTGTGTGGTATTAAGGTAAATTTGCATTTCATAAACACTGTTAATTGCTTTGATTAAAAAGCAGTCAACTACGATGGCAGCTTTCCTTAGGGTGTCACTGAAGTTATTGAGTGGCAAAATATGGAAATCAGATGTGAGATCCCAGTGCCTTGATGTTTAGGCCATTGATGGTAACATGTAGCACAATCCTGGCTCAATTTAAACATTCACCTCTTCAAACAACTAAATTCAAAGACATTTTTCATCTTAAAACATCAAAAATATATATATTGAAAAAAGCAACAAGGTCTTAGTTGTTGGCCTACATCTTGGTACATCTTGTCAAGGTGCGGTTGTGGTTGGAAGAGCGTCAGATTTGGGGAGTTTGAGGTGATATCCCTGCTTCTCGCTTTGTCCAGCTTGGATGGCCACTGTGCACTTGAGTGGCTCACTGCTAATTGTGAAGTGACAAGTCAGAGGCTATGAGACTCTCTCAGAAAAGACTGGATTGCTCTTTTCCAGTGAGAGGGAAGAATCTGCCCTCATGAGGGTGTTTATAGACCTGAGGATCTTGTCATGAACGGCAGTGAGATGGAGCGTCACTTTGACAGACAGAAATGTTTGCCGGCTGCAGTGTGGAGGGCATTGAACAGCTTAGTGAGTAGGTGAAGCTCAGCTATGGTCAGGCTGTCGGAGGGGCATGAATACTCTAGCAGATTCAGGGGGCCCAATGCTCTAGCTACACCTCTAGTCATGAATGGTGGGTAATGACTAAATGAACGAGACTGATATTGCATGTAGCTGAAAGGATTCAGTGCAGATTTCCAAGCTCACTGACGACAAGTTTGGGGATCTGCAGGGACCTTGAAACAGAGTCACTGGTCCCTTTTCCTCTGATCTGGTAACATCCCCCTGGGCGTAGGGCCTGGCGCAGACCTGAGAACACCTGCAACTGCCCTCTGCAAGGGGGGTTCTGGTCTGACCTCTTTGGCATGCAGCCACTGTGACCCTCAGCAGGAGGCACTGAGCGAAGAAGATGGAGAAATCTGGATCTTCACTTTATTCTTTTGTTATGCTGGGGGTTTCCTAAATCACTCGCACATTCAGAGGCACACACAGCACTGCAGCAGCAGTGACAGAAGGTAATAAGGACAGCGAAAATACTGTTATTATGACTTACAGGGAACAAACAAATGATGAGAACGAATGAAGCTTCTTAGCCTCGACGGACATTGAACTATATTACGCTTTTGTTAAGACTATGAATATCTTAGCGTAATAAGTCAATTTGAGTAAAAGCTTTGGCAGTTCGATAGTTGCGGCGCTCGATTAGTTTCCCTTTCGCTCGATCAGTAATGCCTTTCTCTCAGCGCGTGTCATTATTTGGAAAATGGCGGCCCCCGTGGAGGACACGCATGTTGTGACTGCGAAAAAATCAGGTTGTTGTTGTTGTTGTCTGAGTTTAAATATTAAGTAACGTGATTTCGCAAACAATTTTGAAAAATAAAGGAAGTTTCGCCTCAAGATCATCCTTTATAATTCAGATAATAGCAGAAACTAAGGAATTACGATGACGTGTGTTATGATGATTAACTATATTTTCAACAGTATTATCCCATATAACATTTTAAATGGTCATTATGAAACAAGTTTTAAAAAGAGCGTGTCTGCGTAAATAATCATTCATGATGGAGCCTAATTTTAATCTTCCGCCGTACAGAGTTTAATGCCTGACATATTATATCTCTCAAACATTTATGCGCCTACAAAAAGATTGAAAATAATCATTTTACATCTTTATCTCAATGTATCTTTATTTTGTTAAAGCAATTCCAACCCGCATAGTCGCCTCTGTTCAGAGATACTCTAGGTTGTAACGTCTCTGCGTTGAAAGCAGTTTAGCTACAAATGTAAACCATTCTCACACTCGCTGTCAGCACCTAAATGCTAATCAGATCATTCTCGCCTGATAAATATACCAATTAGCTGCTGCGATGTTGTTGTGGAAACAGGAAATCGTCGTATAAAAGCAAAGTGCCTAAAGGTATCGCTAACCTGGGTTTCTGACATTCTGAAATTAAAAACGTGTAACTCATTTGTATTGCGTAGAAATATTTTATCGGTAAAGAAAAAATAATGAGTGATAGTAATGAGAATTTTATCAGCAGGTGTGTGAACATTTTATTAGAACGCCAAATTCTTAGTAGTGTGCTTTTTGTTACCCCATGGAATCTATATAATAAAAGATATAGCACTTTATCTGAGGTATTTCTGGGAATCTGATATTTATGCGAATTTTAATACAGGCATCAAACTGGTATTGTTTGGTGACAAATTTTGCATGTAACTCTCGGGCTTTGATTCAGTGCTTTACCTTGATGCCAAAGATGGGTGATGTAACAGGCTGTCATGAATCAGTCTGACAGTTATAGCCCTCTGGTGTGAACAGAATTACAGGCGGTGGGACGTTCGGTATTCGTGACTGATATGGCATCACTGCTAAAGTTCCTTGCAATTTAATAAGTTTCTGTTGTCTTATTATGACACATCCTAAGCATGGTGCAAAAAATAATTTATGCATGACAGCATGTCTCTTGTGTGAGTTTTGCACAAGTCCTGTGATTTCCCGGTGATGTCAGTATCTCCTGTCTTCTTGCATTTGTTCAAAACATCCCACATGCTATTTATGGAAAAAACATTTTCTCCTCCCAATCTCAGTACGAGGACCCCGACGGGTGGCCAACCAGGTTCCTGAGGAGATTTTGAAAGACCCCGACCTTCAGCATGCTATCCGCACCCTGCCCGAAAATTACAACTTTGAGATCCATAAAACAGTGTGGAGGGTGAGACAGGCCAAGGCAAAGAGGGGTGAGTATGGAGCCAAGGTGTTGCAGGTTAAACGCCTTTTAACTTATGCCACACCATGCTATTGTAATGTACTCGTTGTAACAATGTGCCGATGGTTGTAACCAATACCATTGAATGACATATTGGTGATACAGGTCACAGGCAAAATAAACTGGACTACAGAATGTCTGCAGTGTGGAAGTACTTCAGAATTAACAACAAAAACCAAAGCGTAGTGGACGACATACTGTGCTCTGCTAAAAGTATCAAGAGGAGCCGCAAACATGTTTATACAACACAATCTAATCACACATCAGTTTGGACGTATCTCAATAGTTATAAGGGGGAGGCAAAACATTAAGTTCATTACTGTAACATACAGCAAATAATAACTTAAATATAAAGTCACAGTGCTTTATAATAAAAGTCAGTGCACCTGCTGACATTCTGCTGCATTCGCGTCCAGGCGTCTCTCCATCAGTGTATATTAATTATGGACATTATCAGGGTGGCCCAGTAAAGTACTTTTGCTTGAGTATTATACTTTAGTGCATATTTCAAGTATCTGTATTTTATTTCAGTATGTTTTTTTTTTTTTTTTAAATTTACAACTTTTACTCCATTACATTTGAAATTCAATTGCTGCAGTTTTGTCCCTGCTACATTTCTATGGAGTTTCTCATTGCTCATTTCTCTGAGGCATCGTTTGAAGTGCGTCTGCAAATTTTTTTGTTCTAAAACGCGGTAGGCCGTGTTGTGTTCGTCACGGGAGAAAATCCCGTCTCAGTAAGCTACTCCTCTGCTGTCAGTCAGGCTGCTGCTGGGCAGCTTGAGGTGTGTAACTGTGTTGGTTGTTTTATTTATTTTTTATGTTTTGAGGTAGTTGCGTTTACAGCAATTTCACTGTGTCTGATGCACGTATGTACAGACACACACAAAGACGCACACATATACACACACACAGACATGCACACACAGACACACACAAAGACACAGACACGCACACATAGACACACACACAGACACGCACACACACAGACTCACAGACACACATACACATTCACACACATTCACAGACATACACATACACATACAGACTCACACATACACAGACACGCACACTACCAGAGCTGTGTCAGAACAATACCATGCTGTTTTGTTGGGGTGGGGTGTTAAATTAAAAAGAAAATGGCAATGGCTGTCCCTCTGTTGAGTCACTTGTGTTTCTGTAGTCATTGTATGATATTCCATAAGCTTTTTATTCTACAGGTTCTACAAGCGAGTTATTACATTCAGTAGGTTGTTTCAGAGTCACTGGGTTCTGTAAATGCAATGTGGCAACAATACAGCAATGTGTTGACATTAAAAAGATAATGTACTTTTGAATACTTCAGTATTTTTAAAATATTGCACTTTACAGCACTTTAACTCAAGTAAAATTGCGGCTCTTTTACCACGTGGCTGCAGCCCTTTTCATAATGATAGACAAATTCACATTTTCATGTCTTAACATATGATAATACTTTCTTAAAGATAAATAATTTATTTATGGGTTAATATTATTTTTTGTTGAGATATTTCTTTAGCTATATACGAATGGGGCGGTCCGTCGCACGCTTCTGTTGCGTCTTAACTGCATAATTTACATCTTCCTCAAAGTCATTCTCTAAAATGAGATGACCTCTCTGGTTAAATGGTACGCTTTCCGTTGTACTGTTAGTCACCTTTGCGCTGTTTCGTGTCTGAGTGATTTAAAGATGCCCCCCCCCCCCCAAAATAGTTTTCCTATAATAGTTTTTGTAAGTATTTGAACTTTTGCTTTTGTGTTAAATGCATATACACACATATCACGTTAAAAAATCGTATTTCAATCCCCCTTCTTTACCCATTGTGGCTCTTTGTAAATCTTGGGTCAGACATTTAGGAGAAAATGGCTCTTTGCTTTAAAAAGGTTGCAGACCTTCTGCCCTAAGTGATACACCTGCTAATGTCCTGCTACGTCTGTTTTCAGGTGTCCCTCCATCAGTGTATATTATTTACTGTGGACCATGGACGTAGATGCCATCAGACATCACTCAATCTGGGTTAACCCCACCTAGGACTGTGCATTGTTCTTCATGATCGAGACAATGTCATAATGGTGGTTTGGGGGGAGTGTTATATTTTCGGAGAAATGTCGTTGAGCGAACATCATGGTGTACTTACACACACCTAGGCTACAGTATGAATGAGCAGGTTTTCCATCCTACCTGGTCTCTGATGAAACACACCTGATCTCGGGCAGATCGGAACTCACCAGGCAGGACAAAAAACCTGCTGGATACCGACACTCCGGGATCAGGGTTGCCTATCCCTGCTCTAAAATAACGAAGAAAAGTACAGTATAGTAAATACATAAACCATTAACATAGTATTATTATCGAGTATTGTGTACTTGTCTGTGCTGTACTTATATACGACTGGCAGCGCAGCAGGTTTGTATACAGCAGCGTCCCCACAAACCCGTGAGTAAAGCGTTACACTACGACGTTATGGCAGCCACGTTGTCACTAGGCAGTTTGAATTTTTGAGCTCCATTGCAGTGCAGCCTCGTGGGATCACCCTTGTATATGCGGCCCATCGCTGACCGAAATGTCGTTATGCGGCGTATGACCATAGTGTGAATGTGTGAGTGAATGGTGTGCATGTGTGAGTGTGTGAATGTGCCCTGCGATGGGTTGATGCCCTGTCCTGGGTTGTTCCCTGCCTTGTGCCCATAGGTGTGCATGCGTGAGTGCGCCCTGCGATGGGTTGGGTAAGTGGGTATAGTAAATGGGTAGATTGATGCATGAATTTAATTATACTTTATGTAGACTTTGATTGGAGATTAATTTAATGAAGTTAACAATATATGTTAAAAATGTAGCATTTTTATATTTTGCGAACCATGGAACATACTTGTGGCTTGTTGGGCAATGATGAGCGGAATTATTTTATTTTAGCTCACTAACAGTGCGGCTTCTCGCATCCGTGCTGTAATACCTTCAGAAAGTAGCAGTTTACCTTACTGAGAGTCTGTGGTTTCACAGCTTAGTGTGAATGGGATCTGCACACACACACACACACACACACACTCACACACACACACACACACACACACACACACGCACCCATATGCCGTGTGCGTCACGGCTTCATGCACTTCTGCAGCCAGTACACCATGATCCCAGCATGCCGGCATGCATTTAGATGGAAAGGAGGGAGTTTAAAACGGACTCATCCTGTAGCTGAGCCGGCCTGGCTGTGACAGGTGGAGAGATCTCAGCCATGATGAGGGAATCGCGTAAGCAATTGGGAGGATTAGGAGTGGGAAGACAGGAAAGGCTCGATGAGCAGCCCTCCTGGTGTTGAAGGCAACAGACTGCACGTTTAAGTACTGTTAACATGCTAGCTGGCAGATGCCTGCCGGCTAACTCGTTAGCCGGTATAGATGCCTGGCGGCTAACTCGTTAGCCGGTATAGATGCCTGGCGGGTAACTCGTTAGCCGGTATAGATGCCTGGTGGGTAACTCGCTAACCGGTATAGATGCCTGGCGGCTAACTTGTTAGCCGGAATAGATGCCTAGCAGTTAACGCGCTAGCTGGTATAGATGCCAGGCTGCTATCTAACTAGCTGGTATTGATGCTTTGCAGCTAACTTGCTAGCCGGTATAGATGTCTGGCTGCTAATTCACTTGCCGGTATAGACACCTGGTGGCTAACTTCTAGCTAGTATTGATGTCCATTGGCTAATACTGCATTCCATTTACCTCGGAGGTTGGAACTCAGAACTGGGAATGATGTCACACACGAGTGAACAGCGTTCCAGCACAGAAAGCTGGGAAGCCATTTAGCGGTACCAGGGACCCGTTTCAAAAAGCTAAATTTCTTGCTTACCTTGGTAACTTGTCGGATTTAATTTACCCCAGTTTAAACAGCCTTTATCTTTGGTCACTTACATTTAGCCTAAAGTACCTTAAGTTGTCCATTTAAGCAGGAAATCCGGCTTAATCTCACAGGATCCAGTTCTAGCCTGGTTAATTGTTAGCCATTGTTAGAAATATCAGTGGATAACAGCACATTATGCAGCACCGTAGTAATACGTCGAAAGATAGTGGTTGGACCGTACTGTGTGTTACGAGTTCAAATGGAATGCAGCATAACTCACTAGCTGGTATTGATGCCTGGTGGCTAACACATTATCCGGTATAAATGCACAGTTGCCAACCCTCATGCATCTGCCGTGTCATTCATGCTTTCTGTCTCTCATGCAAGTAATCTTAAGGCAAATCTATATTATCCCATAATAAACCTAAAATTAACTACATCAAAAGTATTGGGGAAGTCTGCAAACCCTACGGACTATTTACAAGGTAATAAAACAACATACATTTAAATGCATGTGCAATTCGACTTGTCTCGAATTGAAAATCTCACTCCAGCCAGCTTACCAAAGTTATCAACCTTGTAGATACCTGGCTGCAAACGTGCTAGTAGATGGATGCTTGGTGGCTAACATACTAGCAGGTATAGATGCCTGGCTACTCATTTGGTGTCAGGTAAATGCTTGGCTGCTAATTCGGTAGCTATGAAATGCCTGGCTGCTAGCAGATGGATCCTTGGTGGCTAGCATACTAGCAGGTATAGATGACTGGCTGCTAACATGCTACCAGATGGATGCTTGGTGGCTAGCATACTAGCAGGTATAAATGCTTGGCTGATAACATCCTAGCAGATGGATGCTTGGTGGCTAGCATACTAGCAGGTATAGATGCATGGCTGCTAACATGCTAGCTGATGCATACTTGGCGGCTAGCATACTAGCGGTCATAGATGCCTGGCTGCTAACATGCTAGCTGATGCATACTTGGCGGCTAGCATACTAGCAGGCATCGATACCTGGCTGCTAACGTGCTAGCAGATGCATCCTTGGCGGCTAGCATGCTAGCAGGTATAGGTCCCTGGCTGCTAATGTTTGCCTGGGATATGTCACTGCTGTTAATGTCCCTGCAGCGGAAGTCTTTCTCAGGCCACACAGATCATTCATCATGTCATGTCCCTCTGTCTCTCCGTCTATGTGTTTCAGTTGTTATTCTGAAATATTGAGTGGGCGGGCTTCTGTAAGCTGAATGGGTCAGTTTTTGTCCGTTTCACCAAAATAAATAAATGTGATACCATACATCGCTGAATTCTCTGCTGTCAGAGGGAAGCTTTCCATCCTGGATGGGACCCAGCCCCTAGGACGTGGATGATTGCTCAGTCTTGCTTTGCTCCAGAATGCTCATCGTCTGCGGAACCGACTGGAGATCACGTCCAGTTTTTCATAGAAACACCGGAAGTGTGTCCAAATGCTAGCTGTGAGCCGAGCGTTCAAGGGCGTCTCCCGGCGTCTGCACTGAGAGACTGAGTGCGATAACAATCCTTTGGCTTTACGTGCAGATATTCCAATATTCTCCTCCTTCCTATAATCCATCTTTTGTTCTCTTCTCCTTTACCTCCTTGGGAATTTTAATTTGAATCAGTGTCAGGACGCCCCTTCTGCTACTCCACCCCACAAATGATGCCTGTGAGAATGGCAGGGTGCTTGGGGTGCAGGGGGCTGAAGGAGAAACCAGTTAGATAGTGGATCAGTGTGATCACTGTCATAGTTATATCTAGGGCTGGGCGATATTGAAAAATATTTTATCATCATGATTTTTTTTCATGTCAAACCATATTGATTAGTATCTCAATGTAGTCATTATTTCTTTATTTCAATGCTCCATTTTTGCTTAAAATTCCCTTAGAATCACCTTTAAACCAATTCAGAGCATGAAGAAAGGTGACAAATTGAATCCACTGAAATCTAATTTTCATCATTTTAAATCATAATAAATTAATAAATCATGTCATCGGGAGTAAAACTAAAAAACACTGACAGTATGTTTTGTTACTGGGTTTTTTCTCTGACTCGCTGTTCATTCCAGGGAACTGGTTTGACTGGGGCTCGGCGATATGCCCTAAAATGGTATCATAATATTTTCATGGATTTGTACAATATTAATATTTACTATAATATTCTAAAATTCATATGTAGAAAACAATAAGGTGGTTTTGAGTTTTTTTTTTTTTTTCGATGACCAAATTGTTTTACTAATAGTGGTGGAGCATGTGACGGGTATAATGACAAATTATACCAGCAATGAAGATATGTACAAACTGTGCAATATAACTGTTATTTATGCAAGAAAAGGTGTTAACTATATATCACAATACTCATGATATTCAAATTGATGCTGATGTGAATGCTGATAATGACGATACAATATTTTATTGTTGGGTTGCCCAGCCCTGTCTGTGAACATTTTAGTCTGAGGTTCTTCCTGTCATTGGGCGTCAGCTTTATGTTTAACTGCTACGCCACCTGCTGCCCAATGAGGAATCTTTCCAATGTCATTTTCCCCAGTCCTGTTAAATTTACGGAGCTTGATCTGGGCCTGTCTAGTGATCCTGAAAGTTGCAGACATACCTTAGATACCCCTGCTTGCGACCTGAAGGTAACTTTACGACGAGCAATTTTACCCTCAGCTCCTCCTGCTCATGTCCCTGCTCTTCGTGCTCTTCCTGCTCATCTCCGTATTCCTCCTGCTAGTCTGCCTGTTCTCCCCGCTCCTCCTGCTCGTCTCCCTGCTCTCCGTGCTCCTCCTGCTCGTCTCCTTGCTCTCCATTCTCCTCCTGCTCGTCTCCTTGCTCTCCATTCTCCTCCTGCTTATCTCCCTGCTCTATGTGCTTCCCCTGCTCGTCTCCCTCATCTCCATGCTCTTCTTGCTCGTCTGCCTGCTCTGCGTGCTCCTCCAGTTTGTCTGCCTACTCTCCGTGCTGACCTTTTGTTTGCATTTCTCATGTCTTTAATTTGTTCAACTTGAAGTTGTTTAGTGTCGCTCCGGATAGGAGCCGGTAAATGGCAGAGCGAACGAATAAACGTCATTTTGGATCTGTCGAGAGCCATGTAGAAGGCCTGGCTGGACTGCGCTCCATAAACTCTGTCTACTGGGAGGTCTGGTTTGTCGTCGAGCTGAGGAACACCCCCCTGCAGAAGGGGGAGGGGGTGCTGGTGTGCCCTGCTGGGCAGGCGACGGTCTGGGCCTCTGAATCATTTTTGCACCAGGAGCCTGGGGGCAGTTCCAGCACCCACTGATGGGGTCATTAAGCCCTCGCTGACCCTGGATCAGCTCAAGCCACACTGGTGACCTCTGAGGGCTCTGACACTTGAGCAAGAGTTTGTCCTTTTTTAATGTCACAAACACTGGCATCAGATTGGTCTGCTGACACCTCCATATGTATATGTACAAACGTGTGTGTGTGTCTGTGTGTGTGTGCGCATCCTGCAAGACACTGTCCATCTTAGCATTCTTGATCCTTCGATAAACCCCGGTAGGGCTAATGGGGAGTGGGGGGGGCTCGGTGAGTGTCAGCTGGATGCCTCACTGGTACTGTAACCTTTCACGGTTAATAAACTTGGCCTTTTCGTCAGTAATGAGAGACGCGGGCCGTCTGCCTGTGTTTGTCTGCCCCCCCGGAGGATGCCTCTGTGACCTTTCCCTTGGAGAGATGCAGGCCCTGCCCCCTCCCTCAGGCCAGTTAGCCCCCTGCGTCAGAAAGGTGCTTCTTTGCGTCCTGTTCCCCGGTTTCCACCCCCTTGCTGTGGTGCACTTTCACTTCACATTGACTCCATTTTCTCAGGATCCAGCTAATTATGGGTGTTACTAAACTGAAGACCTTAATGGGGATATTGGTTCCGGCGGTGGGGGGCTTGCCAATGGTCTTCTTTCGAGTGGGGGAGGTTCCTGTTTGACTGCACCTAGCTGATGTGAGCCATTTCCTGTCACATGACACAATTTACTCCATCTTGTAAGGCGGGCTTTAGTGCCCCCCCCCCATATTCTCTAATGTTCTGCACCATTAGAGGGACATATTTGATTCCTGTTCACCTGGCTCCCATTTCACACCCATTTAATGCCTTTCAGGACATGGCTCCTATAGTGGAGTGAGGCACTCTCAGCAGGACGGGGGGTGCATGCCACTGGCAAACTGGGGAGGGGCGGTTTGGGAGGCTGACGGAGGGGCATCTGTGCTTGGTGTAGAAGTGTGTGTGAGTGTGTGATTTTCCCCGGGTCAGCACCGCTCGTGTTTTAATGCCACCTTGCCCCTTTAATAATCATCCTTTTCCTTTAGCGCTGTCCCTCCCCTTTAATGCCATTTTGTCCCTTTAATACCGCCCTGCCCCTTTAATGGTGCCCTTCCCCTTTAATGCCATCCTTTCCCTTTAACATCATGCCACCCTTTTAATGCCATCTTGTCCCTTTACTGCCATGCCCATGAGTCACTGTGGGTTATGTTTCTCTCTGTTCCAGTGGCGGTGCAGCTGCCAGAGGGGCTTCAGATGTTCGCCTGTGTGATTTCTGACATCATTGAGAGGTAGGCGGGATTTTGGTTGGGGGGTTAGGGTCAGCTAGGGGTTGGTTTGAAGATGAAGGACAATGGGAAATGGGTTTTGGGGCTGGGATTTATTATTGTTTATTTTGTGGGCTGGTTCAGCAGAAATTAATGCCTTTGGCCTTGATTAGCGAATGACAGTGGCAAGTCTTGGGGGTTGGGGACTATCGTTGTCATGGACCCGGCTACGGAGACTGAGCCCCGATAGCGAGCACCCATCCAGTGGGAAATTATGCAGGACTGCTTACACATTCCAGTGATCTGGGGCTCAGCGGGAAATTAGGCAGGACTGCTTACACATGCCAGGGATCTGGGACTCAGTGGAAAATTAGGCAGGACTGCTTACACATGCCAGAGATCTGGGGCTCAGTGGCAAATTAGGCGGGACTGCTTACACATTCCAGGGATCTGGGGCTCAGTTGCAAATTAGGCGGGACTGCTTACACATGCCAGAGATCTGGGGCTCAGCGGGAAATTAGGCAGGACTGCTTACACATGCCAGGGATCTGGGGCTCAACGGGAAATTAGGCAGGACTGCTTACACATGCCAGGGATCTGGGGCTCAGCAGGAAATTAGGCAGGACTGCTTACACCTGCCAGGGATCTGGGGCTCAGTGGGAAATTAAGCAGGACTGCTTATACCTGCCAGGGATCTGGGGCTCAGCGGGAAATTAGGCAGGACTGCTTACACATTCCAGGGATCTCGGGCTCAGCGGGAAATTAGGCGGGACTGCTTACACATTCCAGGGATCTGGGGCTCAGTGGCAAATTAGGCGGGACTGCTTATACATGCCAGAGATCTGGGGCTCAGCGGGAAATTAGGCAGGACTGCTTACACATGCCAGGGATCTGGGGCTCAACGGGAAATTAGGCAGGACTGCTTACACATGCCAGGGATCTGGGGCTCAGCAGGAAATTAGGCAGGACTGCTTACACCTGCCAGGGATCTGGGGCTCAGTGGGAAATTAGGCAGGACTGCTTATACCTGCCAGGGATCTGGGGCTCAGCGGGAAATTAGGCAGGACTGCTTACACATTCCAGGGATCTCGGGCTCAGCGGGAAATTAGGCAGGACTGCTTACACATGCCAGGGATCTGGGGCTCAGCGGGAAATTAGGCAGGACTGCTTACACATTCCACAGATCGGTGCTCCGCTTCTTCAAGAGGAAAATCCATTATTCGTTTAATTGTGTCTGTTTGCTTTCTATTTGCCGTGCGATCGCACAAACACACGTGCGTGCTCACTGCTGGTGGAAAATAGGTACCCCCCCCCGCCCATTGCGATTTTAATTACATGACGCTTGTTACGGAAAGCGACTCGCTGCTGAATGAAACCTGGAAAGCGGGAAGTGTCGATCAGTGCAGTAGTTTGAGATGTGGATGCTGATCTGTGTCGCCGTGGGTGACTGGCGTGTTTCCGTGAGGATCAGCCACCTGAAGCCCAAAGACCTCAGCCAGGGAGAGGCGGTTCGTCTCTCTCTCCTGTAACTGCTCCACCTTTCTCTCTCTCTCTTTCTCTTGGTGATTCTCACTCCCTTTCTTTTTAATTATTCTTTCATCTTTCCCTCCTGTCAGCTGCTTGCCATTATCAGTGGTCTGTGTTAATAACCCAGTTAGGGAGAGGGCTGAGGTCCCCTTTTTCGTGAGGGTGGGTGTCACACAACAGGCCTCTCCATCAGCTGCTCTGTCCCCTTATTGCTCCATCTCTGATTTGCTGCCAGCCTGTATCTCTCAGCCCTGTCCCGTCACTAGCTCCTCCCCCCCGCCGAGTGTGCCAGTCAACACTAAAGCAATAACGATCCTCCGGTGCCAGCTGCCAGCTGAGACGACATCCCATAATCACAGCTGCGTGGAGACGCCAGTGTCCTGAGCCGGCACAAGGGCACAGAGGCACCCGTTTGAGCCAAAGGTTAAACATTAAACTGGCTTTCAGGCTTTGTCTTCAGTAAGATGATTAACCTGAGGTCAGCCAGTGGAAGCAGGGATGGGGTCTCAGCTCACTGCCGATCCCCGTCATGGGCAAGGGGGCAGCGACATTCCCTGTTTGCTAATCAAATCATCACAGGCACCCGGGGGCTGGGAGTGGGATCTGGGCGTGAGGCTCACCCACAAGCTGGAAAAACATAATTAAAGCAGGGACGAGTCAGAGAGGCGGCCAATCACGGCAGAGCAGGAAGTGAAGCGATGACAGGGCTCCGATCGTCTGCTGCTCTTATTTTTAATTTGGTCCCATGTCTGCTTGTGGAGACGTGGGGGTGGCTGGTACCAGGCGCCCTGTGGGGACATTTGGGCAGCATTAACGGCATCTCAGGAATGATTAACAGGTCGGAAGCAACAAGGATGAGGGTGGGGGGTGCTCCGGCTATCGGGGCGGGGGTGTGTTTGGTGAGGAGAAGCTGTGTCAGTAATGACTGCGAGGTTTGGGGGGGGGGGGGGGGCTGAGGATAATGGCACCTACAGTGGTTGTTTTTTTTTTTAGGCTCTCATGCTGGAAGGTAGGGAATATGCGTTTAGAGAGGAAAGACTCCACACACCTGGGGGGGGGCGGGGGGCTGCGATGAACCGAGCCTGCTGATAAAATGCTGTGTATCTAGTGATCCCACTGGGCTTCTGCAAGCGTGTGTGTTTGTGGGTGTGTTGGTTTAGTGCCTGTGTGGGTTTGCAGGTGGGTGTTTGTGTGTTATGGGGGGGGGAGAAGGAGGGAGGGAGAGAGAGGGGGAGGGAGAGAGAAGCCTAGGCAGGTGGGGAGAGGGGGAAAGGATGGGCGGGGCACACAGACTGGGGCTGACTCTGACAGGGGCGGAGCTTTCCCATAAGACTGGGGGTGGGCTCTGGCAGGGGCGGAGCTTTCCCATAAGACTGGGGGTGGGCTCTGCTAGGGGCGGGCTTTATTAGGAGCAGAATTGTGACATGAGACTGGGGGTGGGGTCTGGGGTGGAGCTTTGGCTGGCTCTCCTGAGGCTCTGTTTCACTCCATGGCTGCGCAGCGTTGACCTTCTAAAAGGCCCTGGCAGTGACGGTGGCCAGCCTGAAACACATCAGTCCCAGCATTCTGTCATTTATATGCAGTTTAATTGGATTTTACCTCTGTTAGGCATTTAAATTCTTTGCCAAAGTTGGTGTATTTATGGAAAATAGATCAGCTGATATGCCTGCACAATCAGGAAATGTGGTCTTCCCTAAACATTAAGCCACCACTACTCGTGTGAAGCAGGTGTGAAAGTGACCATTCTGCTCACCCCCAGGCTGAAAGGCTCAGCTGCACCCCCCACAGAAGGTCCAGTGCCCCCAGCATCTTATTCTCTCCTATTACAGTTTTCCTTCTCCTTTTGTCCTTATTCCCCCTGTCTGCCTCTGACTCTCCTGTCCCCCACCAGCTGATTCCCTCGTCTCCCCCCCCCCCCCCTCCCCGAATGGCCGTGTACGTCAGTGGAACTCTGTGGAGTCCTGAGATGGGGGGGTTTCGTAGCTGTATGAATGTTCACCAGGTGCGGCTATAAATATTTCACACGCCTAACCTAATTCCTGTGTGTGGGGACAGAGGACCCATCTTCCTTCAAATGACATGTGCCCCCCTGCTGCAGTGAGCAGGAATGACACACCAACACCCCCTGTATGCAAACACAGTGCTGGGTAAGCAGTTGGCTCCCTTCTCACCCTGTTCACTGGCTCCAGTGTGGCTGTTATCTGTGATGTCGGTGTGTGTAACACGACCAAGGGACACAAATAAGCAGTAAGCAGTGTTTGCCCGTGTGGGTTAGCTCGTACAGCGGGTTGGAGTTATCCTACAAACCTGTCACTGGCGCCAGCATGAATACAGAGCCCCAGACATCACTGAACTGAAGCTGCAATTACCCTGAAAGCTTGCAGCTTTGCACCCCATCCGTTCTTAAATGTACTGTCCTGGTGGATATTAATGCCACCTGCTGGTGGGGCTGAAATTACTGCAGGACTTCCAGGCCCAACTGACATCACACGACTGGTGGACGTTTTGGGTAAGGCTTCGGAGGGATCATTTTGGGGAGTACTTTTAGGGGAATTCTTTTTGGGAAGGAGTACTTCCCAAGGGGTTATATTTTGTGCAGCATTTCCCAGGGAAGACTTTTGAGAGTGTAGCAGGGTGGGCGGGGAAAGAAAGGTGTGCTCTAGAGAGGCGGGGCAGAGCTTGTTCTCGCCCGCAAGCTCAGATGAGTGGGGGAATTGAGGCTGTCTAAATTTGCATTTTAATAGGCATGTTTAGCGGGGAGTCTGCAAACACATCAGGGAGAGCAGCACGAACAGAGGTGTGTCTGTATAGCTCTGCGATGTGGGCAGGGGCTTCGCTCAGCCGCATTCAGTCCTTCCTTCGTCTTTTATGTTCACCTCTCTCTCTCTCTCTCTCTCTCTCTCTCTCTCTCTCTCTCTCTCTCTCTCTCTCCCTTCTTCACACACACACACACACACTCCCTCTCCATCCCTCTCACACAGTGGGAGGGTCATAAACACACACTGGTGTGGTGGCTTTGAAGCTCCGAACACCCGCCTTATCCTCTCCCCCGGGGGGGGGGGGGCATCTGGCCCCTTCCATTACAGGGTATCCTCGCATCCGTCATGCCTGACTTTTACATCCTGCTGAGATTTCCTTAATTGCTGTTTACAGGCTGGGCTTATAATCTCCAATAAAAACTGTAATTTAATTGTCCGTCAGTCTGTGGGTTCTTCTCTGAGATTCTCTCTTTTCTTGAGGTGATTGCTTGGTCCTCGCAGTGAGCTGCACTGTGTGGTAAGCTGGGAATGCACCTTGGCAGGCACAATGTGCAGCTGCTTGTCACTCCATCCAGTGGCGCTCTAGCACCTTCTGGGTGTCAGATTTTATTGTGACTTTTCTCATTTGTCAGTGGGAGCATAGCAGACACATCGAGACTGTGCCCTTAACCGCCACGCCACCTCCTGTCCAAACGGGGATCTCGCATCCCGGCTGACGAAGCCGATTTTATTCTCTCGTCAGTGTTGTGATCACTGTTCCTGCTCCTGCACGACACCCCCATCGTTTCCTCTCCCTCAGATGGTGGCGAACAGATGGATGCTTGGAATTTTTTAAATTTACATTAAGCCTACTTTCGTCATTTGTTGGAAATGACAACGTGCTTAGCATTTGCTAGACTCTGGCTGTTCATAAACGTTCATTTTGTCGGTATGTGTGTGCGGTTTGAGGCTTTGTGAGCGAAGTGTGTGGTTCCAAGGACACAGCTGAGTGGTCAAGGCAGCGAATGGTCAAGATGAGGCTGTTTGCCGTGCTGTGTGACCGGGTGGGGGGGGGGGCATCAGTGTGTCTGAGTGCGTGTGCTCCTGCACACGCTTCCGTCTGCGTCCCGCCAACCACCCATCATGGAGGCGGTGATCACGCTGCCTTCTGAAAGCGCTCACTGACAGGCTCACATCTTAATAGCATCTTAATGGCATTCTGGCTGCGCAGTTGTTCCATAAGAGGGTGGTAATGATGTGCATTCGGCAAGTGGCGCAGCTGACGGCTTCGGGAGCAGATGAAGGGGCCTCGGAGGTGATACTGCCACTCCTTCTGCTCCTCTTTGCTCTCCATTTATCCTTCTCCCGTCCACTTACGAGGAGGCCTTGCAGGGCTTTGCCGGTTGTCTGCGCAACCAGTCATCTGCGCAGCCGGCTTGGGTCAGCAGGCAGAGACTGTAACAATAAACACACACAAGCACACAGACAAGTCATGGTCCACGCTTCTCTCTCCCCATCTGTCACTCTCCACCTCTGTCCTCTCGCTCCCTCCGTCGCTCTTCTCTGCCTTTGAAGTCTCTGACACACTTGCAGAGCCACATGAAGCCCCACCAACCTACCAGCAGCAGAAGGGCTCTGTAAACAAAATCTCGTGATGTAAATATTGATTTACGCACTGGGCCTCACTGTCAGCGTGCTGTGGCGTCCTTCAGACGAGCGCATCGCCCCCGAAACACAGCCCCTCCCTTATGGGCAAATGACAGCATTGGGGGGGGCGGTGGGGTGGTGGGGGGGCTGGGTTCAGCTGACAGATGAAAACAGCTGAGGGTTAGAGTCGCAGAGTTGTAATCGAACCTGGCGGGAAACTGGCGATGTCATCAGTTATACGCAGAAAGAGGTGTATGCCCCCCCTCCCCGCACCCCCGCCTTTAAAGGTTCCCGCTGCCAGGTCCCTGCCACTCAGCCGTGAGTCTTTGTCTTCCTCTGACGGGCCGTTGCTGCACTGAACCGACAAGCATGAGAAGTTTGAACGTCAGTTTTAAGCATTTTCATCGTTTGGACAGTAGCTGGCTGCCTGGATGCCCTAGCATGCATTTTCCAGACTCTGCATTCTTTGCGGGGACGTTTTCCTGCAGTTTGTCTCCTCCAGCAGAAGTGTGAGCGACGGGTGAGGTGTCCTGACCGTCACCCGGCTGGTGACTCCCGGTCATGCTGGCGCCCGATTTGTCCCTCAGGTTCACGGAGGCTGATGTCGTCATCATGGGGGACGTGACATATGGAGCTTGCTGCGTGGATGACTTCACTGCCCGGGCCCTCGGCGCCGACTTCCTGATTCACTATGGACACAGCTGCCTCAGTGAGTCACATGACTTCCAGGGGCCGGGCCCTGGTTGGCTCACACGCCTCGCCTCGCCCTCTCTCCATCTTTATGCATCACACTGCCCTGTGTCCTGGCTCTCACTGCAGCAACGTTACAGCGAGTTAGAAGGAAAGTTCCATGAAGACCAGGGAGATGTCAGACATTTAAGTGCCTGATTGGAAGGTCCCTGATATGCACCCACACACTCGTGCACACAGGCTCGAGCAACGCTCACTATCGGCGGTAAAACGGGGAGCGAGGCCGGAACTGTTAGATCGACAGAAGCAGCACAGAGCTGTGAAATGCCGCCGGGGTCCGAGGGAATATTAAACTGGAGCCGCGAAGCACTTAACCCTGAAAGGTTAGAGTAAGATCACCCCGATTGTGGGGGTGGGTGCTGCTCCCTGTATATATGTCAGGGGTGAAGCGGACAGACGGGGAACCGGCTGGAGGGGGTGGACACAGAGGTGTGATCCTGCCCACCGACTCCCCCTCCTCTGCGCAGGTGGTCCCTCCTCTGTGCAGGTGTTCGCTCGCACACACAGCGCTGCCCTGACTCTACCTGCAATCACAAACAGTATCTGTAAGCATGTCAGACACCTGTGTGGGACCAAAGCAAGCCGCTGCTGACTGACACCCCCTCCCTACCTCCCTCTTTGCCTTGTTCTCCGTTTTCCTGTTTCTCTCATTCCCTCTTTTTCTCTTTCATTCTCTCACGGCACTTGCCTCCTCTGTTGCCGGCGGTTTTGCTTGTGCGAGTGCGTGCTTGTGTCTGCGTGCGCATGTGACTGCATGTGACTGCATGTGTCTGCATGTGTGTGCATTTGTGTCTTTGCACGATTGTGTTTTTGTGCGTGCGTGTGTTTGCATGAGTGCGTATGTTTGTGTGTGCATGTTTGTATGTGTGTGTGTCTGCGTAGGTGTGTATCTGTTTGGGTGTGTGTGTGTGTTTACCCTCTCACACACTGGTGGAGGTGATAATTGCTTGACTTAGCACCTGTCAGGCCTGGCAACTCATCTGGGATCGATTACCATTCAGCCTCTGGCCTCCTTGTTTCCCATCAGTGAACGGTGGCTAATTCTCAGCCTTTAGCGTGAACCAGGGCTCTGTTTGCGTGTCACCTCAGCTGGCCGCCCTGCTCTGCCGTTTCCGTTTGTGCTGCTCTGCCAGCATGACGGATCTGCGTACAGGCCTGTGCCGAAGCTTAATCAAGCTCATTCAGCACAAAACCAAAATAATTATACTCAGATAATGTGATCCTCCCCTGCCCCTCCCACTCTGCACTCCTCCTCTGATCCTCCTTTCCTCTCCTTCCTAAAATACTAATTCATATTTGTGCTTTTTCCGGAGACACAGTGTGTGTTTTTCATTTTGACAGCTTTGAAAATACCAGCATCTGGGGTCATTTAGATGTTGTGCATGACAGACGCTTTCCCTTCCTTCCGCCCTGACCCTTCACCCTTCCGCACACACTCTCGCCCCAGCCTCTCTAACCTTCTCTGCCTTGCCTTCCTCAGTCCCCATCGACTCCATGGCCGGGATGAACATGCTCTACGTGTTTGTCGACATCCAGCTGGACACGGCCCACTTCCTGGACACACTGCGCTTCAACTTCCCGCCCGGCTACTCGTTGGCACTGGTCAGCACCATCCAGTTTGTGGCCGCGCTCCAGGTGATTTTCCACCCTTGGCCGGGGCGTGGCAGAGTCGAAGAGATGGTTCAAAGTCTTGCTAAACGCTGTGCCACCTGCTGGCTCTCGAGGAAGCTGGTGGCCGAAATGAGGAGCTTGACCGCCCCTATTGTACATGACTCCCCTATGCTGGTGCGGCAGGGTGCAGACCACCAGCAGTCTGTCATGCCTGTTAATACACATGCTCTCACTCGTACAGCACGCGACGGTGGCGGCAGTGGTTATTTCTAATTGTACCTTGGGGGGTTTACATAACCCGGCATGTCTTCTGCATGTCATTCTGTATGGGGGGGCCGGGATTTATACAGCAGATTTTGTTTTGAGTGTGACCTGTGTGGACCCACTCACCTGCCTCAGACCTCCGGCACGTGGGCTGCTTTCTCTGCCGAACCCTGTCCTGACTCTGTGTTTGTTTTCCTGTCCCTCTCCTCCTGCTTCCCTGTTCCCCCCCCTCCCCCCCCCCCCCCCCAGTCCGCCAGCGCTGAGCTGCGTCCCCAGTACAATGTTCTGGTGCCTCAGTGTCGCCCCCTGTCTCCCGGGGAAATCCTGGGCTGTACGTCCCCCCGCCTGGAACACCCAGTCGACGCCATCATGTGAGATGCCCCCCCCACCCCACAATATCTGCACCCATTATTCTTCCACCCCTTCCTGGTGACACAGATTAACACTCAGCAGTCGCCTGCAGGAGGCCAGGCCCCTGTTAACGTGTCTCTGTGTGCAAATCAGCAAAGATGTTCAGAGTCCTGCAGGGGCCTTTGAAGCCCTTTGGTTAGTGTTCAGTTGGTTAGTTGGCCGCTAACCAGAAGTTTTATTTTTTCGTACTTAGTTATCTTGGGGATGGACGGTTCCATTTAGAATCTATCATGATCTCCAACCCAGACACACCTGCCTACAGGTAAGTCACATGACCTTTCTTGTGATCACAACAGACAGGTAGACAGCAAAGTGTATGTGCTGTCACGCTCATGAGTGTCAGAGAGTGCTGTGCACATGTGCACATCCTCACCAGCCATTTCTGTGCACATGCAGGTATGACCCCTACAGTAAGGTCTTCTCCCGGGAATACTATGAGCACAGCGTCATGCGCGCCGCCCGCCGGAAGGCCATCGAGGACGCCCGCTCCGCCCACACCTGGGGCCTCATCTTGGGCACTCTGGGGCGCCAGGGCAGCCCCAAAGTGCTGGAGGTGAGCCTGCAGACATGCCCCCCAGTGGCCCTCAGCAGGAAAGCAGTTCAGAGTGGATGTAATAAGGAAGGAAGAGCTTTTACGGGCTGTTAGGGGAAGCAAGAAGCATCAGAGATATACTGCAGGGCTGAGGAAGGTCGACCTTCTTCTCTGTGTCACCGAGGCATAGATTTAATGGCTCGGTGGGATCTGGAAAGCAGCTCTCCATATAGAGGGCTTCCTGCCCTTCTAGGGTGAGGATGCAGGCCACATGGGAGCCTCTCTACAGGCTGCTTAAGGTCTGAGGTACGTGGAGGTGTAACCCGAACCCGGAGCAGTTGTACCTTGTGTGATTTTGCCCGAGGGTGGGCACCTCAGGCACTGCTGTGTCACCCTAGGAGCAGCTGGCCTGGTGATGTCTGCCGCGCGTCCCTCGGAGTTCCCCGGGCATTCTGGGATTGTGGGGGAGCGGGGAGAGGGTGCATATCGATTTCCTGGCAGAAGTGGGTGGAGGGTCCCGTCTTTTTGCCGTCTTGCCTTTGTTCTCACCCGCTTTTGATCTTCCCGACAGCGCGGCTCTCTCCTGTTCGGCCTGCGACAGTGTCTGAGCCCCCCCACAACCCCCCCCCCCCCCCCCCCGGCCTATCCTCCTTCGCTCTCCTAATTGGTATGCGAGGCAGGGCCACCCGCCTGTCGCGGAGATCTTAAAGCGAGCACCCCGGCCGGCCCATCATCCCGCTGGATGCTGTGTGGATATTCCCGGCGCTGCAGTGTGCAGACAGCCCGATGACACTGTCAGCGTGTACGTCCGGTAACATGTGAGACGGGACCCCACGCCCTACTGGCCGCCGCGCCTCTGAATCACGACACACCGGGGCTTACAGGAAACCCGGGCCCCGCTTCTCACTCCGCCTAATTGCCAGCGCTCACCTGTCTAATGGCATGACTCATGTCCGATCCATCTGTACTTAATTGTTTGCCTCTAACCAAAATGACAGGGTTATATACGCTCAGCTCTTTGCTGGGCCGTGTTGGTGTTTTTCGGATGCGGCATTTCACGCCTTCAGCGCTCCTGTGTAACTCAAAACAGACCTGGCATGAGCTCACCAAACAGCAGTGCTCCCCCCTGATTAGGATCCGGCTCAGAAAGTTGGGGGGGGGCGGCATGCTGATTTTATTACGATATGCATCCCTCTCTGCTCGCTGGCGTGACCGCGGCCTGCATGCTTGTCGCCTGGTTCCTCTCACAGAAGAGTCTGTGTTTTGCGGTGCAGTTTGCTTTAGGAAGCCCCAGTGTTCAATGGGCCTTTTTCATTCTAATTTAGTTTTTTTTTTTTGGTCCACTTGTCTCTTCCTCCCTTTTCTCTCCCTCTTTCCACTTCTCCCCCTCACTTCCTCTCTCTGCCTCTGTCTTCTTCTCTTTCTCTCCCCTCATCCCCCTCTCTGCCCCCCCCCCCCCCAGCACCTGGAGTCCCTGCTTCAGGCTCAGGGTAAGACCTTCTTCAGAGTCCTGCTGTCTGAGATCTTCCCCAGCAAGCTGGACCTGCTGCCAGAAGTGGATGCGTGAGTCACACACACACACTGACACACACACACACGCTGACACACACACACACGCCGACACACACACACACGCTGACACACACAGACACGCTGACACACACACACACGCTGACACACACAGACACGCTGACACACAGACACGCTGACACACACACATGCAGACACACACATGCTCACACGCAGACACGCGCACACACACACTCTGACACACAGTAAGACACACACGGGCCATGCTGGCTTCCACGCCTTGATTAGCCCCCTGTCTTACCCCAGTGGTGACAGCTCGTCCTTCCCCAGGCCGCCAACCACCCCCCCCCCCCCCCCCCCCCCCAATCGGTGCCTGTCATTTACATGCTCATTAATCTGGCCGCAGCTGAGAGCCCCCCTATCACACCCTCACAGAAGTGCCTACGTTGCGAATGCAGAGGATCCTAATGACTGTCCGCAGCATAGTGCACTCACTGCCCTGTGCTCTGGATGGCTACCCGTGGCGTGAGTGTGCGTGTGTGTGTGTGTGCGTGAGTGTGTGTGTGTGTGTACGTGCACTCGGGCGTGTTGTATGAACGTGGCTGTCGGCTGGTGTCTGTCTGTCCCTCTTCTTGCTTACGGCCGTGTGTATCCCCATGTCTGAGTGCCACAGGCGCTGAAGGCTAACGCGCCCCCCATCCCGCCTGTTCCACCCCATCCTTCTGCGTCAGCGGCTCCAGCTGCGCTCTCTCCCCGCCGCCCCCCGCCCTTCCCGCCGACCCCCCACCCCCACCGCCACGCAAGTCGTGACACCACAACCGGCTTGTTTGTCCTGGAGATGCTAATGAGTAATAATCCCTGAAGTTTGGGAAGCACAAAAATAGCCAAGGGATCGAGATGACAGGGGCGCAGACGAGCGCCTGGGGGCCGGAGTCGGGGAATGGAGACGGAGCCAGGAAGAAAGGCAGCGCAGGTTAGGAGGAGGGAGCAGGTGTCCGTTAGGTGAGCGGCCAGCTCACGGCCTGTGTACCCTAGTGTCCACAGACGCATGGTCAGGGAACACGGACCTGTATGGGCACAGGCGTAATGTTAGCGAACATGGGCGTGTATGTGTGCAGGCGTGTAGTTAGGGAACTTGAGCGTGTATGTGTGCAGGCGTGTAGTTAGGGAACTTGAGCGTGTATGTGTGCAGGCGTGTAGTTGGGGAACTTGAGCGTGTATGTGTGCAGGCGTGTAGTTGGGAAACACTGGCATGTAGATTTTACAGGTATATAGTTTACTCAGGTATATATGTATTGTAGACATGTGCCTGCTTCCGAAGGCCCTGTGCCTCCTGGACAAACCCCCCCACCCGTACGCTCACCACCCCCCGTCTCAGGCTCCCTCCTCTCTCATTCCCTTTCTCTCCACATTTCTCCTCATAGCATCTTCTCCTGTTTCCTCTCTGCCTCCCACGCTTTTTTCTTCCTGCCCTCCCCCTGTCTGCTATGTAGGGTAGCTCCGTGGAGACTGGGGGCGGGGGGGGTGCATGGTTTCTTCCATCATTCTCAATTAATGAATTAACACACTTCCTGTTTGAGGTGTTGTGTTCCTTAACCCCACCTCTGCAGTATCCCACACCTTCATATATACTATATATATTTATACACGTCTGACTCTGTAAAACTTTTGTATTTCTGTTCCCATATTTATCCTTCCGACATGCATTGAATTGCGGTGTACTGCAGAGTGCTGCGTGTGTCTGTATGCGCGGCACATGAACACACATGCACACACCAATACAGATCAGCACAACCCAATCCTCTCCCTGCACCAGTCTCTCAGGCATCTCTTGGCCACTCCCTGCCTCTGCTCCACCCCCTGCAGGTGGGTCCAGGTCGCTTGTCCCCGCCTCTCCATTGACTGGGGCTCCGCCTTTTCCAAGCCCCTACTGACTCCGTATGAGGTAAGCACTACCTGCAGGCGGAGTGCTTACACACAGTCCCAGGCACCTCCGTCTCACGTACACACTCGCGCACACATACTCTGCACATACACGCTGACCTTCTCCACTGGGAGCACTGGGAGTTGCTGCAGGCTGATCAGCTTACACCTCCAGCTCTACTTTCCACTACAAACCCAAGCGGTCTGCCCCCTCACCCCCAATGTATGTGGATAAACCAGGAGTTCAAAGCAGTAACTCCTCCTGCTGGTCAACATAGGAACCGCAGCTCCGGCTGTTGTTTTCTTGTCTTTCACATACAGGTTAGTGTTTATTAACTCCAATTTAGCCACTTCCCCCCCCCCCCCCAACGATTGCACAAGTATTTACATTTATCCCAGGCATATTCCTCCACCACCTTTCCAATGAAAGTAGATAAGTTACATTGTAGCAGTCTACATTGTATTAACTAGGAAGACATTTGAAAGTATTGTATCCAAAATTACACTCTGAGGGTCTCTCCATTTCGGTGAGACAGTGAAGCTGGTATGATTCTGTGTGGGGCCCCGTCCCACATCTGCTGATTGACAGGTGCCTGGGGCCCCGTCCCACATCTGCTGATTGACAGGTGCCTGGGGTCCCGCCCCACATCTGCTGATTGGCAGGTGCATGGGGCCCCGCCCCACATCTGCTGATTAGCAGGTGCCTATTTCTGAGGGTGGTTGGAGGGTTGGATATGCTCTTTTGGCATTTCTCGTGTCATACCTGCCACATTCATTATTAGCCGATAAAGAACCATGAGTCAGCAGGGTTGGAATGAAAACATTCTGGGAGGGGGGTGCCAGGATTGAGAACCACTGATGGGAGGGAGACAAGACTCAGTGTCACATGAGCTTTTGAGGGTAAACTGGATGAAGACGTTGAAGAATGGTGATGGAGAATCAGTCAGCGTGACTTTCTTAAAAAAAAACAAAAAAAAAAACTCCTAACAGTAAAGACTTTAATCATTTTAAAACGAGCCGAGTCTGCAACTCCCCAGCAGCGGTTAAAAAAATGCTTGGGTTCAAGTCCTGTTTACCAAACCTTGGCTTCCAAGTGCTCCGTCAACTTAACAAGAGACAGAAAGGAACAGAAAGAGGCTTTTAATGAAACCGTAAAGCACGCCGTCTTCCTGTTCATCATCCGGAGGCTTCCTAGGACCCCCCGTCCCTTCGATGCACACAGAAAGACATCAGTATCTATCAGTACATCCCACTCGCCCCTAATTACGAGTCATCGCATCCCCTGGCGATCGATGTGAAAACTGTCCGCTGGGTCCAAACCCCTCGGCAGAATGGAGGGTCTTTGCTATTGTCCCCATTGCTCAAACTCCCTGATTAGTCGGCCGCGCACCTGCTACGGCATCGATTGCGCCGGATGAAAGAACAGCGCCTTTGCCGGTTGTATTGATTCCTTTAGTTTGGCTTTTACTGTTTCTTGGTATTAATGTGGCCCTCGGAGTGACTTCAGAGAAGCCAGAAAAATGTCCGACTAAAAGCACATTTATCAATAAGTTCGTTTAAAGTATTATACCGAAGGCTTCTGCATAATTAGTGCCGCAAATGGCACTCCGTATTTAAAATGCGCCATCAGCAGGCGAGCAAAACTCAGAGCGAATCGCGGTGAGACGTGCAGCCCGCGGGAGATTTCGCTGCACATAAATCCGAGTGAAGTTCAGGCTCCTGTTTTATTTAAATTGGTTAATGATTAGTAACACAAGCCCCCGCTGCTGCCTCACAGCTCGTTTGTTCGTGATTTTAATCGCTTTCCTCCCACGTGAGCATTGTGTTGCACTGATCTGGGGGCTCGTTACCTGCCGACGAGTTTAGCGCCAGTTTGCAGAACATCTGCGCTCAGACCCCCGGGTCTCCGACACAATCTCATCTTCTTTCGCCCCTACCTGGGGGAACAGAGAGAATGAAAGTACTGGAGCATGAACAGCCTTCTTTCCTTATTTTTGTCCCTGGCCGCAGGCAGCGGTAGCCATCAAAAAGGCAGAGTGGCAGGAGGTGTATCCCATGGACTTCTACTCCAGTAAGAGCTTAGGGCCCTGGGCTGTCAATCACCCTGTCAACCAACCAGCTCGCCCTGCTCGCAGGCAAGCAAGAGAGGCAAGTAAAGAAAAAGAGACGCCGGCTCTCAGTTGCGCTACTCAAAAGTTACAAAGAGTACGTATTGCTTAAAACAGCTGAAAGAAAGGCGTCGAATAAACAGAAACATGAAATCACCTGCGTGTGATGCTTTGGCGACATCTAGTGGAATTTTTAAATCCTGCAAGTAGAATGATATTTGCGTCACGTGTAATTGAATCAGAATCAGAATTCTTTATTGTACAACTGCACATGTAACGAAAAACTATAATTGAGATAAGGCAGCAGAGCATAGAAACAGTCCTTAAAAATGAGATGAATAAGTCATTCAGGTAAAGAACCAACCAATGATTCTATTTATTGATGATTCTATTTATTAATTTCATGTTAATCCCCTTACTGCTAGAGAAATGTAGTAAATCATCTTAAATCCATGTAATATAACCCCCCCCCCCCCAAGGTGTTTTTAATGCAGGTTTGTGTTTGTTCCCCTTCCTTTTACAGAAAAATAACCAAATCGTAGCTGCTCCTACTAAGCAGTGTGGAAGTGAGAAGTGCGCCCCCTGTGGTTGTCAGGGAGAGTGATGCTCCTATTTCCCAAGACAACAGCCAATCATGTGCTTGCTGAGGACTCAATGCAATATACCAGGGATTCTGTGATAAGAACTATATCTATTTATTTGTCTCATTGTTTTCCCTACTTGGAGATGCCACACCTCGTCATTTTTCTGCAGATCTACGGCACTCTGGCCGACTGCTCACACAGGCTAATGTTCTGGACTGAATGTATAATAAGTTTTAATGCTGCTGGATGTTTTGTGGGAGTATGTTAAAAAAAAACTGCACGTTGCTTGATTGATCATTTCAGCCAATGCCCCCACCAGCCTCACTGTGCATTCAGAGTTGCTAAAATTCTTCACCTCCTCCCTGAAGCTGCCCCCCCTCATTCACTTGCGTGTAACTGGTTTTTTCCCCAGAGGACATTGCGGAAGCACATGTGTCTGTTTTCAAGAGCTCTTGACCTTCAATTTGAGTCCTGAGGATGAGTATGAATGGACGACAGAGAAGGTCAGCCTTTGTACCGCCAAAGAAGATGAGACCACTTTCATTTTCCTTTTTATTGCAAAAATGTTTGTTCTCTTTTCAAAGCGGATGGGTATTCTGTGTGTGGGGAGCACTAATGTATTCCATTACCAAATTATTTAACAGTACAGTGCAAAGACTTGCTATTATTTTGCATGTCTCTGGTGTCGAGAACAGACTGGCTGATCTTTTCATTTTTCCATTTGAAGTATATTTCTCCCTAGACCAGATCAAGGAAAACTGTTCACCACCAGAACATTTGGCCAGCACAGTAAATTGATGAAGAATATGCTTATGAATTCTGAGAATACAAATTGATGGCTCTTTGGTCCATTTTCCTTTATAATAAATAAACATTAATAACACATCTGTATTATGACCACTCTGTTTATTTCCTGCTGTTATGATACTGTACCGCCATCTATAACCTGTGATTTATCTCAGTGCCATGCATCCCCAGCCAGAAGCTGATTGGCTCCTTGAATTGCCCCTTCTCTGTCACTCACCTATTCGAAGCATATCATTGGCTAATTCTAAGGTTGGCCGCTCTGTATGAATTATGGCCCATATTATGCCAGACCACCATAAAAAATCCTGGAATTTCCACTACCCTGCCCCTGCTGAGAAGTTTGGGGCTGGTGCAGACCCAGGCTCTGACAACTGGTGCCGGTTATTAGCCGAGGCGCGATGCCAGATGAGCAGACGTGTCATCAATACGCGAGAAAAGGAGGCAGACCTACAAAGCAATCATTTAGATTCTCTGGTAATTTGTATAAAGAGAAATATAAATGTATTTAAACATTTTATACATGAAAGTATGATGATTCAAATAACGTTGACAATAATTTAGAGAATCCATATATATTGTTTGACATTTTTATTTTCATTGGAATGCAATTACCGAATCGGCCGAGATAGAACCACACCCGGATTTGCCCGATGACCACCAGGGGCCGCCATTTGGTACCTCTGCTGGTAAATAGTGCGTTTTGTGTGGAGTTTTTAAAAATAATCTTATTTTGAAACTGGCAGATGGACGCCAGCCAGCACCCTCGGTCCCAGATTGTGCTGAAACAATAACTTTTAATTACACGGTGATTGCATTTTAACAGCTCGCTGTTTGCGTCTCCCGGCTGATGCTGTGCCAGGAACCGCCGACACAAACTTTGTTTCCACCCGGTTACGGCGGAGGCGCCGGCTAGGAAGCGAAAGTGTTCCCGGCAAGACGTGCTTTTAAAACGCGACCGGTCCGGCCATGTCTTCCCCGATCTCGGCGCCGTTCCGGATTCTCTGCATTCACGGTTATCGGCAGAACGGCAGTACATTTAGGGAAAAGACCGGAGCTCTTAGGAAGCTGCTGAAGAAACAGGTGGAGTTGGTGTATATTGACGCACCACACCAAGTCCCCGGCGAAGGCGGTGAGGGTTAACGCCAGGTCCCCCCTGGGCTTTAGGGAAGTCGAGCTAGTCTGCTGTACTCTCCTGTAGGCCTGATGCGTGTGGCTCTCCGACAGTACGTGAACTGTAGTTTTCGCTCCGGTTTTTGGTAAAATCTGGAACTGGAATTGGAACTGGAACTCACTGACTGCAATGTTTGAGTTCTGATAGTCTGTTAACATAGGCTTATGAGTGAAATAATTGTCTTTCATATTTGATATTTTTGCAGAATTGCTGTTCTGTGACATAATTAGCATTTTGGCCGTATTCAAAAAGCTCAAGTGATCCTTTTATGGTGTTGCATATTTTACCAAAAACCGGAACTAAGTGGACCACTGGAAAACACTGATTGGGGGGGGAACTGGTTTAAAACCAACTGATAAGATTCCTGAAAGAGTTTCACCTGAGAGTTTAAATTTAAAGTTAATCTGTAAACCTCATGGATTCTCTGTGTTTACCCCCATCAGCCATGCAGAAGGCGGGAGAGCAGGAAACTGCCGGTGGCGAAGAGGACCCAAGGGGATGGTGGTTCTCAGATGTCCAGGCCAAGAGCTTTGATGCTGGACAGGAATGCGAGGCGAGTCTGGGGCTGGAGGAGAGTGTGGAGGCAGTGAGGCAGGCCGTGCAAGACCTGGGTCCCTTCGATGGGATCCTGGGCTTCAGTCAGGGAGCCGCCCTAGTGGCAATGCTCTGTGCACTGCAGGAGCAGGGCAAGCAGCCCCACTTTAAATTCCGCTTCGCAATTCTGGTGGCAGGCTTCCGTAGTGCATGTGCCCAGCATGGCAAGCTGTACGAGGCGCCGGCCCTCTCCCTGCCGTCCCTGCATGTTTTTGGGCAAACAGACCGCGTGATCCCAGAGACCAAGAGCCAAGAGCTGCTCTCGAGATTTAACCGCCCCCAGGTCCTGACTCACCCCGGAGGCCATTTTGTACCTGCAGCCTCAGCTCACAGGCAGATTTACCTGGATTTCCTGAAGAAGCTCCAGAACGAAGGAGAGATGGAGTGAAGTACAAAGTATAAAGCATGGATATGTGGCAGATAGTGATGAGTTATTGGCACACTTGTACATGATGGCTTTGTGGTGTGTGACTTCTCTGCATGATTGATTACACAGTACAGGCTGTCGCTTAATCCAACACAAGTGTATGATGGATGCAGATGTGGCCTGTGAACCAGCTAGGAATTCTTGTCTGTGACAATCTGTTTCCTTCACTGATAAACCATTTAATTCATATTGTATTCTCCAGGTTTTTGTTTTTTCTTTCGTTCTTAAAACGGTCGGACACCCATAAATGAGGATTTTTATACTCCTTTATACAAAGATGGATTTGTAGTTTGGTCAGTCCTCAAAATAATATGTCACCGCTAATCCAATATTTGTAACCCCAGTTGTAAATAACGCTTAGTTTCCACTAGGTGGGGATATTGTAAAGACTAAAGCAGCGACTGATTTAATTGGTGATACAGCTCACGGTGCTTCTTACCGGATCAAAGTATTACCCGGTGTTCTGTGTCAGCAAGTGAATGTGTCTCCGGAGGGAGATGGGTACGTGAATCACATCTCAGACTATAACCTGATGTGCAGGGAATTATGGTTCCTCTTTCTCTGTCCCGCTCCTGCCTGCAGAAGAAGGGAGTTTGATGTGTTTCTCCTTCCGATAGGTGTCCTCGTACACCCCTAAATCGCCTCACCATCTGTGTTTCACACCTTTGCTTTTTCCTTCTGCACTGATAGGACTCAAATGTTCCGATTTTAAAAGCCCCTGTTCAGTTCCAATGGCAGTGGAATGAGCATTCAATGAAATAAATGAGTCAAATAAGCGGAAAAATCACATAAAATAGAAATATTTAATCGCTCGTGTGGAGTTGGCGTGTTCCGCCGCTGCCTGTCTGTGTGGAGTTGGCGTGTTCCGCCGGTGCCTGTCTGTGTGGAGTTGGCGTGTTCCGCCGCTGTTTGTCTGTGTGGAGTTGGCGTGTTCCGCCGCTGCCTGTCTGTGTGGAGTTGGCGTGTTCCGCCGCTGTCTGTCTGTGTGGAGTTGGCGTGTTCCGCCGCTGCCTGTCTGTGTGGAGTTGGCGTGTTCCGCCGCTGCCTGTCTGTGTGGAGTTGGCGTGTTCCGCCGCTGCCTGTCTGTGTGGAGTTGGCGTGTTCCGCCGCTGCCTGTGTGAGATTCCTCTGGGTGTCCCCATTTCTTCTTGCAATACCTAAACATGTAGTTTTGGGAAATTGGGAGGGGTCACTGAATAGCCTGTAATGTACGTGTGTGTGCCCTACGTCGTCCTGACCCACACATCCCACACAGGGTGTCCCCGCCTCGTGTTTTGTGCTTCCTAACCCACCGTGACAGCGTACTGGGCGGTTCAGTGGATGTTTTAATGCCAATCCATATGGCTTACAAAGTTGGCTTTCCTTTGTTGTACCAGACATTTTGTCTAAAGTGAACAGTAAGAAATATGACAGAATCAGTCGGCCTTTTTCAGTCTGATGCTTCAGTTCGTAACTGTACTGAGTCAGTCAGTCGTGGCTTTTTTAGCTCTAGCTCTGACATATTATGGGTTAAACTGGTTCCAATAAGCATCACTATATGAATAATGGGTCTAACCAGTGCATTTATGTGTCCATGTCCCTCTTTGCGTCGGCCAGGCTGTGTGGACGTCTCCATCGCCTCGGTGTGTGTGTGTGTGTGTGTGTGTGTGCGTGTGCTCACCCGCCTGCATGTGCGCGTCCTGAGCACCCCTTCAGGGTGACTGGTGAGGCGGGGGTGGGCTGTATCTGGCACTCTTTGTGTTGCTAAATCACATGAGTCACACCTCCGCGGTCCACTCCGCCCTCGCTCCATCTTTCCGTGAGTCCAGCTCAGGGTCGGGTTCTGACAGTCGTCCCGGCCACAAAGACTTTCCCTCTCCTCTGCAGCTCCATTCTCTACTTCTCTGTGCTTCTTTTATTTTCCACTTGCTGCCATAGCCATCATCCGTCCATCTCTCACTTCTCCCTCTGACGTGGCTAATTCCTGCCTTTCTTTCCCCACCACTCATCCCTCCATCTCTTAGATCTCCTGAGTCATGCATGTGTTTCTTGGAGGAAAGAGTGCATGTGTTTTTGCTCCCTGCCAGTGTGTGTGTATGTGTGTGTGTGTGTGTGTGTGTGTGTGTGTGTGTGTGTGTGTGTGTGTGTGTGTGTGTGTGTGTTTTCTTTCTTTTTTCCTTGTGACTAATGCAGACCTCCTGCATCTAGAATTTGCTCAATCTTGATAGTACGCAGATGGTTAGACATTGGGAAGGGATGCAGGTATGGAATAGACAGTCTTTTCGGAGTGAACAGGAAATGGGCTTGTGGGCGTGTCTAAAACCACGACAGCTGATTTTATGATAGGCTAAGGTCTGAGATGGGAGGGGCATATATGGGGAGCTGTTATTCTTAAGCCAGCAAATGGTGTCTTTTGTCCATTATGTGGCGGATTTTATATCATAATGACCCGTGTAATGTCGCTCTGAATGTGATCCTGTACTTTTTTTCCTTTTGTATTTGTAATTTTTTTGCGATATTACAGTGTGGAAATGGCAGTGAGGTGCTTTACATCGAGGCATGAGATAAGGGTGCCGGAGTCCTTGGGTGGTTTGCTTTATACCTTTTTGGCCTGAAGGTTTCATTTAAAGGGTGTGTGTGTGTGTGTGTGTGTGTATGTGTGTGTGTGTGTGTGTGTGGGCCCACTCCAGACAGCAATATAATGAAACCAATCAGACCCACCACGCTCCCTCACCAAAGTTTAATATATCCCATAGTACAGCTGCACAGCTTGTGCTCTCAGAATGTGTCACCCTGTCCCCACTTGTAGTTCATTTTCACAAACTGAAATCAATTTTCATACAGTCTACTGTGAAATCTGGGGATTATGAGAATAATAAAAAATGTCCTGGACCTAATATTTCAGGGGCAGAACATCATCTGTCATACAAACAACCATTGAGGGCTCAGTATTTAAAATAGCCGACTGGGTGCTTCTGCTGTGCTGTGCCACTGTCCCTGTGTCGGGGGCCCTGAGGGGGGGAGGACCGGCAAGTGGGGCTGTTGGGTCTGCCGGAGCAAGGAAATGAAAAAGAAGAAATAAAAACAGCACGAAGTGTAGAAGGATGAGTCAAAGAGGTGGGAGGATAAAACAGAGATGGAAAGTAGGAGATGATTAAAGGACAAGAACGAAAGGGAGGAGAGAGAGAACTGGAGACAGATGGGACTGATAGATGGAGCCATCAGAGGCTTGCAGAGGCGGACGGGAACACCACATGCACCTTTTCTAGAAACTTCTTTGTGACAAGACTGCAGTAATAGCTGAGTCTGTGTCCAGGTGTGGGATGAAGGGCCAGCATAGTCTGGGCCACCAGCTGAGCTTAACTCTCTTTATTTCTCTGTTGTTTCACTCTCTGTGTGCCAGTCTGTCATGATGTCCAGCTGCACCAAAGAGAATAAAAGCAGGGCAGGATCTGATTGGTCCTGGGAGCCAGCAGTGCAGTGAGCTGTGGTATCGCCAGTGTCTCTCTACAGATAAGAGCCAGGTTATCAGATGTTACTTGAATTGTGTCGTTGTTATTATTGTGTTTATATTCATTAGCTGAGGGCCTCTCGCTGAAGGAGCATCCTGCTGTCTTCACATCTGCCAGCCTCCCCTGTCTTGCCGAAATACCACCCACGCTGGGCAGCGCCGGCATGCAGTGCCAATATGTCTCCGGTCTGCGTGACGGTTTGGGGCACTGTTTTGATCTGGCATCTTCAGCGTGCGGATGTTTGTAAGCCGAGACAGTGAGACACGTGCAGGTTGAGGAATGCAGTCAGAACTCGTCAGCAAGCTTGATCTTCATGGCTTTATTTAGCAGGCAGAAGTTACATAGTGCGGCGCGTCTGTAGAACATGCAGTGACTTGTATTATTTCCAGATTTATTATTAAAAATCCATCTATCCTTCCATTATTTATTCTAGTCAGTGTTTTTTTTATGGGGGGGGGTACCCAGTCCCAGCCAGCACAGGGCTGGGGGACACCCTGGGCTGGATGCCAGTCCATCACAGGGCTGGGGTACACCCTGGGCGGGATGCCAGTCCATCACAGGGCTGGGGGACACCCTTGGCGGGGTGCCAGTCCATCACAGGGCTGGGGTACACCCTGGGCGGGATGCCAGTCCATCACAGGGCTGGGGGACACCCTGGGCGGGGTGCCAGTCCATCACAGGGCTGGGGTACACCCTGGGCGGGATGCCAGTCCATCACAGGGCTGGGGGACACCCTGGGTGGGATGCCAGTACCTCACTGGGCACGGGGCTGGGGAACACCCTGGGCAGGATGCCAGTCCATCACCGGGCACGGGGCTGGGGTACACCCTGGACGGGATGCCAGTCCATCACAGGGCTGGGGGTTCACCGTGGGCAGGATGCCAGTCCATCACAGGGTTGGGATACAACCTAGACTGGATGCCAGTCCATCACAGGGTTGGGATACAACCTGGACTGGATGCCAGTCCATCACAGGGCTGGGGGACACCCTGGGCGGGATGCCAGTCCATCACAGGGCTGGGGTTCACTTTGGGTGGGATGCCAGTCCATCACAGGGCTGGGGGTACACTCTGAGCGGGATGCCAGTATCTCACCGGGCATGGGGCTGGGGAACACCCTGGGCGGAATGCTAGTCCATCAAAGAGCTGGGGGACACCGTGGACAGGATGCCAGTCCATCACAGGGTTGGGATACAACCTGGACTGGATGCCAGTCCATCACAGGGCTAGGGTTCACCCTGGGCAGGATGCCAGTCCATCACAGGGCTAGGGTTCACCCTGGGCAGGATGCCAGTCCATCACAGGGTTGGGATATAGCCTGGACGAGATGCCACTCCATCACATGGCACAAAGCTGGAGTACACCCTGGACGGGAAGCCAGTCCATCACAGGGTTGGGGTTCACCCTGGGCAGGATGCCAGTCCATCACAAGGCTGGGGTACACCCTGGATGGGATGCCAGTCCATCATAGGGTATGCACTCACACAGTCATACAATATGGGCAATTTAGAGACTAGTTAATCTAAGAAGACGACTGCAGGAGGAAGTCGGAATACCCATGTGACACGGGGAGGAAACAAGAAGCGCAGATGATATATGGCTGGGATGTAGGCTCCCCGGCACCCTGTCCAGGATAAAAGCACAAATGAATGGACACACATTATAACACTGTTTACTATACATTACTGAGCCCCACAAATCACTAAGAGGATGACAATCAGAACTACACCTCAACCAAGGATACTCCTCTGACGTCCCTTTCTGTCCATGGGGTAGGAAAGAGGAAAAATGACATATTGGAAACAGAAGAACAAGGAAGGCTTGGTGCTGGGGAGGGAGAGTAGCTCAGGCTGCTGGGGAGGAAGAGAGGTCCGGGGCGCTGCGGAGGGAGGGAGGCACAGTGTGGTGGGGAGAAAGGCCTGGAACACTGAAGAGGGAGAGAGGCATCAGGTGCTGGGAAGGGAATGAGGTCCGGGCACTGGGGAGAAAGGTCTGGAATGCTGGGGAGGGAGGCGCAGGGTACTGGCGAGGGAGAGAGGCTGGGGCCATTGGGAAAGGAATGAGGTCCGGGTGTTGGAGAGGGAGGTCTGGGGAGGCCACAGGTACTGGGGAGAAAGGTCTGGAATGCTGGGGAGGGACAGAGGCACGAGCACGGGGGAGGGAGGTCTGGAACACGGGAGGGACAGAGGTGTAGGCTCTGGAGAAGGAGGTCTGGAATGCTGGGGAGGGACGGAACCACAGGCACTGGGAAGGGAGGTTTGGAACGCTGGGGAAGAAGAGAGGGCCGCCAGCACTAGGGAGGGAGGTCTGGAATGCTGGGGAGGGACAGAGGCATGGGCACTGGGGAGGGTGGTGCGGGGGCACACGGTGGGAAAGAAGAGACACGCGGGCATTTCACATGACGCCGGGGTCTGAGTCGCCAGCCTCTCGCTGGCATCCTCACCAGCGGTCCAGACCTCCAGTGCCCGCGTGTCTCTTCTTTCCCACCGTGTGGGAGTGAATGTGGCCCCTCTCGGACAGGGACGGCTCCCAGCTGAGCGTCAAAGGCACATACTTCTTTTCACAGGTGACATCGCTAGCAGTCAGACGTTCTGATTGGCGTGATCAGCACAGCGTTTCCCCGCGATCACTTCATTCATAGCGGAGGCAAGTGGGAGTCACTGCATTGCCGGGATTTCACACACTGCGCTGGAAGGGCTTGTGCCACGGTGGGGGTCCATCTACCTGTTCACAGCTAATGGGGCGTGTTATGTGCAGTGTGCAGCAGGCACCAGGCCAGCACACCAGCCGAGAAAACATTACGCTTAGGCTCGATACCTGCACGATGGGTTGGTCTTATATGACCGGTCTGCTAACCTGTATAGGTCAGCTCATATCAGTAAAGACCATACTTACAAGTCACTATTGCAGTAATGCATTATGGGATATTGAAAAATAGCGTCATTGGAATTAAGATTTAATATTTTACCTAGAACAGTCATATGATGGAGAGCTCATATTACAGATGTGACTGCTTGTGAGTTTGTGAGCAACTCATCAATATTTCTTAAGAAATAATAAAAATAAGCTCTTTAAAGTATGTAAATTATTTTATATTGTCTCTGACCCTCCCCCCACCCCCCCCCCCACTCCCAAGAGTAGCAGTGCAACCCTACTGTTGCTGTGGATCCTGCCTCCTAGCGACCATGGCTGTAGACTGTTACTATGGTGCGGTTGCTACAGTAACAATCTAAAGCCACGGTCACCATGGAGACAGCAGGAAAGGCAGGTTGGTTGCAGAGCTGGGCGATCAGTCCGTCTGACTGATCTGTTTGCTGAGGCGCAGTCGACTTCAAAATGGGGATTTCAGGGAAGCGCTTTTTCTGCGCCCCCCCCAGGCTGACACTGAGCATTAGATGTCACCCACTGAATAACAGGCATGGCCAGGTGGGGTGCCATTGTCGGGACACTCGGTGGTTATGTTTCTAGTTTGGGAACTGACCGGATCTGGCCAGGGTCTGACCCAGGATTTGCCGGGAGGGGGCGGTCTGTGAGAGCACCTCCTCCCCCCCTTCAGGGTCCGGTCCTGCTCTTTGGTGCCTCAGGAAGTCCGCAGTGGCTTGCCAGGCGTCAGTAGCCATGACTGTAGACTGTTACTGTGCTTTCAAATAGTCTTAGCAGTAAGCAGTCTAGAGCCAAGGTGTTGATGCGCTGACCATTGTCATGGCGGCTTGGGAGACGGGCCACCAACTGCCTCAGACGTGCCACGAAGGCCGCGTCCCGATGACTGATACCCGCCTGGCTCCCGCGCTCCTCCCTTTGTTGACGGTGCTGTCTCTCAAACTCACACTGCGAGCCAGCATCACTGTCAAACAAAACGTCATTCACGTGAAAAGAAGCGCGAGCCGTGGTGACAGAGAAGCTTTGTTCCACGCTAACACTCCATTAGCAGCAGAACATGATCCAATTCCCTTGGTAACTGCCGGCTTCACGCCTGGACCCTACAGGCAGAGAACTGCAAGCCACACATGTTGTAGTTGTGCAGGTCACGGGGACCAGGCTCACTGTACTGCAGTGATGCACAGGGAAAATGGCAGAATGCTTTTCAGTGCCTTTGTCATCCATTGTACAGAAACTCCAACATGACATAGACGCCACAGAGGAACTCCATGCCACACCGAGATACAGCAAGTTAATCTCCATGGCTTTTACATTTTCAAGATGTCTGTCCAAGATGGCAGAGAAACAGCTGGTGGCGTGTGTTTGATGGGTCGTGATAAATCCTTACTGTCAAAACCAGGAGCAATCAGCCAGTTAAGAGAGATACATGGGATCCTGGGAAAATAGTGGAAGGTGGGGGGGGGGCTTTTGCACATTTTAAAACATCCGAGAAGGTATATTCCACAGCCAGGGGTGTATAGGAATGGGGGGAGGGGGGTGTAGCCCCCAATATTTAATTTGGCTTCATTCACCCCCCACCCAAAAAAATCAAACTTTTACATTATTGAATTATTAAGTTGTGCCCCCCTTCCCCAATATCAAACTCTCCTACTCCCTCGTCCACAGCTGCATTACAAAGATTTACTGTAAAATCAGATTTTTATGTCCAGCTTTGACTTTATTTAAACATCAGATGATTTCATGCACTACTGGTAAACAAGCCCCCAGCTTGTTCTTTAAACAGTGTTGACTCATGATCTCCTTCATTCTTTCATTTCCCAGATGTCCCTGAGCAGCATGTTTAAATTCAAAATGGGCTGCCCGGTAGAGGCAGTTTTCCTGTCCATATATTTGTTTCATTAGGAATCTACTTTCCCAGTAGCAAATGAACAACGTATTAGAAGGAGAATAGGGTGAGCAGCTACATGACCACAATTTTTCACCCGCAGTGAAAAAACAAAAAATACGGAAATGACGTTATTGTGTATGACGTCCCTTAACGCTTTTTTTAATCATTGGTAAAATTACCAAGCAGTCATCTGCATCCTCACAGCACTATCATTGCAAAAGCACTTACTGTCTTTTCAGCCCAAGTGACTATAAGTTATGTGGTAGCACATCTAAATTGCCGTACAAAGCAGGGCGGCTATATTTTATTAGCTGCAGCGAACTGGCTCTGAATTTCCAGATAGGTATAAACAAAACCTGCATAAATTGTACCGAACTGATATCAGAACATCTTTCGCCTGTTTAAATTAAGATTCCTTGTATTCAGTAATGCCATTTTGACGCAAGAGGCCGCTGTCCATGGTTCTGAACAGGAGACCTACTGGGTCCACGGGATTCGATTCCGGATGGACTTGTGTTCGTCGTCACCGGTTAAAAACATGTGAAATTATCGGAAAAGAGTGACAACGGTACTGACAAAATACTGTTTGTCATTATCATGCACGGATAAAATTGTTAATATTTTATATTTGAATCATAAGATCGGAGACTGCAAGTAAAAAAACTCATAAAGTTAAACACGTGACGTCACCTGCATATAATTAAAGCTAATTAGTGGCAATACATGTCCACATTCTCAAACTCATGTATCTTTTCGTCCCTGCCATTAAGATTGCAAGATTAGAAAACTATATATGGCTATTTCTTGTGGAGGTAGGGCAGTTCTACAGTGCGTTAATTTCAGATCCTTAACTGCTTATTACAAAGATTAAACGAAACGCCATTAACAGTTTTTAACTCGAAGAGACACCCAAGGAACATCTCACATGGCCCACGCATAACCCCCCCCCCCCCTCCGCCGCCCCACCCTTAGCAACCCCGGCACCCCGCGCGAACTTCGCAATGCGGTTGATGGATATGGGGACGCGAGTGAGGCCTGCCTCTTTAAGGGGATACAATGGGTGAGTGCAAATCGTCTGCATAGTGCGCAAGTATGACGCAAAACTGACTTCAGCCTCCGGGAACACGTGACTGAATTTCAATTCTTAAAAAGGGCAATTAACCTACATGGGATAAACAAGTTAAAATATATATACGAAACCTGACTCGGGGTTACAAAGAGAAAAGAACTACCGGTAGACAACTTCCCATGATAAGTGGAAAAGGAGGACAAAGGCAGAAGCCCATAATTAGACACATCCTGCTACGGAGCGCTACCGGAAGCGCGGTTAGGGGGATTTATTATAGATAGGTTTCCCAGTTGATAGCTCCGTGTCTGTTATCTTACTAAAAGGCGATTTCTATAGAAATGCAATTCTTCGGTTCTTAGTGGGATGAAAAGCAACAACTAGAGTCACGTTTTCATAGCGATATTTTAAGTATTATGGAATATACACAATTTTGTCGTATTTGCCTTTTGAATGACTACATAGGCTGACAGGTAGGGAGACAACCGCTGATTTTAGACGAGGCGACTTTAACGTTTACAAGTGAGTCTATGTCTTACTTTAATTTTTAGCAACGGGACAGTATGCGTTTCTTATGGAAATCATTCAGACAAGGCACGGATATGCACAGGAAAATACGCAGTCGATGTTCTGCTGGTATAAAGAGACATCCATGCTTTGTATCTCGCCGTTTGCTAACTAGAGACCGACTACAGCACTAATGTCATACGGGCAAACATTAAGCATCTGAAATTGTATGCGGGAAAAGGAATTTTAAAAATAATTTTAATTGTCATGCCAATTGTATAACAGTAGATCGATGTTAGGGTGGGGAAAATGTATGTCAGGGCAATAGTTGATTGCAGGTGCAATTTCGAGCCGGATTTAAAGGATTTGAAATGGAACTCTTAGGGCGGCGATTAATGGGGATGACAGTCGTGCTTTCAGAATCTTCAGTAAAATTACTTCTAAGTCGTTACGAAATTTTATTCGAATTTTAAAATTTTCATGCGTCATTCGTACAATTTCAAGCAGCGAATATAGTCTAAACTGGATCGTTTAAATGGAAGGAGGCTAAATTAAAATGAATCTGATATTGTCATTCTGTGACAGTATTAGCAGTATTGTCGCTGAACAATGTATTTTACCGCGAAAGGGGTTTCCTTAAAATGCCTTTATGCAATCCACTTAGTTGAAATTATAGTTCCCCGGAGAAATAACAAGTTTTACCAGAAACGGAGATTTTAGTAGATTTAATCCAGCTGCATAATTTTCCAATATTTAGGCTACACGCCGGTTGGCGACTTTGACACATATTAATATAATTTTTATTTTTAATAGCTACTGGATGGAATAACTGAAGATTACAGATACCTACGATTGCCACGTGCTCTACGATCTTCAAAGGTTCCAGCAACATTGACCTTTGAGCGGCACTCTCGGCCATTATCAAACTAAGCAAGATTTTCATTTTTTTTACATCTAGCGATTTAATATACAGAGTGAATACCTCGCTAAGGAATTCAAACCTGAGCCTTAAAATGCTAAATACGTTCTTCACACAAGGCTCTTCCCTCATTTTCTAAACCGGCCGCTTCCCATGTGCGCCAAAGTGAGTCACACTGCAGTAACTCTGAGGTCTTCCGCAATCCCCCGTATTCCCATGAAATGGCACGCAGCACAAAAATAAGCATCTTTCTATTTAGAACAGGTCACTGCATCTATGCAAATATTGCATATTTTAACATATTAATATGCTAACCTATGACCATATATCACACATCGTATGTTGTAAATAACGTCACACTGACGAAATAGTAATTGGCTTGAAGAATAAAAATAAAATTAACGCCATAGGAACTTACCTCCGTTTCCTTTTGAGTTCCAGAGAAGAGAAATATGCTGTTTCTCTTTGCAAGAAACAGTGACACTATTCGTATTATTTCGGTTAAGAAAAATAGATATTATAGATATTGTGTTATAACCAGAGAATCGTCGCAGCACTATTGTATATTCTGGCTTTGCTTCCCGGGTTCTACCTCTATTTTATCCTCGCGTCTCTATATCTGCCTTGTGGAAACTTGAGAATTTGAGACAGTTTCCAATTGCAAGCTTTTTATAGAGATCCTGTACTACTAGTAAGCGGTATGGGAGGGGGGCTCATTCACGAAAAGCATCGCCGAGCTGTACGTGGCCTTCTACGTCACAGAGGAATTTTAGTCGACTGAAGACGATGCTATTAATAATGCCAGGGTTCCTAGCGGAGAAAAGGGAGACGGAACATGCGCCAGTAACACATTGTTAAAAACACAGACAGATGTAAAGAACAACTTAATTCAGTCAGTTACTTGTAATTATTTTAATCGACTGAATGATATGTTTACCTATTTTTGCCTGCCAAAATAATTTTACATAATTTTGCATTTACATTATTCAATCAAATTTAAAAAATTAAAAATAAAATGCAGCATATACGCTCAAACTCTGTCAGGTGCTGTCCGAATTTTCAATTTTGTCACAATCAATCGGAAATCTAATATAAAACTACTCTTTGAAAATCATACAAATACAGTCTGGTTATTTATTGGCCTGCGTCCTCGGAGATTAGGGGAAAGCCTTAATCCTGGATTTTCGCGCACAACAAAATGTCTATATTCGTCTGGTTTATAAGTGGCAAATCGTCAGCGGATTAACACAGAATGGCGATTTGGGGGGTTAGGGTGGTGGTACGCATTCACTCCCATCCATACGTCAGACTGAGAACGCGCACGCTGTCTTTTCATAAGTGGAACAGTAATGCGCAAGGAGGGCACTTAATGCGACCTAAATGAGTAAGAAAACGAATAACGTGTTCATTACGCGCAAGCTTCAAATTCGCCAGCAGAAGCCTGTAGTGAGACGAGAGATAACGATTCATAACGATTATCTGTCAGTCATACAGATATCTTCGTTGTTATCCTGCTGCTATCCGTCAGGAAACCGTTTGTTATGCAGCACATTCTGGACAGGATGCCATTCCATCGCAAGGCTCACACATGCACCGATGGGAGACTGGCTTCGCGTCTTGAACTGCAAAATCGTGCAGCATGTGTATGGAGAACATGCACGTAGGAGTAGGATTCGAACCCCCAACCCCGGATACGTGAGGCAACTTGAGACACAGTACCGCCCTTTAGTTAAAATGAGGTGCTATTCTATAGATTTTTAACAGAAGTACCATAATGCACACATATAATTTAAAAATTCATGGTGTTCAGTACGTGCGCCTTGGAGATAGATGATGCCGACAGAAAGAAGAGCAGAGCAGCCGACGGGATAGTTCATTGTCTCCTGGTAGCATATATAACGTCACTTTTTCCATAAACTTCTGCAAACGTTCCGCGACATGTATTAAAATATAAATATGGTTATCTGTCACGCATGACTCACCCTGAAACAGTAAATGTACATTACGTACACTATATATATTATAGAAGGCTAGTTCATATGTGTCTGAAGGAAATGTGAGAGTTAGTCTAGAAGCTTCTTCACTCTGTATTACAAATCTCCCTAGATGAGTTACAAATGGCCAAAGGGATCGGTGCAAGATATTCATCCAGTTTGGAGTCTGCTTCAAAATGTGACGAAGAGCTGTTTTTACTGGGGTCCCCTCGGCCAGGCCAAAGAACCTATTTCGATTCACATCCTGCAGTAGGCAGAATATATCGATATAACTGTATAAATTGTATAATCATATGTAAAAGGAAATGACCAACAAAAGTTGGAAATCCCTCCTCAGTCGGCGTCCTCTCGATTCGTTTGGGCGGTACTTCCGGAACTGGGGACTATTCGCTTTTAATTGGTGTTTTTAAACGTATTCGAACACATTTATTTGTCAGTAAGTCTTGCCGTTTTCCATGGAGCCCCCTCCAAAAAAAATAAGTAACTTCACCGATTTAAAAAAAATCACACTGGTAAACTACATATTGCAAAAGAACGTGCACACAGTCTAACATACTGTGACTCTTTGGATGTATGTTTTGTTTTTTGTTTCTAAGTAAAAATGTTGACTTAAACAGGCTTTCTGTCACATTGTGCTAGGTTCTGTGTGAGGACGTAGACTCGGGTACGCACAGTCCAGGCACCTCCCCGCCAATACCGTGGTGATAGTGTGTGTTTTGGAGGCTGGGGGGTTCAGGGCTGATTTGGTCCTCACCGATGCCGAAACCAAACGTATGCCCTTGGTTATGGGGGTCTGCCCAGATACCTCTGTTCTTTGGCTTCCCTTCTTTCTGATGGGTCTCCATGCAGGAATTGCATGTTACAGTAATCTATCTTCTCTGAGTGCAAGTTAGAACAAAGCAAATATAACATCCATTTAGACAGGGAATAAGAAAATTCGTAAATATAAGCTTGCAATAATGGCTGTGTCAGTCCATGTAGTCAGGTCTGTGAAGTCCGAATCAGATTAAGGTTAATAGGCCACGCAAAATACATGTTCTGCCACAGGAAAGTTTGTACCTGCTACAAATTCATTTAGTGTCATTCTACACCATGGATGCACGTTTATGATCTTTGCGTAAATGATGGAGGCATTATGCTTTTGAAAAAAAAAGCATAAATTTCACAAATTTACTGCAGGCTGCAGAATATGAGTCTTAAAGATTCTTTAAGGCAGGGAAAAGCCGGCTGTCTTTGCAGGCCCGTGTGTCATGAACAGTCTCCGATTTCAACGCAATTCCTTAGAGGAGACTTTTGAATCACAAATGTATTTTTATAGCATTACAGCTCAGATCTGCAGCTACGTACATCACACATTATATGATGAGAGGAGGTTTGTTTTACTGTCGCTGGCGTAAACATTTACCTCAGAAATAAAAGATAGAACAGAATTTAGCAGGGGCAGTGTGTAGGTGCAGCTTCAGACTGCCGGTATTTCTCTCCCGGGTATTTTTTTCTGAATGTTACCAGTTTTAGAAAAGACACCGCACGTGTTCCGCTCCTGGTCTCTGGGAAAATGCGGAACAAGAAATGAGCTGAATGTCTGAGTGCGTGTGCAAGCTGACTGATTCATGCATGCAGAAATGCACATGTGCTTCACACTCTGAGCAAAAGATGGTGACTGTAGTTCTCAGTGTGTACTGGGGCAGGAGAGAGTGGATTTTCTACAGTAAATATACCACCCCCACCGCAAGCATGCAAACACACACTCACAGCTGTAATTATAGACAGCGTGCACTGAGTAACAATAGTGATGAATCACCATTCCACGCCACTGAGCTGCTGCTGTGAAATTACGAACATCTATCCTTCGTTCTTTCTTTCCGTCCTTCCTTTACTCTCTCTCCCTCCCTCTCACTCCGTCCCTCTCACTTCCGCCCACCCTATCCACCCACTCCCTCCCTCTCGGACACAGTCATCCCTGCGCCTTGCCACCTCTCCTTCTCTCTGTCAGCGGTAGCCTTGGCTCTCAGATCTCACTTGTTCTGCATTGTTTTCAACCCCCCCCCCCCCAGCACTGCCACCACCCCACATCTCTCCTGCACACCCCTCCTGTTTACAAAACCAACACAAGTCCATCTGGAATGCTTTCATTATATAAATCCAATGATGTTCCTTTGAATCGCATTAATCATTAAACGGTAATGATTAATGTTTCTACGCTGCAACTGAGTGTGTCTGAATCAGTCTCTTGTCAGTATTTCATCTTCAAAATTAATTTACAATGTGTATTTTATTTTGATTCAGTTTTACGTCACCTACATTTTGTCAGTGGGTGACAGGGAAACGTTTCTACATCGCTGTTCCTTGTTTTTCCCGCCCCTGTGCTTGGAGCGATCAGTTTGATAAAAAGACTCCTCTGTCTCCACACCTTCTTCTCTGACTCATGCATATTTCCCAGCATGCCCCTTGGAGAAGGTAGGTGCGGCCCTGGTACAGGGAGTGGGTGTTTGCCGTGATCGTGGAGACCAGCAGACCTCGTATGAGCTGCTTTCACACATGCGTGTAATACCAGGGGCAGCCTCATCAGCTGGCATTAAGACAGAAGATGATCAATGCCTATTCTTATGGTGCCCACTCAGGACTACTAACCTTTAAAAGGTGCTTAGAATTACGGAAACTTTTGAAAAGCTCAATTAACACAGAGAGATGAGGGTAATTTTGCGGAGATTAGTCACTTTCTTTGGCAATTGTATTTAGTCTCATCCAATGAACAGCTTTGAAGAGTGTTGTGTGTGTTTATGCATTGCGGACCCCTTCGTGGTTAAAACATCATTTCTTACATTTGCTGGCTCTTGCTGGTCTTTTTATGCTCCTCTCAGCCCAGCATTCACCTTCATCCCCTCACTCGCTTTGCTCTTTCTGAATTTGATTCACAGTGATTCATGCTTGAATGTGCTACATAGCTGTAAGGATTTCCCTGGGACCTCCCAGGGGGAGTGCTTGTGACGCTCTGGGACGATTCCCTGCATGTCGACTGACAGACAAAAGGAACCAGGGCTTGGACCCTCTGCTGCTCCCAACTGACCGCCCCCGCCGGACGATGGCTGCCCACCCCACTTATCTGATCCATACCCTGCCAGTCCTCTCAGGCAGACGCTTCACCCCTGCTGTCGTCATCTCTTTCTTCGCCTCCGCCTCTGCCGTCATTGGTCCCAGAACTGCTGCCTCCAACTCAGACAGTGTGCTACCACCAGGCAATGCCACCATGACCTTGCCTTTTGTGTCTCCCTGTGACCAACGCGAGAGGCTTAACTGGTGTCAATCTGGCCAGTCGGCCAATCAACAGGAAGCAGCAGCCGGCTGTGATGCACCGTCTGGCAATATTTTCCCTCCTGCCCACATGTTGTGTTTGGACCTTTAACTGAGTGCATCAGTGGATTTTAAAAGCGCAGCTTAAGAGCGAGCCTGCATTGGAGTCTGAGTGCTGACGAGGGGGCTCCCCCCTCCTCACAAAGCACTTCTCAGCCTTGCCTTCGCCTCTCCATCAGGAGTTGGTGCACTGCTCTTACTCCTGACTGGGGTGGGTTGTACAAACTAACGAGCGGCCCGTTGATAAAACATCATCTTTCAGGCACTGTTCTGGCCAGCTCTGCCTCGGCAGCCTTCACTGCCTCTGCAGATTTTGCTGCCTCGGCAGCCCTCCTTGTCTCTATGCTCCTTGTCTCTGCAGATCTCGCTGCCTCTGCTGCCCTCACTGCCTCTGTAGATCTCCCTGTCTCTGCAGATCTCGCTGCCTCTGAAGCCTTCACTGTCTCTGCAGCCCTCACTGCCTCTGCAGATCTCCCTGTCTCTGCAGATCTCCGTCTCTGCAGATCTCGCTGCCTCTGAAGCCCTCACAGTCTCTGCAGCCCTCACTGCCTCTGCAGATCTCCCTGTCTCTGCAGATCTCGCTGCCTCTGCAGCCCTCACTGCCTCTGCAGAACTTGCTGCCTCGGCAGCCCTCCTTGTCTCTATGCTCCTTGTCTCTGCAGATCTCGCTGCCTCTGCTGCCCTCACTGCCTCTGCAGATCTCCCTGTCTCTGCAGATTTCGCTGCCTCTGCAGCACTCACTGCCTCTGCAGATCTCCCTGTCTCTCCAGATTTCACTCTCTCAGTAGCCCTCACTGCCTCTGCAGCCCTCACCCCCTCTGCAGATCTCGCTGCCTCGGCAGCCCTCACTGCTTCTGCAGATCTCCCTGCCTCTCCTCTACACTGTAAAATCACTCCCGTCAGATAAAAGATCAGATACTCTTTTTTTTTTTTAACTCCCCTTACTGGCATTTTCTGTGACCCCTATTTTGTGATTGGCTGTTCCCATTCGTCTTTCTTTCTGTGTCTATAGCTCCCCTGCTGCGTTCTCTCTTATAAAACGAATATATTGTTATTGTTTTCCGTTCCCATCTCCCATCTATCTGCCACTCTGCACCCATCCACCATTGTCTCGTGGTCTCTTTCCCCATTACCTGTCCAACTAATGTCTGCCAGCATGCTGCAAAGGCATCCTGGATGAGGTGGAGGGTTTTCTGTGGGAAAGTTAGCTGGGGGGGGGGAGGGGGGTAGGTGGCCTCAAAGGACTCAGAATATACCTGCTGAACCATCCTGCCTACTTATCTGCATTCCAAGTCCTGCCCCCCCCCCATCTCCTAATAACACCCTCCCTCTTGTTAGCAACAGACAGGAATCCAGTGATGATGCACGTCATCCTTTTTAGGCTTTTCATTGGCTAAACGTGCTCCTACAAATATAGGGCCTATTTTGGTTATTGCCTGTTTGTTTTACCTAGTCAGTGACTGCATTGTTTTACAGATAGCTGACAGATATTGCTGATACTACCAAGATTTGTGGGATTCCTTTCAACAGAGAACAAATGACCAGTTAATTGATAAAGCGAATGAGGAATTAATGGATCTCCTCTCATTCTGTCAACGGCTCACTTCTTAGATAGAGCGTCTCTGCCCAGGTACTTCCCTGCGTCCTCAAAGCTCTGTCAGCACCTGCAGGTGCAATTGCAGCCTTTAGATGTGCAGCTGAAGGGAATCTTGGAAACATCTATTTTCTGACTCAGAGAGAACTTCTGCTGACTGACTACAGTGATGCAGAATTTCAACTCCGTCCAGTACAGACCTTTACTTAATAAGAATCTTATTTTTAATTTTTTTTTGCATTTAAAAACTTCACTGTTAGTTGCAGCTCAGATACACAGTGCTGGAAGAACTGTCATTGCTTATAGGTTGTATTTCATAACTGTGACTCTTGCTGCCTCCCATTCTGAAGACATCCTGTCACTTTTGACAAAAAATACTGGAAATAAAATGCATGCAGTCAAGACATTACATAAATCTATTATCCTTGTAAGAAGAGATGGATCGATGGACGGACAGACAGGCCTATCGCACCTTGAGTTTGGTCCCTGTCAAGATCTGCACATTTCTGCCATCTACTGGTTAAATATAAACGCATAAAAATAAACAAGAAAATCACGCTTATTTTTTTAAACAATGATCATTAATCCGATGTTCTCTACAAAAATATATTAAAACAAATGCATATTAGTAAAAGGGATCAATGTGTGAACATATACCATGTATCCCATCTATTCCTTTACACCGTTACCCCTCTTTTATTTTTTATACACAGTATCGTTACACCCCCCCCCCTCCCGGGCAAATCACTGTTTCCCACACACACACTACATGAGTCACTGAGATGAGTCACACACACATACACCACAGACAGTCTTGTATTATGTGCCCTAACTAACCTTGAAAGAAAATGCCAGTTCTTCTAAACTGCAATATCTTCCTTTCACCTTTCCAAATAATGACGTCCTTTATGCCGCCATCTGAGGCTAGATGTCACACATTCACTACCTCAGAATGATTTTTAAAAATTTGTATATTACAATTAATCCCGTAGCATCATTCTTTTGCCTTGTAATGAATTTGGTGTGTTTGGTGTCTTGACCCAGTGATGTTTTGTTCTATCTTAATATATGGATGTTTTTAAAAAAACATCCTGTTTCAAATGCAACATAATATTCAAACCACTTCAGGCATATCTGTCCCAGTATTATCCTTTTATCTGATTTTATACCATTCAATCACATTTTGTTTAACTTATTGGTCCTGTCAATCACATAATCATTTTGTGGGTATGAACTATTAATGGTTTTGGTCAATTAACTTTAACCGAATTAAGTAGAGTAACGATGCACAGAAACATACTGGTGGTTGAACAGTTCAGTGTGATTCTGTTACCTATGCTAAATATACACTGTCAGAAAAAAGGCACAGGCCTGGTACAGTTTTGTTCCCAAAACCACAAACAGCATCAATGTACCTTCCTAGGTACAAAAAAGTTCCTCAGTCCATTTATGTACCTTAAAAGGTACATTTACCTACAGCTATAGGGTACAATTGCCAGACCTTTGAGGGTGCAGCCCCAGTGACAAATAATTAATTGTGCTTTTTCTGACAGCGTATAGCCTAAGCAAGTATCCACTTAAGATACCTAAACAGTTATTTCAGTAAGTTACATTTTATTTACTTATCAGACTCTTTTATTCAAAGTAATGACATTTTTTGAGAGAGCATTGTTAGACAACAATAGGCGTTAAGGACCTTGCTTAAGGGCCCAATGGTGACATCACTCTGCCACCCCTGGGATCTGACCTTCCCATCAAAGGTACAGACACCCACTGAGTCGTACACCACTCCCCAAGTTACCTTTCAATCACACAGTTTCATTGTCTGCAAATTTATATGTTTCTGTGAATTAATATTTATTAATAAAATTAAATGCATACCATTAAATTCAAAGCATTAAAAAGAATGACGGTAAACTTGGATACTTCCTCTATAACTTTATCAATAGTTGCATCTTTTCTACAACCATTAGCAAATACAGCATACGCCAAGGTAAATGCGTGATAAATCCTACATGATAATCGACGTATTTTATGAGTAAAATGATGCAAAGTAAAGAAATACAGTGCAAGGTAGTAAGTGCTCGTGCCGCTGTGCTATTTTCAAACGCGCAGTCACTTCGGCTCACGAGGGCGCGCGTGCGGTGTTTTGGCCTCGCGCCGCCGCCGTTTGTTTGGGTTCGATGGTGAAGATGGCGGACGAGCTCGACAGAGTGCGGATCTCAGCCGCGGAGCTTCGAGCCACGGTGACCAGCCTGACTGACAACGGGCAGAACCACGGAGCGGGAGAGTCCACGGGTGAGGAGCTGCTGCCTGGTCCATTGGAATAAGGCGCGGGAAGTGACTCCTCGGACAGTTTGAGCGGCTCAGGTTGTTCAGGCAACTTAGCGTGATTGCTAAGTGAGTTAGCATTGATGGTGGAGGTGTGGGGAAGTGAACAAAGTAAGCAAAGTAAGCCTTTCCCCAGTGTGTCGGTATAATTGAGCGAATTGACCTCCCCACCCATCGTGTAGAGAGAGGGCCACGGAAAGGTTCTGCTGAACCGGGAAAACTGGGCGGTGATGCGAACGGTCCCCCTACGTCCACCTTTCCTGACAGGCCGAAAGCATCCGGGCGCCAACTTCGTGGTTTTCAAATACCCGGCGCTTTGCTGTGTAGCCGTGAAAAAGAGACTTCGTCACTATTTACAGAACAGCTCATTCATTTAAACAATAGTTTAATAACACTGGTTACGCTGTATTTTTACATGAGTAACGCTAACTCACCATATCGTATTGACATGCGTTTAAGCATAGCTTAGCTAGCCTAACGTAACCTAAGCAGCGAGACGGCAGGCAGTTCATTTTACACCCGGGACATAACGGTGGCGTTGGCAGAAGAGTGACGTAAGCAGTGTTTGTAAAATTTTTGTAAACTACTCGTTGACTTTAAAAAGGCTGATTTTTTTCTCATTCCGCAAGTCAGTGCACCCCCTTGTTTTCTCTCATGTTGAGTTTAATGCAGTGCATTTTTCTTAATCGAAATCCAAGTAACATCAGCACCACTTGGGTTCAGTGTAGAAAAAGTTTCTTTTTAAGCTGAGTTTATGTAGCAGAGAGATGGGTGTTTTTACTTCTTTTTATCCATCTGAAAGCCACATTTAAATTACATTTAAGACGAGAAAAAATTTTGTTTACTTTATTTTGCTAGTATTTGAGCTTTCCTCTTTAAGAAACCCTGAAAGTGCTTTTTTGTGCATAGCAGTTTGCTTCATTGTATTTCATAATTCAAAGAAAAGGAACGAGCTTTAGTTTGGTTTGAATAATATTCAGTGTGAAGCATATAGCTGGACAGACATCTTTAGGGAGGCACCGAGGAAGCAGTTTAAGCTTTTCATGTAATGTGTTTTTGACAGCTGGGTGAGTCACTGTACAATTTTGGTTTGTTTCGGTGCTCATTTGCCTGCTCAGTGGGTGAAGGTGTAAGCTGTGCAGTATATGAATCGCTTGCCCAGCATCCTCCCCTCTCATCCTGTGCCCCCATTTGTATCGTCATTAGCGTAACAGGTTAGTAGGGATGAATGTTTCATTTCAGTTCCACACTGGCCTGACGTGTGAGTGTGGTGCTGTGCCTTTGACTATGCCTGTGCTGTCTTGTCTCTCCTTAGAATTTGGCCACCTGTATTTATTACAGGAAAGCAGATGGTGTCTGGTCAATTTTTGTCAAAAGTGACTATAGCCTAGAGCTGCTTTAGACATGCCGCGACATTTAAGCACGCTAAAATAAAACTTAAATTTCCATAGTATCCTGTGGTTTTCCACCTAACTGTGGAGAATATTGAAATGCAAATACTTTTCTCAAATGGGATAGTATATAGTGCCCTGCAGTGGGTTGGTGCACCATCCTGGGCTGTTCCCTGACTTGCGCCTGTTGTGTCTGGGATAAGCTCTGGACCCCCGCTTCACCCTGAATAAGATAAGCGGTTACAGAAGATAGATGCAGTGTTTCCACTAGCATTATAATAGGGGGGCACCTCCCGCCCCCTGTTGAAGATCAGGATAATATTTTTTTGTTTTATTTTCTATATATCGCTAGATCACAACACAAGTCATGTAAGGTTACCTTTCCTCTAGAGCAGGTCTATACATTGTCCTTTTATTAAACAAACTAAATAGCCTTATGTTATTTATCTTATTTACACAACAGCTTGTCATTTTTGTCTCTACATGGTCGCGCATTTACAATTTTCCCTCTGCTCTCTGTATCGCGTGTGGCGGAGTTCCGCCTCGATGCGTGCGCAGACATGTGCACGCACACAGGTGAGCACACTCCCACCAGTGGATAGAGAGCGCATGTGTATATATATATATATATATATATATATATATATATATATATATATGTGTATATATATATATGTGTGTATATATATATATATATATATATATATATATATGTATGTATGTATATGTGTGTGTGTATGTATGTATATGTGTGTGTGTATATATAATATATATCTATATATATCTATATAATAAAAGAAATGTTCTGATGTTTAGTTCAGTTATATTGACTGCTGTCATTAAAAGAAACACATGAACACCGTGAATCCTGTCGGTGTCTGTCTGCCTCTGCCCCCTCCCCCAAAGCTGTAAGCCTAGAGGAAACACTGAGATGGATTGGACAGTATATAGTAGTTGTTTTTAAGGACATGGAATATGTCAGTTCACATCTAATAGGAGCTTGTTATAAAATACTTAGGCATGGGACCTAACCTATGTATCCCCAGTAAAATATCCAGCTGTATGAGTAACTTTGAATAAAAATGTCAGCTAAGCTGTTGAATTCATATTTTGCTGCCTGCTCACTCCTCAGATGCATCTGAGGGGAACCCCAGTCAGCGGTCCTTTGAGGGCAAGAGACCTGATATCCAGCTGTACCGGCCACGCATGGGCCAGGCTAGGCGCTGCCAAGATACCCCCACGTGCAGCGCTGACAAGGAGAGAGATGTTCAGGAGGACAGGCCCTCAGAACATCAAGGCTGTCCTGGGAAGGAGGCGGAGGCAGAACAGGATGTCTCATCAGTTCAGCACGTGGAAATGGAAACAGAGTCTGCACTAGAGGGAGATCAAAATGTAGCTACGCTAAAGATCCCAGACAGTGCATTAAGTGATGGAGATTGTGGGAGTCTAAGTGATGGTATTTCTCATGTCGCTGTCTCTAGTAGCCTTCCTGCTGGCTCTAAGCATTACCCTGAAAGCAAATGCAGAAATGACAGTGAGTTTGTGTCATCGAAAAGTATTAATCACTGTGTGGATCCTGGCTGTCAACTGGACACCTCCTATTGTGCCAGTCCTGCTGGCACTGACACTAGCAGCCTCTCTGGGGAACCACCAAAACAACCCCAGGTGACAAATTCAAGGGTTTTGGCTTCCACTTTGTACTGTGGTTCCACTTCACCGAAACCAGCGCGGCGAATTCGCAAACCTGACCGTGAGATATACCAGCCTCGGGCGGGAAGGTTGCAGCAGCAGCAAGGCACTAAAGAAATGGCTTTGAGCAAAGAGCCAGAGAAAACTGAAACAGGAGAGGAACCTAAGAAGAGCTCTCACCCCGAGGGGCACAGCCGTGAAGGTGTGAAGGACTCAGCCTTGATCAAAGAGCCAGAGAGATCTGGACCTGGTGAGGAAGAACCCAAGAAGAAGAGTAAAAGCAGGAGAGAAGTTGGCTGCACACCTACAGATGTCAGTATCGCGGTGGACCATCTGACCGGCAGTTTGGAAAGCATGAAGGTGTCAGAGACAGGAGGTAATGAGGCCAAGAAGGCAGGGAAGAGAGGGGGAGAGGAGGACAACGTGGGGAGCAGTAGGCGGAAGACGGGTGAGGGGAGGCGAAGCCGAGCCGGAGGGGGGGGAGGTGAAGGAGGCAATGGAGGCTGTTTAGGAGAAGCTGGCAGAAAGGGGGTTGAGAAAAAAGAGAAGGGAAGTCGGAGGAGTAAAGGGAGGGACCGAGAGGGAGATAAAGATCTGAAAAAGAGGGGGAAGGAAGTGGAGGGCAGAAAGGAAATGGAACCTGATGACGGAAAGGGAAAAGGCAGAGAGGGAGATGTGATTGGAGACAGTGGAAGGGTGAAAAGCAGAGCAAAAGATGGGGGGAAGGATGGCGACAGAGAGCGGCTAAAAGACGCAGAGAGAGAGCGAGGCCAAGATGGGAGTGGGAGGATCCCGCTTGGGGGAGGCAGTAGGGCTGGTCAAGTTTCCAAGCGTTATTCCAAGTCGGGCAAACGTTGCCCCAGGAACAGAACCTGTAGCACCAGTTCAGCCAGCAGTGGAACCAGTATGGATGGGCCAGGCAAGGAGGCCAGACGAAGAGGTCATCTGGCAATGTCACGAGATCAGGGCGAGGTCAAGGGCAGAGAGAGGCTGGACTGGAGTGGCAAGCAGCAGCAGCAGCGGGATAACATCAGCAGAGGTTTTTCCTCTACGGATTCCCTGGACGAGACTGAGACTGGGCATAATGTCAGGGGGAGGAGGCTAAGAGACAGTGACAGGCACAGGGAGGACCCCTGGAGTCCTGATAGGAGGCTTGGTGTGAACAGAAGAGGTAGCAGAGGAGGTGCTGGAGGACAGAGTGAAGGTGTTCAGAGGTCACTTCTTGTCCCACCGCCTGATCCTCCCCAGTCCATCGCAACAGCTGGTGACGACCTGTCCAGGAGACAGGAGGGAGGGAGCAGAGGGAGGGGGAGGGGTATTCTTGTCCTCCCTACTCGTACTGACCTTACCATGCCCCCAGAGTCTAGCCCCAGGCAGCTGACTGGAGTAGGGAGAGGGTCAGCAGGTCCTGGGCGTGGAAGAGGAGGCCGGGGTGGAGCCACCAGGAGACTGTGGGATCCAAATAACCCCGATCAGAAACCAGCTCTGGTGCACAGTCATCAGTCTCAGCATGTGGGCCTAAAGCAGTCGCTGCACCTACAACAGCAAGGTCAAGGCAGCTTTGGTCAGCTGCACTTTCTGGACACAGATGATGAAATTGCAGGAAGTCCCCCTGTTCACCAAGGGGAGCTCTATCATGGCTATCATACTTCCCAGCAAAATGCAACAATGGCCTACTACAAGTTCCAAAATTCAGATAACCCATACTTCTACCAATCTCCCAGCACCACCACGCGTTACCCTTATCCTTACGGTGTGACCTACCAAATGCCTGGAGCAAACGGCATGTACCCCTCACCCACCAGTTCCTTCTATACGGGGTACCCACCTACTGTACCTGCACTGACCCCAGAGGAGGCGGAGGTGCAGACCAGGGGGGAGCTGGGGAAGCTGCTTCGAGTGGCTGACAACCAGGAGTTGCAGCTCAGCAACCTGCTTTCTCGGGACAAACTTAGCCCAGAGGGTCTGGAGAGGACGGCTCAGCTGAGGTGAGCAGCCTTAGCCCTGGGGAAATTACACTAACCAGAAATGCTGTCCTGCCTGCCATGTTTTAAACATATTTTATAGTCCATTAGTGGAAGTTTTCACACTAAATGTATCAGGAAGGGATATGCCGTTTACACAGTTTATAATTACCTGGCTGAATATGTTCGTTGCCTGCTGGTGTCGGGGATTGATGTGTCTCATGCTGATTGTCATGAGTGTTTTCATAAAAGTCAGTTTAATGCTTGAATCTCCAGATGAGGCAAATGCTCTGTCTTGTCTGCGTGTCCCTTGTTGCCAGGGCGGAGCTCCTGACGTTGTATGAGCGGGTGATCTTGACGGACATTGAGTTCTCGGACTCGCAGAACCTGGACCAGGCTCTGTGGAAAAATGTCTTCTACCAGGTCATCGAGCGCTTTCGGCAGCTCCTGAAGGACTCTACCACGGACGACGAGTCCCGCATTAAGAAAATGCTTCTCACACTTCTGGATGAGGTAAAGCTGGGCTTTCCACAGGTTTTTTTGTGTTGTTGACAGTGTGTTCTGTCCTTTTGGAAGGGGTACCTTGTTTACAGATTGTTGGTCACTAGTTAATCGCCTGCTGGTTGATGCACTGCGGTATGTGTTTCCCAAAGGGAGTGGTGTTCTTCGATGCCCTGCTGCAGAAGCTGCAGGTGGTGTTCCAGTTCAAGCTGGAAGATTACATGGATGGTGTGGCTATCCGTGCCCGGCCTCTCCGCAAGACTGTAAGCGGACTCCTCGGCAAACGGCCATAAGATGGCGCTCTGCACGTGTAGCCGCGAGCATGGTGGTCTGTTTGGCACTAATCTGCACGCCTTTATGGCTGTAGGGTGTCTGTAGTGTTTTATGAAACTGCAGGTGCTGTTGTTATAGCAGGCAGGAGGTCTAGCTTTGATGTCACTCTGTGAAAGCTTATAACGGAGTTTTGTGTTAGTGTGTCAGGCCCTGCTGAGCTGTGAGTTCTGGGTCTAGCCCCCACCACCAGAGACAATAGTTTTATACTCCCTTTCGATTTCAATGCAGTTTGTATCGGAGACTGGCGATTTGGTTTTCTCCACAATTGTCTTGCTTCACCACCATCTGAAAAAGAAGGGTTTTTTGATATGTTTGTGTTGTATCTGTTTGCTAAGTGGGTATTAATCTCTGCAGTGTTAGATGACCATTTGTGTGTAAACAAAAATTAAAAATGGCAGTACGTTAGACGTCCCGCCATATGGTCTGAGAGGTGTTTATAGTTTTGTGTCTCGTGCTGGTGACACTATGCTGGTTGTGTGTGCATAGGTCAAGTACGCTCTGATCAGTGCCCAGCGATGCATGATCTGCCAGGGTGACATCGCCAGGTATCGAGAGCAAGCTAGCGACACTGCTAACTATGGGAAAGCGCGCAGGTAAGCACACCTGAAGATGTGATCAGCAGTAAGTAGGACAGTGCAGAGGGCGGTGACATGAGGAGCATGTCTGTGCTCTTCTGGGTCACAGTTAGCGTCTGTTTCCACAGTTGGTACCTGAAGGCCCAGCATATTGCACCAAAGAACGGACGCCCATATAACCAGCTGGCTCTGCTGGCTGTGTACACGGTGAGTGTTTGTGCCCTACGGGAGTGACATGGAGAATGGTGGGTTTCAGTCGTCTCAAAGCATGTAAAAGTCGAAAGCACAGTGCAGTTAAACCCTCGTTCTTTTAACTTCTGTTGGGACCAACTTCTAAAGAGGAGGTGTGTGCTGGCAGCTGTTTCACAGTTTGCCATTAGGTGTCAGTGTAAGCCTATAGAATGAAACTCACTGGATGGATTTTTTTTTTTCTTCTGACTTTTTCCTTTGTTTATGTCTCTTTTTCACATCTCCATTCTGCTTTTTCTCACAAATCCCCCGCCTCATAGAAAAGGAAGCTGGATGCAGTATACTACTACATGCGCAGCCTGGCTGCTAGCAACCCCATCCTGACAGCCAAGGAGAGCCTCATGAGCCTGTTTGAGGAGACAAAGCGAAAGGTCAGGGCGGGGGGCTGGCGCTGGTTTTATGGCTTTGGGTGCTATGCAGTAAACCACCAGCAGGTGGTGTAACGCTTGAGAAGAGTTTGCATTTTTCTGTGTGTGTGTGAGTGAGTGGACAGCCTTTGATGGGTTCCATGGCAGTCCTGATATTCCCACAAACCACTCTGCTGTATTCACTTATGGTGCACATTCATTTGGGATTTTAATTGCCACGGGAAGGAGAAGATCTGGCTGTGACAGGAGGATGCGGTTAAAGGTTACGATCCAGGCTGCTGCTGGCTGGCTGCAGTGCTTAGACTGCACAGGCCAGGTTTTCCAGTCACGTTTGGGTCATGCTAGTGTAGCATACTTCAGCAGCTGTAGGTCCCTGCATCACCTGTGTCTGTGAAACGGCTCAGGCTGCAGCCCAGAGGTCCCGTGCCTCTTCAGGCAGGCCGGAAAGCTTGTGCTTGAGGTTGCTAATGTTTCCTTTCTGGTCACTGGTGTTGATCCGTTTGCCGATCTCTGGTCAATGGTTCCCCACCTCCTATCAGGCTGAGCAGCTGGAGCGGCGGCATCGCCTGGAGCCAGTGGGGCCATCAAGGGGCCCCCGGGGGGGCGGCCGGCGTGGACAGGAGCCCGCACGCATCGAGATATGGGTGCGGCCTGGAGGGCAACCGGCAGCCACGTCCCGCACAGCAAGCGAGTCTGGCCACGAGGCAGAGCGTGACGGCGAGCTCGAGGGCCTGAGCACCAGCGACGTGAGTAGCCTGCGGTCAGCGGCCGCGTCCGGTCCTTTCAGAGGCTTGTCAGCAGATCCCTCACTGACAGGCTGTGGCCCAAGGATATGTGACACAGTGTGTTAATGAAGTGAGATGAGAGGATTATTCTTTTCATGTATCTTGCTCTCTTCTTCATCTACACGCCTACAAGTGTGGGTGAAGCTTGGGGTCTGAGCGTAGGGTCACTCAGGAGTCATGTGTACTGTGTACCTGCTGGGATGGTGGCTGATGAGCTCTCCTACCATGGAGAGCCTAACTAGATTTCTCATGACTTGGCTGATCTTTTTTTTTTTTTTTGTGGTTCACAGGGTTGTTGTCTGTTTGCCACGGTTTTCAATGTGGAGGGGGGTGTTTCTCTGATACCTGATAAGTCTCATGTCAGGGTGTGTCTGTAAGCAGGGGCTGGGTATTTGTATCCCTCATGCATGTGTTTTCGTGGGAGTGATGTGTGAATGAGAGAACCCTGTTAATGCATTTGTGACACTCTGTATCGTTTCATTTGGTGCAATGGTGGTGAGAGCGTGGCTGAATTGGGGAGGGGGGGAATCGGCCCTGGCAGTGGCTCGCTTCCCCTGCAGGCAGGGAGCAGGGGCTGGGGGAGCCAAACGCACACGTGGCCTCACCTCACTGCGCTTGGCTGGGCTGACCTCCAGGTCAGAGAAAGAGGCTTTCGCCATATTCTGCGGTGTGCTCATCACAAAGTTTCAGTTCAACCAGCAGAATAAAAAGAAATGAAGAAGTAGCCCCCCCCGCCAATATCTTTGTTTACCTTGCCAACCCCACGTAGTCAATGCAGAGCAAAGGCGCGTGCGGTCTCCATTTCGCCACTCTGTGTATTGAAACATTACTTTTCTGATTTTGAAAAGACAGTATGACAGAAGCCCTTTAATCATATAGTCCATATCTATAAAATAAAAAGGAGATGAAATTTCCCAAAATAAACCAAACAGAATTTTTTATCTGCTAATAGTGTGTCATAAGTTGGTATTTCCTTGAGTTGTGTCAGTAGACACAAATCAATGCCGACAAATGAGATTACGGGTCTTTAGATGATGGGCATAAAAATTAGTCCAGATGGCAGTTTTTCAGTATTATACGGACATTTACTCACGCCCACAATTTAGTAAGCAGATGAGTAGTACAGCCAAAATATTCATGAGACGTGTATTGTGACACCCAAAAGTTAGTAATCTTTATAAATTCTGTGTATCCTTATGTTTAATAAACATTTTAGTCTTTAAACTGCAAAAAGTACCACCACGCAACTGATGCCTTTTTACCTTGTTTATCCACAATATCTTATCTATTAAAAGATGTGGCTGCTGAGCTGTCCCTTTCTTTACCGCCACTTCAATGGTTTTTGCTTCCATGTCATACCAAGGCAGTAGTATGTGGCTTGCTCTGCTAACCCAATTTAATAAACATAAGGATACGCCGTATAGTACTAAAAAGCCTGTCATCTAAGGCCTGTTAATTATTGTGAACTTGCATATTTCCAGTTTATATTGCAGTGTGACACCATGCCGCCCTATGCTTAGGTAGAATTCTGTATAATATGGTTGATTTGACACCATGCTGTGTGTTGTTCTGGGCCCTACGTAGTAATGCAGTAACGTGGAAAGAAACTAGCCACATCTGGCCTACCAGCGCGTTTCTGTAGTCCCAGTTGTCGCTGGCTTACCTTCTGTGAACTTGGAGGAGGGAGTCGCCCAAAGACATCCAAAATGGCGGAGTGCATGATCACATGCTTTCATCCAAAAATATTAATGTGAAACGAAACTTCAAGTATGGAAGCAGACACCTGGTCGGGTTGCCCCCCGCCCTCCCACTGTCCACAGGAGGAGCCATTATGCTGGCTGTCATGGGCTGAGATGATACACTCTGTCTTAGAGCTCCTCTGGTGTGCAGAAGTAGTGAAGAGTCACTCCGCCCCTCCTCCCCATGCTCTGGTGGCTCACCCCCTCATTTCCAGCGTGTCAGGGCAATGGCTGGGTTCTCGCTCCCAGGATCCTCGGTGGCGTCCAGGCGCTGGCCTTCCCCCTGCAGCTGCCATGCCCTCAAACCCTTGGAAGGCCTCCTTCCTGCAGTAAATGTCACAGCTTCTTTTTAAGAAGAAATATGGACGCATACGGCTAAATGATACAATCTAAAACCAGCGCCTGTCTCCGCGTACCTTTCATCTTGGGGTGTTTGCAGAGTGCCTCTGGGGGGGGGGGGGTGTTATGCTAATCATATCTTTTGAGAATTAGTTACAGATTGGGATCTCTCAGACTGGTCTGTGCGTGTGCCGCTCACGCTGTACAAAGCAGGCTTTGCTGTCCTCTTTGTCCTCCCTTACAGAACCAGCATCAAAACGTGAAGACCTGCAGGGCCGTGTTTCCTGGACGCGTGTGTCTGTCTCTTCCTGAGAACTTCAATCATCTCTGTCTGCATGTCTCCTTTGGGTGGTGTCTGTGTCTTATGTGTTTATATATCTGTGTGTTTGTGTGCAAACTTTAAACCATAAGGCTGATAAATAGTTGAGGGGAAGTGGGTACATGTGCGATGCTGTTAGACGCATTCTCCAACACCCTCTCAGCCTCGTGGCCCTGCTGCTGGCTTTTTAGACTGGGCAGGGGCGGAACAGCATGTGGTGGCAGTGTGACCCTGATGTTCAAAGAGGTGCTGTAAAGCACGTTGCAAATGAATTGGGGCTTAACGACTGAATGCCACCTTTTAGGATTGACACCTTGCTGCGTGTGGTAGGCCTGTTGTGTGTCCAGCCTGTGCCATGTGTTTCGACGCATCACCCAGTCCTCCCTGCCCTCCCCCTCAGTCCACTGCCATTACCTACGCAGCCCAGGAGCCTCCATCACAGTGACGGCCATGCCTGTAGAGAGCAGATGTGGTTGCCGTTGACCTGGCTGGTTGTGCCTCTGTGTTTGGACACTGCTATCGAACGCCATGCTGATATCTTTGAAGGCGCTGCCTTGAACTCCGCCTGTGGTTAGCTGTTTGTCAGAAGCGAAGGACCACCTTGCTCTGCGCAGAACAACTCTGAGGGTTTGTTTCCTTTGCCACCTTCCTTTTTGATGGTAAACTTTTGGGGTCTATAGCTTGTGCACTGGGCAGTGCAGATGGGTTGCTGGTGTGCACATGGCCCCGTGTTCACGCAGCCATGCAATAAGTAGTCCAGTCCAAATATATGGTGTTGAATCTGAGCTGCTCCCGCAAAATGTCCAGCTTGTTAAGTAGAAATTCCCCCTCCCCGATAAACGAATCAGAAAAAAAGTGTAAAATAGGTGTTTGCTTGATGATTACAGCGATGATAGTCCTGGCTCTGTGTCCAGAAACCAGTGTTAGCTGCTGTAGGTGCACATACCACACTAACATCTCCAGGTGTATGTGTCTTTGTCTGTGTGCGCGCGCGCGTCTGTCTGTCTACGTGTGTGTGTGTGTGTGTGTGTGTGTGTGCGCACCTATGTGTGTGATCGGCATTTATCTCTATCAGTCCAATTGTGCCAAGCAACCAAGAGAAGGTTGGGGTTCATCAAACCCCTTTATCGGAGCTGCTCATTTGCTGGCGCAATTGGCCTCGGTCAATTGTCCCCCTGCCACGTCCACTTGTGTGGGGGTGGGGGGTGGTTTGCTGGGCCGGCTCCTTATGCCACATTGTCCCCTTTGAAAGGCTCTCTGTCCTCTTCCCCTTTTGGGATCCCATCCGTTGTATTGCTCGGTCTCCTGATGACCCACCGCCTCCACATGGCAAGTTAATAAAAGCAGCACAAACTGCGATGGTTTCAGGCAGTGGCGCGGCCCGCTGATAAGGGCATGGCGAGGTGAGGTGAGGCGAGGTGTCAGGCTGTTGCTTTGTTGCTGTGGTGGCTTGCTGCACTCACATGCAGCCCAACAGCTCATGCCTCCTCACAATGGCTGCCTCATGAGTACCAAAGCCAGAGCCAGTGGGGAGTGTAAATGTCAAACAATAGCACAGTCCGGAGATCAGGTTATCGGTATCTCCATGTCTCTTTCGGCGGGATAACAGGTCTTTCTTCACATTTGGCTCACTTGTGCACTAGCACCTACGTCGTGAGCATTTAAAGGGGGTCACAAGTCACCTCAGCCGCCAACGCTGATGGGTATTGGTATTGCTGTGCCGTAGTCGTGGCAACCACCCCACCCGTTCCCCCGGCAAGCACAGGAATAGCCGCGGCGCGCGGGTGTGGGGCTTCCTAAAATACAGCGCGCTGCCACCGGCGGCAGCTGATTTATTCTTAAATGCTGCACCACTGTTTATGCTACCCTGGCCCCGCTGCCTGTAATGGCTGTAATTAGTGTCATAAGCGGCGGCGTGTTTTCATTTTGGGGCCGGGGGGCCTCGCCTGGTGCAGCAGAGGGATTTGCACCTTGACAAACAGCCTGCTGTGCTGCAGTAACTGCGTGTGGGACAGTTTGGAGTATGTTGATGTATGTAGTCGCACGCGTGTATATCATTTATGGGGATGCTCGTATCTCACGTTAATATCATGGAGGCTCTTAAGTAAATACAGGACGAGCTGCCGCACGCCGCTGTCCTCGGGATAGATGACACGTCACGACAATAGTTCCGTTGGAGTGCAGCCATTTCGAAAGTGTGTCCGTGCTGCTTAAGTGCCCACAAGTTACCCACTTGACATAAATCGCAGGCGGCCCCGTTTGTTTGGAATCCCCTGCCTTTGTCTCTCAGCTTGGCTTATGGGGGGGTGGGTTCTTTGAGGGGGGGCCTGTGACTCTCCTCCTTGTGTAGCTTTGGTTCACTGCCTTTAGTTAAGTGACTTCAGTCACTGTATCGTGTTCTTTGGTCCAAGGTGATGCTGGGACAGAAGTAGGCCCTTCTTCTGAGGCTCCCTTTTATATTTCCGTTCCTTTGCACTGTGAACACACTTTTCCTAATTTCCACCTCAGACCAAAGCCACACTTGCTGTATTGAGCATGTGCAATAATAGTGTGGTTTTATTGTGGTGTTGTGGTGCAGGTTAAAGAAATACTTTATTTGGTCCTACAATTGTTTGTTCTGTGTTTATTCTGTCCTGGTTTATGTCAGTGTGTGTGCAGTTTGTATGTCAGCCACCAGAGGGCAGGTTCCTCCTTTGTCTGAAAATTCAGCAGGGCGTATTTCTGTGTATGTTCTGACCCAGTGACTGACCCCTCCAACTTATGGCTCCCTGCTGATTTGGCAGGTGTAGTGATTGACAGCTTATAGACCTCTTGTCCTCACTCACTGTGTCCAGGCGCCCAGTTCTTTTCTGAGAATGATTCTATAGTTATTTTATGCTTCACCTGTGTTTAATACAAATTCAAAATGCTTTAAGTCACTATTTCTCCTCTAATTAATTGGTTAGTGTGATGATATACAATTCATTAAAACACTGAGTGTTCAATCTCTAGTTCTTGAAAGAGGATAATCAGAAATCGGATTAACATGGGTCTTGTTATATTTCACTAATCAGTGTATAAACAGTGTGATTGAAGCTTCTGCTTTGTATCACAGACATAATTTAAATCTCTTTATTTCTGCAGCTGAACAAGAGATTTGTTCTGAGCTTCCTTCATACTCACGGGAAGCTGTTCACCAGAGTGGGGTGAGTGTGGCTGTTGGTGGTCTTATGCCTGTGCCGACGGAACGTGCCATCTGATCGGTGCACCCTGCGCTCTGTTCTTTGTGGCCCACAGCCTGGAGACGTTCCCCATGGTGGCCAGCCGCGTCCTGCAGGAATTCCGTGCTCTACTCCAGCACAGCCCCAGCCCGCTGGGCAGCTCCCGCATGCTGCAGATCGTCACCATCAACATGTTCGCCGTGCACAATGCCCAGAGCAAGGGTGGGTACTGCAGCACGCCGAGCCACATGGTGACGGGTGCATGCGCCTCGCTTTAACTGCAGATCAGTGTGCGTCACTCGCATTTCGCAGTGCTGGCATGGCCTGACCTGCTCTCGAACCCTGACCCCCATGTGAACTACTGTCCCGGCACCGTTTTCTTAGGAGAAGTGAAACCGCTGCGTACTGCTGAAGCTGGCCGCCGTGCCACACATTCACATGCACGCACGCACACACCGCGGCTTCCTCCCACAGACGCGTAGTCATGCGCGCTTGCACACGTACGCACACTTCCAGGCACCTTGTGTGTACCCCATCCCTGTATGGGGACATGCAGACACACACACCTGTGCGGTTTCAGACGCCGTTCTGGGTTTCTGTGCTTTTCCCGAAAGCAGCTGCTTGTGGTCATCGCTGTCAGTCATCCTCTACATAATTTTCCCTCACTAGCTGTCCGACCAATTGCGTGTGTCTGTGGTTGTCGGTGCTGTCCGTGTCTCTCTCTATCTGAGGGCATGTGCGTTTGGCTCCGCGTCTCTGAAGGTGCATCCTGGGTAATGTCTTCTTCATTTTCCATTACATGTTTCTCTGTCTGAATACAGGGGTGTCATAAGGCTGAAATATGTGTGTGGGTGACACCGCTGGGGGGGGTTTGGATGGCTGGTTTTCTCCGTGTGTAACCATGCAGGTCTCACAGCTAGTTTCTTTTGGAGAGATGAAGTTCCACGCGTCCATCTTCCTTTTGGCATGGATGTCACAGCGGTACCAGTGACATACCCGTCAGTGGTGCCGTATGTGAGCCTTTCACAGATCGCAGGTTGCAGATCCGTACTGGACCTGCCTCTAGCCTCTTAAAGTGTCCAAAAAAATAGCAGCTGTTTGCTCTGAAATGCTTTGTAGAATCTGTGTGTTGGTATCTGTTCCAGTGGGAATGTGGCTCCCGGCCTGGTTTGGGGGTAAGAAACGGGGTGCACAATGCCCAGAGCAAGGGTGCAGCACGCCGAGCCACATGGTGACGGGTGACGGGTTTTGTGCCCCACCCGCATTCTTTGGGGAGTATAACTTAAAAACAAAACTTTGCGTAACTGAAAAACCAGATTGTTACCTCCGGTGATAATGCCGTAGGTGAGAACTAATATTTTCAGAAGGCCGGTGTTTAACACTGCAGAATACTACATGAGGCAGTGCCCTACATAAGGCGTGTGCCCTATGGCTGATCTCTGCATTGCCCATCCATGTACCCGTAACTGTTGTGCCACCTGCTGCTATGTTCCTGAAGCATAATAAGTACATTGAATCTATGCTGCCTTTGAAAAATAGCCAGAATGCTCAGTGATAGTGACAGTAATGAGGATCTTTGATGGGGAGCCGCTCCCCCCCCACACACACATACATAGACAGATCCATTTACTGCTCCCCCAGATGTGTGTGTTTGCGGGGGGCATAGGAACTTGGATCCTGGTTTCAGTCCTCCCATTCACCTCCCAATCCCCAAAGCTCCCTCAGCCCTAACCTTAACCTGCACCCCCCACCAGTCTTCCAGACCCCACATTCACGGCCCGCAGACCTCCATTCTCTCTCCCTCCTGACCTGCCTGTACCCAGTTAACCACAGAGATGTGGGTTTTTCCTGCAATATTTTGTTTTTTATTCCCTGAAATCAGACAGACTCCTGCACACACCCACATAGGCATGATCACACACTTGGGCTCTTACACAACCACACCCCTGCTCGCCAATCATCTTATGCATGGTCACGCGAACCCCCCCCCAGGTGGGTACACACACGCACACATACTCCAAACAAGCACGCGCTCGTCTGCACACACATTTTTATTGTATTATTCTATAAAACTTCCTATAAATCACTGGTTATTAATGGGCCCCAGACCGGGCCGTCTCCCTGCGCTCTGCACTCTGCCTCACAAACACACACCAGATGCGAAGGAAATGGGCAGACAGGAAGGGCACCCAGGAGACAGCCTGTGTTCTCTCTTTCGCTCGGTCTCGTTCTTTCTCTCCACACTCCCTTTGTGTTTTGCTGTGTCCGAGTTCCTAGACCCCAGATTTTCAACTGAAAACAAAAAAAAAGTAATAATAATATACAGGAGCCGCGCCCGGCGTCCTGGTGAGCAGGCTCTCCCCGTGGGCTGAGACAGACGCCAGCTGGCAGGGCTGTTGTACCCTGCAGGGCTTTGTGGGCACGTGGTAGCACAGCATTCACTGGGGGTTTTTTTTTTTTTTTTTTTATAAACATGGGCACTAGGGCACATCTTGAGAGCTAAATAAATTAAATGAGTCCCCTGTGCTGGGGGGGGGGAGAAGCATCCTGTGCTTCAGTGATACCGAGGAAGTTTCCCTAGCAACATTGCTATGGTGCAGCACCAGACCATTCTGGGTTTGGATGGATGTTTGCAGTGGGAGTTGCTGTAGGATTAGAATCCAGGGGGAGCCCTGGACAAACTGGGGTGAAGGGTCCCAGTGTGAACTGGGGGCGGCTTACTGGTATGTGCCTGCAGATGCAGTCGTTAGCTTGTAACATCCGGCCTGGCTTCAGAACCGCTGGTCCTGTACAAATATCACAGCATCGGCACAAATATGTAAATATGTTGACTTGGAAGGATGGTCCCTTTTGCCTTGTGTCCGCACAGCGCCCCAGGAGAGAGGGGGAGCGGCTGCAGGGAAAGCAGGGCTCCAGCTGCCCATATATGGGTGTGCGCTGGGCTCCGACACCAGCTTCTCATCACCTCTGAGCACCACGCTCGCAGATGTCTCACTGAGTCCGGCTGCAGCGCTGGGAACGGAACATAGCCCCGCGCTCTCAAATGGGAGGTGCTGCCTTCCAGCAGAGGTTCCGAGCCCGACTGGCTCATGCTTGCTCATATCAGCACCCACCCACCTCAGCTGAACTCTGGGTGCCCTCAGATGGTTTTGTGATTAATAAGGGGGAAGAAAGACATGAAACCAAAACCTTCTCGCAGTGGGTACGTGCGCCTGTGGTATTGTGCAGGCGCATGTGTGTGTCTCAGCTCCCTTGGTTCTCTGTTTTAGGTTTTGGGTACTGGCTTGTGGAGAGCAGTAGACATGCTGGCCCCACTGAGGGTTACTGTGTGTGTGTGTGTGTGTGTGTGTGTGTGTGTGTGTGTGTGTGTGTGTGTGTGTGTGTGTGTGTTCCTACTCACTAAAGCGGCATGCATCTGCCCTGTGTTCTCTCTGGCAGTTGCATGTCTGTGGGATTATCACACTCACAAGTTTCCACTCAACAGGTTTTTCAATTTGAAACAGCTCGGCTGATGGTGCTTCAAATGTGCATTCTTATGAAATTCAGTGGGGTTCAGTGTACTGTGGATGATGTCTTGGTAAATGCAGTGAGGTACATTGTATTGGTGACGGTCTCTTGGTGAATGCATCGGGGTGCGGTGTGCTGTGGGCAGTCTCTTAGCGAATGCAGTGAGGTGCTGTGGGCAGTCTCTTAGCGAATGCAGTGAGGTGCTGTGGGCAGTCTCTTAGCGAATGCAGTGAGGTGCTGTGGGCAGTCTCTTAGAGAATGCAGTGAGGTGCTGTGGGCAGTCTCTTGGCAAATGCAGTGAGGTGCTGTGGGCAGTCTCTTGGCAAATGCAGTGAGGTGCTGTGGGCAGTCTCTTGGCAAATGCAGTGAGGTGCTGTGGGCAGTCTCTTGGCAAATGCAGTGAGGTGCCGTGTGCTGTGGACAGTCTCTTAGTGTATGTAGTGAGGTGCGGTGTGCTGAGGATGATCTCCTAGTGAATGCATGGGGATGCTGTGGGTGGTCTCATAATGAATGCATTGGGATGCAGTGTACTGTAGATGATGAATGCAGTGAGGTCCAGTGTGCTATGGGCGGTCTCTTAGTGAATGCATTGGAGTGGAGTGTGTTGTGGGTGGTCTCATAATGAATGCATTGGGCTACAGTGTGCTTTGCATGGTCTCTGTTAATGCAGTGCTCTGGGAATGGTGTCTTAATGAATGCAGTGAGGTGCCGTGTGCTGGGGTTGGTCTCTTAATGCATTGGGATGCAGTGTGCTGTGGACAGTATTTTAGTGAATGCATTGAGGTGCAGTGTGCTAGGGATAGATTTTTTAGTGAATGCATTGGGTGCCATGTGCTGTCGGTGGTCTCTTGGTGAATGCAGTGAGGTGCAGTGTACTATGTACGGTGTCTTAGTGAATATAGTGAGGTGCAGTGCACTGGGAGTGGTCTCTTAGTAAATGCAGTTGGCTGCAGTGTGCTGAGGACGGTATCTTAGTGAATGCAGTGGGGTGCACTGTGCTGTGGACAGTCTCTCAGTGAATACAGTGGGGTGCATTTTTGCTGGGTAATGGTGTTTTAGTCAATGAAATGTCATCTATATTGGTGGTGGTGGCGGCAGAAATGTGTCAGTGCCTCTCTGCCTGCATAGCAGTGCTGATCATCTGAATGCTTCCCTGTCTGTCTGTCTACCCATCTATCTGGTAGAGGCTGCTGCTCTTCTTTCTGCTGGCAAATCAGACAGTTCGGTGACTGGTCAGGCTCTCGGCAAAAGCTGGACTTTCCAGTGTCCCTCCAGTTCTAGCTCATTATTAAAGTGTTTCCCTGGGTCTTCTGTCTCTCTCCCTCCCCCTTTGTTCCTTCTCTCTCTCTCTTTCTCTCTCTCTGAAGTGGCTCCCTGCCCTGGGATTCCTGTATCTCCATCGTGAAAGGTGCAGGTTCAGTCATCGCTGTCACACGATCGTGTTTGTGATCCCCACCCAGGTTGTCGGCGGTGTTCGTGCACGGTGCCCCTGCCCTTCCTCCATTTCTCTATCTTCTCTCTATCTCTCTCTCTGTGGTTGGCAGCAGAGTTTGGGCACTAGCAGTGTTGGCCCTGACCGCAGCAGGATGTGGAGATGTGTGTGTGTGTGTGTGTGTGTGTGTGTGTGTGTGTGTGTGTGTGTGTGTGTTTCTGTTCTCTCTCTATACCACCCCCTTCTTGCTTTTTTCTGATTCTTGTGTCTTGGCTGACTTTTTTACCTCTCGAAGAATTTGGAAAGGCCGTGAGATTTCTTTTTTTCCTTTGCCTGACTTTGAGAGCTGCTCTCCCTTGCACACTCTCCTCCTGCCTCTCTCTCTGTGTCTGCTGTGGCTTTTTACTAATAGATTTCATATGTTGCAGCAGTTGACATCAGTCTTAAACTATTTTACATGTGATCTGCGATATTTCCTGAGGAAATCTGTCAGATATTTATTAAGGTCTAATAAAACAAACCTTTCTTGTTCTCTCTCCGTCTTTCTGTTGTCCCTTTCTCTCTCCTTCTTTCTTTTTTTAAATGTCTCCTCTCTTCCTATGTGGTAGTCGGCCTGGAAGCTGTTTGAATGTGTTATTCCTGCTCAGGCTTTTTAGAAGTTTCTTTTTTGGGACTCTGCTTCCTTTCATTCATGAGACTGACTGCAGGTCAGGTCAGGCTGTTTGAGGGAGACTGGCAGTGGTCACAATGCTGATGGAGGTGCTCTACCTTCTGTGTTGCCAGTGATGGACTGTCCATAGTATTATGTTGGCCTCTAGGTGCCGCAGTGGTTAAGGAAGTAGCCACATTGGAAGTTCTGCTGTTGTACTACTGAACAGGTATTCCTACATTCTAGTCCATTCTTGGATTGGAAATGCATGGATAAAAATAATTAATTTACCTTATAAATTCACATGCTGATGTACACAGGAGGACGTTTCATCCAGGCTCCTAATCCTTAGGAATATTTGAGGTGCTACATGTAGAGCTCTGGTGCACATTTTGGGTGTAAATAAGCTAACCTGACTTAATAATGACTAGTTATTTGAATAGTCTTGTTTTGGTTTGACTTTTTGCCCTGGGTGGCTACATTGGGAAGCAGGACTCATCAGTACTTGGTTCAAGGGACCTTCTGCATCTACTACCCTACTCCCTTCACCTCCACCGCTGCCAATGCCGATCCCAGCTCTCCGTCTCTCTCTGGATCACTTGAACTTCCATAGTTCCCCCCAGGACCTTCCCTCTCTGAGGTGGGCTCAGGGAAGCAGTGGACACTCATACGCTCATTGCGAGACGCATGGCCAAGTCACTGAGTGTGGAGCAGGGCAGAGCAGCAGAAGCGGTTCAGGGTGTGGTTGAGGGTGCAGGGGTGCTGGGCGTGCATCGGGGGAGGGTGCAGAGGGACTGGGCCGCGTGGGGGGAGGGTGCTGCCTGTCTCTGCTGATGTCGCGGTGTCAGTCTGCGGGATTTATGTCTTTGTTTGTTTCTGTCCTCACTCTTCCACTTCCATGATGCATTCCACATTTGCAGTGTTACACCACAGCAGCTTCCTCGCCTGCCTTCCCGTTATCCCACTCGCTGGGCTTCTCACTCCTCGCTGCGCTGCTCCCCCTCTTCCCTGCCTTTTCCTAGCATCTGACGCATCTTTGCGCGCTCGCACTTCAGGGGAGTGTCACCGCAGCAAGGTATAGCCAACAGCGGGGCAGCGTGGCGTGCTGCGGCAACAGCTGTCCGAGATGAGGGCGAGGAAGCAGAGTGACCAGATTTACGGCATCCCGGCAGGGATGGGAGGGTTTGTGGCTTTCTCTGGACCTCCTCTGCTCATCCCCGAAGATGGAGTGAGTGTGAAAAGGTCGCAGATGAGTCTTGGGCCTGGCTCAGCCACAGAATGAGCTGGTTCCGACACACACCGTCGCTCAACTTTTCTCATGATGCTCTCGTGTCCCACAGCCTCTTGTTCTCTCTCTCTCTCACTCTCTCTCTCACTCTTCCTGTCTCAGTTTCTTAACTGAGAAACGGGGGTTTTTTCATGGCGGCCTTTAATTTAATTCTTAAGAAGTGCTCATTGAGCGCTGCAGAGCAGCGTGGGCACCGGCCCCAGCGAGCCAAGCGGGAGTCAAGCCGAGGTGGAGACCACACTGACAGCGAGGGAGGGGCCACGGCCCATGACAGGCTAATACGGCCGTGTGAAATATACAGAGAGTACGTGCCTGACACCGCTTAGCGACTACTGTGCGCGGTGTATAAATATCGCCTGGTAGTCCTCATCATCATGTTTATATAAGTGGGCAGCACTTTGAGTCTGGCTTTTAAGAGCTTGCATGGCAGTGCAGTGGTGAGGTATAATCATGTCAGGAACGAGGAGCAAGCGCTCGCTCAGGCCCCCGCTTACTGGGGCTGCCCCGTGTCACCTATGGCCAGCACCACACGCCAGCTGGGGGAACCTCACCTTTGGGTACTCATCTGGAGACTTTGCCACTTTGTGGGTCGCGATCTTTGTTCCCATGCTGCACTGGTCCCTGGAGCTCCAACGGTTAGATGAAAAGGATCATGTGAGCGGTGAATCTGGAAGTGCGGGAACCGGAGGGCTTGCCTGTGGGAGAATGGAATGATGTTTCTGTGTGGTGAAAATCACGGCGACTGTGGTATGTCACACGGGGCAGAGCAGAGCACCATGCTTGCCACCATTCCTGCCTTTCCCGCGAATCCTCCCACGAGTGGCTGCAGCTGACCGGCACTGTCCTGCGTGTGCCATTGTGGCCCTCTGATGGCTTATCCAGCTCACAGAGAACCATCATCAGCCGAAAGCCCTCATGTAGGTTCTGTCACGCCGGCTCGCAGCTGGCCTGGAACTCACAGGAATCCTGTTCTGTAGATGGACTTGGAGCCTAGCAGTACCTCCCGTGTGCATGTGTGGGACAGTGCCGTCCGCAGGGTGCTCTGTGATCTGCAGCCTTGGGTGGTCGTGCATCATGGCAAATTCAGATATTTATTTATTTATTCGGTCACGTGTCCCTTCAGTTTATTTAAGTGTGTGTGGGGAGTGGGGTGTGCATCTGGAGCCGGGTGCTTACAAAATGCCAAAAGAATAACATGTCACGGTTTGTTGAGAAGAAGATGGAGACGAGAACAACAAAGCTGGGGATGTCCTCAGCCTGAAGTCTGGGGTGGGGCACTACGCAAAGATAAGAGCAAACCATTATTTCATTTACCATAACCAACAGCTAACCCCCCCCCCCCCCCCCCTTCCCATTAAGTCATCTCACCCCAGGGTGATGAGCTTTCCTGGCAGGAGCTGATGATGGAGCCACCTGCAGTCAGTCAGTGCCCCTCCTCCAGTGCCTCACACTTCATCACTGTCTCACACACACACCATCACCGTCACACACACCATCACCGTCGCTCACACACACAGATACACACGAACACTGTCACGTCACACACACAGATACACACGCACACTGTGACACAGATGCACACGCACACCGTCACACAGATGCACACGCACACCGTCACACAGATGCACACGCACACCGTCACACAGATGCACACGCACACCGTCACACAGATGCACACGCACACCGTTACACAGATGCACACGCACACCGTCACACAGATACACACGCACACCGTCACACAGATACACACGCACACTGTCACGTCACATGCTCACACAGATACACACGCCCATCGTCACACACATACACACGCACACCGTCACACAGACACACACGCACACCGTCACCGTCGCTCACAAACACAGATACACACGAACACTGTCACGTCACACACTCACACAAATACACAAGCCCTCCGTCACACAGACACACACGCACACCATCACACAGATGCACAGACACACCATCACACAGATGCACAGACACACGAACAGTGTCATGTCACACGCTCACACGGATACACACGCCCATCGTCATACAGATATACACGCACACATCACACAGATGCACACAGACACACGAACAGTGTCACGTCACACGAACAGTGTCACGTCACACGCTCACACGGATACACATGCCCATCGTCATACACACGCACACGTCACATACACACACGCACACCATCACCGTCGCTCACACACACAGATACACCCGAACACTGTCACGTCACACACTCACACAGATACACAAGCCCACCGTCACACAGACACACACGCACACCGTCACACAGACACACACGCACACCGTCACACAGACACACACGCACACCGTCACACAGACACACACGCACACCGTCACACAGACTCACACAGACACACACGCACACCGTCACAGAAATAAATAGATTTTCCTGCTATTTTTGCTAATGTTAATCTTTTCAGTTATTATTTCCTTTCAAACATAACTTTGGGGCAGCGTGTTGGGAAGGTGTGATACATACGGGTCTAATACTGGATTGAATATCATGTTGCCCCCGCCGTCTTCTGTCTGATGCTCTGGAGCCTTTCATCCTGACAGGATAAGCAGCCCCCCCGTCAGTTTGAAACGCTGGTTGGAGTGATGGCCCCACGTCACTGGAGGGGATTTTCCTTCATGCATGACTCTCCCAGGCCCCTCCTCACTTTCTCACTTCCCCCCCCCCCACTCTCTTTCTGCCCCCTGTACTTCAGCACCCCCTCCCTTAGGCTACAGGGGCCAGGTGTTACCTCCTCATTCCCCATTGTGGCCCGATCTAAGCCAAAACGCGCTTTGCTGACACGTGCACTAGCCTAATGCCCCCCCGCCCCCACAGACAGACACAGGGGGGGTGGCCGTCCGTGGGGGATTAGCGCGTGGGTCGCTGCTGTCTCGCCGCGGCACTGCTTTACTTCAGCATGTGGATCGCAGGCTGCCTGACATGCTATAAACCTCCCACTGCTGGGTAATGTCAGCGTTCCGCCCGGCCTGGCCCAGCTTGGCCCAGACAGGCGCAAGGTACCGTCCTAATATATGTGCGGCCCGTCAGAGGACTGTGCCTTTATAGCACTGCGCCGTGTTCCTCTCCGTTTCTCTCAGCTCCCTTACTCATTTTTCTGACGCCCCTGTCAGAATGGGCCCTGGAAAGCGAGCACGCAAAACTGTACAGCTGCGTTTAGAATCCACCGTGTTTACATGGCTTTCTGTCTCTCAGCAGCACTGGCAGGGCATCAAGACTCACCCCTGTGCTGTGGACCCTCTGGGGCCCCTGTTCGCTCGGCCAGGGGCCACGGTGAGGTAGAAGGCCTGCATGTGATGATTAGCACTGGACGCTGGGCTACCTGTTGGCGTCACCTGTTCAGCTCACTGTCACCTGCGTGTGCGTCTGTGTATATTCTCTGAATGCTATTTATACGGTTGATTGTTTTTTGTCCTGCTGATTTCGGCCTTGTCCTGCTGGGGCGCAGGGCAGCCGTGACGAGGCTCTGATTCTATACAGAGACTTGTTAGCAGGAATTAGCCCGAGCTGAGATGTGTTGGAGTGCAACGCCCTTATCTGTGTGTGAATCTGGCTGGGGCGTGTGTGCATGCATGCGTGTGTCGGCGTCACCGTGTGGGAGCCAGGGCCACTGGCGTGGCTCACAGCTGCAGCTCGGTGCCGTTCCTGGAATGGCCAGACCCTCGGAGCTGTTTACTGGCATGCTGCTGTATCAGGCGCAGGCTGTGGATCTTGTCCAGCTGGCCCTCTCCTCCTGTCTCTTTCTCAACCCCCCCCCCCCCCCCCCCCAATATGATGGTCTGCCCGCTTCCTCAGAATTGCACCTCTGAACCATTCCTTTAGGGTGTGTTGTCATTCTGTGGTCTGTTTCGCACCCCTCCCATAGGGGCATGGTGACTCCACGTGTCTTCCTTTGGTGACAGACTCCCTGATCGCCCTGGCACACAGCAGTGACACAGGTTTATGTTCAGGCCTGGTTTAGCTGCTCTGGTCTAAGGCAGCTGTTTTCAGGTGGCACATGAGTGCCCTCCGTGTTGGAGAAGGCCGAGTATCGTGCTAATGAGTCGGACTGCCCAGTGTAGTTGGGTGCGTGAGACACAATGTGATATTACAGCAAGACAGCGGCCTAAGTGACCCAGACATTCGGGTCGGGGCGTGGAGCTTAGCTGTCTGTGTGTCTGTCTCTGTACATGTGTCTGTCTGTCTGTCTGTGTGTTTGTGTCCCTGCAGGGATGTGCCCGCTCCCTTTCTCCCCTGTGTGTGTGTGTGTGTGTGTGTGTGTGTGTGTGTGTGTGTGTGTGTGTGTGTGTGTGTGTGTGTGTGTGTGTGTGTGTGTGTGTGTGTGTGTGTGTGTGTGTGTGTGTGTGTGTGTGTGTATCCCTGCAGGGATGTGCCCGCTCCCTTTCTCCCACCCTTGGATGGGGTTGCCCTGTGTTTATGCTGGAGTATGGACTTCCTAGTGGCAGCCTGCACCTATCTAAACATCCCCCTGGCCGCTGCCCTGTGTTCCCTGCCCCCTCACTGAGCTCTGAGCAGGAATTTGAACACTTGGGGGGGGTGGGAGGGGGGATTTCTCTCTCACTGAAATGAGCCTCTGGCCCCATTCCTCTCCTTGTCCCGTCCGGGGAGCCGTCTCCATCAGCGTTCACACAGTCCCAAATCAGCGCCTCGCAGTGCAGAAGTGTGCGTCCCGTGCCCCTGCCCGTACGCGTGTTTCTGCTGTGGCCAGCCTGTATTCGGCGCTGGACTCTGTGCGGTGAAAGTGCCTGTGAGTGGAAGGGCTCGCTGACAGATGAATTGCTCTAATTAGAAACCCATAACATCCTGCCACATGGCCGCCTTATCCCCCTGCACACTTCCTGCTCCCAGGCGGCCGTGGCGGGGGGAGCACTGCCCGGACGCCGGCCCCGGGCCCCGGGCCCCGGGCACAGTCTCCGTGTCTGTCTCTCCTCAGCTCCTTTTGTGTCGGTGTGTCACCCCATCCCTGACTTCTCTGTCTCTCTCACTTCCTCTGTTTGGGTCTCGCTCAATCATCCCAGCTGCTTTGCCTGTCTGTGGCAGCCCTCGATCTCTCCCCCCCCCCTCGTGAGCTAGGGGTGGGGGGGGGGGCTTCTACTCCCCAGCGAAGGCCGGTCGGCCACAAGCTGTTGCTGAGCGGAGTGCGCTGCCAGCCAGGAATGCAGGCCGGCCCTTGCTCGCACGCCTGCGGAGTCAGCGGCACGGTGGCCGGAGAGAGCGTGCGTGCTCACACGACTTTAATGGCTGCCACAGAGTCTGGGGGCATGGCGGCCCACTAACATCAGTGATAAGGGCGGCCATGGAGAAGCCAGCAGAGCCCCTCCGTGCTACTGGCGGTTCCCTGGGTGGAACAAGCCGGTCCTTGGCAGACGTCCCGTCAAACCATGTGACCATGCGGATGCACATCACACGCCTTGTGTCTGTCCGTCCATCTGCCTGTCCGTCCATCACACTCATATGCCAGCTTTAAGGAGAGGGAATGTCGCATCGTGTTGCAGCTCTCAGTTTCCCTTACATTGGATCTTATTGTTGGGTTGAAACCCATATGATGTTAAAATAACAACATACAACATTAGATGCTGAGTGAATGTGCCGCCCGTCCCCCTTTCCCGTTTGCAGAGGGTCAGGATGAGGTCCGCTCGCCTCTACAGGAGCAGAGTACAGCCTTGGGACTCGCCATGTTCGCACTGCTGGTTCAGCGCTGCACAGAGCTGCTAAGGGACTCACCCACAAGTAAGGCTCTCGTCTATATGTGTCTGTGTCTGTGTGCACGTGTGGCTCACCGACCTTGCCCTCACGCAGGTCCTCGCTCTCTAGACAACGAGGAGGCCGACCTGGCAGTGGAGGGAGGTGGCATGCCGCGGGTCTCTAACTTCCCCCCCGACCTGCGGGAGCTGCTGCCCAGTGTAAAGGTGTGGTCCGACTGGATGCTGGGCCACCCCAAGCAATGGAACTCTCCGCCCAGCAACCTGCCCCCACCCTGCAGGTGAACCCCCGCCCCCAGCCCCCCTGCTCATGCACACACAGATACACACATGTAGTATCTCAGATATAGTAGCCCGGCCCCTGGCTCAAATGAAGGGCATGCTTACGAACATTCTCACTCTCTCACTGCCTGTGAATTGGGCCCCCATCTTGATTTTTGGAGATTTCCTCTGTCGTCTTACTTCCTGTCTTGCCCGCTCCCCGATCTTTTCTTCCTCACACACACACACTCTGTCATGAACTGCCGCCTGTTGTATGTGTGTCTGTGCATGTGTGTTTGTGTGTCTGCCTATATTTGTCTGGGTGTCTGCGTCTGTCTGTCATTATGTGTATCTGTGTGTGTGTTTGTGTGTGTCTGTATCTCTACTTGGGTATGTTTTTGTGTGTTTGTCTTTGTATGTGTGTGTCTTTGTATGTTTGTGTGTGTGTGTTTTTGTTTGTGTGTCTATCTCTGTCTGGGTATGTCTTTGTGTGTGTGTGTGTGTGTGTCTCTGTGTCTGGGTATGTCTTTGTGTGTGTGTGTGTGTGTGTGCGCGCGCGCACACGCACACCGGCTGGGGGGTGAGTTGAGCCACAGCACAGTCCTGTGTCGAGCAGCTGTGGCACTCCCAGTTTCCCCCTGATTGCTTTCAGCTGGTACTTGAACCCGGGGCCTTCTGGGTTCTGGAGCCCGGCCCAGACCCCACAATCCCCCCAGCGCCCCGTACAGCTGCCTGACCCCTCCCTGACCCCGCGCTGAGGATAGGAAAATACAAGGCGTGCCAAGCCAGAGAGCCTCTTTCATTCTGCCTGCTGGCACCCGGCCCGTGACCAGGGCTTACATAATGGGAAACATAGCAGGGCCCAGGAGAGAGTGCTGTTCTCTCCTTCACCGATCGGCCCCTCCTCAGTGCACTCTTGCTGCCCCCCCCGTGTGATATATCTCCCCGCGCTCTCTTACTCGGGCACATCCATTACACACGCCCTCGACACAATCCTGAGGCCTAGCCACCGACGTCGGCACACGTGCACGCACACGCACACACACACACACACACGCGTCCTTACAGTTGCTCCCCATCTGCTTTGCACACACATGTGTGTAAGATACACGAATGCACACATTTACACGTCGGCTGCGGCCTGGCAGGTTAGCTAGAGCCATGGTGCATTGGGGAGGAATGCAGTGCAGGCTTCCCAGCATGACCCCTGACCTGAGGGGGCACTCGTCCGACTGGCTTGTGACCATGTGACTCAGCCTGTGCCGGATGTGGGGGGGGGGGGGGGGGGACAGGCTGGGGATTCTACATGCTGTGGGTGGGAAGGCAGCCGCGGCAGGTCAGGTCAGGGCTCTTACTGGCCCTTTATTCCCAGAGTGATTCTCATGGATAGCAGCTCCATTCCTTTAGGCTGCTACAGAAATGCGGCTGAAATGTCTCACTCAAGATGCCCAGTGAGACTTGAGCAGTGGTTGAAACTGCAGAACCTTTACTTGGACTTTGGACTGTCAGATGTGAATAAAGAGCTGCCTGCTGCCCCCCCATCTCTCATTCTCCACCCTCGCCCGCCTTACCGGTCGGTCAGGACATATGGCTGCCCCCCATTTGGGTATGGGCTTTTCACTTTACTCATTTATAATGCCCTTCACATCTCAACTGCTGACAGACAGGCTGCAGGCTCAGTCTCCAGTCACTAACTACCGGCCCTCATGTACTCGTAAGTGATGTCATTTCCTGTAGGTAAAGGCACAGGAATAGACTAGTTTTGGATCTCTGTGATCTGAGCCCTGTTCCTCAGCCCATCTGTGTCGGTCTGACCGTTGCCCCTCTGGCCCAGCAGCAGCCCGGACGTGTGGCAGTGCTTGGCAGACCTGTGCAATGAGCTGGCACGGGTCCACCTGGGGGAGGTGCCACTCTACAAGGCGGATGGCGATGGTGATGCAGACGAGGAGCTACAGCTGCTGGTGCTGGACGAGGACCGTGCGCTGGCGGGGTTTGTGCCCCTGCTGGGGGCACCGCAGGAACCCTGTTACACGGAGAGGGGCACTGACCTGGTGAGCGAGCAGAGCCAGTAGCTTGGGTGGGGGGGGGGCATAGGAACCCTGTTACATGGGGTGGGGCACTGACCTGGTGAGTGAGCAGAGCCAGCATCATACTCCTTGCGTTTCTCCACCATCCCTTTTCTGTGGTGTCCCTTCCCCTTTTTCATCTTTGCTGTCCCTTTGTATCTCTCTCTCTCTTTCTCTTTTCTCCCTCGGGGAGGGTCCTGCTCTCAGTGCTGTGAATTTAGGCCACAGAGGGGCGTTGAGGAAAACGCTGACCTCTCCCCTCCCCTCCCCTCTTTCATTTTCCCCTCCTTGACTTTATTTTTCTTATTGCTGTTTTATTCTTCAACTCTGCCTCTTTGCCCCCAAGACTCTCAGATTGTAACAATAGTATTAATGATAATAGTGATGATGGTGCTGATGTGGAGGAGCAGAATATAAAGATAACAAACACACTGAGACTGACCTGGGCGGGGATGGTGCGCATGTGTGTCTGTGCGCGCGTGTCTCCGTCTGTGTCTGTCTGTGTGCGCGCATTTGTGTCTGTGTGGGCCGTGTGTGTGTGTGTGTGTGTGTGTGTGTGTGTGTGTGTGTGTGTGTGTGTGTGTGTGTGTGTGTGTGTGCGCGGGACAGCGTTTGTTGGCATGCTGTATATATGGTCACTTCCTCTCCAGTTTAAACAGAGCAGTCTGTGCTGGCAAACTCCTCTCTCTCCTCCAAATGGTTTGCATCATGTTTAAGACCCCCCCACCTACTTTCTTCCTCTCTTCCTCTCTCTATAAATCACCAAATATCTCAAACTTTATGTGAATTTGGGAAAAAAAATCTTTTCCCCCCAGAAGGGCATTAGAAAATGCCAGAATGGATGAGGAGGATTCTCGCCCAGCACATCCCCTCCCCCCACCCCTCCTAGCCTTGATTCCCGGCTGCTCGCAATCACAGGCTCTGAGCTGCCCTCCCCTCTCGCCTCTTTCCGATTAGCTCCCCAAGTCGGCCACGTGTGGCTGGTTGCATCCCGGAAAGTGTCGCCTTCGATGGCTTCTCACTCAGCACCAGGTGCGTGCTGGTTCTGTGGCGGCAATGAGTTCTGTCTGGGTTTTTTGCCACATCCGTTTGGGGCAGATGGTGGCCCCGCGCTTTGGGGGGGGGGGCATGTTCTGCGCTCAGCAAAGGTTCTGGTTTGCTGGTATAAAATATCCAGTTGCAGGTATGTGTGTGAGTTTGAATCCCATGAACACGTGTGTGTATGAGTTTGAATCCCATGAACGCGCGTGTGTGTGGGTTTGAATCCCATGAACATGTGTGTGATTAGCGAGTCATAGCCGGGTCAGAGCATGTCCCTCTGCCTGTTCCTTCTGATGTATCCTGGGCTCCTGAAACCGCAGAATCTGCCCTGCAGGTGGAGCAATGCTGGCGCCATTCCACAGCATGGGCCCACGGGCCATGGGGGGGGGGGGGGGTAGCTCATTTCCATTTTAGAATAAGCGAGTTTGCCCCCCAGCGGCACTGTCTCTGGCACACGGTGGAGATCTGTCAGCTTGCTGGACTTGCATCAAGCGGCAGTTTTCATTAACAAGCAGAACCCAGGGGCCATGGAACTGTCAGGACCAGGACAGACTCGAGGGAGCAGCGGGGGGATACTGAGGGACAGGGTGGAGATTGGGGGTGAGGGGGGGGGGGGCTCAGGTGTGTGGCGGCGGGCCTGAGATCAGAAGAGCAGCGGCCCTGAGGGAGACAGTGCTGGAGAGTGATTGGTGCTGCTGGTTGGGACTCTCCTCCTCTGCCTTGCGGTCCCGAGCAGAGGGCTCAGGGTTCGGCAGTGATGCCTGGGCTGCTGTGCAGCTCCCAGAGTTGGGAGGCTGCTTCAGGGAATGGTTTTACGCATGCGAGCGCCATGCCGCCGGTGTTTGACGGAGACGGGGCGGCGCAGGTATGCTCACTGCGCTCCCCCATCACTCGCGCACTCTGACTCGCGCGCACAGACGCACTGCTTGCCTTGCCCCCCACCCCCCAACACAGTAATTGTGTGTATCTGTTTTGTGTTATGGCTTAACAGCATAACTGTGGTCAGAGGCTTTTTATGACAATTATACCCTTGCTGAAATTTCAAGTCAATCGACAGGCGAGCCTTAATTACCAGAATTAAATGGGAATTTATGTGCTCACTTAGCGAAGTCGTTAAAATAATTAGAGGAGATTGCTCAAAAAAAATACCCACATGCATATCATCTCTCAGTGGTTATGCTTGAATGAATAATTCTGATAATGGCAGCGCAAACACAGTTAGGTGATAAACCCTTCCGTGACGCTTGTCCTGCTCTGAATGGCAACCATTGCAGCAGGCTGTGGCTGCCCTCACACACCCAGAAGCTAATGCAGAGTGTAGGATCCCAGGTAACCTGTCATTGACTGGGACTGACGCGGCTCTCGGCCATCTCGTACCACACAAATAGGATGCCTAGCTTTTGTGTGTTTGCGCCACTTCTCGATAAGCTATTGTTGTGTTTGTATGTGGATTTGTGGTTTAGACGTGTGGCCTTATTCTAACCACACACTCAGTGCGTAATCACACACACGCATGCCTGCGCGCATGCAGAGGTGTGTTCTCTGGTTTGCGGCGCGTCTTAATTACCAGTGTGTTTTCCTGAGTTGTATCCCTGCTGCTGGGAGTGAGGGACAACTGCAGTGTGTCCTCCAGCTGCAGTGTGTCCTCCTGCTGCAGTGTGTCCTCCAGCTGCAGGGGGACACTACTCCCTATGTTGGGTTGTTTCTTGACAAGTGTACATAACAAACATCACATGCTTTCCCTCACCATTAATCAACTACCATAAAGTTCAAACAGCTTTAATTCACTAACTGACTTCATATGAGACTACTGGAAACTCCTTAAATGTTGTGTAAGTTAGCCATATGTACAGTGTTCACTGTGACTCTTCAATGCTTCGGTCCCTGTTCCAGTGTGTGTTGACCTGGTATTTAGTGAAACGAGTTGCTCTCCATGCTCTATGGTGCTGGGTCTTTGTACCCTGCCATAGTGAGTTTCTCTGTGGAGCAATGCTTTCCCTGGCTGTGTGTTAGGGTAGATGGTGACCTCTGCCTGTCTGCTCAGTGTGTCGACATAGCTGTATTTTGAAGCATCTTAGCTCTTCCGTTCTCTCAGTCTTATCTGATGACACATTCGTATAAATTGCCTTTTTTTCTTTGAACCACAGTGTCACCAGGCTGATGTTCTAGCTCATCAAGTTGCTATTAAGCTGTGTCACACCGTCAGCTGTTGGCACCCTTTGTTGCGATCTGTCCCGTCCTCATCTGTGTGGTTAGTGGACATTGCCATCCCTCTCCTCCTCCACGACGCCTGTGTTTGGCCGGCAGGTCAGAGGTCTGATGGGATCTGTGCTGGAAGAACGGCTCATGGTCACACACACACACCCCCCACCCCCCCATTGATGGGCAAGTGCTTTTCATTTCATTACTGCTCATTAAACTTTCCAGGGATAACTTGTTTGAGAGAGATGCAAAGAATGGGTGAGTCGTTTGTCTCAGGCTGTTGACATCCTGATGGTGTGATCCCTTAGGCAGCCACTGGTGCTCTGTGTCAGGAAGGCACAGGCTGTGCAATTTTGAGTGACTGCAGGCCGAATTGAGGAGGGTGGGGAGATGTGGGGAGGCCGCTTGACCACGGAGGCTTTCGCCGCATGTACGTGCGCACATGTGACGCGGCCCCGTCTGGTGGCGGTCAGTAGGGTCATGGGATCTCAGAGTCACTGTGAGGCCACGGCAGAAACGGGAAGTCGGCTTAATCTGCGAGAGGCTGGCAACTTCCTGTTGAAACCGTCTGGTGATGTCCCATATCAAGAGGCCGCGAAGCAGAAACTGTGGGAAGGCACAGTCAAAGGGTTAGCCGAAATGAGAAGTGGGGGTGGGGGGGTCCTTAACACCTGAGACACGTTTACTGGGGGGTGTTACATGGCCCCCTCTGGAAGCTGCAGCGGACGTGGCATTTCCCTACAGTAACACGTTTTTAATGGATAGAAATGTGGTAAATACATGTTTTTGTGATTTATTTTTTTTTATATATATATATATTTTATTTTTTATTTTTAATGATGGCTGTCTTTTTTTAGCCTAAGATACTCAGACTTAATCCAAAGTGACACACGGGAGGAAAGTTTGGAGTGCAGTGTCAGCCAGTGCCTGCAGCAGGCTAGGTGGCCTTACTCAGTGTGATATGGATGTTCTGCCAGCCAAGGGATTTGAACCAGCAACTTTCTGAACATGTGCACAGATCCTAACCCAAGCTCCCTGTTTCTATAAAGTGATAAAACCTGAAGTCTTATGTTTTCAGTTTGGTTGTGTGGAGTAGCTTAAGGCTAATGCAGAGAAATTCTTATATTAACATGAGTGTCTGTGAAAAGTTCTGTAATGCAGTCATCTACATAAGCACGGTAAGCTTCAGTTTAAACTTAGGATCTTTTTTGAAATGCGGTATCTTTCAGTTTGCTCTCACAAGCAGGTTCTCCAATCAGAAAAGGAAATGGACCTTCGGTGGCCTCAGTGCCACGTTTCCTGGCCTTACACTGTGAACATGTATCTTGCTTTCTTTGAGAGATGATTTGGCAAAGATTTGCCGAATATGAAATTGCATTTTCTTGCTGATGGTGGTTGGGATTTAATGTAGAAGTGTCCAGAGAGCGTTCTGAGGGCTCTGCCAGTGAGGATCTGCTCGCTGTGGAGTTATGTGTCTTCCTGGTGGACCTCCCCATGGCCCTGCTGCTGGGGATTCCTCCCGTGCCCACTTTCCAGTGGCTGCTGAACCAAACTGTGGGATTCAGACTCCCCTCCCATGAGGTCAACCTGAAACACCGTGTGCCAAGTCCTGGTTAAAATCATTCATGACCTTGGATTCCTTGGGTGAAAGTGGTTCAGCTGTGCAGGAACTGAGCCAGAGCTCTGGCTGGTTTGTTTCATCATTGAGATGTTGCATGTGGTCGAATCTGAGAGTGGCTGATGGACTCTTATTTGGTAACTGTTTACTGTTGTCAGGGCCTGATCTCAGACAAACATGGTCGTTTCCTCCTGCAGTATCAACCAGTTTGGTTTATCACAAAGCACCGAGGAGACAAATAGATGTTATGTGAGGAGGAATTTCTTTTTAACTCTAGTAACAGAGATTGTTCTTTTACAAATGTAGTATCCAAAGCAGGTGCTGGTTACCTGTGGTATTTTCTGGCTCTCTGGCTGTCTGTGAGCAGGGTTCTCTGCTGCTCAGACACAGCTTCCGGTGAGCCTACTTCTTAATAGCCTAACGAAGGTAATGATTTTGACTCTGAGCTGTTGAGATTTGGCACCAGGTCTTTCTGGAATATTAGTGAGAGAGACCAACAGTCTGACAGCTGAGGGGCTGCAGCGCTGCTCACTCGCCTGCCCGGCTGGCCGGCCAGCCGTCCGTTAGCGTCTGTGCTGGACTCCCTGGGGTCCTGTGAGCTCATCTGCCGCAGTCATTACAGGAGGGGAAGGTAAGGACCAGATGGGGGAGATCTGCAATTTCTCTCCATTGCTTATCGCCAGGTGAAACCTTACCAGTTTGTGTGTGTGTGTGTGTGTGTGTGTGTGTGTGTGTGTGTGTGTGTGTGTGTGTGTGTGTGTGTGTGTGTGCGTGGACGTGTGCATGTGCGTGCGTGTGTGTGTGTGTGTGTGTGTGCGTGCACGTGTGCATGTGCGTGCGTGTGTGTGAGTCACATTGTCAGTGGAACTGTGGCTTGCACATGGCACTCAGTCCTGGGGTTGCTTCTCTCGTGCTCTATAATCTACCTGTTGCATCTTTTATAATGATTAATAAGAGGTACATCCACAATAAACCACATCCTCTGCCTGTCTGCAGGAAAATCAGACCCTTTGCTAACCCGCCCTCTCTGACTGTCCTCAGGGAGATGGGGCCCTTGTCCAACCTGGCCCTCTCTGGCTGTCCTCAGGGAGATGGGGCCCTTGTCTAACCCGCCCTCTCTGACTGTCCTCAGGGAGATGGGGCCCTTGTCTAACCCGCCCTCTCTGACTGTCCTCAGGGAGATGGGACCCTTGTCTAACCCCACCCCCTCTGCCTGTCCACAAGGAGATGTGGCCCTTGTCCAACCCCGCCCCCTCTGCCTGTCCACAAGGAGATGTGGCCCTTGTCCAACCCCGCCCTCTCTGGCTGTCCACAGGGAGATGGGACCCTTGTCCAACCCGCCCTCTCTGACTGTCCTCAGGAAGATGGGACCCTTGTCTAACCCCACCCTCTCTGACTGTCCTCAGGGAGATGGGACCCTTGTCTAACCCCGCCCTCTCTGACTGTCCTCAGGGAACTGGGACCCTTGTCTAACCCCGCCCTCTCTGACTGTCCTCAGGGAGATGGGACCCTTGTCTAACCCCGCCCTCTCTGACTGTCCTCAGGGAGATGGGACCCTTGTCTAACCCCGCCCTCTCTGACTGTCCTCAGGGAGATGGGACCCTTGTCTAACCCCGCCCTCTCTGACTGTCCTCAGGGAACTGGGACCCTTGTCTAACCCGCCCTCTCTGACTGTCCTCAGGGAGATGGGACCCTTGTCCAACCCCTCCCTCTCTGACTGTCCACAGGGAGATGGGACCCTTGTCCAACCCCTCCCTCTCTGCCTGTCCTCAGGGAGATGGGACCCTTGTCTAAACCCCGCCCCCTCTGCCTGTCCACAGGGGATTGCTGCAGACTGTAAACGGGTGACAGTCCTGAAGTACTTCCTGGAGGCTCTGTGTGGGCAGGAGGAGCCGCTTCTAGCCTTCAAGGGTGGAAAGTATGTGTCTGTGGCGACGCTCCCGCCCCCCAGCCTGGGAACGGAAGCTGGGAACCGCCAGGGAAAACAGGCAGACAATCAGGTATGGGGAGAGCCAGGAGGGGGGCATGGGGGGATTGGGGGAGCCGGGTTAGAGAGATCCAGGAGGGGTGGGGGTAGGTAGAGAAGGCCACGTGTGAGGATGGGGAGGTTTACATGTGGTTTGCTGGGCATCTCTTTGCTGCTACTGCTGTGTGTGTGTGTGTGTGTGTGTGTGTGTGTGTGTGCGCGCGCGCGTGTGTTTGTCCTCACTCATCTGTATGATCACAGTTGAAGAGTGTGTTCGAATGAGGCTGCCTGTTTGTTTTTTGAAGAGTAGGGTGAAATGTTGTCCGGTGTGCGAGCCTGTTTTCCTACTGAGTGTATCACATTGTGTGTGTGTGTGTGTGTCCATCTCTTGCATTGTGTGTGTCTGTCGCATTGTGTGTGTCTTACATTGTGTGTGTGTGTGTGTGTGTGTGTGTGTGTGTGTCTTTCTGTGTCGCATTGTGTGTAAGTCTGTCCTATGTGTGTGTCTGTCTTGAATGTCTGTATCACATTATTTCTGTATGTGTCTGAGCAAAGACTGGTCAGCAGGAGATGGATGGGTGAAGAATGGCAGGGGGTGGGTGCTGGGTGTCACGTTTCCGAAAGGCCTCCCGTGTTTGGCATGTATAGGCAGTCCTAGGAGATGTGGCACAGAGCTGTGAATGAACGAGCATGTTGGCCAGTGGTCAGGTGGCTGGGGAACATCAGGAGAGGTGCTGCGGTGTGGGAGCCTCTTCCCACAGGGTGACTGGCTGCTCCTGCCAGATACCTCCATAACCAGCGGCTGCTAGTCAGTGTCTCATTCAGAATTAGTTTATAGGAGCCAGATAACCCGCCATATCTCCTTTTGGTCTGGTCACATGTCTGGTACCATCTTTAACGTTACGGATGTGTCTGTGGCCCAGTGAGGATCCCATGCTGTCTGTATCTGCTGCTCTAGCAGAGCTGCTAGTTGGTTATTAAATGATAAATGCTATTTAATCAGTGTGGGTGTGTGCATGAGTGTGTACACAGGCGTGTTGTGATTTTCTGTGTGCCGTACGTGCTCCATTGACTGTCCTCTCTCCCTAGGGGGAGGGGGGCTTGTTGCGATGGTCCCAGCTGTCCTGTGACATCACTGCATCAGGGGCAGGAAACGGGGGCCGGTTAATTTGGGGTGGGGGGTGACATCAGAGGCTTGTCTGAGCCTCTCAGTCTCCAAGCTGGGTAAACTTCTCTTTGACCCTACTTCCCCTCCCAAAAGCTCCAACCTGTTTATTGCAGCTCACAGATGCTCTCCATCTCTGTTCAGGGTAGCTCACAGATGCTCTCCATCTCTGTTCATGGCAGCTCACAGATGCTCTCCATCTCTGCTCAGGGCAGCTCACAGATGCTGTCCATCCCTGTTTAGTGCAGCTCACAGATGCTGTCCATCCCTTTTTAGTGCAGCTCACAGTTGCTCTCCGTCTCTGCTCAGGGCAGGTCACAGTTGCTGTCCATCTCTGGTCAGGGCAACTCACAGATGCTCTCTGTCTCTGCTCAGGGCAACTCACCGACGCTCTCTGCCTCTGTTCGGGACAGCTCACAGATGCTCTCTGTCCTTGTTCGGGACAGCTCACAGATGCTTTCTGTTTCTGTTTAGTACAGTTCGTAGATGCTGCGCGTCTCTGTTCTGTTCCTCCTCATCCTGTTTGTTCACATCGTGCTCATGTCGTTTCAGCCTCTGACCTTGTCAGAGTTCCCTTCTGTTCAGTGTGCTGTGTTAGTTGTGTGCTTACCTGGCTCTTCATGACCTCGGTCACACACAAACACGGTTTTCAGCAGCGCACCACATTACAGCAGCAAGCTGTGATGAGCCTGTGAATTCCTCTTCACACTAGAGTGCTTATGCAGCTCTGAAACCGGTGTGAGGTTGGCAGCTTTAACACCACACGCTGCAGTGTGCATCTTTGTGGCATGAAAACAAACTCGCTCTATAATAACATCAAACCAGTTTTCCCTGATGAGATGTTCTAAAGCGGGATGCCCAATACGTCGATCGCGATTTATTGGTCGATCACAAATGTACAGTGGGTAGATCGCAAGGCATAAAAAAAAGAGGATGGATGATGCGTTCAACCGCGCCAGGTGCCGCAAAACTCCAGTAAGTAACCGATCACCTAGTTAGCCTCCAATTTATTTCTGCCAAACTTAAGAAAGGGTATAAAAATGAATGGGGGACCTGGACCAATAAGAAGCCAAAAACCTTCCATACGGAATGGAAAGAGGACTCGAATTCATATTCGAAGTGCGTTTGCTTCATCTGTCAGTCTAACATTGCTATTCCGAAGAAGGGAAATGTGGAGCTGCATTTTTGGACAGTTCATAAAAACTGCGACATTAACTTCCCTCCGAAAAACGATCTGACAAAGAGAAAGGTGAAGGAACTAAAATCCCAGGTCAATTAAAAACTGCTTTATTTATACCAAAGGGAAATTAATAATAACAACAAAGAATAATGATAATTATAAACATTAATAATAATGAATACTCAATATTTTTATTCATAAATATATGTTTTGCATTTTTATAGCAGGTATATCATTTTGACTTTGGTCATTTATAAGTAGCTCGCAAGCTGAAAAGGTGTGGGCACCCCTGCTCTGAAGGCTTCATTGTAAAACAATTACTAGGATGTGAACTGGTGGAGTCCCCTCAGAGCTGACTGCAGCTCATACTCCACTGTAGCCCTGTCACTGTGTGACTCGCACTTCACTGTAGCCCTATTACTATACGACTCACACTCCACTGTAACCCTGTCACTGTGTGACTCGCACTCCACTGTAACCCGGCCACTGTGCGATTCGCACTTCACTGTAGCCCTGTCACTGTGTGACTCGCACTCCAATGTAGCCCCGTTACTGTGCGACTCGCACTCCACTGTAGCCCTGTCACTGTGCGACTCGCACTCCACTGTAGCCCCGTTACTGTGCGACTCGCACTCCACTGTAGCCCTGTCACTGTGCGACTGGCACTCCACTGTAGCCCTGTCACTGTATGGCTTTCACTGTACCATGTCTGTATTGTTCACCAGCATGAGCTCCATCATGTTCTATCCACAGCTGCCCTGAAATGATGGTGCCCTACTGTTGCCCACTCTCTCCCTGGGCCCTGATCAGCAGTGCCAGCTACAGTCACAGTTGGCATTTTTAGAACTTTACGCAATGTCGCAATACCCTGCGTCTTCATAAAAGATCAGCTGTAGTCATATTATCTGGCTGCTGTCAGTTGTGCCAATTGAAAGCTGATCCCCTTGGGTCCGTGAAGGTGGAGCGTTGCTTGGCTCACTCCGATGATGGCCTTGTAAAGCGGGCCGCGCCCTCAGTTCTCTGTCTCCCTGTCTCTGGGATGTGTTTGGTCGTCCGCGCTGCTCCACCATTTCCCTCTGTCTTTCTGCTCATTAGGAAAAATATGCCGCATGCCTCCCCAGTCTGATATGGTTCAGCGTCTAAGTGCTTGCATGTGTTTTTGTGGACGTGAGCGCCGTTACCTAGAGCCTGCGTGTGGCCCCTCTGCGCGGCTGTGTGACTGCAGCTCATGCACGCTGCCTGTATTTGTCTGTGTATCGGCCTGCATGCTTTACGACGTCTGGCAGAGCATGCAGTGGCTGCAGATGGCAGGAGGTGTGTGCGGCTGCATTAATGCGGCCTGCAGTTCTCGTTAGCGCTAATCAGGGGCTTCCTGTGTCGAGAGGAGCCTGCTTCACCTTCCCCAGGCCCTGTTCCACCCTCACTTCCTTCTCACTCCATTCTTCTCCCCTGGCCACCTCCCATGCTGTCCCTTTGCTTCTGACTCTCCTGCTGTCCGGTGTGTGTGTGTCCTCCCCACCGTCTAGTTGACGTCACACGCCAGGTCGCGACCTTTGACCCCACCCGAACTCACGATCGAGGTGGGTTTTTTCAGCTGTGTAAACGTTGCAAGCTGATTTTCGAAGGAGTGTGTCAGTAATTAATTGTCCCCCCCTTCTCACCCCCCCCCCTCACGGACCAGGATCAGGACGTGATCGTGGAAGCAGAGTCCTCGCAGTCACAGTCGGAGGGCGAGGTTGACGGGGACGGCAGCGAGGATGACATTCGGGAGCTGAGGGCACGGAGGCATGCCCTGGCACACAAGCTGGCTCTGCAGCAGAAACGGCAGGACAAAATCCAGGTACGGCGAGTGTGGGTCGCGACCCCAACGCACACCGGCCCTGGGGTTCCACCCAGCTGCTTTTTGGAGGCAAAACAATAGTTCTGTTCCGGCCCTCTTCGCATTTAAACGACCTGGGGGCAGGATTGATGAATGCATTTGAGATCTGGAAACTGGATATTGGAAACTTCTGCCCTCTCTCTCCCCCTAAGCCCCCCTCCCCCCCGTTACCCCTCAGCCCCTCACTGCAGTACTGCTTAATGGAGTTTAATGGTGTGCAAAGGATACTTTGATAGATAGAGTGAGAGAGGCTGCTGATTTGGGGAGTTTCTTTTTTCAGTTCTTTCTTGTGTAAAAAATTTTTTCAAGTTTTTTTTTTTGGTTTCTCCACCACCCCTTTATTTTATTATTATTTTTTTTAACGGTGCCCTGGGCTCTGTACCGGATACCGCCCCCCCCCCCCCCCCCCATCCCCACCCAACCCACCCCTGCCTTGAAACGTAGCCAGCCACAGCTGTCTGACCAGATGTGTGAGAGAAGGAGAGGCTGAGTCCAGTGGGGACTTGAAGCTTGAAAAAGAGCTGATGTGGGGGGGGGTGTTTTCTGGAGAGAGATGGAAAGACGGGGAAAATAAAGGGTAGAGATAGAAGGACTCGGAGAATGGAGCAAAGATGCGTAAATGACATGTAGATCCGACACCTTGTCAGCAGAAGGTTTGTAGGAATCACGTATTTTAATGGAAATAGCTGTGATTTTCTCTGCATTTATGTAAATAAAAATGCTGTTCAGCACTCCAGAGCAGGCCGTCGGGGACATGGACTCCATTGTGAGCCAGGCCGTATCCCTGCTTTCATGGCGTGGAATCTGCCAGATCCTCCCTGACACCCCATTGGACCCCGATCCGTTTAGCCAAGGCGAGCCGCTCGCCCAGATCCACCACCTGAGCTTAGCCTCCGTAGCGGGAGGCACACACGCACACACACGCACACACACGCCTGCTGAGCCGGGTCCCCGTGCGCGTGTCCCTGTCGGAGGCCAGATGTGATTTATCGTGGGCCCTTGAGCATGCTGAGCCTCCCCCGTGAGGTGGGGCCCTGATTAAAGACGGGGCCCAACAAAAACACGCGCGCACACACACACACACGCACGTATGCCATTCGCTTCTCATTACACACTCCGGCAGTCTCTGGACTTGTAAACAGAGAATGTTCCCTCGTACCTGTGACCTGTACGTGTGGGTTCCTGGGGCCAAAGACGAGTCAAAACGAACTGCTCAGCCTGGCCGTGATGCTTTAAACACGTGTGCTTTGGGCCGGGGGCAGGAGAGTGAGCACACGTGAGCGGGCTGCTCTGCATTCAGCGCCTGCCTCTTCTCCTTTTCCCACACGCTTCTTCTCGATAAACGTACGGCTGCTCTCACACGCTCGTCTCCCACCTTCTCTCTCTTCTGTTTGCTTCCACATCTGTATTTTTGACGGTGCAGTGACACTGTGTGCCGCACTATAGAGCAAGGGCTGCAGGCCCAAAGCTGGCAGGGACCAAGGATAGTCATACCTGGGTGATGCGGGCAGGGGGACTCTGAGGGTGGAGGGGGACACAGCTTCACATGAGTTCTCATTCACATGTGTGCGTCATTAAAACCATTGTCAGCAGTAACCTTACCGCCCCCTGCCAGCCTGATGACGTGCTGAAGATGCTTTCATCTGCCTGCCTGTCTCTGCCTGCCTGTCTCTGCCTGCCTGTCTCTGCCTGCCTGTCTGTTTGCCTGTCTGTTTGCCTGTCTGTTTGCCTGTCTGTTTGCCTGTCTCTTGCTGCCTGTCTGTTTGCCTGTCTGTTTGCCTGTCTGTTTGCCTGTCTGTTTGCCTGTCTGTTTGCCTGTCTCTTGCTGCCTGTCTGCCTGCCTGCCTGTTTGCCTGTCTCTGCCTGTCTGTCTCTCTGCCTGCCTGTCTGTCTGCCGGTCTCTGCCTGTCTCTGCCTGCCTACCTGTCTCTGCCTGCCTGCCTGTTTGCCGCCTCGGCAGTCTCTCTCCACGCGGATGGTGGGCCTACATGCGTGCTCGCTCACACGTGGCGAGTGGCACGGCTGCTCCGTGTGTACATGCCTGCGAGCGTGGGTGGCGGCCTTGGCTGAAGCACAGGAAGCCTTGCTCCCTGGAAGAGAGGTTGTGACCTTCCTGGCCGCGACTTACTTGCTCACATGCTTTGACACAGCCTCACTGGCATTGTGCCTTCCTGCCTGACGCTCCGCTTGGCCACTCGACGCGCGTCCCTGCGTCCCCCCATGTTTTTGTTCACCGCCCCGTACCAGTGGCTATGTACTGTTTGTATGCACAGGAATGTACGATGATGTAAGCGTAGGTGTATAAGAATGCTTAATGGCTGTTTAAATATAGCCGGCCCTTGACTGCACCTCCTGACCTTAGAGGACTTGCTTTCCAGATTTGAAACAATGGACCCCCCCCCCCCCCGCCCCGCCCAAGTGTTCCCCTCACTGGACACACACTGGCCCAGCCTATAGGGGATGTCGCAGAGTGTTCTGGCGGCACGTCCAGCTGTCACTGGGACACAGGAAATGATCCTCATCCAAGAGAAATCCTCGCATCGGGGGGGGGGGGGGTGTCGCGTGGCTTAGCTGTGATGTTATGGGCGCAGGAATGTGCCACCGCAGCCGACCGGCACCAGGTGGATGTGTCTGCGTGCCTAATCCCACTGGCGGAACATCAGCGTGCGTGTGTGCGTAGATGCATCTGTGTGTGTCTGGGTATGTGCATGTGAGAGTGTCCACACGTGTGGGTGGGTGGGTGCGTGCGTGTGTATGTATGTGGGTGGGTGTGGATGTGCTTGCCAGGTGCTCGCGCTCCATCTCTGACCCTGCGGATGGATCACAGTGCAGCTTAACTTGTGTCCTACTTCTTATCCTGTGCCCCCCCCCTCCGTCCCCCCCATGCCTCATAAGTCACCAAGCGCATCTGCCTGTGTCTGTATGAGAAAATGTGTCTGCATGGCCGCCTGCCAGTTGAGACCCGCTCCGGTGAGGGCCCTGTGTGTGTGTGTGTGTGTGTGTGTGTGTGTGTGTGTGTGTGTGTGTGTGTGTGTGTGTGTGTGTGTGTGTGTGTGTGTGTGTGTGTGTGTGTGTGTGTGTGTGTGTGTGTGTGTGTGTGTGTGTGTGTGTGTGTGTGTGTCCCCTTGAGTGAAACACAAACACACACGTCCGGCCCGCTGGCCGCTCTATCTGGCCCCGTGGCCTGTTCTGCCTCTGCTCGCCCTTCCCACACTCAGGCTTGCCTCTCCCTCCGCCAGGCTGCCCCGGCTCCCCCGCTGCTCTTCCGCCCCGTCTGCTTTGTCTCCTGCCCCGCACGCATCTGCCCGTCCTCCCCCTCTCTATCCCTCTCCACTTCCTGTGTCCCGCACCGCGTGCCCCCCCCCCATCGCCCTGTTGCTCTGACCCCTCCTTTTTCCTCCAGTCTCCCTCAGTTTCTTTGCCCCCCTCCCACCAGAGCTTCCCTCTCTCTCCTCGCGACGTGACTGTCAGCACAAGCTGTGGGGCCTCTGCCAGCAAGCTAGGGCAGGGTCTGCTGGAGATGCAGCCAATGTTGCTGTGCTCACATACAGTCGCAGTGTCGATACTCACTGGCAGCCATGCCTGGAGTACCTGCCCTTCTCTGTCACGTGACACTTTCTCGGTGACGCCCGCTCACCGCCTTACCTGCGGCCACTTGTGACCTGGGCCGCTGAGGGAGCCCGGCTTCTAAGCTGGGGGTCACTTGCCAGTGCCCCCGCGCACCTTGGGCCTGGGTCCTGACTAGTGTAGCACAGGAGGCTTTGGGTGGGTGAGAGCAGTGTTTGGCGGGGGGGTCGTTTCAGCTGGTGCTCCTCACACAGTCTGTTTATGACAGACTGCTAATGGTCTCATTGAAAATTCTTTGCTATGTGGCACGCCCAAATCAGACCAGACCGACAGAGCATTAATAGAGCCCCCCCCCCCCTTTGTGTTCCATTACTTCCTTACTTCCATTACTTCCATTTCTGTTCAGTGACTAAAATACCTGAAAGAGCTGCTCATTCAGACAAAGGGTGTGTGACCCATGACTTCCTTAACAGCTACATTGCCTCTATTCAGTGTACAATGCCGTAAAGAGCATCTGCTACTCTGGCTGTAGTGATGATTCAGGTGGCGAAGTAATATATACCAGTGCCGCGTCGTGTTCCAGGCAGTGACGTAATATATACCTGTACTGAATCCTGTGCCAGTGTTCCAGTCTGTTGTATAATATATACCAGTGCCGCGTTGTGTTCCAGGCAGTGACGTAATATATACCTGTACTGAATCCTGTGCCAGTGTTCCAGTCTGTTGTATAATATGTACCAGTGCTGTGTCTTGTGCCAGTGTTCCAGGCTGTTAAACAGTATGTACCAGTGCTGGGGTGTGTAACAGTGTTCCGAGCTCTGATGTAATATGTACTAGTGCAATGCCATGTGCCTGTATTCCAGGCTGTGATATAATAAGTGCAGTGCCATGTGCCACTGTTTTACACTGTGATGTTATATGTACAAGTGCAGTGCCATGTGCAGATATTCCCAGTTGTGATGTAATATGTATGAGTGCAGCGCCACATGCCAGTGTTCCAGGCTGTGCTGTAATATGTCCCAGTGCATGACAATATCTTTCTCTTCTGTACTTCAGGCTGTACTGCAGACTTGCCGGCAGCTGGAGCTGGAGATTCGGCCGCTCTTCTTGGTTCCCGACACCAATGGCTTCATTGACCACCTGGCTGGCCTGCAAAGTCTGCTGGACTGCGGCCTCTACATCCTGGTGGTGCCACTCATCGGTCAGCCACAGGACCACCCTCCTCCTGCTCCCTCCCACCTTGTCCACCTCTCATTTCTCTCATCCTTTGATTTGAAAACAGCAGAAATGTTTTCGTCTTTCCCGTTCTCTCGGGGATCTGCACACCTCCTGTCCCGCGTTAACCCCTCTCCCCCAGCCACCCGTATCTGTCTCCTGCTGTTTTACCGGCACATTTGTTTGACGCCTTCAGCAGTCGTGCACAGTGGCAGTGATGCCTCACACAGAGCTTCCACTGACTTTTGAATCTGCCCCCGCCTACTTTTCGCAGTGATCACGGAGCTGGATGGCCTGGCGCGGGGCCAGGAGCACCGGGGTGGTGGTAGGGCTGTGCCCGGGGAGCATGCCCGCGCGCTGCAGGAAAGGGCCAAAGCCGCGGTCAGCTTCTTGGAGCGGGGGTTTGAGGCGAGGGAGCCTTGCCTGAGGGCGATGACCAGCCGCGGAAACCAGCTGGAGTCCATCGCCTTCCGTAGCGAAGATACCTCAGGCCAGCAGGTATGGGGGTGTAGCTACTATAGGGCACCGAAATCCAGCCAGACAAAACCATCGACGCAAACCTGCCTTCCCACAGGGAAACAACGATGACCTTATCCTGTCCTGCTGCCTTCACTACTGCAAAGACAAGGCCAAGGACTTCATGCCCACGCAGCGAGGTGACAACACGCCTGCCGTGGCCCTTGAGCTGCGCTTCTCTGCTGTCTGTGCCTCGCATAAGGGTTTCCGTGGTTACTGGTTTGGGAGGGGTGAGGTCGAGCGAGCCCAAGTAGAACAGGATGGGTGGTCGTGTTGGGGCAGGTACCCAAATGTGTGAAATGCGTAGCAGGAAGTGGCACCTTGCAGGCACACCGAGGCTGGTGTGCAAGGCGCTGCCTCAAAGCCACCTTGCCTGACAGAGCCGCCAATGACATCACCATGTTTCTCAACACAGGCTCATGTCACGCCTCTTCATTTCTGCTTCCTGTCTCATTTATGCTCCCCGACCTCACAGATGAGCCTGTCCGTCTCCACCGGGAGGTGGTTCTGCTGACAGATGACCGCAACCTGCGAGTTAAGGCCCTGACCCGCAACGTGCCGGTGCGAGACATCCCTGCCTTCCTCAGGTGGGCCAAAGTGGGCTGAAGCGGACCGGTGGCAGGGGGAGCCAATGACGGTGCAGCCACGTGCCAGGGAGCCGTGTCGGGGATGGAGGACAACAAATGGCCTCTGAGGAGGGGGGACGTCCACCTCAGCGGGGCGCCGAGGGAAGAGCCCCCGCCCGTCCTTTTTAAAGATGACTAAAGCTTTTCTCTTTTGTTTTTTTTTTGTTTCTCCTTTCTGCCCCTCTGAGAGGAGCCTCTGCCTGCTTCTCGCCACAGTGAGGGTGAGCGTGCCTCACATGGGCACGTGTGCAGGGTTTCAGGGAGAGCGACCAACTCAAGGGGGGGGGGGGTTGGTGGGCAGAGGAGGCGAAGCCCTTGCAGGAGCTGCCAGGCGCCTGGTGGGTTTCCGCACAGCAGGACTGGTTCAGGAGTCAGGGAGACGATGGTATGGGTCTGGCTCTGAGAAAGACCGCTCCCCACATTGGTCACCAGGGTGACGGACAAAGGCGGGGAGAGGAGAGGGACAAAGCAGGTCCCAGTCTCCTAGATACAGATTTCCATTTTGGCAGCTTTCAACAGCTTTGTTTTCAGTTCTGCATTGGCTCTGTGGTTTGACAGCTTTTCATTTTTATTTTCACCATGTATATATAGTATAACTTTAATCTTGAGTGACGTTGTGCTTTTAGGCCTGTGATGCGCAGTGATGATGAGTCTGTGTGATTTATGTGGAGCTGATGATGAACATAGGCAGTGCCGCCCACAGAAGCTGTATGCTGGGCTCCGTATTGGCACACTGGAGTCACACTTCAGTTTGACAGGTTTCACACGCAGTGGCTGGAAGCTGGAGACATGCAGCCACACCCATGCGGAACTGCATGCATGTCGAAAATGTGCGCTAGAGCGAGAATCGCATGCATGGAAAATGCTCGGGTGCGAATCTGTGTGCTGTGGCTACGTGTTTGTGGGCCAGCTATTGAGATATCAAACTCACATGTATGTGATGGAAAAGCGACTGAATACCTTCGTTCACACAGGAAGCTTACATAGATACATAAGTGAGTGTGTGTGTCTGCCTGTCTGTGAGCGTGCTACAGAGCAAAGACTCTGTGTGTCTGTGCCCTGGAATGGCGCAGTGCCAGTACCCAGCTGGTGCCCTCTGACATTACCATGTAAGCCTCAGCATTGGACACTGGATACCTTTGGCATTTCTTGCGAGAGTTGCGGGCCAGCATCTGCGGCTCTCGTTAGGCCTGGGCCTCAGAGGGGACTCTCACACGCCCAGTGTCTGCCTGTCGTCTTCCTTCCTGTCAGCCCCGGTGTGAGAAACGGCACAAGTGACAGTCCCACCACTCAGCAGGTGTCATGCATCAAGCCAGACCCCCTGTGTCTCACCTTGGACCCTCACAGTCGATGTGGTCAGCATGGGAGCCACCTGTGCTCAGCCTGTGTGGCCTGTGACATAGCATGACGAGCATTCTGTTGCTGTGCTCTATGGGGTGACGCCCTAGAGCTGTGTCTGTCACTGTGTACTTTCACCCTTTTACAGAATGCTTTGAAAGAGTAGTTTTATTTTTAATTTGGGTTTTATTGCTCTTACTAAAACTTTTTAAATACTTTCTTGTCGCTGTTTTTTTTTTTTTATGAGCTGTTGCTGTAGCTTTGGTTTTTCATTTCCACTCATTACTTTTGTTCTGTGTCTTACCGGTACCAGTGTGATGTTGTGTATTCATTAGCAGATTGCAGCCCACAATGATTGTCACGTACCGCACATCAAAGCTGCATGTGTAATTTAGCGTGTTAGTCCCGTCATAGTATGCGACCTCCCACGTGACATTGTGTCGTCTCGCCTCCAGACGCGATCCGCACACCTTCTGGGGATTAAATGTCTGACGTGAAGCTTGATGACAGGCCCAGGGGTGATTGCCCATGTAGAGAGACAGTGACACACTGTCTTGCCAGTGCAGAGATAGCAACGCGGCATCCCACCTGCGCAGAGACAGCAAAACACTGTCCCACCTGCACAGGGACAGCACTGTAGTGTCCTGCCTGCACAGGAACAGTGACACACACACTGTCCCACCTGCGCAAGGGACAGCGACACACTGTCCCATCTGCACAGGGACAGCAACACGGGGTCCTGCAAGTGCAATCAAAGTTCCTGTCGCATGAAGCTGGAGGTCTGTGTTTTAACCTTCTGTAAATTTTCTGTAATTCATTACGCTGTATTAGTCATTGTGCTTAAGTTTGTGCACGTGTGGGGGATGCAGATGCTGTACGGTGATGGGAAAATGTCACCATGTGACAGGTTTTGATAAGGCGCACACTGCATGTTCGCTCTTTACCCTTAATAAATGACTGCTTTAAAGACGAACCTCTCCTGTGTGTTTCTTTCTCTCTCTCTCTCCCACACCGTGCTCATTCCAAAGCTGGCCACTGTACCAGGGAGTGCAGCAGAGTCCAGTAAGGTCTGTGAGTGCCTGCAGGGAGGGCCGTCCGTCCCCAGGGCACCGTGTGTGGCACAGCCCAGCATCCCCCCCCCCCCCCCCCGCACCCGTTCAGCTGTTTGCCGTGTTCTGAGCCCCATCTAAACGAGTGGGGCAGCATTGGAATGCAGTGATAGGCGAGGCCCTGGACATCTACGCCAGGTCAGCTGTCACCTCCATACCACTCACAGGTCTGTCCTCCTCCAACTTTCTCCACTGTGACAAATTTCACTCACTTAAGTGCTGTCTTAGGTTAAAAGTAGGAGATGCACAGAGATTTACAGATCCGTACACGGCAGGGTGTTCAGACCATGTGACTTGGTCATCAATGGATGCAGAGTTGGAATGAACTTTTTGTGTGTCCTGTACCTGGGTCTAAAGAAAGCATAGTTAAAGAAGCGTGGAACAATTAAATGGCCACTTAGCATCTGTCTGACTGGGATGAGCTCTGAACTGCAAAATAATGGTGGCGAGTTGCTAATGTAGTACTCATGAGAATTTAATGCAGTACAAATGAAAATTTAAATGAAAAAATTGTTTTATAATTTCTGCAGTTCATTTTATTGCCAAATTGACTTAGAATATAGAAACTGACAATCGTGTAACACGTTCACTGTGGCTTTTATAACAAAAAAGCCCTTCAGCATTATTCAATATGACATAGAAATCAGAAGAAATAACCCACGGTTGAAATTTCTACAAAAATTGAAATATAAAACATTTCGACATGCAATAAATACATTCATTTCATTAAAGCAAAGAAGACCATATGAACACAATGTAATGTAGAATACTGGTTGCTTTCATGTGTTTTGCATTTTAAGTCATTTTTGAACTAAAAAACAAGAGGAAGTGATGTTTAAACTTAATGGTTTTTATAAAAGTGAGCAGAAGGTTTGACCTTAATCAGAATGTAACACTGACAGCTTATTTAGTGAGCCCCACCCCAAAAGTTTGTGCTTTTCAGGTGATCAGTATCCCCCCCCCCGAGTCTGTGCCCCCCTTTCTCCTGTCCATACACTTTTGGCCGTTCTGTCTCTGTCCATCCGTCCCTGCATCCATCCTTCATGTTCAGCTTCACAAACGCATTTTCTGTCATTCCCTTCTGCCTGCCTGCCCTCCTCTGTCCTTCCTCCTTCCAATTCATCATAGAATTTTTTTTTTGCATCTATAAATTTAAGCTTTCAAGTCCCCTCTGTCCCTTAGTTTTTTATGGAAAAGTGACGATGCCCTGTGCGCTGGACCATCTCGTCCTGGGGATATTTTGACATTTTGCCGTGGAAGTTCGGGGAATTCGATCGGGGCGTTAAAGAAGAGAGAGCGGTTGTTCACATAAACATTTTGACAACTGTCTTCTTCAGGATGAGAAACAGCTGGAGGGGACCTCGAAATGGGGGGGCGGGGTTAGTGGGCCGGCTGTGGAGGGAGCAGAGATTGTGGGCCAGAGTGAGTGCGGGGGTGGGGGGGGTGGGGGGGGTCCCAGGGAGGAAGCCGACTGCAGAGTGAGGATTAGGTGCAAGTGCTGGCTAGCGGTGTGAATGCCACAGTTTGTGCCCCCACCCTCCTAGAATGGTGTGGTTTTCCAATCAATGCATCTGGATGTAATATAGAGTCCACCCCCTCCTTTGCTGGACAGTGGGAAAGCAACACACCCAGGTGTGTTTTGGCCGAAAACGGGGGCTCTGACTGTTACCACACATCCCATGCCACTACACCCCCCCCCCCCCCGCCCTTTGGGGACGCCTGGCCTTCCATTCGCTTTGCCTGCAGCTGGAGGCTCCGCCCACCTACCACAAGCCTCACATTGCTGTGTGGGCTGCCCTTCCCCACCCCTCAGAGCGCATCTGTCAGTTTGATTTTGCGTCAGTGCCCCACTGTCTCCCACACCAGTGTGACTCTGGCCTGGGTTTATCTGCCCTGACAGGGCTGCCGTGCTGCCGTGGGGTCACCAGTGGGCAGCTTCGGAGACATAGCTGCGCTTTCTGCAGCAGGAGAGGAAGAGGAAGGAAAGCAGGCGAGTAAAAGACAGGCAGTGTGCTTTTCCTCAGCCCAACGGAGGCCCCAGGGGTCAGGCGGCCCCTCTATTGTTAGACGATGCCTCTGGTCCGCCCAGTGAGTCCCTCCATAATAACCCCCTCCCGCCTGAATTTGGAGGAGAAACACACAGAACTTCCTGCCCTGAGATTTGACCGAGCCAATCTGCAAACCCACTAACCCGCTCCCACACACACACTGCACCCACACATCCCAGAAGTCTTGGCTAACCCAAACCCTAACCTAACCCAGAACTCTGCTTTTCCCCGGCCCCCCCAGCAGCTTGTGCAGCAGCCATGGAAATGTTAGCTCCCTGTTTTTCTCCCAGTGTTTTGTCTGACGGGGGGGGGGGGGTGTGAGGCCAGGAGAAGGTGGGGGGCAGGGCCTCCGTCCCGCCAGCCTCTCCTTCCCACTCACTCAGACATGCCTTCAGCTTGCTCCACATCTCCTGCTGCTTTTCTGACTTTGCCCCCATGGACACCTATGGTGGTTCTGACTGCTGCGAAAGACCCCGTCCAGAGTGAGGACCCCCGCTGGCTCATACTCTGTGTCTCTGTCACTGCGGGCCCATGGCTTTGGCCGAGCCTGTCAGCACGCAGGTTATCTTACGCAGGCGCCTGCTGCTAACGACGCACACGGGGGGTTGGGGGGGGGGCATCAGAATATTCGCTCTGGTCATCCTGGACAGCTAACCCATGTCCGTGAAGTTATGGCCCACTAGTCATCTGTGCGCTGATCTGAATTCGTTTACAAACAGCTAGTCCCCGTATTTTGGTCCTTTTTTTGGTATCGTCATACATCCTAGCCCTGTCTTTCCGTTTCCATTTTTAAAACATGCATCTCTTGTAAGGACACTGCCCAGCCTCTCCGCCCATTGGTCATGTAAAGGTCACGCCCCCTTCCATCTGTGTTTAAGTTTCACAAAATGAATTCAGTGGTTGGTTGTTTCTTTGGCAAACTTGAACTGGCAGATCACATGTTGTTCTTCGACAAAACAAAAACATACACAATACTACAGCTAAGGCATTACTGTGCAATTCTATCCATGGACAGACAGGTAAATACCTCAGGCTCAACACTGGTGTGATGTTAAGGTACAAAACAGAGGTTATCAAAAAATTACTTTATAAAGCATTCAAGGGGAAATATAAGGGATTGTCTTGCGGGACCTCGATTGTCTTAGAAATTGCATAGGTCTGATAAAAGAGTCACAGAAGTGTAAATACTGCATTAAAGCTAAACAATCAGATAAAATCATTAGCAACTCTTCAAACACACACATTTTAAACATAATAATCACAAAAGAAATATCCACAGGATTCAGTCAGGATGGGTGCGCAGTTGCTTCCTTTGACACAAGCACAATAAAACTCCCTACATGCCCAGCCTGGCTGGCGGATGCTTGCGGACGTCTGGGCTGATGGCTGCTTGTTCCCTGGCATGGTTTCGGAAGCACTGGAGTCACTGGGAAATCTGGAGATCTATCTGATCACTGTTGATTAATCGGGGGGGGGGGGGCATTACTGGTCGATGTGGTCTCTGGAAAAGCCTTGTGATTGAACAGATGTGAGAGACAGACAGCCATCATCCCAAATGTAAGCAGAAGGGGTGTCTGTGCGTGTTTCTGTCTGTCAGTCTGTATGTCTGTGTGTGTTTCTGTCTATCTCTCTATGTATGTGTTTCTGTCTATCTCTCTATGTGTGTGTTTCTGTCTGTCTGTATATGTGTGTTTCTGTATGTCTGTGTGTTTCTGTCTGTCTGTCTGTATGTCTGTGTGTTTCTGTCTGTCTGTCTCTGTATGTCTATGTGTGCGTTGCCATGGAGCTTCATGTCCCTGATAACCCCGCCTTGAGCCAGACCCCATTCACTTCGCCTTGGCTCGAATAAAGAAGCGTTTTGTCTGGAGGGAAGGAAAAGGAAAAAAGCCTTGATTCACTGATATACCACAGAAGTCGCTAGTCGTCAAAGGTAGATGTGCTACACGCGTGTTCTTCCTCCCGCCACGGCAGCTGCTACAGTACATGTGTCACAGGCATGCAGAGCTTCTCGCTTCACATTCGCCCATAAGGCTGGATTGGTCTCTAGTGGTTAGACAGTCTGATATAAGACAAGCCTTCAGCAGCTCCTGCTTCCCTTGCGATGAGGTACAGTGTCTGAGATCCTGATTGCTGAGTTCGGGGCATCGCTGAAGTTATCCATAACCGTGAAGGGCTCCACCCTAGGCAGACCTAATCAGGACCTTTAACCTGCTCACCAGCCGTTAAGTGCTGCCTATTTGGTTCATGGCAAAGCCACGCGATTGGGCGGTGCCCCGGAGGTCAACCATGAGGCTCCACCACGTCATAGCTATCAAAACATCATCAGTAAGCACATGCTAAGCGCAGAAAGCCCTGCACTGGTCATGAAGCTGAAGGGTGTCCATGTGATTTACAGCGCAGGGTTTGGGGAATGGGCTGTCATCATGTTGTGAGTGCCTACTGGTATTTAATCACACGTGTGTTGCAGAGAATAGGCGCAGGATGGTCGCGTGTGTGTGTTGTGTTTCGAGCCAAAGCAACACGTGGGAGGCATTTGGCCCGTGAAATGAGGACGGAGGCCAGCGGTGGACACAAGCCGCTGGGCAGGGTGTGAGATTTCACGGGGAATTAGTGCTGCTCTGGGCCAGCTGGGCTGTCCAACTAGCAGGCCCTCAAAGGCGAGGGAAGGCGGGGGAGGGGGGCGCCGATTAGCACCCACAGTCAGAAACCCTGCCTGTATCAGCACTGCACAGGGCAATTTGGGCCCTGTCTCTGCCTTATGGTATATTGAGGAGGCCCCCCCGAGTGCAGCGTCCCCTAAGGGCCGATTCAGCTCTCTGTGCAGCCCTCACACTGACCTCAGGATTAAAGCATCCTGCTTGGCAAAGGCGTTCATGCAGGACTGCTACTTCTGCTGGCGAGACAAAGGCACGTGGGCATAACTGTATTCAATAGTGACAATAAATAGCCCTTAGCATCTCATGCTAATGCCGTGGAGACCTATAGGAGGAATGACCGGGTGCTAATTACTGCCCTTACATTCAAGCCTCTGCTGCACGAACACGCTCAGTCTGGAAGGAAACGCAGAGGAGGAAGGCCGCTTGAGCGAGCGGCTGGGGTGAACCATTTCCAGCAGGGCTACGCCGTGCGCCGTCCAAAGGCTTGGCTGCAGAGCCGCTTCCACACAGACTATCTGACAATCCGTCAGGTTTACATCTGCTGGAGACTCCCATTGGCTGCCGTTATTCCCCCATGTTCAGGTTTCTCCTTCCCTCAGCAAAGAAGCCATGAATTTCTCTCCCTTTTTCCATTCTTTCATAACACTTGCATTGCTGCATACCCAGGGCACGGCTGCTATTTGTACTCATGGTCTTTGGATTCTGAACATGTTAAATAAAAAAAAAAATAAAAATCAATTCGGTTTTGGCTCGACAGCTAAAATAATACTTTTTTTTAATCAAACACTGTATTGTGTGAGTCCTTAGGTAAAAAAAAAGAATATAAATTAGCACAATATCCCTTTAAAAGGCACTTTTTTAGAGGTCTGCATGGCTTGGTTGTGTGTTTTACATTTAGGCCTCTTAAGTCTTGCTGGCTACGTGGTGACACAGAGGTCAGAATTCATCGCCACAGCAACTCTGGCCTCATGGTGTAGCAGGCTTTAGCTGGGGGAGTAGCGGTCAATGGTGCGCAGGTCGGGGGTCAGCTGCTGCGGCTGCAGGGACAGCGTCTGGCCCAGGGCGTCCATCTTGTCGTGGGTGAGCCCCAGGTGCTGGGCGGCCAACTTGGACAGTGGGAAGAGGCCCTCCATGGCCTCTGGCTTCAGGCCCAGCGGGAAGAGGGCATCGGCGAAGTCCACCTTCAGCTTGCCGTCAGCGGCACTGCCCACGCCCACGCCATGCATCTTCATGTGGCTGATGAGGTTGCGCTGCTGGGCAAATTTGCCGCCGCACACCTGGCACTCGTAGGGCTTCTCGCCCGAGTGGATGCGCATGTGCTCCGTCAGGCGGTACTGCCGCGTGAAGCGCATGCCGCAGGCGTCGCAGGCAAAGGGTTTGAGGCCCAGGTGGCTGCGCATGTGGCGAGTCATGGTGCCGCGCTGCGTGAACTTCTTCCCGCAGATGCTGCAGGGGTACGGCCGCGTCAGCCAGTGCGTCTTCTCGTGCTGCCGCAGTGTCGCCGGGTCCTTGTACGACTTGTCGCAGTTGGAGCAGCGGTACGGCCGCATGGTCTCCCCCAGGGCAGGCAGGCTCGGGCAGCTCTTGCCCTCTGGGTACGGCAGGCTGTTCAGACACCCACTGCTGTTGTTGCTGTTGATGTTTCCTCCTCCGCCGCTGCCATTGCTGCTGGCCGGCTCTCCACTCAGATCCTCCTCGTTGTGCGTCTCCACATGGGCATTGAGCTGCTCGGAGCTGGGGAAGCCCTTGTCACATGGGATGCACACATACAGGTTGTCCCCGAAGCTCTCAGGCTCATATGCTGGATGGAAGCGCTCCAGGACCCCCGGGGGAGACGGGTGGCCCTCACTGCTGCCTGACTCTTCGCTGGCTGTGCCACTCTTATCATCGACGCCTAGCTTGTCCTCGACGGTCTTGCGGCGGTTTCGGAGCTCCGCCCCCCCGCTGGAGTCTTCCTCTTCATCGTCGCCCTCCTCCTCATCCTCGCCCCCGAAGACCGGAGGCTCGCGCTTCACCCAGCTGTCGAGAGCGGTAGGGCAGAAGTAGGACTCGCTGCCACGAGAGAGGGAGCGCTGCAGAGTGGGCAGGTGGGGGCCGAATGGCTGGCTGAGGTGGGGGTAGGAGGGTGACACCAGGTCGCCCAGGTCACCCGTGGTGTCGTCGGACTCCATCCTGATCCGGAAGGCTGGGTCTCCGTCTGTGTGGTCCCCGTTGATGCCGCTGGGGCTGTTATGCCCAATTAGCTCGCCCCTCTGGGTATCATCACGCCGCAGGGCTGAGTGGGAGATGTGTGCAGCTACCTGCTGGGCCTGAGGGGTGGGGCTCTTCTTGGAAAGGTCCAAGCCATAGTCGGGGGAGCAGCCCCTCTCTGGCCGGGGGGGACGGAGACCCAAGGGCAGCGGCAGAGCCGAAGATAGGGCCGAGTAGGCCAGGGAGCCCTGAGAGGTAGCGGGGACATACAGCTCCCCCACATGGGTGGCCAGTGGGTCCCCTGGTGCCACTCGTGAGGGGTGGCTGCTGGCCACGCCCCCGGCGATGCAGGCCTGGATGACCGGGGTGGCGGAGCGGAAGCGTGCCTCTCTGCCAGGGCCCATCTTCTCATAGGGCAGCAGGTCAGGTCGCGGGTGGTACTTGCCCGTCCGCTTCAGCCTCTTTTTGCACAGCGCCACCAAGTCCAGCAGCTGCAGGTAGCTAGCTGCAGCCAGCACCGCCGCTAGGCTGGGCTCCGGGCCCGCCCCTGGTCCTGGCTCAGCCTCTCCCAGCCGGCCTGTGTAGATGTAGTCCAGGATGACCCGGAAGACCCCCGGGCTCACCATCTCGTGGTCCAGGTTGATGAGGTTGTCGTGGACGACCAGGGACTTCAGGTAGAGGCTGCTGGCGGCCAGGATGTTCTTGTGGGCGCGGAAGAGGGCGTTCTGCACCACGATGATGACGTCGCAGAGGAAGCCTTTGGTGCGCTGCGTGTTGAGCTGCAGGAGGAGGTGTCTAGCATGACTGGGGGCTTCCATGGCATCCAGCATCGTCTTCAAACCTCCACCTGCAGCAGGCGAATAACCATTGGTGAGTCACGCCACCACCCGCACAAGACAGACCTGTCCATTCCCGCAAGGTCGCTTTCAGCCTGCTGTTTATGCAGAGGCCTGGTGGACTAGAACATTCCAGCCTAATACACAAACAGCACTGTGAGTGAGTTACAGGATTTCAAACGGCTTGTAAGTGAGCAAAAGGATGGCAGGCATCAGTCCTAATAGTGTGTTTCCTGAAACGATTAGGAAATTATTGCTGTGATTGTCTGCATAGGGACAAAAGCTCAGTTTAACAAAACAGAAAATAGATTACTGCTGATTTGTACGGCCGTGATCCGCCGTTTTGTTGTTAGCATGCTCACACGTCCAGTGTGCTGGAGCACTGCGCCGCACGCGAAAAGGACACCAGTAGAACCGCGAATCGCACGCGTTTAAAGGGATGATGAAACATGCGCGTACCACTATAGTATGTAACGACCCTAAAAAACGACACAGATGAAATCACGTTTGACATTCGGCTCTTTCGAGTTCATATGTAGAGAGAATTTATGGATGTACCAAATCAAACAAGGGACATTCTACAAATTTTCAGAGCGCGAATAAGTCGGGGGGTTTTATTGGTTAAATGGACTAAGTAGCCTGTCTAAAAACTATTTATAGGTAAATTGTGTATATTCACTTCTCGTAAACAAGATTTACATTTTAAACAGTGGTGGCAGCACGTCCAGACAATAATATACTGCTACGCACTATATAACACGAAACACTTCCATAATATGCCTTGAAATCTAAGATTTGCTTAATGTTGTCAAACGGGCAAATCGGCTAAATAATGGAGCAACAATCAGCATCGACTTGCAACCAAAAGATTTATGGTTTAAGGGCTGGAGGAGAGGCTGCACTGCTACTGTGCAGCCTTGGCAACCAAATATATATGTAACAATCTGTACGCGCATAAGGTGCTTTGGATAAAAGCGGTTACTTAAATAATTAAAATAAAAATTTAATTTCGTTCAGTCCCCTCCACATGTCAGCCAATCATGGTTTGTTTTGCATAGATTTTATATTCTGTGTGTCCCTAAGAAAGACCTGCGATTGGTCGGTGTGTTACAAAGCGGAATGTCGCGAGCTGCCTACTGCCAAGGTCTGCACTGTCCTCGGTCCTGTCAAGGTGCTTTTCCCTTTTTTGGGGCGGGTTTAATAGTCCGTGCAAACGACGCATGATTTGTGTTCGCAGTAACAGCATGCGGGGCAATGGCCAGTTATGGGGACTCATATTTAATTTTATGTTCAAACACGTCCAGAGCATGCCCGTCTGCAAATATCCAGATACATAACGGCAAACACCTAGCGAATGCTGCGTGAAGCAACACACCCACCTGCGCAGTAAATCAAGGAGTATGCAGCGCAGGAGCTTATCTATAAATCAAAACTCATCTTCAGCGTGTGCAACTGAACAGCAAGGAGCTCTAAAAGAGGCTTTAGGTTATCGGATGGTATTTGTGTCTTTAAATTAAGTTTGCTGGTTTAAAACCCATAGTCTTGTTAGAGGGAAAGGCCAGTAACAAGGCTGGTTTGATGTCACTGAGATCCGCCTTGAACCGCAGTGTAACAAATTCCCAAACTGACTGGTAAAAACTGGGGGACCGCCTCGGTCCCAATTACAGTATCTAGGTGTATGCATCACGGTTAAGCTTGACTTAAAGCTGAACTTAAGTTTCGTTTAAAAATACAGAGCCTAAAAATGAACTGTGGATTCAAAGATATAGGCCTAAATACGAAAAAAGACAGGAGAATTAAACGCGGCCCAGAAAGAACAGCGACAGCTTAAATATGTTAACTGAACTGTTACTGAAAAACCCTCGTCTGGTGCAGAAACCATACATGGGGTCCTCTCTTCCGAACGACCAGAAAAATGTCACTGCGGCATGTCTGGTCACAGACTGAATTCTCCGACCCAGTCGGAGTATGAGAAGAGAATGGGGCGACATTTGGGCCCTTTCTTGTTAACGGCAGTAAAGCCATTTGGCATTAAACTCCCTTATGAGAAAAATGTCACCGTCATAAAGATTTTTGAGGATGGTTTTTGTGTCGTCCACCGGCATATGCACGGGTGTTTGGAAAAGGTGGTTTTACAGCGTGTCCCGGCTGCATTGAGATGCAGGTGGAATGACGGAACACCTGGAATAAGCACAAATAATATAAAAGATTATAGACGCTGGCTCGGTTTGGTTTTCATTGTTTTTTTCTACTTCTTAAGAGTATTCCCGCGTCGGTATGGTTTTAGCATTCATAGAGATTTGTGTAATTAAGTAAACGTAAATATATAATTTTTAATGAATTGATGATGCGGTACGTTTTATGTAGAAATATGCGTTAATGTGAAAATATTTAGTAACTGAAAATTTGATAATTATGTACGACCTTAAAAAGTGATTAATCCCTGCTCGCAGCGTAAAATACACAATGTCGAGAAAATAAAAATGAGAATCAGGACAGTGACATATAACGAGGCTCAACGAGTCTGTCAGTGGGAAAGGAACGTGTTAGCGTCACTCTTATTCTTCTCCTTCAGGGCTGTCGCAGTTCTTTAAATTCTTCTACTCAAATTTCATCTCAGCATTTATTGGGTGTGTTGACTATTGGAGGAAATGAAGACGTCTTTACATCCTTGCACCTGTCCAATCGATTGTCTTTGCGTTACACTGTTTGCACAACACATGGACTATTTTTTTTCGAAACGGTAATTTCGCCCTGGTTGCTTGGCTGTTTAACTGCTACGCATGGTGCTACTTCTGTGCATGCGTCTCCCTCCAACCGTAAAGTAACTGAGAAGGAAGTGGTACGGGAAAATCATTTTATTTAAAGTATACTTTGAACATCATACGTGGGTCACACAAGTTACATCCTCCTGGGTGTAACTGTGACTTTGCACGACGCCTGATAAAATCGATTCCACATATATCTTCAAACTTAAGATAAATATACATTTACATAAACACTTTGTGTGACACCGACTACTTCAGCATATTTCAAACAGTGAGCTTCACGATGGTTACGAATTTTTGCATCTTAAATTTATTACGCCGTGTGCCGTGACATGCTAACTGCATGATCTCATAAGACTGAGGGCGGATGGGTGACTTATACTGGGCAAGTTACTGGTTTATAGTTGTTTAGTTGGTTTAGAACTAAGTACGCTTTACACATCATTAAGGAAATGTTAACACACACACATGCACACAAATAAACATACACACTCATATAAACGTTTTAAGATGATCTTGGGCCAAATGCTAATTACTTCATGCTAGTCCCATGCATATACCGGTCTGAGATTAAGTTGCAAACATTGTTTAATTTAATTAGCCTCTTTCTAGTTTTACAAGATACGCACTTGGCTCTGTGCATAAAAACGGTGCACCGTGTAAATAATCTGACGCATAACGGTGCGCTTAAACTTGGAGCAGCTCACTGACAAAATAGTTAAGGCAATAGAGTAACCTTTACAACTGATAACAAGGCACATAATCCCTCAGTAAACGTCGTTTAATTGCGAAATGTAAACATGTATATAATTTGTTTTTTTTTAGAAATACAAAGACAAACTTTTCTCCGTTAAGTTGCCGAATAATTGTGAAGGAGGCACACGCTGTGTCTGTGCTTACCCATTTGCTATATTTGGTATCAAAAAGGTTTCTTTTGAGACAGTGCGGCAGTCGTATTTGAGACAGTCTGGTGCTCGGTATCCCTGTGTTTTGTCTGCGTTGTCATTTCGCGGGTTTAGGGGTGACGGAGGTTTTACAAAGTGGGGTCTGCATTAAGTAAAGTACTTCCTTCAGACTTCCTCCAGTCCGTCCTATTGACCGACCTCAGTTTATCCCGTCGTGAATGGAATGTGAGATACACAGCATAAACAGTAAATGCATAAATGTATCGTTTCCTTTATGTTCTTGATATAAGTAGCCTAAATATTACAGTAATGTTTACAGTTCCTTAACCACAAAAATATGTTATGAAAAATAATATGTAGTATTTAAAAATATTTTTAAATACCTACAATTGTTTGCCTATCATACAATGTAAGTGTTTAATTTGTAAAGAGGAATTTCAGACCCCAACAAAACGGCCGAGTACATAATGAAGAACGCGTGTGGACGCAAATTTAACAAATATTTATCTTGAGTCTATAAACATGGCTGTTGTGATTTTATTTAGGGGCGTACCCTCGCCATATGTTTCATAGATGGAAAACTGAGAAACTTGCCCCGCATGTATATCCGTGCTGGCCGCGTCGCTGCCTTTTAAGTAGCCCTGCATTGACTACTTTTGTGAATGGGATATAGAAACGCAGCTGAGCATGAAACCCTTTTTAATGAAAACCACTCGAGCTTCTAGAAAGGAGGGAGAAAGGCCTCGTGTGTATTGCAAGTCTGGGCGATTAGCGGCATTTTCGGACTGTATCTAAGATGAACAGAAATGCCAGCCGACCGTTTTTTTCCCCTCATGTTGTAAACAAACTTTTTATTTCAGGGTAAAATTAGTTATTACAAAATACGTTTTTTTTTGGTTTGTAAAATACGCGGGATTGACCAGAGTTCAAATGGCTGTGTGGTATTCTGCTATAGTATCCGAAACGACACTTTCCCTGCCGCATTCGATGCTATATTTCTAAACCGCACACAGTCGAACGGCGAGCAGCAGCGATCCCCTCTCATCTTTTCAGTTCTGTACGCCCAGATTTCCATTCATAAATCCGACGGTGAGGAATAGTGCACAGAAGTCATCGCCTCAGATGAAACCTCCAGCTGTCCGAAGACGGCCCTAATTCACATTATTGCTGCCATATGTTCCCACCTGTTAAATCCCTAATACTCTTAACACGGCTTCAAGCACTAGGCTCACGTGAATTTATCGTAATGTACGTATATAACAATGCTGCCGTTGTATTGCTGAGGAAATTTTGCATTAACTCGTCCCAATGGCTAGAATGCCTTTGCCTGAGGCACAACTTATGCATCAGTCGGTTATTTGACAAGGTATAGCGTTTATTTTCAGAACTGTACCTGCATGTCACAAAAAATAATTTACTATTATTATTATAAGACGTTCATGCACAACCGATGCTACACGATTTAATGACACTTCAGACGGCAGATTTGCCCTGACCTTCGGACAATGACTGACAGCAACAGTAATAGCAGTAACCGCTCTTTAATCGCCTCGGAAAAAAGGTTTATAAAATTGTGAAATGATTTGGGTAGAAATGCTTATTATCATCATTTGTTTTTGTCAACTAGGCCTACATAAGTGCAACATCGAAACGCATTCATCTGCGCTGTGTGTAAGTGTTATAGAGTATTCCAGATACATAAGTGGTATACAGTAGGCCCACTGTCTGAAGCAATCCACCTTTTATGTCAAGTCAAGCGGTTTTTTTTTATTGCGGTTTATGCCGAAACTCAGCTTTCCCCGTCCTTGCGATCAGGCCAGTCAAATGTTAAACCAAATGAAATTTACCTGTACGTTGACAGCGTCAATCTGCCATTTCACATTGTTTGGTATTATGTGGTATTCAGCATGAAACACTCTTGTACATCAAAGTCCACAAACAGCTTTGTGGTGATTTTACATTCCAATACATTAACTTATATTTTAAATTAAAAGTTTAGATTTGGTTTCCTCTACTCGCACAGCCTTGCAGTTTAATATGTATACTTTAGTCGGTTTAAGCTTAACGATGAGATCGCGATTAATCTGTTTTAGAATAAAATCAAAATTGCCGGGAACACGCGTTTAATCGCGATGAGTAGACGGCCGGTTGATTACACCCGAAGGTGCCGCGAAGAGCTTATGTTTAGGATGAGAGAGCACATCAATCACTCCACCTTCAGGAACAGAGTCCGCGCGGTACCGTGATCCCGACATCCTGCTGGATGTTATCTATCTGCTGCTTTAAGCCCCAATAATCGAATCACTGCCCGCTAGCAGTCTATTTATTGACAGCATAAATCAAATATGTTAACTTACCTTAGTGGAGTTTCTGCGGAACAGTCCAGTTATGTTTCACTTTATCACTCTAACGTGACATAGCTTATTTATTTAGAATTTAGATTTGACTGACATACAGAAAGTTTATTTTTTGCTTAAATTGAGGCAGATTAAGGCAGATTGTACATATTTATACGAAATATTATACAGGAAGAACAAATGTTCAGTCAGGAAATCTAATGCGATCTAACTCAAGAACACCGAGAATTTTTTTTTTTTAAATATTAGACACATTCAGACTTCGGTATAAACACACACATACTTGTAGGCTGTTATAAATCCACAAAATGCCGTTAAAAACTACAACACACTTTTAAAATATTGTCCGAATATCTAATCCAAAGCGCCGAAACCAAAAGAGCAGCCGCTGAATATATGCATTAACACGTTACCTGGATGCCCGAGCTCTTCTACCATCCGTCCTAAGTCTCCCTTAATGATCATCTCAACAGTCTACTGGAGTCATTTCTGACGTTTCAACTTTGAACTGCCAGCCTCCAAAATCCATGCCAGTTTTCCAAGCACTACTGCCAACTCTTTTTATTATTAATTGCTATGAATTTCTTTTTACTCGCGCTCCCTCCTCCCCTTCTTGTCCCTCCTCTCTTTCTTCTCTCTCTCTCTCTCGCGCTCTCTCACAATCCCCTCACTTTCTTTCTCACCACCTCCTATAAAATACGTGCTTACTGCGGCATCAGTTCCTCCTATTTTTTATTTTAGTAATTTCCTCAACTGTTTTTGTATCGAAGGTATAACGCGCTTGGATATGATAATGAGGTTTGTATGCCTCGTAAGTATTTTAGCGCCCTGTGTGATGTCAGTCTATAATAAAACTAAAAGGTAAAACCGAGGGCAGGAACTCGATGTGACCCCAACTTGAACTTCGCAACACATCGTGGCTTCGTCTTAAAGAGACAGGCCTCGTATTGTATATCACAGGGCTGCAAGAAGGCTTTAATTGTAGAGATGTGGAGATTTTTTTTTTTTGCGAAAAAAGTTAAGCTACCCCAAAATACTTGTATTAATTTGTTTCGCTGTTTCTTTTGAAGTGTGTTTGTTGGTGTTAACCATTACACATTTTAAGAACAATGTCGGGGAACCTTAACGCGTCATTGCAAATTAAATACATATTAAAATCTACGACTCATCGCTGTTCAGTGTGTATTACTTTAGAAGCAAACCAACACCACTGCGGTCTGGTCAGCCTTATTTCCTCTTGTGTGCAACATATTCTATGAAATATATAGTTCAAGCTTGTAAAACTGACTTAATCTGTCTCCATTTTATCATCTTTCATTTATAATTCTCGCACAGAATTACACTGAAAAATAAGATACACGAATTCAAATAAGTGATCGACCTTTTAGATACTGTACGTTCGTCTACTAAGAAATGTATTTATGTAGGTAATTCAGTACGCAAATAGAATATTTGTCATTGACCGTCATGACATACAAGTCTATAACATACGTTTAGGTCAAAACCGGACAGCAGATCCGGCAAAATCTCGTTTTCAGTGGACCCGCACCTTCACAGCAAACCGACTAGGGACAGTTATAAATGTTAGTTGATAGCGAAGCATCACAGAATATTTAATCCTAATGTCCACAATCCCGATCAGGTTGAGGGATAGCTGTCAATGCTCTGGAAAGGGTGACGCGTGAGGTGCCCGTCTATCCCCTAGAACTATCCGTCGGGCATTTAGTATTGATATACCCAGCGCTGAACATATACAGGCGTGCTGTCCAGAATTTTTGCACTTCTGTCAAGACGGCAAACCCTAAATACCGTATACATAAAATTTAATCGATCAATTTGCTGATTTACAATCACCTTTTTTATTGAACTGTTTTGATCACTTAAGGAATACAATACAAAGTTTAAGATGTGGCTTAGTTGTAAGTTACTTGAAACATTATCCATTGATCAGTATAATATTTCTTCTTTTGTTTTAACATTTTATTTTATAATGTTACGTAGAGTCCACGAGGGTTTGCGTGAGAGGCGGAAACGACATAAAATCTGTCACATTCAGGCATTTTCATTATGGCAGAACTTCTGGAAAGAATTATTTTTTCTTCTGCTATAATTCAAATGACACCTTCTCTGATAAAATGTATTTCTCCTACTGAGAGGTTCACCGAATTTAGAATTAATGGAATCCATACAAATACTCGCTTTAATTGTTCTAAACATAGTTTATCCTATAGGCACGTGTCCTGTCAACCGTTTATGCCAGATGATGGAGAGGCCAGCTGCTGGTTCCAGTTTTCTCATCAGCATTAAATTCTTGGCAAACATCTTAATTTCCTAAAAGTGAGTTCAAAAAAGTACAAGGTATGCCATAAACTCTTTAAGAAGTAAGTGCTCTAAATATCCTGTTATTCAAGCCTTTCTGTTTTTCATACGAAATAAATGTGCTTATATTTATCAAAAACGGACAATCTGAAAAAAAGAATTATGGGATAACAGCATTACTGCATTAGCAGTAAAAACAACCGCCTGCTCTAAATTATGTTTCTGTCTCTCTAGTTTTGAATTTCACGTTGATTCTTAATTCTGCGTACGAAGTGCGAAAATGTTTAAACTGAAAAGAAATGAATCTAAGTTGTCCCTTAGTGCAAGTGTGAAGTATGAGGTTTCTAGTATGGTATCAAGAAGGGTTAGGAGACTGCTTCCCCAGGCGCTAAAATCCCGTCTAAACGAGCCAGATGACATACCCAATAGTCCCAAAAATAAATAAATTATTATCTGCAATCACAGCGCATGTTCAATAGCAGCCCCGTTCCAAGTGCACACGGACGCTGTGGAAATATTCACTTACGACATCTTATACGCTTCCCAAATTCGCGAACCCACCTCGGATTCATGTCTGGTGTATTGGCCGTATTTGGTCGTTCCTCCTTAGGATTCCCCTTTGCTGCCTTTTCTCGTTCTTGTAAAATTCTCTTCACGTTGCTGGTTGTACTTGCGCATTTTCTCCTTTCTACTCCCCCTTAGAGTACTCTCTCCCTCCCACACACACAAAAATTGTTTTCCTCACGTGCAATGAGAGCCGAAGTTAGGCACCTCTTTTGATTTTTGTTTGGATAAAATTGGACGGCTCGTCCTGTTGAACACGACGACAGCGACACCAAGCGTTTAAATCGGTTATCGAGCGCAACTCCACTAAGCTTGAGCACTTAACTTCATAGCCCATATACTTTTAAGGAATGTGTGTTTTTTCAGTTTTAATTTTAATTTGACTCTAATCCATAGCAGAATGTCATAGAAAAATACCACTTGCACAATATGAGTCAGGAGTTTGTGTGACTATGTGAGTCGCTGCAGACAAGTTGGACTCTGCAGTGTGTTTCTAGTGTAGCGTACAATTCCAGAGTGCTGGCAGCCCTAAAAAAACCAGGCTTGGAAGCTTTCATACCATTTCTAAGTTACAATGAAAGTCCAAGCCATTTAGATACTTGGAGCAGCCATGTCTCTATGGTGGAGTAAAGGAGGTTTTAAGTGTGACCGGAAGCTGGTTTGCTCAAGTCCCAAAGGACGCTGTAACTACTTTTCTACTATTTAAAAATGGTTGCATATATAAATGTACGTGTTTGTGTGTTTCTTATTTCTTCTACACCTATTGTGCATCTACCTTTACTAAAATCAGAATCAACGTTTATTTAAATTATAATGACATTTAGACATTTGTATACATAAACAAACGATTGGTTTATAGTATAACACTGGTATATGTTGATTTCTGGCGATTATAAACAAAGAAATATGACTGGCTCTAGTTGGATTTGACCTTGACTCAGGCACACAGTGAAGACAGGAGCTCAAAACTGACTATTACTTTTTGAGACAGACAGGTATAATCACAAACCGAGAGGCTTATGCCGAATGACATCTTTTCCATCAGCATCCTTTCCCCGGACTGGCTATCACAGACCTCAAGTTTTTGTGCGCGGTTGTTTGACGGGCGGATGTTTTTCGCTTCTGCTTTCCCACATTCCCGATCTGTAGACGCGGCCCAGGAAAGGTGCTGGATGACCGGTGCGGTGGGTAAGTGTCTCGTGACGGTGAGAGAGGGTACTTAAGATTTTCCAAAGAGTTACCCACGAGCAGCAGGAATGAGGAAATGCGCTGGGTCTTCCCGCGCACATGGTGCAGAGATGCGCGCCTGGCGTCCTCGCGGCTCCGCCGAAAATGCACCGCTCGCGCTTTTTACTTGACGCCGCGGCCGCGTGAGAGTCTTGCGCTTCTGCTCGGTTTCGGAATGAGCGAGTTAAGCGCGCGGGAAAGCTGCCAGTGAGTGTGGTGCAGAGTCAGCTCAGGCAACTAACGGAATAACTGGCTCCTTGGATGTGAAACGCTGTCACTTTTAATCAGAATTGTCGTAAAGAAATATGCTGAGTGTTTTAATCGATTTACAAGTTTACTTGAACAAAAATCACCTCAGATGAGGTAAAATATGCGTAGATGGGCAAAACTATTTATGTGCTTTTCTGTCCCAGCCAGATATCGGTTAAATTCATAAATACCTCACGGTTATCCTATTTGGTTAAGCAATGTATTAAGATTTGTAAGTCTCTCTTGGAGCGTTCAAGGGACTTTAACTTACACTTGTCATAACACCCTCTAACGTATCTGTATGGAGGGAGACAGTGAACTCTTAATGAACTGACAGCAGCCGCGGAGCTCCGGCAGGTCGCGTTTGGCGGTGATTGAATTAACGGGCATGGGGCTGAGCTGGACCGCGAAGCAGGAGGCCTGGCGGGACTTCCCTCAGAGCGGGAGACAAGGTCCCCCCCCCACCCCCATAGGCTGATCTGTGTGAGCTTGTGCACGTGAGTGCCCTGGGTGCTTGGCTTGGGCCCAGCTGCCAGAGATTGACTTGTATGTTGTTTGGCTGCAGTTGTGTTTGTGGGGGGGTAAGGTCAGTAGGGGTGAGAGAGCGGGTAAGGGTCAAAGAGGGGCATCTGGCCCTCAGCGTGTCTCATTTTAATTAGAGCTCCATGTGACTAATAACATTCCAATCAACTTGTTACCGCTCCATTATCGCATGGCAGCAAGCCTGAAATCAAGACAGCGCAGAGCAGGACCTGGGGCCCTGGTCTCCCGGGCCCTAATGAGCCCTACGCTACCCTACACTCAGCCTGATTGCACTCAACCCCACTCCATCTTTTTCTCCCTCTTCCTCTCCCTTTTGCTTCCTTACTCTCTTCTCATCGAAATCTGACGCAAGGTCCTTGTTTCCCTCTTCAGGAATCACTCCACATTTGGGCCACATGTTCACACCAGCGGGAGGGCAAACACTGGTGTATACTCGTCTCTCTTTAATCCAGTCTAACCAGCTGCTTTTTGAGGCAGGGGAACAAGCTGAGCTTTTTTGTCTTCATTTCGGTGCCATTCCCCTGCTTCCTGCTACACTGAGCTATTAGACGTTATGGTCTGCGGGCCATTGCAATGAGGGAGATCCGACCAAGAATCCTTGTTGATTGATTGCAGGGAAATATGTGTTTATTTGGGCTGGTTCTGGGTCATATTTCTGTGGGATGTAGAGGGCTTCTTTTTGTGTGGCATCAGGCTAGAAACGCAGCAGTACTCTCTGCCCATTCTTGGGGATCCTGTCCTGCATGTCATGCGTGTTTTAATCAGATGTGGCTTTGAGGGTGAAACGCGAATGGAACATGGTAAGGGTTCATGTCAGCTTCTGAATCAAATTCGCTATGAATTCAAAACACCCACCTGCTTTCTGTTTTCAGGGTGTGGATGGGCCAGCTGGTCCCATGTCACCTGGTAAACCATAAACCCAACGGCGGTACGGTGCAGTTCCACCATCCCCTGCGGCTCGTTTCTGTAAGAGCCGTCAGAGCGTGGGCAGGTCATGGTTGATATCAGAAAGTTCAGATTTTAGAGAGGGGCACGTCTGTTGTATATTCTTGCTGCAGGAGGGTAAACGAAAGGCCAATGACAGAAATGACATTTTGCTGAGGTAAGTAACCCCCCCACCTACATTTCTGAGTGTTATCGTATATTACTCACAGTATCGCTTTTAAAATTACCGTTAGAAATTAGGAAGGTTGTTAAAAAAAATTAAAAAACAAAAAAATGTGTGGATGGTGAAGAGGCCTGTAAATTTTATTAATGATTTTTTGACTGTATCCATCCCCATCTCACATGGCACACATGGGAAGGGTGTCTTCCACATGCCCCCCCCCCCCCCTTTTCCGCCTCGTTTCTCACTAAAAACCATATGGCGTGTGACATCATGAGAGCAGGAAACAGGGAGAGAGAGAGCGGCTGGGCTGCCAGCTCTGAACACAGTGATGTCAGCACATCGGCATTCTGGGAGTGAGGCCTGATGGGGGTTTTGTTTGGGGGTGGGGGGTTGTTGCAGGGTGGATGTGGTTGCATTTTAAAGATTTACTCCCACCTGGATAATTAAAGGAGGGGAGGAGAGGATGAGGGCAGAACGAGGCATGGCCTAACTGAAGGACCGTGTGTGTGTGTGTGTGTGTGTGTGTGTGTGTGTGTGTGTGTGTGTGTGTGTGTGTGTGTGTGTGTGTGTGTGTGTGTGTGTGTGTGTGTGTGTATGGGCTCAGCTTGTGCACTTTGTGTGACCTGCTTTCCTTTTGGGAAGTGTCCCTGTGCTGTAATGGCTATAGTGTGCATGTATTTTTAAATGTATTTCTTAATGACTCTCCCAGATACCCCGCTGCTGTTGTTCAGATGCACACCTGTTCCGTTGGGATAAAAAAAATCTCTGGATAAGTCCCATAGCATTGCCTTTGGCCAGCTTGTGAGTCGCTCCCCTCGGCCTGGTCCCCGGCCAGCCCACCCACCCCCACCTTACCTGATCTCCTCGCTCACTCAGCGACTCCCGTGTCACCCTGCTGCATTCTCACGGCCAGCCTCCGTTGGCGCCTCGAGCCTGCACACTGCTCTCCGTTGCTCCCCGTGCGCCGTATCAGCAGACGTGCATCCACACACTCTCACACACATGCACTGAAGCAGCCTCTTTTTTTCCCCCTGATTAATGGCAGAGCTGGGGTGGGTGCCAGGTCAGATCCCTGAGAGGGGAAGAAAGCTGCAGCTGTGGTGATCACTGCCTGGTCTCCCTGCCCCTCCTCTCCCCCTTTCTGCCCCTCCTCAGTGACTCCTCCTGGGACACTCGCCTTGGCCGGAAGCCCAGGAACCAGGAAGTCAGAAGCAGGCTAAGAGGGAGAGAAAGGGGCGAGCGGAGAGAGGATGTGGAAACACAAGACCGAGCAATGGGAGGGGCCTGGTGGGCTGGTAAAACATTGGGCAGCGCTAAGGGCGAGATATGGACTGAGATGAAGGCAGTATGGCACGGCTGGTTGGTGTAATCCAAGAAAAGGCTGTGAGGTTAGAATAAATGCAGGGGAGAGAAAAGTTGTGTCAACAGTACGACTGCTGTCTGTCTCTACTTACATTTCTGCTGACTGCCAATTGTGTGGACATTGTTAGGGTATGAAATAGTTGAGATGTTTTATAGTCTCTGAATGTGATGGAAAACCAGTCCAGTACTGAAAAGCATGTTTAGACTTCAGTTCTGCTCTGGCCCTTATTTATTTAACACCGTCGGCAGTTTTAGCTGCTACACATCAAGTCACACTGTGTGTAATTTGACTGACAGGCTTGTGCAGAAAGTGCACGTCCAGTGCTGAGTCTGGTTTTGACAACCCTGAAGCTGGTTGGGTTTAGTGAAATGGCCCAAGACTACAGGAGGCCCTGGAGCTAAGTCTGTGTGACTAAAAGGATACTTTGGCTGCTTACTTCAGGCATCAGGTAGCGAATCACTGGTAAACTTTTGTTTTTGTGAATATCAGATCAAGTCAGATAGCGGCGCATACGCTGGTACAGTTCGTTACCGCACCCACTATATGACGAAACACCTCGGGATCCCGAACGAGTCCAGTATTCATCTCAGCTCACTGAATAGTGTAGCATCCATGTCTCACAGCCATACAGCAAGACATGGAGCACCAGTACTCTAAAAACTTGGAACTTTGTTCTCTTACAAAGATATTGGCAGCACCACACACCCATTTTCCAGCGAAACACATGCTCTCCCAATCCGTCTACTGACTTCATAGTAAGAGTCACCAGAGACATGAATGTTGCTGCCGAGGTGGGTGAACCTGTCGATGTGGTCAGAATTCACAAACTGGGTGCTTCTGTAGAGCCAGCAGTTCTGTAGGAACTTCCAGCATCTGCTTCTGAGGATGTGATCGATCTCCCAACAATCCCCAAAAGGCCTGACCCCGTTTTTGGTTTCGACTCTTGTGGGGATGAGGCTCCCGAAAGCTTTCCCCCACCCACTTCATGGTGCGTGCAGTCTTCCTGTGGGCAGCTACAGCAGAGCTAGTCCCGCGGAGAGCAGAACAGAGACCTGTCTGCCATTTTGGAGCTGTGTGAAGTTTTTAAGGTGACTGGAGTGCCAATCCCGCCACCAAACCCCAAATTTTCCCCCGCAAGTTGGAGAACTACTTGTAGCTTAACGTCATACTGAGAGTAAAATAATATGGATATTGAACGTACTAGCTGCCAATGTACGCTGCAGCTAAAATATCTCATGGTAACAAGTAATGATTTTACAGTGAGCAGGTCATTTTTCCAAATAATTCAAAATTCCAAACAAGCAGAGCTATTACACAAAAAAATACGCCTTCAGTTTTGTTGCTGCTGAAGTTAAAGTAGTAAAATGAGTGTGCCTGACTGAAAATGCCACAAAATTCACGGCATTGCAAAATTATTTGATGGTTAATCTGAGGTTCTGCCAGCTGAAAGCAGCTTTGATCAGACAGCTGAGCTCAAATCCGTCTCTTCTTGCAGCATGTGCCACCCAGCCCTGGACATCTGACCGCTTCCACTCCAGAACCTCATGTCCAAGGGGTTCATTAAGACCAAGATCCCAACATCCTGTTGGTTTATTACACCTGAGTTCTCGATGTCCTCCTTGCTTGGTGTCGACTCTGCTGTATCAGGGCTGCCTTGTTAGGCCAGGCCACATGTATGTCTTATTGGATGCCTCTGAGTGTGTATGGGAGTGTGTTATGTGTGTGTGCTGACCTGGCCCTTTCCCTTTGCCCCAAAAGCCCGGAAAGCCTTTGCTGCATGTGTGCTGTGGTACGCTGACCTCTCCCTCACCCTGGTGCCACCCAGCCTCTGTAGAACCCAGGCGTGCACAGCCCTGCCAGAACCTCTGAGAGCCACATCTGCTACCCATAAACGCCTGCTGCTGCCACTCCCTGCCCCCCCTCCACCACACGCCATCACCTCCCTCTCGTTTTCATTCTTTCTTTTTCTCTCTCCCAATCTCTTCCTCTTTTTCCATCTCTGCACCAGGACCAGTGCCCATTCTGTCAGCTCTCCTATCTTCTGCTCATTTTCTTTTCCTCTTCAACAAAGCCACCCCTCCCCCTTCTGCCCCCCCCCCCACCACCACCCCTGCTCCCAGATCCCCATTCCCATCCAACGGAAAAATCTCTCACCCATTATATTTACAGAGGGAGCCAGCTGAATGCGGTGGCAGAGAACTGGGAACCACAGAACATTCCTGATCCAAACGGGCCCTAGCCACCACCGTTAACCCCTAGCGGCTGGGATTAGGCGCTGCAGACATTCTGAAAAAGACGGTAACTTCTTCTTTTTACTCTTTTCAAACAGCTGCATATTTAACTGAAGCCATTCAGTTTTACCTGCCCCATGTCTAATAACCTTTCCAGAAATTGAATCATTAACCTTTGGGAATCCTTGTCCTTAACCACCACCCCACCTGCTGTCTGCTTTGAATATTACGATTTATTGTGTTTATGCCTCATTTATACAGCTGCATCTTCAGAGGCAATTCACCTTGGGAGCCAGTCCCCTGCTGGCAAACCCCCGACCCAGCCCTGTTCCCAGTGACGAGCAGCCCCTTAAGAATCAGACCGGGTAAGTGGTGATCATTTCACACTTAGAAGTTCACGTCCACTAGGCAAAAGTAAAAAATTATGTTGCGGAGACACGGGCCAGATATCATAGTTTGCCCCCCCCCCCCCACAATAAAGCCATATTAGTACTATTATTTTATCATTATTTAGACTTTTTCTCAGTAATCAGATTCGCAGAGTGAAAAAACATGCACACGCTGAACTTTTGATCCCGCAGTTTCTGGCTGGAGCCTGGGTCCTGAGCTCGTTCCTCAGACGGGCTGGCACGCGTCCGGATTGTGGTCCCAGCAGGATCCCCCCCCCCATGAATCACGGAGCTGTGAGCATGCAGGAATGCCGCTGCACAATAAATATTACCATTCATAAATCATTTGTTTCTCAAAAAAACATACAAAGCATTGGATTTAAGGGGTGGGGGTGTAAAATTGTGAAGCCTCTGGGATCTAGAAAAGGGGAGGGGGTCATAAGAAAAGAGAACATGGGCCATAAGACTGTGTCTGAAGTGTCATTGTGCTGCCGTCCTCTCTGTACACTGCTCTAAGGAACCATCTTCAACCCTCTTCCTGAAAGTCGTGCAGAAGACACAGGAGAAGGTTCCAGCGCTTGGTCCTAATCTCAAACATTCCCATTTTATACAGACAGTGTCGCAGACTTGTGTTACTGGGCCGAGACGGGTATCAGACCACAGAACGGATGGATTTGAGTCAGTTGTTTTGGGTTCCCCTGCAGGTTTGAAGGAGCAGACAGGCACGGACCCATCAATACACTTCTGACACCTAGTGGTGAGCAGTGGAAGTTCTCCAAGAACAAGTGAGTAAACGGGAAATAAACAGAGCCTTTTCATAAACCTCCTGGACAAGCAGTTTCAGCAAACAGGCTTTACTTAGTCCATGTATAATAAATCACGTGTGAGAGAGACACTTCCCACAAAATCCCACTCCTCCAGGGACAGTCTATTCCATGTCAGCTTCCGCCAGGTTTGCTGGCGCCTCCTGCTGGACCCACGGCAGGGGTTGAGGCACATAGGGGTCGTAGGTCCACTTGGGGAAGACCCGCTTGTACAGGTTCATCAAAACCGTGTCCTGGGATGGCAGCTGCTTGTCAAAGACACATTTCATGTGTCCATGGGTGCCTGAAACACACGAGACAGGGGGGTCAGTGGATGGAGAGGCAGCTGCAGGTCCTTCCCTTGCCACTAGGCGAAGTCACTTTCGTACCCAGGGCTTCCTTGATGTGTCCTCTTCTCCCCCACTTGGTTCGCAGCTCCACTGGCTTGAACCAAAGGATGTCCTCTGTAAATTGGAGGGAAATTAAGCAGTGGTCAGAAAACTGCCCTGTCGTATTAAACAGTCAGACCAGCTTCGGTCCGAGGGCTGAGCGCTGTACTATCACTGTATGGGTATAATAGCAATTTTAACATTCTGCATAATTACTGTTTCAGGGGCTTGTGTCATGAAGCGGGATTTCCTGCTTAGCCGGATGACTTGTCAGATTCATGCTAGTCTGGGAAGAATGTAAGTGAAAGAATAAAAAATCCATTTAAACTGAGGTACCTTAAATGCAACAACTTAACCGGCTAAGCAAGAAATCCAGCTTTGTGATGCTGGCCCCTGGTGCCGTAATCATCACTGGCAGTGCTATGAAATGTCACTGTCATTCTGTAACTGTGTTGTGCCAGTGAGGGCAGGGTGCTGCACACCTCTGTTGAAGAACATGTATCTGACAACCGCAGAGCGGCGGTTGATCTTGAAGGGGTGTCCACTCAGCACAATCCTCTTCAGCACCACTCTGTCAGGGGCGCTAGCGAGTAGGTGGCCTGTTGCCACTAGATCCTGCATACCTGAGGAGGACAGGTGGAGACATAGCAACAGTTAGAGAAACAGCTGTGACTGGGCACCGTGGGGCGGACGATGGTGGACGCGGGGTTCCAGCCCAGAACATTCTGTTGAGATAGCTCTCGCTCTCGCTCACCATTATCCCGCTCCTTGAAAACCAGGACCCCAGCAGTGGGGAAGGAGATGGGGGCGTACACAGACATCACGGTTGGGGCGTTGGGCCTCAGGAAACGCTCCATCTTGTGTTTATCGGCTGTGGGTGGAGCCAGACAGAGGTTAATGATCGTGCTTCCTTGCATGTACTGTAAAGTACCACCCAGAGAAGGTTAGGGCAGGGTACACATACAAACATGGGCCTATGTGTGCACACACAGCCCTTGAAAAATTATTCTGAGCTACTTCTATAAGGATTCAATCTTTTAAATTCAGCCAGCAAACACCATCTCTGCAATCATTAGCCATTTATGAAATTCTCTCTGTTCTCTCATACATCTCTAACATGTTGAATGCTTGAGATCTGTATCTGGTGCAGAGGAAGGCTGTTGCTTCTCTGTTTTCATGCATATCTCAGCACCACTGGCCAGTGTCCCCCAGAGCACACCGGAATCGCTGCTGCTACCTGACGTGTGCTGGGAGAAGAGGGCGGAGGCCCGGAATCGCCGGAACCCACACTGAAACACCAGCTGCTCCTTGGATTTGATGGACAATGTGTTACTGGGATGTCTCTTCACCAGCATGTGCATTACCGACATCTGGAAGAGAAGGGGTGCGGGAGGGTCAAAGGTCATTGGGGGCTTATATGACATGAAGTATCATATGTTAATAAGAGTCCCAAAGTATATTTATGGGATTGTTTCAGCCTGGGCCTGAGAGGTTGACGTTCATTCATTTAGCCAATATGGATAAGTGGATGTGTATGGCCTTTGTGTGTGTTTATGTACGTGCGCACAGACATGCACCTTCTGTTCGTGGGGGAGCAAGGAGACCAGGACCAGGGGCCTGCCACTCTGGAAGCTCTCCATCACAGAAGCGGGGACCTCCTCAATGTGCAGGGTGACATACCAGCCCACCTGGAGAGGAGCCGTACAGGGTGAGCCTGCGGAGCCCTTTGTACAAACGCAAACGCGCACACAAACGCGCAAACGCACACACACACACACACACACACACACGGCCCTCACCATGGCCCCATCCTCCTCCTGTGCCGCCTCGGCCAGCACCCTTCGCCGCGTGCGCTCGAAGCTCTGGAACTGGAAGATGCGGGCATAGTCGGGGGGCAGGTTTTCCAAGGGGTCCCAGGGCGACGAGCGGAAGCTCTTCAGTCCTCGGTACCGCTGGAACCTGAGGGAGTGGGGGGGGGGGGGGGTCAGCACTGGGACAGGCTTAGCAGCGTGCAGCAGTGTCCCGCAGCCACCAGTACCTGCTGCGGGCCGGCGTGTCCAGGGGCGTGTCCACCTCATCAGGGAACATGTCGTCTGCGTGTGCTTGCCGGTACCGCTGCAGCTCCTCCTGCTCTTGCTCCTCATTCACATGCTCGTCATAGTGCTGCTCGGCACTCGTGCGCCTGCTTGAGCTTATTTCTTCTTCATCCTCCTCCTCCTCCTCCTCCTCAGAACCAGAGGTGCGGTCCTGACCTGCATGCTGGCACAATGAGGACAGAGTTCAGCTATGAACATTTCCCAAATTCATGGGAAAAGTCAGATTTAATGATGTCCACAAAATGGGCACAGTGATGTGAAATGACTCATCCTTAAAACATTAAAGTCGGCACGCACTTCTCCTACAGGTCCTATAAGTTATACAGATGGTGTCGTCTTCCAGTTGCCTTCAGGGTGTCGACAGCTAGCTAACATGCTAACTATGCCGTATGGCAGCTGCTGTGCTCTGCCTGATTCATTAATCAGGGCTTATGATTATGCATTTTTAACTGTTTTAGCAGATGGTCAGTCATGTCGGTTGTAGGTCAACCATGTGTGTCCGACCGCGGAGGAACCAAGAAGGGTTCCGTGCCCCATCATGACGCGAAAGGGTTCCGTGCCCTAAATGTTGAGGGATCTATGCTGCTTCAGCATATGAAATGGTTTCTGTGCTGTGCGTATGGTCAGTGTTCATGCCGCTGCTCCAAGTCCCCTGCGGAGCCGCCAGCCGCAGCTGCCAAAATACAAAGTCACCCCGCTCCATTGTTCCTGACCAACATTCAGACCCTCCCTTTCATGTGCCCCCCGACACCCAGACATCAAACACATATTAAGGCCGATTAAAGAAAACAAGCCACACACAGCCTGCATATATGTAGACTGCCCCCCCCAGCTTCCAGGCAGCCACACTGTAAATAAACGGCAGCTGCCTCGTCCCCGGCCTGGACGGGAAGCAGAATCCCAGGAATAGGAAGTCGCAGGGGCTTCTCTGAGCACAGCAGGCCCCAAACACCATTGTTGTGGGGAACGGGCTGGTACTGAGGCCCAGCGGCCGCCACAGAGCCAAACAAACAACGGCGTTGCTGTCGTGGGGCGTGCACAGACAGAGGGTCACGTATGCACCGTGCTGCCCCTGCCCCCGCCCCCCCCCCCCACCTCCGACTGCCCCGGTACGCCAGGCCCTACCTACACCCACGCAGCGACATTCCATCCTCATGATCGCTCCCCTGCCCCCCCGCACACACACCCATCACCTCTGGCCCCTTCCATTTAACCCACTTCCTTCGTGGCCCCAGCTGTTGCTGTGACAACCCCAAAAACACAGATCCTCGGACGGCAAACAGAAGGAGCTGCGGAAATGGGCCCTGCTGTCTGTGTGGCGTACATGGACTCGCCCACGGCAGCCAGCATTCCTTAGCATGACGGCTCGAGCATTTATAGCATCCCCTCCCCCCCCACGTCTGACTCCTACTTCCTTATTATTCATTTGCATTTTCATTACAACTTGGCTCTCAAGCAAAGGCCTCCTGCTTCCGAATTCTACAAAAACTTACCAAAAAATTACCAAATTTGCAGACTTTTATAACCATGATCAAATTTCTCATCAACAGTTTCTGTTCTTGTACTTCTTTAGAGATCTTGAACAGCTGATCCAGAATGGAGACTGACATCATTTCCGTACCTGAGACTCACTGCCATCCTTATCCTCCATCATTTCGTCATTCTCGTCCTCCGTCATCTCGTCGTCCTCGCTATCACTGATTTCTTCAGCATCCTCGCTCTCCTCTCCATCATCCAGAATCCACGTGGCCTGGTAGTCTGATGTTCCCCTTGGTACTTTCATCACCCTTCTTTTTTTTCTAGCCTCTTAAAGGGCATTAGGGTCAGAACATAGGAAAGACCAGTTTGAGAAAAACCTAGAGTCTCCAGCTTCTGCTCCTACGTGTGTCTTTCATCTAAAGTTCACGTAAGGCTTAAACATGACAGATGCACTACAAACTGGCCCTGGTTACTCAGATGCACCCCCCGCCCTTTTAAAATGCCACGGATCCATAACCTTAAACTCATTCCTCACCTTCAGCCTCTAGCAGTTCCAAGTCAGTGGGCCAGGTTTGCTCCCCATCCATAGGGTCCACTTCAGCCTCAGCCTGCAGGCTTTCCCTGCAGGATGGGTCTGCTTTCATCAGGACCCGCACAGCAGCGCCGTCCTCAGCCTGGGTGGCCACATCCTGCAGGACAGACCCAGCCCCAAGAGGGCCACTCGCTCATTTATGCAGCCGGACATTAGCAGCAAATTAAGGTCAGGTACCCTCTGAAGGGCACAACAAGAGCACCCCCTCTGGAAATGCTGTGAGTAGGATCCTTTGGTTTAGGAATCCATACCTGTAAACTCTTCCTGCTTAATCTTAGCTTCTAAATTGATAGTAAAAATTGCACTTGTTTCATTGGTGAATTTCACACAAAACTGCAAGCAGTGATTTAATTGGACAATGAAGGAAATGACATTTGTTAAATCTTAAGGCAATCAGTTTTAGCTCAACAGGCTCACCAGCATCTCCACATCCTCTCCTTTGCCTGGCTTTGGGGGTCGAGATGTTGACAGAAGGGGCAGGGGGTCGGGGGGGGCATCAACCTGGCGGAGCTGAAAGTCTCCATAACCGATGATATGCACTATCCTGTCCACCTTCAGGGGGCGCCCTCGGACATAGCCGCTGACGTGCAGGGTGCCCAGGCCAGCAGCACCAGCGGTATAGCTCACTCTCTGGGCCAGCATGTGCGCGCGGCGGGATCGGAAGCCCAGGCGCCGCTGACGCTGCATCGCCAAGTGCCTGAGCAGCAATGCAGCATCTGGCCCAGAGTCCAGTGGGAAAAGGCGTGCATCAGGGAAGCGGGCAGCAATGACCCGCGCCAGAGACCGCCTGGCTTCGACCCGCTTCTTCGCTGGCAGCGTGGCCAAACCCGTACATACCAGCGCTAGAGGAAGAGAGGAAAAGCATACAGGAGGGGGCAGCAGGATGGAGAGGGCACAGCAAACAAACCTTTTAGGTATACTGCCTCCCGGTGGTCATTTAAAAGTGACAAATCTTTTAAAACTGTAAATTTATTAAATTCTACTGATGAGAGGATGGGAGAGGAGACTGAGGAGTGTGTGTCTGGCTCTGGGATGCGGCACACAGCTGGGCAGCTCACCGTGGCTGGGCAGGCCTTGTGCAAACAGGGTAGAGAGGCAATACTCTCCGTATGTGTCCCAGCCCAGTGCTACGTCCAGCACAAACACCAGGCTGTCGGCTACCTTCGCTACGTCCAGCAGGGCATGCAGGTCGGCTTGGGGGACAGACGGGCGCATATGTCAACAAGACTGGCAGGTAGTACACATTACACTGTCAAAAAACCCTTGGTTAAAACACAGCGGCCGTTTCCGAGTGATGTGCGTATGGTCTGCACCAGCAAATGAGGGCACACTGGTAGGTGAGGTCTGTCACCAAAGGGTGCAGGTTCCACTCCCACACTGAAGCACCAGTGAACAATTTCCAGACAATGAAAAATTTTTAAATGATATACAGCCGTGGAATACATAATAATATTTTACAGTGTGTGCGCCATGTTACCTGTGTCTGGCCTGATGAACATAAACCTCTGTTTGAAACGTGGCAGGACAAGGCCGAAGCTGTCACCAGCCGTCTCCACCCCCGCTTTCTCGTGAACCAGCCCCCCCACATCCTCTCCCTGGAGCAGCTTCATCACTGCCCTGGCATCAGCCTCCGCATGCAAGGCCACCACGGCCACCAGGTGGGGGGGTCCGTCCCTGCTGCCCAACTTCCGCTTCTCTGTCAGTACCTGAGGCCGGCAGCAGGGGGTGACAGGCACACAGGTAAGATTAACATTGCTAACAGACTCACTTAACAGAAAATAATATTCTTTATTATAAGAGCTTGTGGGTCAGACTGTGTGGCACCAGGGCCCTATATCACGAAGCTGGATTCTTGCTTAGCCAACTAACTCTAAGGATAAATAGCAGCGTTTCGATATCACAATGCCGATTCTCTTCTAAATGGGATACATGACTATGGTAACTCATACTATACAGCACAACTGATCCAGAGCAGGTTAGCTTTCAGAACCACAGATCTTAGACAGTGCTTGGGCCAATCAAAGAGGAGCCGATATGTTACCTGACGTTCCCAAACTCTCATAACAGTTTGTCGAAGAGAATCCTGTGACTGATAAAGTTAGTTGCATATTCCATATTGAGTTTTACGGCTGTCGTTTCTTTCAACAAGCAAGCCAGACAGTTTTTAATCACAGACCACTGATGTCCACGGGAAGAAATGCACGGAGATTATTTTTGCATTTCCAACCCGTTTTTTTATTTGTGTTCAATCTTTATAACATCTGCGTAATGTGGCAGTCTACTAAAATACTGAACAAATACCGCATTATGAGTTGATAACTCTTGCACACCCCTTGGTTTTCTAGATTACAAGTGAAGTGTAATTAATGTCACATGTACACTTCACACTCCATAGCTGCCACTCTCTTACACTGGTGGGCAATGGAGACAGTGAAATTGTTAAAAAAGATGTATAGAAAAACATGATCTGAACATCAAGTGGTGTGCATTTTACTCCATAATCCATTCCTGAAGCCACACTTTACTGGACATGTCCAACTCAGTTTTATGGTCATTAGCTTGCTTATTCTACCCTTTCCGTTTTGAATGGGGTTGTTGTAAATGAACATGGATGCTGCCATCCTAAAATATGTCAACAACTTCGCTGTCTTCCCAGACCACACACATTCCCTATGCCTGTGTGTATGATGGATGCAGGGATATTGAATCGGTTTTGAAGGGTGACAAATAGGCTGGTGTGGTGGTTAGGACTGCTGCCTCACAGCAAGAAGGTCCTGGGTTCGGGTCGGTTGTAGGACCTTTCTGTGTGGAGTTTGCATGCTCTCCCCGTGTTGGCGTGGGTTTCAGCTGGGGGCTCTGGCTTCCATCCACAATCCAAAAGTGTGCGGGGTAGGTTAATTGGTGACTAAGTTGGCCCAGTAATTGTGTACGTGTGGCTGTGTGCGTCCTGCGGTGTGTTGGATCACGCCCAGACTTGGTTCCTGCCTGCACCCCATTGTTCCCGGGATAGGCTCCGGTCCCCCCCCCCCGGCAACCCTGGTGGGGATTAAGTGGTTACGGTGATGGATGGCTGGATGGACAAGTTTAATACTGAATACTGGGATTATGAATACATTTCACTGCATGTTGAACCTGTATAACTATGCATGTAGCAAATAAAGAATCTTGAATAAACAGACTAAATAATTACGAAAACCACAAACACGTTTGGAAATTAATTTTCTTAAAGACCATCAAACTAAGCATGAATTTCTGTTGTCAGGGATTTGCTGCAGCATGCCTTTTAGCTTTGGTGTTTCTCTTCGCCCTTATTGTACTTGAATCCTTAATATTTTACCATAATTTTCTGTTCCAAGGCACTGAAATGCGCAGCCCTGCTGCGAGCTATACTTCGGCGATTGGGGCTCACTGAACGCTTTTAGGCGCACTCGTTCGGTAAGCGTTGTTTCCGTACGAAAACATGGCTTGACATAAATTGCTGATATTCAGCGTCGTGATGTTCTGGGATTGTATTTGTTTGGTTTAGTCAGAGTGGAACTTACCTTCAAAATTTACCTTACTTCGTAGAATCAGATTCGTGATACAGCCCCCAGATTATACAAATTACACTGCCTATCTCGACACTATATTTCACCTGGTCTTTCTTGTTACGACGTAACTGGTTGGCTTTGTGTCTCCGGTCCATCTTCCGCTGTTCTTTCCTCTGCTTCTTGGTGAGGGCCATCACTGCCACTCGACCTGGAAAACAAGTTTGTTACGGGTCTTCAGCCGTTTTTGAGCAAATTCTTCTGCTTTCATGGCTCAGTGCCCCGGAGTCCTTGCGGGCTTCGATCAGCGGTCCGAATAAATCTAAACGCTTCTGACATTATCGTGGTACGGATTATAATGTAAAATGTATACTGAATACACAACAGCGACCTACAAGATTTTCATACAGAAAAACATTATTGAAATTTTGAAATCGTGCTTCAGTCATACAGATTCAGTTTCATGGTGCATGGCAGACTACATGGGTGACTGCTATCTAAGCCGAAGATTACGAGTGATGCGCTAACACGTGTTTTGCACGCATAGTTGTTTCCATAAACAAATGTAGTGCTGTCATGTCCTTGCGCTCCAAACCAGCCAAACACGCCCCACGCACCTTTGTTTTCCCTCTCGATTTCGCCCTTCGTGCGGTGTTTTCCATGCTTGTGCTGCTTATTTTTCTGTTTGTAAATCCCTGCTCTGTGGGCCTGCTGCTGCTCCCCGTCGACAGCCATTTTTCCTCACGTGATGGAGTAATGACACTCCTCTGGGTGCGCATTACGTCATATTAATGTGCCAAAAACAGTTTCTTGTTCTGTCCAACCTACCAACACTTTTTCGTGTTTTGCTGCCACCTGGCGACCCGGGGCGAAATTTACGGCTGGTTTTGAATAGAGATGTTTTTTTTTTTTTCATGGGCAGGTATCATGGTTTCCTGAAAGATATACAGATTTTTAGGTATTGTGTTACCTCAAACGGTTTGAAAAATCATGCTGTAAACGGGGAAAAAAGTCTCCCCGGGGGAGCATGCTCCTGAACAACTAAGGTTTCAGTTAAGCTTGGAATGTGTACAGCGCCTGGCTCTGCCCCTGTCCCAAGTAGACATGTGGCATATAGATAGGAGTTGGTTGTTTCTCTTGCGTGCCCTGTGATAGCCTGTCCAGGGTGTACCACAGTCTTTTGCCCTGTGCTGCCTGGGACAGGCACCTGTTTTCAGATTGAGGGGCTGGAAGTTTGGTACATGGATGGATTTTATTGCCTCCAGCTGGTAGCATCTCTGTAACTTCACAGGTAGAGGGCACTTTCACCCTGTCTGCACTTATGGCCATGGCAGAGGGGCGGCACAGAGGGCCGTCCGCAGGGCTCTGTCGCAGGAAATGCCAGTTCGCAGAGATAAGAAGGCAGTTCCTAGGAAAGGAAAGAAGGTTCTGACAGGCCACAGTTTACGTACCAAATACCCTTTTCAAATTAAGTATGGGGCTTAAGAGGGGCAGAGGCAGCATGGTGGTGCAGTGGTTAGCACTGTTGCCTCACACCTCTGGGACCCGGGTTCAAGTCTCCGCCTGGGTCACATGTGTGCGGAGTTTGCATGTTCTCCCCATGGTGTCGTGGGGTTTCCTCTGGGTACTCCGGTTTCCCCTCACAGTCCAAAAACATACTGAGGCTAATTGGACTTGCTAAATTCACCATAGGAATGCGTGAGTGAATGGTGTGTTAGTGTGCCCTGCGATGGGCTGGCCCCCCGTTCTAGGTTGTTCCCTGCCTCGTGCCCATTTCTTCTGGGATAGGCTCCGGACCCCCCGCGACCCAGTAGGATAAGTGGTTTGAAAAATGGATGGATGGATGGACTTAAGACCAAGTTTGCATTTTGCCTGTTTTCTTATCCAGATGGCCTTTGTTGCCTGGATACACATCTGCCGACAATGGCAGCAGGTCAGGTGATAATAGCGGAACTGGACTTAGGATGAAAGTGAAGCATGGGGTATCAGGCAGGCGCATCATCACTGATGCATTTCACTCCGTCCTCTAATTCCCCTCCTGTGCAAATCTGTATAGTAAATGTACATTTAAATGTCATTACAGAGTTTGTGGGTGGCTTTAAGTGGGTTAATTTAAATCCACAAATGTGTTTGCTGCTCTAGTGTCGATTTCTTCACCTCAGCACCCACTTTTCAATTAAGCCCTTAATGAAAGCTGCTTGGCTTTGATGTGCATATGTCCGAGTCTTTAACCCCTAGTGATTTAGCAATCTCACACAGCTGATTTTAAGATGGCAAATTGGGGTCACTCAGATTGCTGTGCACCCATAAAAGCTGTGTACACCCTGTGTGATGTGGCACATGCAGGGAGTGGGTGTGAGCTGGCTCTGCGGCTCCATGTGTCACCGGTGCAATATGGCACTGCAACTCTCATTCATGACACGGCCTGAATAAGCCTCCTGTTCGCCTGGATACAGAGACATGGAATGCTACATTCCTATTGGCAGAGCAACAGGGGAGCTGGAAGGGAGCCAATCAGGAGTGCCGGCTGCCCATCCTGCACTCACATTGGCCGACTGTGAACGGGAATAGAACGTTGCTGTCATTCTCTCACTCTGCATCTCCAGGATGTGTTTCAATCTACATTATTATGAATGGAGGACAGTAAGCCAGGTCCAACTTAGAGTTGGTTTAGCACTGGAGGTTCAATGTGCATCGATCAGCCTTAACATACTGTTTGTTTGAGTCGTTTACTTCACGCTTTTTCTGTCTTATGATACACAGAGCAGTTCCCGATATAGGCATCCACTCCCAGTGCTATTCTCCAAGTAGTGCAGCTCTGTTAGGTGGCTTAAGTTTTTTTTTTGGTAAACATTTTGTTATTTTAAGGTGGTGTTTCTCAAACCGGTCCTTGAGGACCCCCAGACAGTCAAATGTTTTCGGTGGGAGCTGGGACAGAGCAAAAATGTGACCTGCCTGGGGGTCCCAGAGGACTGGGTTGAGAAACACTATTCTAAGGTACAGGCCTGTCAGCCCAGACGGAAGGAACTTTCTGTTCTTGGTAAATGCATCTGGTACCCAGCAGCAACAGCTGAATGATAATAGCCGACTGAAAAGCATGACAATGGCAGAGAAAGGCCCTTGTGTCATTGATTGGTAGTTCCTGGGGGGGGATTGGTGTTAGGGGCCATGTTTAGGCTAATGGGCAACCAGGAGAGTAGGGCTGTTGCTGTGAGTGGCAGAGATGATCCCTGGTTCTCACAGGTCCATCTGTGCAGGGAAGCACGAGTGGAGGCGCACCCAGGTACACCTGGCCATCTGCTTAAAAACAAACAGGTGCAGGTGGAAAGAGACCTCACCAGTGCCCAGCATTACACAGCAATTCCTGTATGAAAAAAGTCATGTTTATCCTATCAGCTTAGTCTTCTTGTTTCAACAGACCAGCGGTTTTCTGCCTTTAGCCTTAAACAAAACAGAATGACTGAGGAAAGCAAGAGTGGGGAGCCTACAGTTTTTACAGATGAGTTATTTCACCCCCTAAGTTCAGCCTCCCCGTCCGCTCTTTTCCCCGCTGCTTCTCGCCATCCACACTTCCGCTTCCGAAATTTTACAGCAGCAGACGTAGACAGTAGACAGATTTGCTCCAGATAAATAATTATATCTCAGGCCAAATAATTCAGAATAACACGAATATATATTTATACGCAAAAGTGGGTAATATTTCGACAACAGGAAAGCTTCATCGTCATCATTTATTATTATTATTATTATTACTTACTACTTTTTTTTAAACCAGGCCTGACGTTAAAGTTTTTCTGGTAACTATGACCTTTTGTTATGCATATTAATCTATTAACGACTTGGCAATTAGGTGTAACGATAGTTTGCATTTTTAGATCTAGTTATCCGTTATTATTAAGTAGTCCCCGTAGGGGACAGCTCTATGACCGCAGCAGCCGTTTGAATTACGGCGCACACTTTTGTATAATTATTAATTAGATTCAGATAATTATTGCGCGGCAGCGGGCATGCCGTTTTCTTTGACTCCACCCCGGTCGCTTTTCTGCCGTGCTCCCGCCCCCTGGGACTTGGTCGCCCTGCGTGTGCTCAGCCTGCTGTGGGCAGTAGGACTCCTGCTAAATGAGTGTGCAGAGCCCCGGGTTCCTGGAACCGGTGATTCAGAGTGCGGGGCAATAAAAATCACAGCCCGACAAACAGTTACCCTGTAACATATTCCCTCCCTATATCACAGCAAAGAGCGGCGGCTGATCTCTCGGACCGGATCAAGGGCGTCGCCGCTCGTTAGTCCGAGGGTGCTTCGGGGCCGTTCCTGCATATTCCCCCCTCCCGCCCAGTTTTGTCACGGAGGGAGGTGGTGGAGCGCACAGCCGCCATCTTTTGGGACTTGCCTATGAGGGAAAGGAGCTGCTGGGCCACGGGTAGCCTTGGGGTGGAGTTTCTGCACACTGAACAACAGCGGCAGTGGATCGGTGTGACAGCAGAAAATCAGCCCTGGGGCAGCGCTGCAGTGAACGGGAGACCCCCGATTCCGCACCGTTCAGTCCTTGCCGACCGATCCAGCGGCTCGATCCCTACAGCTCTGTTTTCAAACCTGGCCTGTCTGAAAGGTGAGTCGCCGCTTCACGTTCATTCAAGTTATGCAGTGATCCGGACTGAGGTTTGGGGAGGGATGGGATGGGTGAGGTGGGGTTGCGGTGTTAGAACAAACTGTCCCGGTCGCATTAAGTGTCATTAGTCCGACAATGCACGCATAAAACAGCACTGTCACTTAATTTACATAGCTGGGTGGAAAAACGACTGGGCGATTGGTGGCACGTTGACAGCGTTAAACTCGTCTGGATCTTGCCAAAGTAGTGCGATTATCCAGTGTCCAGGTTCCGATCTATAGGATGCTTGTGCCGTGTTGTGCGATGCCATTTCCCTGCCATGGTTTGGTGCAGTGCCGTAGCACCCTGAATGTTTGCTTCTGTTATGTCAATCGGTACTTTTTAAAATCAAAATTTCCACGTCAAAAAGCTCGGTTCCCGCATATAGATGCATATATTTTATTTTTATGGTTTTTGCAGATCGCTGCATTTATACTTGTTTTAGTATTCGTAGCTGTCATACTTTGACGCCTTTTTAAAAACCACTCCCTCCGGCTTTTTCTCCCACGACCCCCAGTAAATAGTGTGTTGCGGGCATGTTTATTCCGGCACAGTGTAGCGCTTTAGCTGTAATCTTCAGCACGGTGTGTGTATATAAATGCGGACTGACGCACAGCCAGCTCCCCACGGCTGTCCAGTGTTTTCGCTCATTACGACATTCCGGCTCGCCCGTACCAGGCAGGCGGGACAGTTTGACACCCCCTCCCCCGACCCCCACTCGTACCCGTGTCCCAGTTGCGGCACTTTATTTTCCTGTATGACGTGCCATCTCTTGAGGGATGTGCGGTCGGCCTTTGCGGTGTGTCTCCGATTCGGGTCCCAACTCGACTTACTGCCTGTTTTATCCTCCGTAAGTACAGAGTAAAATTTAGGAAACGCAAGTTAAAACGTAAAAATTGTAATATTATATTGTCTGTTTTTTTTTTTTTTTTAATTACTGCTCCTAAATATCGGCTAGTGTCAGTGTCATTTACTTAACGCATGTATATAATGTTAATAAATGTCCGGTATGCGTCGTTATAATGAGGACATCTGGTCTGGAGATTATTTTATTAACAATGTGGAGGCGCGTTAAATCAGACCGAACGTACTGTTTATTTGTGAATAATATTCACGGGAAATATGCCATATTTTTGATCTTACTAGATAGAACGTTTTACATCCTAGTAGCTCGTCTCTGTACGAACCAGCTATGGGTGGCAATGACACATTTTGTCTTCTATTTCTACTAGGGAATGAACATTATTACTTACACAAGCTGAGTCCTTGGGGGGGGGGGGCGTGTGTCAGAGAGGGTCTCTGCTAACCCTAGGGGCTGATTAGATCTAAGCCTCTGCCCGCCCCACTCTCCCTGGTCTGGAGTTCCCCTAGTGTTGTTTGGGGGTAGATTTCAGGGCACTGAATGAAGGTGTGATATGATGTACTTGTGTCCACGATGGTGCTGTATTTGCAGATTCGAGCTGGCTTTCAGCTCGCCATCTGCACAGTAGCTCTCAGTGTGAGGGGCTGCAGGTGTCTCTGGGCTTTGGGTGTCTGCCTGTAAATGTGCTTCGGGGGGATGGTGTTTTCTGTGTTGGGGCAGAACGCTGATTGCAGTGAGCATCGGCAGCTTTCCAGTCCAGTCCTTATTGCCCTGCCATGGTTTGTTTTTAACTGCCCTGCTCATTTCTGCAGACCATCAGAGAGGTTTCACTGAGCATGTGCAAAGGCCCGTCCAGTACAGCCTGTGCTGCCACTCCCTTACTCCGCCGGGCCTTGGTCCTCAGTCCTGGACCCTCTGGGTACTGCTTAGTGTCTGAGATTGTGCAGAATGTCTCTGTTTGAATCCTCTCAAAGACATCTGCTGAAGTTCTGGATCATGAGCTGCAGGTGTATATCTGCAGCGGGGATTTGCTGTTAGACCTTTGGGTGAGCTTCAGTGTCCTTTGAATGCCTGATAGCGACAGGCCGGCCCGTGGAGCAGTACTCAGGGTACCTCAGTGGTGCCTTGCTGGTTGGGGATTCGAACCTGCAATCTTTCTATTATAAGTGTGCTTCCCTAACCATTAAGCCACCAATGCACAGAATATCCCTGGGACTGAAGGCTGATCTTACCAGGCTGGGGGGGTGGCCGGTCTTGTGACCCGGGAATGGAATCCGTATCGCCATTGTTGTGTCTGTCTGAGGCTGGTCATTTGAAAAAGATTCTGACTGTGGGAAGGGAGTGTATGTGGGGGCAGGGGGGGGTGACAAAGAAGACTGACTTCCCTATTCAGTGCGGCCAGCAGGACAGAGACCAAATAATAAACAAGCTTTTATTTTTTAGTGAGCAGTGTGTGTGCACACGTGTGTGTGTGTGTGTGTGTGTGTGTGTGTGTGTGAGAGAGAGAGAGATGCAGTGGATTATTCACTGAGTTTGTAGGTTTTTGAGATTTTCTGTGAGAAGTTGCTTGTGAAGCAGATTAACATATGAAAAACTGACTTTTGACCCCCCCCATCTCTCTTGCCCTTTTCTATGTCACTACAGCTTTTGGGTTCAGTCTTCTGTGTCTGTCTCTCTCTCTCTCTCTCTCTGTCCCCATCTTTCTCTCTCTCTCTCTCTCTCTCTCTCTCTCTCTCTCTCTCCGTGTCACCATCTCTCTCGCTCGCTCGCTCTCTCTCTCCGTGTCACCATCTCTCTCTCTCGCTCGCTCTCTCTCTCCGTGTCCCCATCTCTCTCGCTCGCTCTCTCTCTCCGTGTCCCCATCTCTCTCTCGCTCTCTCTCTCCGTGTCCCCATCTCTCTCGCTCTCTCTCTCTTTCCGTGTCCCCATCTCGCTCGCTCTCTCTCTCTCTGTCCCCATCTCTCTCGCTCTCTCTCTCTCTCTGTCCCCATCTCTCTCGCTCTCTCTCTCTCTGTCCCCATCTCTCTTGCTCTCTCTCTCTCTGTCCCCATCTCTCTCTCTCGCTCGCTCTCTCTCTCTCCGTGTCCCCATCTCTCTCTCGTGCTCTCTCTCTGTGTCCCCATCTCTCTCTCTGTGTCCCCATCTCTCTCTCTTTCTCTCTCTCTCTGTCCCCATCTCTCTCGCTTTCTCTCTCTCTCTGTCCCCATCTCTCTCGCTCTCTCTCTCTCTGTCCCCATCTCTCTCGCTCTCTCTCTCTGTCCGCATCTCTCTCGCTCTCTCTCTCTCTCTCTGTCCGCATCTCTCTCGCTCTCTCTCTCTGTCCGCATCTCTCTCGCTCTCTCTCTCTCTCTCTCTCTCTGTCCGCATCTCTCTCGCTCTCTCTCTCTCTCTGTCCCCATCTCTCTCTCTCGCTCGCTCTCTCTCTCTCTCCGTGTCCCCATCTCTCTCTCTTTCTCTCTCTCTCTGTCCCCATCTCTCTCGCTTTCTCTCTCTCACTGTGTCCCCATCTCTCTCTCTCGCTTTCTCTCTCTCACTGTGTCCCCATCTCTCTCTCTCGCTTTCTCTCTCACTGTGTCCCCATCTCTCTCTCTCGCTTTCTCTCTCTCACTGTGTCCCCATCTCTCTCTCTCGCTTTCTCTCTCTCACTGTGTCCCCATCTCTCTCTCTCGTGCTCTCTCTCTGTGTCCCCATCTCCCATCTCTCTCGCTCTCTCTCTCTGTTCCCATCTCTCTCGCTTTCTCTCTCTCTCTCTCTCTGTCCCCATCTCTCTCGCTCTCTCTCTCTGTCCCCATCTCTCTCGCTCTCTCTCTCTCTGTCCCCATCTCTCTCACTCTCTCTCTGTCCCCATCTCTCTCTCGTTCTCGCTCTCTCTCTCTGTCCCCATCTCTCTCTCGTTCTCGCTCTCTCTCCCTGTCCCCATCTCTCTCTCGTTCTCTCTCTCTCTTTCCGTGTCCCCATCTCTCTCTCTCGTTCTCTCTCTCTCTTTCCGTGTCCCCATCTCGCTCTCGTTCTCTCTCTCTGTGTCCCCATCTCTCTCGCTTTCTCTCTCTCTCTGTCTCCATCTCTCTCGCTCTCTCTCTCTGTCCGCATCTCTCTCGCTCTCTCTCTCTGTCCGCATCTCTCTCGCTCTCTCTCTCTGTCCCCATCTCTCTCGCTCTCTCTCTCTGTGTCCCCATCTCTCTCGCTCTCTCTCTCTGTCCCCATCTCTCTCGCTCTCTCTGTTCCCATCTCTCTCTCTCTGTTCCCATCTCTCTCGCTCTCTCTCTCTGTTCCCATCTCTCTCACTTTCTCTCTCTCTCGCTCTCTCTCTGTTCCCATCTCTCTCGCTTTCTCTCTCTCTCTCTCTCTCTCTCTCTCTCTGTGTCCCCATCTCTCTCGCTTTCTCTTTCTCTCTGAAAAGCTGAAAAGAACCGACACCCAAATTCAGTACGCTGCAAAAAACATAAAATATATCAAGCTGATAGAAATGACCAAATTTCATTTTGCATGTCTGTTTGTCTGTGTCTTGCGTGTCACACACACCCTGAGCTGTTATCCTCTGATGTCATGAATAGGCATTTCTGAACTGATTTGTGCTGGGAAATCTTTCCTGGAATCTGGTCTGTGTTCTCCTGCCTCTCCACTCTCTGTCGATGTGTTATAACATTTTTATTATCACGATATTTCAGAGAAAGGGGGGGTTTGCCTTGAACTTTAAAAAAAATATTAGACTTCAGTATCTAGTGACAAAGGTGTGAGCAAGAAAATCGCATTATGTGACAGTGTAGTCCAGAAATGTTCCGCCTGCCATTTGCTTCACTGGAAACATGTTGAGTGTGTGACTTTTACAGTAAACCTGACCAAACTGCATGAAATGATGATGACCACTTGGTGAAATTTCCCTTTGTCACAGCAGCTTTTTCCCATCCATCTTTGATTTTAATTGGACACCTTGTATCGGCCTTCAGGTGGATTAGCGGTATTTCCAATAGGATCAATCCATGTCAGATCATCACGCTTTCGGACTTCATCGTCACGGATTTTAACTAAACTTGGCATGCTGATTTGGATGAGTAACTCATGAAACTGAAATTGGATGAGTCTTGGATCAATATCGAGGGAGATTTAATCGAAAGTTTTAATTTTTTTGGGGGGGACTATGACTTTGACTGGCTATATTTTCCTTAATATAAGCTTATTATAAGCTAATAAGCTAATATAAGCTAATATAGAGCTATTGTCCAGCTCTATAGATTGAATAAATAATTTTCCATCCCCATATGAATTACTATGTAATAACTGATTAAAATATTTAAAATTTAATAACAAAAAAGCCTGTATTTCAAAATTGATCAATTTTTTACTAAAGCTAGTTCATAACGTCATGAACATCTCCAGAAAATTTGGTCTTTGGATTTTGAGTTGTAGAGATATCATTACTTATGTGAAATGTGTATTAAATGTGTATTAAAATCACAGTTCCTGATAGCAGTAACAGAATATCAGTTAGGGATCAGTGCATGGTACGGGGTTATTATTTTTCAGGACTTTTACAACTATTGCCAGAACTAACTGTGGAAATATAATTTAAATTAAAACATTTTAAATTGCTATTAAAAATGAATGAAAAGATAATAGTCCCAAAGTAATTGGAAAAAAGAGAATTAATGGTACAATCGGAATAGTTTATTATTATGCTGGCCTACTAAAAAGGGCCTTCATTTGTCAAAAACCTGAAAAACTAACAAAAATAAACAAACTAGATAGGCTTTTATGCTGCTAGGGCAAGGAAAGCATTTCAACATTGGTGTAATAATGCATAAATTACATACAAGCAGTACTGCTTAAAGGGAAGGTGGGAATGCAAGAACATAAACAATTGCTATACAGTCAGACCTCAGACATTCGTGAGGTTTGGTTCCAGAACCCGTCGTGAATGAGGAGGATTCGTGGATGTACTAAATCCACGAATAAGTCACTAAAATTGGTAATATGTGCTTATTTCTATAGTTTAAACCCTAAATATGACCCCAGTCATGCTCCCAAAACACTTTAATTTCATTTAAAAGCTTAATACAGTACCTTTAAAAAAAGAAATGTTTGATGTAAAATTTAGTACAGTATTGCCTAACGGATATTTGCCACACTAGAACACTTACAGTACAGTGTGTTAATGTTACCCCTACTAATTCATAGAACGCTCCCGTTTGCTTTTGCATTCACAGTAAGGTAAAATGAGTGAACGAACGGGACTGTAAACCTATTGACAGAAGTCATATACGTAACCAAGGTACAATTCAATAAAATGCGTAATGTTTACATGTGCATGTAATTTTCGTGGATCTGTGAATTCGCGAATCACGAAGCGCGAATGCATGGGGGCTGACTGTACTTTCGATTTATAGTATAGGATGGAGATGGTCCATGGGGATGTAAAAAGCTCAGTCTCAACTCTCCAGTGCTGGGCATAGTTTCTTCAACACATTCTAGCCACCAGTTATTATCATATACAGCCACGACATAACCTGTGATGCTTGCAAAGTCGAGGGATTCCCTCAGTGTGCACTTACACTGGGCCGATTAGCACACCTCACTCACCTCTGATGAATGCAGGGCAATTATTAGCCACATTTACTAGCCATGTGGGCCTTTTCAATGGTGTCTGCAATGACATTAATGAAGCTTTCCTTAAATTTCAGTGTAGCATATTTGTAACCTCAATTAATGTTTACTTACACCTGTGCTTGTTATACTATTTCATGTCAGGTTGGCTGCCATTAAAAAGGCCCATTAATGATATGAAACCATGTGACACTACCTTTAAGTCAAGATATCTCAGCAACAACTTCCATCCATCCATCCATTTTCCAAACCGCTTATCCTTCTGGGTCGTGGGGGCGGAGCCTATCCCCAAAGCAATGGGCACGAGGCAGGGAACAACCCTGGATGGGGGGCCAGCCCATCGCAGGGCACACTCACGCACCATTCACTCTCACATGCACACCTACGGGCAATTTAGCAACTCCAATTAGCCTCAGCATGTTTTTGGACTGTGGGGGGAAACCGGAGTACCCGGAGGAAACCCCACGACGACATGGGGAGAACATGCAAACTCCACACACATGTGACCCAAGCGGAGACTCGAACCCGGGTCCCAGAGGTGCGAGGCAACAGTGCTAACCACTGCACCACCATGCCGCCCCAATATTTTAATCAGTTGTTACATAATAATTATTCATATGGGGATGGCATATTATATGTTCAATCTATAGAGTTGGACAATAGCTTTAAAACAATATGAGGACCATTTCTGTGCAGCTTACATTATGGTAAATATAGGCAATCAGTCATAGTCATAGTTAAAATTTAAATCGCTTAAATCTCCATTAATATTGATCCAAGATCTGCCCAATTTCAGTTTTATGAGTTACTCACGTGACCAAATCAGCATGTCAAGTTTAGTTAAAATCCATGACGATGAAGTCCGAAAGTGTGACGATTTGACATGGAATGACCCAATACAAGGAACTTCTCACACTAGGGAGAGGATTCTGAGTAAAATGGGGCAGGTGCTGATGAATTTATTTATGTACAAGAATGGGGAATCTGGTTCGGGATTCTGCTCTGTTGTGTGGAGTGAAATTCTGGGTGAAAATAGCAACAGGACATACGAATGTTCCTGCATGTGAAGCCAAGGATTCAGGGTGAAAGCAGGACTGGAACGCAGTTGTATCCGCAGATTCGACCATGCTGTCCAATGAGAAATCCCCAAGGTGTGTGCCGGTCATGAATGAGGCTGGGCTGAAGTGACACGGAGCCTAATCTCCCTCAGCCCAGCCTCCTTCCCCGGTGCATTAGATTCCTGTCATTGTCATCCACTCTGCCCGAAAGCCCTGGTCTGTCCATTAAGCCGTCCCTCTGCCCCATCCCCGCGCACCATCCCGGCTCATCTCCATGTCTTGCTTTGCCCATTCTTTCCCCTCGTGTCCCGCTCCCTCTCTGGAGCCCTTTGTTGTCGCAGAAACAGGGGCAGTCATTGGCTAACTGTTCTGGAAAGAAAGAATAATTTGTAAGCGTTGCGTGTGGCGTAGTATCAAGCCCTTTGTCTCATACACACACACACGCACACACCGGTTTGGCCTGTAAAGCAGTGAGTGAGGACAGGAAGTCGTTGAAGAAACCTTGGTTTTGTCTGCAAGGACTTCCTGTCTCAGCATGCTGGGAAAATGTCCTCTCCCCCCAGTGGCCTTTCACCATGGAAACTACAATATCTGTTGTTTATTTTCTGCTTTTACTGTCCTTGAATCATAATATGTACTGGGAATCTCCAGGGGGTGATGTCATTTGCAGTTTGTTATGTGCCCTTTTTATCCGGTTAGGAGAGGGTATCACAGCTGGCCTTGGAGCTCCTCACTAAGCGGGTATAGCCCTGATTAAAAAGCGGATGCTTATATCGAGTCTACCCAATGGCATTTTGTTTAAATAGCAGGAGGATTCCTTTCCCTTAGCAACCGCTGCTGTAGAGTCCACCCTATGTCAGATATGGTTGCTTTGGAAACATACAGGAGTAGTTGTGTGGAAGATGGCTGACCTGTGGGTTGCCTTCTCTGCAGGTGCCCATGCCTGCAAGGCCGCTGTCCTGCAGATGAGCCATCGGCGGCTGGCATCACATCACAGACCCAGATAGTCCCTGGCGGCCGCACTGCGCCCTTTCCCTCCCCCGGCCCAGCATGCCCACCCCCAGCCGAGCGGGGAGCCTGAAGGATGCTGAGATCGCCGAGCTCTTCTTCAAGGAGGACCCTGAGAAGCTCTTCACCGACCTGCGCGAGATTGGCCATGGCAGCTTTGGCGCCGTCTACTTCGTATGTGCCAGCCCTTGGCCCGAGCAGGCTTTGCTGTCCCCCTATGTGCACCACCTCCTTCCTGTTGATATTTCAGGCTCCAATTTGTGTGATAAACCGAGCCTAAACCCTAACAGACCCTAAATCTGGTGGCGAAATATCCAGCCCCGCAAATGGACAAAGTGTCCGACTGTCTGTGCCGCTATGACTGTAAAGACGTGCTGTCTGCCTCTGTCCCTCAGGCACGGGATGTGCGGAACATGGAGGTGGTGGCCATTAAGAAGATGTCCTACAGCGGGAAGCAGTCCACCGAGGTGAGTGGCACTGTCGGTCCAGGCTTGTTCCCTTGCTGCTGGTGGCACAGTGCAATGGGCATGAGGTGAACACACCTTTTAAGACGTGAGGAGGACAGTCTCCGGTGCTGGATGTACAACACCAGACATGACCTTCCTGAAACGTCCTCCTCTGTATTCTCGGTTCCTTTAGCTGTGACAACCAGCTGCAGTGCTGTCTCAGTGCAGCTTCGGGACACGTGACTGGCACGCATGAGTCATTTCCTTCGCCAAGCGTGCGTCAGCCCAGCACCAGGTGTAGTTATGTTACACTGCTGTGTGCATAACTCAGTCTCAAAGCAAAAGACACTGTTGGCTGATGGGGTGTATTTGAAGAAACCTCCGGTTGTATTCTTTGCGCATCTGGGAAGTTCAGGAATGCCAGAAGTGTTTTCCTGTGTCATACACCAAGATGTTTTACTGGGTTTTTCCTCCACTGGAGAAATGCAGAGTAGAAGCCCTGATTTGTGCACTGCCTTTGTGAAGAAGCGTTACCGTAGAAACAAAGCTATCGTCGAGGCGATCCAGTTGTGATGCGTCAAAATCAGGGCTATGCAGTGCGAGCCTGGTGTATTATAATATAACAAGTGGTGTTTCATCATCATCTTTTTCTGTCGGCTGATGGCCATCTCGGGTTGTCGACAGCCTCGAAATGAGAATTAGCTCTCAGCTCCACACCGCCAGACGACCTCTCTTGGATGTGTGTGTGACAGAATGGGGGGGGGGGGGGGGGGGGGTGACCTGTGGGCTGGGTGGCAGAGTTCCCCCTTCTCATTTTAACAAGCACTACAGAATCGTGGATGATGGGGAATTTTATGGTTTTTGGTGTGACTATGAATGTCGGTGGGGTGGGAATTTCGTGACGTGATGAAAGTTAAAGGCTGCCCTCTGATCCTTCCCACCCCCCCACAGAAATGGCAGGACATCATCAAGGAGGTGAAGTTCCTACAAAGGATACAGCACCCCAACAGCATCCAGTACAAGGGCTGCTACCTGCGGGAGCACACAGCCTGGGTGAGGTGGGAGCTGGTAGCTCAGCGTAACGCACGCAGTCCCCTGGGGGTGAAATGGGAGATCCTTGCTGTCCTCACTGCTGGACCAAGATCAGTATATTTAATGTGCACGAGTGTGATGTGTAAATGAAGCCATCCCCTCTTTTCCCGCAGCTGGTAATGGAGTACTGCTTAGGCTCTGCGTCGGACCTCCTAGAAGGTGAGCCTGCTTCCTGTATCTGGTAGTTTCGGACATCGGAGTGATGCTTTAATGTAAGGAATGCGTTTACTGTGACTGGAATGGCCACTGGGTGACAGACGCTTCCCAAGGATGGCACAGTGTCTCTCTGGCTGCCAGCCTCCAGTGCCTGCAGTAAAATGGCACATAGCCATGCGGGTCTGGGGGCTGCCGAGTCCGTTCTGGGACGGCAGCACTTTTCTCCACTACTCCTCTTCCTCTTTCTGACTGACTGCTCTGTGCTCCTCTCCTCCAGTGCATAAAAAACCTCTCCAGGAAATAGAAATAGCAGCCATTACCCATGGTGCTTTGCAGGGATTAGCTTACCTTCACTCCCACAACATGATTCACAGGTGAGTGAGTGTGTGAGTGCGTGTGTGTGTGGGGGAGGGGGGGGGGAGGAGGGGAGATTCAGAGGCCCAGGCACACAGACAGGAAGCTTCATATAACCCGGCACCAGTCGTAAGGTTAGAAATGCGCAGTTCTCTTAAGATCAGCTCTGGCTTAGCGTGGAGTTTGAGCTCATGGCCCAGTCACAAGGTATTGAACCCCAAGTCGTGGAGGATCTCAGCTGGCTGGGAGAGGACTTCTATTAGACCAGTTTGAAATGTTTGTTCTTTTATTTCTCAGTGGCGCAAGCAGTCGCAGTGATTGGATGGGGGAGGTGTCCTTGTGCAGTGAGCAGTGCTGCAGTGAGCAGTGCCGAGCAGTGATTGTCCGTTCTGTTGCACTCTGGCCCACAGGGACATTAAGGCCGGAAACATCTTGCTGACGGAACCTGGGCAGGTAAAGCTGGCAGACTTCGGCTCCGCCTCCATCGCTTCCCCCGCCAACTCCTTCGTAGGGACGCCATATTGGTGAGTGAGCTCTTTAGACCGTCTGCCCACACCAAGCATATGGTTCTTCAGAAAACATGCACCCCCCCCCCCCCCCCAAAGACCCTCAGGGATTTACATTGCCCAGGCATGGAGTCATGCTTTGTGTGCATCTTATGCTGCGTTCCATTTCAACTTGTAACTCGTAACTTCCGAGTTCCTAGTCGGAAATTTCAACTGGAACGTCTTCTCAAGATGAAATTCCGACTCGTGAACTCAGAGGAATCGACACAACCCCAAGCTCAGAATCCAAGATGGCTGCGCCCTTTTACAAAAGAAGTTAAAGCAATAGTTTTACACTGTTTATTAGCATTTATTTGTGGGTCATTAAATTGGTTGTACACACAGTACTGTCCAACTGCTATCTGTGTACTTGTTGCTACGGCGTTTTTTTTGTGCAAAATACCACGTAATGTGTTGTTATCCGCTGATATTGCTAACAGGCTAGAGCTGAGGGCCGTTTCCTTAAGGAGGATTTCTTGCTTAAGCTTAAGGTAGTCTGGGCTAAATGTAAGCGAACAAACATAAAGGCCGTTTAAACTGTGGCAAATTAAATCAGGCAAGCTATCCGAGTAAGCAAGAAATTTTGCTTTTTGAAACGTGTCCCTGGTACCGCTAAATGGCTTTCCAACTTGTGCTGGAACGCTGTTAACTCGTGTGTGACATCATTCCCAGTTCTGAGTTCCGATCTCCAGGGTAAATGGAACACAGCATTAATGTCTTCTCTTTGTGCCTGTGGCAGACATTTCGGTTAATGACTTCCTGTTTGGCTTACACTGGGCTCCAGTTTCCTGTCCCTCCCCCCACAGGATGGCCCCCGAAGTGATCCTGGCCATGGACGAGGGCCAGTATGATGGCAAGGTGGACGTCTGGTCACTTGGCATCACCTGCATTGAGCTCGGTGAGCCTGTAGGAGGCGCTGGCGTGTGAGGATCAGCCTGCACCAGTCCGCCGTCCCTCACACACTTTCATTCTCTCTCTCTCATGCCTCCTTCTCCTCTCTTGTAAACCTTTCGCAGTTCTATCTCTCCCTGTTCCCTCCCCTGCTTCTCACCAGCTTTTCTCTGTTTGTCCTCCCCCTCTTCTGTGATGCTATTATTGTTGCTTAGCTGATACTGTTTACACGGTGTGGGCATGTCCAGTGTAAGAAACCCTCAGTAAACCTCTACGGCCGCTGTCCAGCTGCTTGGCTGTTGATTTGGGGCGTCGCCTGGGCATGGTCTGGGCGGGGCTCAGGTGGGGCCCCACTTGCTGCATTTGTATTTATCTTTTCTTGCTCTGGTGTCCACTTGTGCCCCCCCCTCAGCGGAGAGGAAGCCCCCGCTTTTCAACATGAACGCGATGAGTGCCTTATACCACATAGCACAGAATGAGAGCCCCATCCTGCAGTCCAGTGAATGGTGAGAACACCCCCCCCTACCTAGGAGCACTGTGTCCCTGTCCCTCTCTTATACTGTCCTACTGGCATACATAACTTCAGCAGGAGCTGCTGGAAAGGCCTGTGGACACACAATATCTAGCAGCAACTGCTCTTCTCATCTTTACCAATATGCTCTTTTCTCATGTTTTTTTTAAAAATTCGTATTCTGTTTTTTTTTTTTTTTTGCAAAATCTAAATAGTTCTGCCTTCTCTCTCCCTGACACTCTTAGGACGGATTACTTTAGAAACTTTGTCGATTCTTGCCTTCAGAAGATCCCCCAGGACAGGCCTACGTCTGAGGAGCTGTTGAAGGTGAGGCCTGCATCAGTCCATCGCCTCCCTTGGCATGCTGCCCCCGGCCCTGTGCAGCCCCCACAATGCCCCCATGTCATTTAGTTATGTGTTTGTGTGAATGCATAAAGAGCACTGCAACCCCTCGCTGTTGGTGATCTGCTCATAGGGTCACCCACGACTGGAAACGCACTAAAATTACAATTAAAAATCAAAAACCATTAATCATACCTCCTTTGTTTTCATTCTTATTGTCCATCATTCCCCTTCTGCTCCCTGGCGCTGATGATGCCTCTCTTTGCCAGCATGCCTTTCTTCAGCGGGAACGGCCCGATTCGGTGGTGATAGACCTGATCCAGAGGACAAAGGATGCCGTCCGCGAACTCGACAACCTGCAGTACCGCAAGATGAAGAAGATCCTATTCCAAGAGACCCCCAACGGTCCAGTCGTGGAGGTGCCTGACGAGGAAGAGGTGAGCCCAGCCCCTGGTTGCCCCTGCGGCCCCACCTCCCTTCCCCTCCCATGCAGTGGAATTGTCCTGCTGTTGGCCTTCATGACACCTGACAGCCTAGGAATCAGGCCTTTGGGTGGTTGTGAACGCACTGCTTTGCCACAGTTATAATTCCTGGATCTGAAAATACGTGGTAAGGGAGCCCCATCACTGCCTTCCGCAGGAGCCAGAGCACGGCCCGGGACGCACGGGCACCGTGAGCAGCGTGGGCAGCAACCAGTCCATCCCCAGCATGTCCATCAGCGCCAGCTCCCAGAGCAGCTCCGTCAACAGCCTGCCGGATGCCGCCGGCGCCGGCGACGACCACAGCGAGCTGGAGCTTCTGGAGGGAGACCACACCATCATGTCCAACAGCTCTGTCATCCACGTTCAGCCAGTGGGTACCGGCCCGTCTCGGGGGTGGGCTCGATTTCAGTCACTGCTGTGTCTCACTCCGATGTTGCTCATCAGGATGAGGAGTGTTTCCATGACAACCCAGAGCCGCCAAGGCGGCTGTCGGAGCCACAGTCCCCGCCTGCACAGACACCCCGGACCAAGCCTCGCTACCGGAACCGCGAGCACTTCGCCACTATCCGGACCGCTTCCCTGGTGAGTCCACTCCCCCCATGCAGGCGATAACAGTCCTCCCTGTGTGTCAGTGAGGGGACGATCCGTCCAATCCGTCCCTCCGTCCAATCCATCCCTCCGGCCTCCACCCCCAGGTAACGCGGCAGGAGCAGGACTCAGAGCTGCGAGAGCAGATGTCGGGATACAAGCGCATGCGGAGGCAGCACCAGAAGCAGCTGATGGCGCTAGAGAACAAGCTGAGGGCCGAGATGGACGAGCACCGGCTGAGGCTGGACAAGGAGCTGGAGGCCCAGAGGAGCAGCTTCTGCGGAGACATCGAGAAGCTGCTGAAGAAGCAGCAGACCTCCCTGGAGAAAGACGTAGCGTAGCCTCTCTTATGTGCCACCATCATCATCCTCATCATCGTCGTGATCAGTCCCCCTAACCATACCACCCCCCCACCCCCCACACAGGCTAAGACGGTCGCTAATGACGAGAGGAAGTTCCAGCAGCATATTCAGAGCCAGCAGAAGAAGGAGCTCAGCAGCTTCCAGGAGCTACAGAAACGAGAGTATAAGCTACGTAAGGAGCAGCTCAAAGAGGTAACATGCTAACACAGCCAGCGAAACACACACACACACACACACACATATATATATATATATATATATATATATATATGCACACACACACACTGTGTGTGTTACGGTTAAGGCCCTTGCTCAAGGGCCTGCCCTGTGATTATTCTGCTGATGTTGGGCTTGAACTGGTGACCTTCCAGTCACAGGCACAGAGGCTCCGCCTACTGAGCCACACCCCACCCCCATGTACACCCTGTATGTTTTTTATTTCCTTGACAAATAAATGGCAGATAAAGAATTTCACATACATACACATACACACACCTTGTTCCCAATCTTTGCACGCGTGTTATGCAGTGCTTTTTAAACACACTAACAGAATGTCACACTTCCATTGGTAACAGTATATGATTTGCTCCATCATCCCATCATCACGCTGGGATCTGACATGCTACTGCGTCTGGCCCCTAGGAGCTTCACGAGAACCAGTCGACACCCAAGAAGGAGAAGCAGGAGTGGCTCTCCAAGCAGAAGGAGAACATCCAGCACTTCCAGGCTGAGGAGGAGGCCAACCTGCAGCGGAGGCAGCGTCAGTTCCTGGAGCTGGAGAGCCGGCGCTTCAAGAGACGCGTGCTGATCGCCCGGCACAACGTGGAGCAGGACCTGCTGCGTGAGGTGGACTTGGCGGGGCTCTGTTCCTCATGCTCCGTCCCGTGAGGCGCCCAACCGCTGACCCCCATACCCTCCGCCCCCCATGCTATCGGCAGGAACTGAACAAGCGGCAGACGCAGAGGGACCTGGAGCATGCCACGCTGCTGCGGCACCACGAGTCCTCACAGGAGCTGGAGTTCAGGCAGTTGGCGCTGGTGCAGCGGACGCGGGCCGAGCTGATCCGCACGCAGCATCAGAGCGAGCTCACCAACCAGATGGAGTACAACAAACGGAGGGAGCGTGAGCTGCGCAGGAAGCATGCAATGGAGGTGCGGCAGCAGCCCAAGAGCCTGAAGGTGAGCGGCGGCGCTTTGCGGGGTTGACGGGGCGCCAGCGGGGGGCCAGTGAGGCACTTATGACACGTCTCTCCAACTCTTTCTCCTGTCTTGCACCATCAGTCCAAGGAGCTGCAGATTAAGAAGCAATTCCAGGACACGTGTAAGATCCAGACGCGGCAGTATAAAGCCCTGAGGAACCACCTGCTGGACAGCACGCCCAAGTCGGAGCACAAGGCCGTCCTCAAGCGGCTGAAGGAGGAGCAGACGCGCAAGCTGGCCATCCTGGCCGAGCAGTACGACCACTCCATCAACGAGATGCTGTCCACGCAGGCTGTAAGTTAGCTGGGGGGGGGGGGGGGGGTGGGAGAGATAGAACTATGGGAAGGCCACATGACGGCTTCTTGGCCTCCACTTGCTGTTAACTGTTCATTCCTCTTCCTCTTTTTTTCTCCACCCCCGCGCCCACCGGCCAGCTGCGATTGGACGAGGCGCAGGAGGCCGAGTGCCAGGTGCTGAGGATGCAGCTGCAGCAGGAGCTGGAGCTGCTGAATGCCTACCAGAGCAAGATCAAGATGCAGACGGACGCGCAGCACGAGCGGGAGAAGGACGAGCTGGAGCAGAGGGTGTCACTGCGCCGGGCGCTGCTGGAGCAGAAGGTGCAGTAAGAGGCGTTCAGGTGGCCGGGGGGGGCGGCTTTTAGGGTGGGGGTTCCTGCCGTAACCAAGCGTTGAGGCTCGGATTAGCCTCAGCTATCGGCTGCCACTTCCATACACACAGTTGGCAGCAGTAAAAGATTTCATGGGGTTTGAGGGGTGAGTGGAGGAAGGTGTCAGGACTGGTTGTGAATCCACATGCTGACCCCCGACCCCCAGATCGAGGAGGAGTTGCAGCGGCTGCAGACTGAGCGCTCTGAGCGCATCCGTAGGCTGCTGGAGCGGCAGGCGCGCGAGGTGGAGGCCTTCGACTCGGAGAGCCTGCGGCTGGGCTTTGGTACCATGGCGCTGTCCGGCCTGTCGCCCGAAGCCCTGAGTCACAGCTACTCCGGGGCTCACGCTGGCTGGGTCGCTCACCAGCAAGCGGGCAGCCACGGCCATCCCTGGGGGGGCGGCGGCCACCAGCAGCAGCACCACAGCCACGGCGGAGCTGCCTCTCCCTGGAGCCACGCCTCCCCCGGCTCCCTGGGGGCCCTTCCCCGGGCAGGCCCCGGTGTGGGGGCGAGGAACAGCCCGCAGGCGGCCAGGAGAATGGCGCCAGGGGGGGCAGCGCGCGGCGAGGCGGGTATGAACCGCAGCACCAGAATTGCTTCACAAATTTCTAACGGGTCACATCTGTCCTACACATAAGGGGGAGTGCGGGGGCTGGGGCAGGAGGCAGACATGAGCCAGACTGCCCCCCAATTCCTGCTGTTTCTTTCTTTGCTCTTCTCTCGTTCAAACAGACCTGTCTGTCTGACAAGGCGTCTCGCTCAGGTAACATGGCTCACAGGAACACCACCCCACCTCCCCCCAAGAGACATGGGACTGATCCTGGCTGAGGCAGTCGGAGCCACAGGAGCTGATATGAGTGCTGGTGAAGTCCAGGTGTGAGCAAACGGGGGGGGGGGGGGCTGCGGCGTGCCGCTTCAGGCCGTCTGGGCCTCGCCTACTGCCAGCCAACCACCCATCTGCCTGGAGAAATGCCATGTTGTCCTCCAGCGGGAAGCCCAGCGAGGCGACAGCCAAAAGGAAGCCAGAGAAAGGGGCCGTGCTCCCCCTCGGACAGCAGACAGGCCACGGGGCGAGTGTCCAAACCCCGGAGACCCTCAGCCTCTTTGTACATCAGATACCACAAAGGTGCTGCTGCTCCTTAACAGGGGGGCACATCTGCTGATTGCCATATGCTGTATAAACACACACTGTTAATATAGCAGTCCAGCAGCAGGCCCCCCCAGGAAGGGGTAGGGCAGGGCGGCCATCTTTATATATCGTGCCTTCATAGGGTTAAACATATCCAAAGCATTGGGACACACACACACACACACACACACACACACACACACACACACACACACACACACACACACACACACACACACACACACACACACACACACACACAGAAACACCACAATATGAATATGGAAGCACCAGCCAGCTGAACTGCAAGCAAACCCAATATACTGAGACCAGAATCCGTGAAGTATAAAGGCAGTGGACAATAAATTATGGGATGGAGGATGTGATGAGTACTGATACTAAACAGCTAAGTTTATTGATTTCACATGGTCAGGTAGAGCAGAGGAAGCCGTGTGCTGTCAGTGCATGGGACCTCATGGCAACAGACAGAAGCCCACCACCCTAAACCCCACAGGCCGCTCCCCCACAAGCATCACACGTCACACTACCAATGTTTAAAAGTACATTATGAAGCGAGGTTCACCCAAAAGCCAGGATGTCATTTCACATTTGTTTATTTAGCAGACACTTTTGTCCTGACAGACATAAGCAAGGCAGGTAGTACAAGCATACAGCCGCCAGCATGGATGCATATGCTGCCAGGTAGAGCTAACAATGACATGATGGTACAACGGCAAGAGCTATACAAACAGGCTCTAACTGCAGAGAGACTATACAAATATAAAGCTATTCAAACAGAGAAGCAAGCAGAGTGTAAGTGTGAAATACAGGAAGAACAGCCATTCAGAAGGAACAGAGAATGCAAACAGAGCCCCAGTGGGTCAGGGACAGGGACAGAGCCCCAGTCTGAGGGTCTGTGTCAGGGACAGGGACCCGGTTTCAGGGTCTGTGTCAGGGTCAGGGACCCGGTTTCAGGGTCTGTGTCAGGGTCAGGGACAGGGACAGAGCCCCAGTCTGAGGGTGAGGCTGGTTAAAGTTTTACCTAAGGCAGCGTTCCCTAAAAGTTGCAGGCAATTTATTTACTGCTGAGCAATAACTCTGACCTGAGCAGGGGCTGGCTGGTACCATGACATTACTTGCGGGGGGAGCACGGTCAATGCTGTGATATTCCACCAGACCAGACGGATGTTTCACAAATTAAGATCTCAGATAGATGGGTTAACTTAAGCTGGAAATCATGATTGTCCAATAGTGACAGTATAAATTATCAGGACATACCTCTGCATCTCCTACAACAATAATTCACCTTCCTCTACTCTTGGTTGACCTCCACTCTGTGAAAGTCAGTGCTGCCACATGCTAGCAACTCCTAATCAATTTCCTTGCAAATGTAGCTGAAGCACATGGACATGCATGATCTCTGTTGGACAGAAAAAAAAATCTGGATTACACGCGCACCGTTCACATCTGTCTGACACAAACCCCTGGTGACAAACTTCGTCACCTGACCCTGTATGTGACTGAAAACGTATGTGGAAAAGCGGAACATGAATTAGCCATTAGTGCAAGCTGATGCTGGCATAATTAAATTGGTGAAAATCTGATGGCCTCACTGCACATGGGGCTGTGGGAGTAGCGAAACGTGGATGGTCCAGGGGCTTATTTCCATGAAGTGAGCACAGCCAATGTCTGCTCTAGTCAAATGTCTTAAGCTCTGGTTCAGCCCAAATGCCATGATGCCAAAGTCATAGAGTTGATGGTCAACATGCCAAAAACAGACTGCGGTTTGAAGCCAGGTCAGTAAGAATGGGCAGCATGTCACCCTACCATGACAGTGACTGCGGTTTGAAGCCAGGTCAGTAAGAATGGGCAGCATGTCACCCTACCATGACAGTGACTGCGGATTGAAGCCAGGTCAGTAAGAATGGGCAGCATGTCACCCTACCATGACAGTGACTGCGGTTTGAAGCCAGGTCAGTAAGAATGGGCAGCATGTCACCCTACCATGACAGTGACTGCGGATTGAAGCCAGTCAGTAAGAATGGGCAGCATGTCACCCTACCATGACAGTGACTGCGGATTGAAGCCAGTCAGTAAGAATGGGCAGCATGTCACCCTACCATGACAGTGACTGCGGATTGAAGCCAGTCAGTAAGAATGGGCAGCATGTCACCCTACCATGACAGTGCACTCCCACCTGCTTTACTAAGGGAGAACATAAATGTATTACAATGACTTACTTCAGTAGGTGGTGGCTGTCCATATCGTATATTACTAATGTATGAGTGTGAAAAAAAATATACGTTAACCATATAGTGAAGATGGACAAACTTGACATCACTGAGAAGGATTTGCGGGGGGTAGCGAGTGTTGGTGGCCAACTACGGTCACAAGCCTGACTGTCACAGACTCATGTGCTGCTCCTCTCCCATCTCTGCCCAATGCCACTGTTGGCGTGGGCCGTTCTTCCCGCCTTCGGTGTGGGCGGTCCTCCCCTTCCAGCAAAGCAGTCGTTCAGGTTCTCCACCTCTGCGTAGACGTTCAAATTTAAGGGGGGTGTGCTGCAGCTGATATTATTCAAAAACTGGGTATGACACTGAGGTTTTTAAAGTGGAGCTTTGGAAAGGAAGGGCTGACAGGTTTCTGCCCCATGCACCCCCCCCACACACACACACACACACACACAAGCCTGGGAGACACATGATAAAGACATCGCTGTCCACCTCGCAGGTCCAGGAGTGCAGTCAGTGTGAGCACTGTGTGTGTGTGTGTGTAAAACCCCTTTAAAAAGTACAACCAATCAAAATGCAAACTACATTTTTTGCTAATCGCCCAAGGGAAACAGTCTGGGATGTTATTCATAACGTCCTCCCCCTCCGCCCCCCCCCCCAGCTGTCACCTCTTGTCCTACTGACTCGAAGCCCCAGGTTTGGGAGGGGTGAGCTGTGCATTAAACTTCCATCCCCTACACCCACTTGTCAAACACTGTGCCACACTGCAGCCAGTGCCCCAACCCCCCCAAGCGCATGAAGTCAGCATGCAGTCCATGTGGTTCAGAGTGACTTAACCTTTCCAGCCTGTCTTGGCCAATGGGGATGCGTGCGTGCGTGAGTGTGTTTGGGTTGGGGGTAGAGTTTTGTACAGAGTGTCAGTATCGCCCCCCTCCCAAACTCTGCTTTTACATTACCACTAAAGTCTATATGTACCTTGTATTGAAATTCTGTATAGACTGTGAAATCTGTCACTGTCAGAAAGGTTACAAAATATAAATTTAAAGTGTAAAACTGAGAAATGTACAAAATATGAAAGAAACTCTAGAAAGAAAAGTAATATTTTGTTTGTAATTGTTATGGAGGACGGATACCAGACAAAATATCCACTGTCATAATTTTAGTAAAAAAAAAAAAAAAAGAGAACTTTCCTGTGTCTTAAGCACCTAAACATTTCATATCAGTCACTTCTTCCTTTAGATGTCCAGAATTCTGCCAGTACTGGTACCAGTTAGCTGCTACTGGACTATAGACTGGATGTGGCCAAACAGCGTTTGTGGGAGAGGCAGGTGTGTGTGTTGCACTGGGTGTTTGGTGATGCAGTTGTCTTCACATAAAGACTCAGTGGCAGCAGACAGCATACTTTAAACATTGTTAAAGCAGGACAAAACACAAGCATACAAAATGACCGATTGCTAAAATCTGAACATCTGACCTGACCTCCAGTCTTATCTCTGAACTCAGAAATCCTTTGCGCTTTATGGACTGTACTGTGACTGGTCTGCATTAGAGGCCACTAAATTGCTTCCCTGAAGTGTACATAGTACCCCTCCGTGGCTCTCCCAAACGCCTTGGCGCCATCCTGTGGTCATATAGCATTAATACATAATTCCATCTTAGCTGACCCGTATGACGCTCACCTGAAGCAAAGCCTGGTCTCTATGCATGAACTAAATACACACCACAATTTGAAGGCAAACTGTATTTAGTATTAAAGGATTGGATGATCTGGGTATTTTGCAAGAGGGACCGAGTATTGATGAGCTGCAAAACTTTTAACCTCTACTCAAGATGCCTCAGATTGAAGCAGGTTAGTCGTCTCGTTTTTCCAGTTTTGTGAAACCAGTATCACTTTCGAGTATCATTTTACCGTTTATCACGCATGACATTTCGACAGCCTTGTTACATTTCGGTAACAAATCACCGTAATTTATTCCATGAACTGCCAGTCAACCCTTTAGGCGACATACGCTGGCATTTAAGACACCTTCTTCTGAGGGAGCGCCGACTTAGCAAAGGAAATTCACTTTGTGCGGAAGGTGGGCGCAGGCGGTGCAGCAGCGTCACATGGACTTCTACAGGTACTGCTCATGAACGTCGGGTCCGGCCTAAAATCAGCGATCACAATATGTTGTCGCCCTATCCGTATCATTTTAGCAAAATTTGAATAGAATTTTTAAAACGTTTCTTTCACCCTGCATGGTCAGCAAATATTAACAAGCGACAGTAATCACATTTGTTATTACGAACTCTACTGTTCTGTTATTCATCAGCATAATTGTGACGATGTAGCATTTCGGAGTCAAACTTTAACACAGCGCAGAAAGTGGAGGACAACTAATTTAATTATATGGCAGTAAAACGCGTAGGTAAAAATCCCGTTATCTCGGAGTGATTTGGCCCGTATGGGCTTCCGTTAGCGTCACACTCGGCGTACGTGTACGACACAGGTCAGCATTTGGACTCAACGGCGTCCTGCCCGCGTCGGACAAGTGGGGAAGAGGCGATCAGCTTTTCTAAAGTATTGGCGCACGGCACAAGCGGATTAGCCGGGACACCAGTTCCGTGCTGGGATTTATTTAAACGGCTGTCAGTAAATGGTGTGTGCCATTTCAGAAATGAAAACTTCGCTTGAAGCATAAAGTAACAGGAGAAAAACATATATTGTCTTATATTGACTTCAAAGGCGTCTTGCGCACTGCAAAGGCACATTTAAAAACTTCGTATTTTAATACTTCTGAAATTGCATTTTTGTTGGACTCCGTGTTAATCTGTTTCACTGCGAGACGAGAGGATTCTTACGTTAAGGCTTTTTCACTTAGCTGTGGTTTGGAGCCCCCGGGACGGCGTCAGTTTCTTTAGCGCGTATCATGAAGCTGGCCTGTCCACGGGAAAACATACATGTTAGTAGCCGAGTCGCTTGGAGGAGATGATCATGGCCGTGTGGCGCGCCCTGCTGCTCTGCCTGACTCCGTCCCTTTGCCGTCCCGGGGTAACAATGCGGCAACAGTGCGACGATGTGAAGGTGAGTCCCGCGGTGAATAATCGGGCCGCCGCACGGGCTTCCTCATATTCCAGTTAACCATCCAGAGTACAAGTGCACCCAAGATACTTGATCATAAACATTTTATAAACAGTATGGACGCTAACATTCCACAAGCAAACTATGTAAAAAGTAAGATACAGAAATATGTTTGGTGCAGATGGCATTAGAGTTTACCCTCTCTTCGTCAGCGTCTGGCGGAGAAAGACCTGATCCCAGACTCGATGCTTAGATGTTCCGGACCATCCTGGCCGGAGCCCAGCCAGGTAGCGCCCAGATCCGGGGAGCTGGGGTTTAGTGCTGGTAGCGGGGCTCCGGATACAGTCTCTGTATGTATTTAAACCATGTGGCGAAAACATGATCTTTCTGCTTACAGATACTCCCCAGTATTGACAGCAGTTACACGCCGCAGGTAGGAGGCGACCCCCTGAAATCCTGAGCCAAACTAAGTAATCAGTACAGCCGGCTCAGCAGCTGACGCGGATATTTCATGCGCAGATTGTCCGCTTGGCATGTTTGTGATGAACTGAAAACTTACAAACATGGGGAGCGAACGTGGTGGCTGATACGTCTTCTTTCCGTCCGCGTGTCGCACAGCCGCCGCTGGCCGTCTGCATGGACTCGCCCATATCTTACAGCCACACCATCCCCAGCAGGTGAGGTTCCGTGCACCGTGGCGCCTGGAATAAACATAAAACTGAAGCCATATTTCTGTACGGCTACCAAAAGTTTCTTTCGCAGTGGTGCTCACCGGCCTGTCGGAGCACGAAGTGGGGATTACCTGTACTGCCCACCGCAGCGCTGGGTGCAGAACCTGCGGGTGAGGGAGTGCGCATGCGCGCACAGGTGTATGAAATTACGATAATTATAGCTTGTTTGCGGCATCGTATTTTCAAACGTTCAAACTCTCCCAGAACAACATTGCTTAGTTTGACAATGTTTACTGGGTTACCAATGCCCTGGAAGTTACCTGTGTGAAAGGTACCACAGAAAACGAGCCTGTCCTTGTGTTTATTTTTGAAGCATGGAGCCGCTGTGCTGCTGTACCATCCCTGTGCCTCCATTTCCCAGCATTCCCGCCTGTCACTCTTCGCCCGTTCCTGTTTGTCCCATTATATCATCACTCCATTCCCACAGCTCAGCATGCAGAGAGTAAGTATTTTCATTTGGCTATTTTTGTAGTTACTGCAGTCCGAAAGCAAACAGACCAAGAACAGTCACTGAGTCACACCATCCTGCTTCTCCCGAAGCCACTTGCCATCGTCACCTGGGGGCGTACACTGCAGCTGTCCCATGTAGGTGCACCAGAAGCCTGTGATTGGCTGGGGCAGAATGCACAATCAGCTGTCCAGACCAAGGCTAGAGGGAGCTACAGCCTACTGCTGACATGGCCAGCAGACTCCAGACTGCTCTGGGCCGCAGGAAAGGAGGACACACAGCGGGTAAGGCAGGCGGGGTCAAAGGTCAAAGGTCAGTGAGCCACAGCAGATGTGCTTCACCTGAGTCTGTGGCCGCGGCCATCCTCTCCTCAAAGGCTCTGAGGCAGTGCTGCTTGGATACACTCTCCTTGCCTGTGGGGAACAGAACTGCAAGAGGGAAGACGGGGTGGAAGGAAAAGAGGTGGCGAAGGGAGCTGGTCAGCCAAGGAACAGCAGGAAGTACAGCCAGGGGAGCAGCGAAGAAGAGGAGCGCCATGAGGGGGATGAAGGTCCAGCAGCTGCCTAGGCCGGCAGCCGAAGCCGAGCCCAGGAAGGGAAATCGCAACGTTACAGAGGGGCCGCCACCAGACAATGGGCATGGGGCAGGAAGGGGCGGAGCTAGGGAGGGGGCGGAGCTGCAGGATTTAAAAACAGGGGGAGAAGATAAAGGGGAAGGTGTGAATGGTAAAGCTGAAGTGAGAGGTCTCAGTGGGGAGGCAAGGGAGGAGAGCCAGAGGCACAGGGTAAAGACCCACAAGGAGACCCCACCACAGCCTGGCAGTCCCCAGTGTGTGGGTGTCAAGGTAGCCTTGCCAGCGGCCAGCAGAGGGCAGAGCCAGTGGATACCCACCCCACGCACAGAGGAAGCAGCCTGGGCAGCGGCAGCGCTGGGCTTCCTGCTGGTGCTGCTTACGCTGGCGGTTCTGCACACGCGTCTCTACCGGCACTGGCGCCGCCCGCCCAGCTTGTACTGGCACCAGCCTGAGCAGGACCACGACAGCGTGGCAGGTGGGTGGGCCTCCCGCACGGCGCGTGCTGCTCCCGACTTCGCCCCTCCCCTTCATCATCTGTGTCTGTCTCCGTCCCCCTCAGAGGTGATTCGCCGGAGGTTGAAGATGATGGGCCAGAGGAGGAGGAAGGGGACGGCCGGCCAGCGCCGGGAGTACAGCCTGCTGCCCAGCTCCAGCAGCGAGGAGTCTGACTGACGCTCTCCTGTGGAAGGACTCGGACCCTGGGCTCTGCACAGTTCAAACTGCTTCAAGCCCTGATTTGCACTCCACTGGGAGCATCAGTAAGCTGTGTGCTTACCAGCAGCCCGTATAACTCAGCAGAGATGTAACCGGTCTCACTGCTACCATGACATGTTGCGTTGGGAGCAGCCCAGCCTTTCTGAGCAGCGTGGCTCATGAGCAGCCAGGCCCCCAGCAGGAAGACACCTACTTCCTGCGTAGTGACATCTTTACAGCGTTTGTCCATGTTGCCATAAGAACTGAGGAGACGTCGTTCTCCGTGTTCAGCTCTACGCTGCTCGTTCTAGACCAGCGAGGGCCCGGCCCTGTTACGAGTGCGACACAGGCATACAAAGGAAGTCCGAATCACTGCATACATCACCACGCGGTGGAGGTGTGGGGGGCCTCCAGACGGAGAGGGGACCTGTGACACTCCAAACACCACGCGCACAGAGCCTGATGTTCAGGCCACATCACAGCAGTAGGAGCTCTGTATGTATTTAAACTCCCACTTGACCCCACTGGGTTGATTGTTGGTATTTTTAACACCTTTTTACATGTATTTTAAAATTGAAAGAACACAATAAAAGTGTTTCTATAAGGACGTGATCATAGCAGATTTGAAATGTACGGCCTCACCAAAAAGGTCGGAGGCTGCGTCTTCACCATCCTGCCCCGCAAAGGGCCGTCCAAGACCAGCAGAACCCGGTTTAAGTTACTGAACTGACCGTCGGGAGATTTAAGCGTAGACCCATATTTATACAGCCTGGAGACCTACATGTTTACTGGGTTACCAATGCCCTGGAAGTTACCTGTGTGAAGGGTACCACAGAAAACGAGCCTGTCCTTGTGTTTATTTTTGAAGCATGGAGCCGCTGTGCTGCTGTACCATCCCTGTGCCTCCATTTCCCAGCATTCCCGCCTGTCACTTTTGTCCCATTACATCACTCCTTTGCCACAGCTCAGCATACAGTCGTTATAACCTCACCCCTCCGTGAATATTAAAAAGATTATTATGGTATCGAGTTTAAGCTAAATACCCTGTGGGGTTACAAAAATAACTGGATGATGAACGAAGATGCCGGCCTTTGACAGAGGATGACGTGGAATCGCCCTGCAAAAAATATACTGGGAAGTCGATAGAAGGAATCCAGAGGTCTCTAGCGTGGGCTGATAGTCTGGTTAACGGAAGGGGATTAATCTAAACTGGCAGCAAATCTGCCTGTGCTGGGATGAGTCCAGGGGGCTGGTTTTCCTGAGCACCCTGTGTCACTATTTCTACCCCGTTAGCCTGTAGCTGCTATCTACCCTGTGCGATGCTGCCCCTGAGCCACACGGGATACATCAGATCACGTTATTCACTCCTAGCCAGTTCATGAATAAAATACCAGGTGAGACGGGCATCAACAAAAAAGGCAGCGATTACTGAAGAATGAGAAACCAGCACAGCTTCCCTGAAGCAGACAGCAGGAGGCGTAGCAGTTAAGGAATTTCACCCAGAAATAGTCTGTGAGCAACATATGCATGGAAATAAATCGCATCAACAGGATAAACCCAGCTGAGGGCAAATCGGGCTGTTAAGTTAGTGGTGATATTTGGATTAACTGGCTTTGGCACAACGAGTCGTTATGGCAGCCGCCTGCTGGAGGAGGATCATATTCACCCACAGCGCAAAAGGACCCACACTTACAGCCATATAAGACAATTAACATGTTTTTTATTTATTACAAATGTACACTTTGCGTTTCTATTAAGATTTGTTTTTGCTTAATGTTTTTCTTTCTATTTTGTACAGTTTAACTCCTTTTTGAAGCTTGTCTTCCTATCATCGCTTTCCCACATGAAGCGTTACATGATCAATCCAAAACACAGGAATGGGCACAGTGCAGTACCGCTGTCTGAACAGCAGGGGGAGTGTCTGCGTACAGGTGAAAAGCTCGTTCGGCCAGACGCGTGCTCGCGTGTCTGCTACCCACAATGGGGGACAGTGTGACGGCAGGGGCACGTTCCCAGCCTGCACCCTCACACTGCCGTCTATGGTTGACCCTCTGGATTAGCTGGGAAAACATTCAGCTTTTATGGGTTTGAAACATGGCAAACAAAACTGAAAAACATGACGGCTCCCAAATGCATACATAGCTTATTAAAAAAATATCATGAAAATATATCATATTTATATATTTATACGTATATATATGCCTCTATTCAGTATGGGTGAAATCTAGTGAGGTGTAGACTGGGGCATGGGGAGGGGGGGGGGGTTACAATTGGCACCAAATTTGTGATTTGCTACACCAGGTATCACATCTAAGGTGGTTAGGGCTGATCAAAAAAAGAACCAAAAGGTTTTTTCTTACATGGTCTAACTGGGCAGCTAGTGAAAAAACCACAAAAGGTTTGTTGGCAAACCTAAGTGTAAGTGTGCTGAGCTTAAGGCTTTAACAAAAAATACTGGTACAAACCTATGAAATGATTCAGTGTAGTAGATCTGAAATGGAGGATTCTGGGAAACCAGCAGTTGGGGGGTGGGGGGGTGGCTGTGACAGTGCACTGAGTCTGCAGACAGAACTTCCCGCAGGATAATCCCCTCCACCATTTCCAACTGTCACAAATGGGACTGGTCTCCAGCAGTGTTTCACAAGATGGTCCTCAGGAACCCCCTGACGGGGAGCTGGGAGGGAGCGAAAACGTGGACCGTCCGGGGGTCCCCGATGACCGGCTTGAGAAGCACTGGTGTAGAGAGAGTGCAGAGCCGCGGCCGGCCCTGGGAACGAGGCGCTGCGGTAACACAGGAGGCTGCAGAGGCTCAGCCTGACTGCTGCCACTGTGCCTTTTACTCACATTCTCACGCTGAAGGCCTCGTTAGCTTAGCATCGCCCCGGAGACCCAGCGAGCTTCGAACCTTGGAGTCGCAGTCAGAGCAGGTCAGCCTGTGTCTTCAGGAAATTCTCCTGATTCCTGGCAGACTCGTAACCGGCCAGTTGGGGGCAGTTGAGGCTCAAAGATGCGTGTAAAACCATCTAATCCTAGACCAACAGCATTATGCAGGCTTCCGAACAAATGAAAGCTTTCGTGCCACCGGCAACTGGTTAAAAAAAGCCAGAGTCTGTATGTCTGGATCAGCATGTCCGCCCCTCAGCAGCAAAGAGCCGATCAGGTCCAGTCAACCCACTAATGGGAGCATCTTGTTCCCCCATGTTCACCAAAAAAAAAAAAAAAACATGCTTTTGGCCACTGTTAGATTGCTGACGTGTAGCCTGGAGATGTCACGCCGAGCTGTGGGGATCCCCTGACAGGTCAGAGGTCACAGGCCAGTCCAGTCAGAGAGGAGGATAGGGCAGGCATTTAGCACGTTAGCACTCAAAGTTCCCCATGTTAGACTGGCTAAGAAACATACATGGAATAACTGAGAAACAAAATAGATCATATAAAATGGCGAGACAATAATAATAATAATAATAATACAAAAAAAATAATAGCAACAATAATAATTCCAGTGTTTTAAGTGTTTTTCCATCAGTAATTTTGTCCCACGAGGTCAAGAGGAACACATACAAAATAGGAAAAAAGACAGACAGACAGACAAACACCTAAATTCCACAATGGAGAATATAGCTGTTCCAGAAGGGCCTCATTAGCAGTTGCTCTGCCATCCAGGGAATCCACTCCAAGTGGCTGCCCAGGGGGGCTGAGTGTGAGAGCGGACAGTCACTCTACCCCAGTCCCAGGACGTACTCCCGGCCTGATCCTTAGTCAAAGTATCTGTCATAGTGTTTCAGACGGGTGGCGAGGGCGGTGGGGGGGGGGGGGCAGGGGCCTGGGGTACAGTGGGATATCCTTGCAATGAGAGGGAGTGACATTAACATCTTGCAAGATGAATCGAGCCAATCCGCTGCTTCCATAGCGTAGTGTCCCTGCCCCTCCCTTGTACCCTCGTCTCCCATTGGAAGGCTCTGTGTGGCCGGCTCGTGTGCGTGCACCATTCACATGTTCCCATTGGACCTCCAGTCTGCCCATCTCTCTGTCCATCTTCACTTATCCTTTACGGCCTCTCTGATCCATGGCATCTGTCATCCACATCTCTCTTCCTCTCCCTTTCCCCCCCCATCCTCGCCTCCTCTCCTCCCGCCCACCCCCATCCCCCCTCTCCCATCCTCCACTCACTGTTTCTTCTCGCGGGTGGTGATGGTAACCAGTTGCTTGGCAGCCTTCGCGATGTCATAGGCGCACTGTATGACTTGCTGTGTGAGGAGCTGGTAGTCGACAGGCTGGGCGGCGGGGGCTACTGACGATTCGGCTGGTGCCGCCTTGCGGCACTCCCCCTGCAGCCGGGCCGCACTGGCGGCCAGGAGGCGCAGAGAGCAGCGCACTGCATCCAGCGCTGGCCGCTGCCGGGGAGATCAGAGGTCAGAGGTCAGACATACCATAACCATGGAGGGCAGGCTGAGGTTAAGAACTGGGAGGACCAGGGCAGCAGGACGAGGGACACAGCTAAACGACAGCCATTACCTTGGGGAACAGGGAGGCCATTTCAGTCACAGCGCAGTGGATCTTCTCTGAGCATGGCACGAAGCTGAACGGGCACAAACACAGACACAGAATTCAGGGATCAGTCCAATCAGTGCATCCTTTCCTACCAGTGACTGCATCAGGCGGTTACTGGGTACTGTGGAATAATGGTGTTCGATGTTCCAGAATCAAGACTGCATTGCCATAATTATATTGGTATGACTAACATTTTGCACATTGCGATATTTACACAGCGTAGCAGAGGTGATCACGGTGGCACCGCGCTCATTGTGGTGGAGAAGCTACCAACATGGAACCTGGCCGTAGTGCCTGCGTCTGGCAGACACACAATGAGGGAGAACGCAGAGCCGACAGCCCCAGTAAGCTAACGCTGCTTGGAGCGGGCAGCATGTCTAACCTGGCGGGGTGTTGCTCTCTCGCTCAGCCGGACTTACATACGGAGCGTAAAGACGGGCAGCTGTGCGTGATGACAGACATAAGACACATGACAGTGATGTGACGGAGCGTTTGTTATGTTTCGTGTGACTTCATGTCATTTCCATGGCGATGAAAAGCAGTTCAGGCTAAGTGACGGACAGCAGAGAGACAAACATGAGCCTGACATGAGGGGATCGTCCAGGGGATTTGCAGCATCTGAGGTCAAACTAATATCATGATCTATGCACTAGTTTAATTAACTTACGCATATTTCACTGATAATGTTAGAGCTATATAATAGGCTATTGCTATTGGTTACATTCATAAATTGCGGGACATTATGGGACATTGTGGGACATTACGGGACATTGCGGGGCATTGTAGGGCATTACGGGACATTGCGGGACATTATGGGGCATTGCGGGACATTATGGGACATTGCGGGACATTACGGGGCATTGTAGAGCATTACGGGACATTGTAGGGCATTGCAGGAAATTGTAGGGCATTACGGGACATTGCGGGAAATTGTAGGGCATTACGGGACATTGCGGGAAATTGTAGGGCATTACGGGACATTGCGGGAAATTGTAGGGCATTACGGGACATTGCGGGACATTGTGGAACATTACGGGACATTGCGGGGCATTGTGGAACATTACGGAACATTGCGGGGCATTGTGGAACATTACGGAACATTGCGGGGCATTGTGGAACATTACGGAACATTGCGGGGCATTGTGGAACATTGTAGGACATTGCGGGGCATTGTGGGGCATCATGGAACATTGTGGGGCATCATGGAACATTGTGGGGCATCACGGGGCATTCTGGGACATCACGGGGCATTCTGGGACATTACGGGGCATTGTGGGACATTGTGGGGCATAGTGGGACATTGTGGGGCATAGTGGGACATTACGGAGCATTATGGGACATTGTGGGGCATTATGGGACATTGTGGGGCATTATGGGACATTGTGGGGCATTATGGGACATTGTGGAGCATTATGGGACATTGTGGAGCATTATGGGACATTGTGGAGCATTATGGGACATTGTGGAGCATTATGGGACATTGTGGAGCATTATGGGACATTGTGGGGCATAATGGGGCATTACGGAGCATTATGGGAGACATTGTGGAGCAGCAGGCCTCCTACCTGTCATGCTTGAACTCCTGTGCGGCCCGCAGCAGCTCCTGAATGTTCTTGGTCACCTGTTCCGTCTTCAGGATAACATCCTCGGTGCAGGGCAGCGTGGGGTCTGGCTCACCCGCCTCTCCGAAGGCCCCGTCCTCCATCTCAGCCCGGACCTCCTCCTCGCTGCTGCGGCCCGCACTGCACACACACAAGCATCACTCTGGGCACGTAACAAAACCAGCCCGTGAATGACGGACGGAGCCCCAAGCTCGCCCCCCTCCCCACCTGACTGACAGGTCATAGGTCTGGGTGTTGTCATAGTCGCTGTCAGTACCACTGGTATGCTTCTCTCCTTTTGGGGCCTGGGGACACAGCACCATGAACAAAATGTCACCACAGGGGAGCAGCACATTACACACTCTCCGTTTTTGGGCTTTGCTACATCACACCTTGTGTATTCTCTGCTACAGCTACCGTGCTGCAGATGAGCAGGGGGGACAGGGGGATGGGGCGGGGGCGGGGGGTGAGGTCTTACCATGTAGCGGCCCACCTCAGTCGATCCTGAGAGCTGGAGGCCGCTGTAGGGGGTGGGGCCTGTGGACACACCCCTCCTCACCTGCAGAGCCGAGCCACAGGAGGCAGGGGCAGACAAGATGACGATTTGGAGATGAGCAGGTGACAAGCTGAGGCCACTTTGAACAGCCAGCAATCCCAGTTAAAGCGGCAGGCTCCCTGTGATGCCTCTAACTAGCCAATAATTCCATAGAGTTGTGTTTCAGCCAGGTAAGGGTGCGAGCTGCCTTTAAGAGCGAGATCAGAGCAGTGCTTCTCGAGTGTGAGAGTGTGGCGGTGTAGGGGTGAAGGTGTGAATGTGCAGGTGTCGGTATGTGTGGTGGTGTGAGGGTGGGTATGTGTGGCTGGTGGTGTGGGTGTTGGTGCAGGTGGCGGTGTGGGTGTGTGTGTTGGTGTGTGTGGCGGTGTGTGTGTTGTGTGTGTGTGTGGGTGTGTGTGGCGGTGTGTGTGTTGTGTGTGGGTGTGTGTGGCGGTGTGTGTGGGTGTGTGTGGTGCTGTGTGTGTGCAGTGCTGTGTGTGGCGGTGTGGGTGTGTGCAGTGCTGTGTGTGGCGGTGTGGGTGTGTGCAGTGCTGTGTGTGGCGGTGTGGGTGTGTGCAGTGCTGTGTGTGGCGGTGTGGGTGTGTGCAGTGCTGTGTGTGGCGGTGTGGGTGTGTGCGGTGGCGGTGTGGGTGTGTGCGGTGCTGTGGGTGTTGGTGGGTGTGTGCGGTGGTATGTGTGGCGGTGTGGGTGTGTGCGGTGCTGTGTGTGGCGGTGTGGGTGTGTGCGGTGGCGGTGTGGGTGTGTGCGGTGGTGTGTGTGGCGGTGTGGGTGTGTGCGGTGGTGTGTGTGGCGGTGTGGGTGTGTGCGGTGCTGTGTGTGGCGGTGTGGGTGTGTGCGGTGCTGTGTGTGGCGGTGTGGGTGTGTGCGGTGCTGTGTGTGGCGGTGTGGGTGTGTGCGGTGGTGTGTGCGGTGGTGTGTGTGGCGGTGTGGCGGTGGTGTGTGTGGCGGTGTGCGGTGGTGTGTGTGGCGGTGTGCAGTGCTGTGTGTGGCGGTGTGGGTGTGTGCGGTGCTGTGTGTGGCGGTGTGGGTGTGTGCGGTGGTGTGTGTGGCGGTGTGCGGTGGTGTGTGTGGCGGTGTGCGGTGGTGTGTGTGGCGGTGTGCGGTGCTGTGTGTGGCGGTGTGGGTGTGTGCGGTGGTGTGTGTGGCGGTGTGCGGTGGTGTGTGTGGCGGTGTGCGGTGGTGTGTGTGGCGGTGTGCGGTGCTGTGTGTGGCGGTGTGCGGTGCTGTGTGTGGCGGTGTGCGGTGCTGTGTGTGGCGGTGTGCGGTGCTGTGTGTGGCGGTGTGGGTGTGTGCAGTGCTGTGTGTGGCGGTGTGGGTGTGTGCGGTGCTGTGTGTGGCGGTGTGGGTGTGTGCGGTGCTGTGTGTGGCGGTGTGGGTGTGTGCAGTGCTGTGTGTATTGGTGTGGGTGTATGTGGTGGTGTGGGATCATAATTTCATAATATGCCCGGGCTGTGGTGGGCCGATCTTCTTACACTGGAAGCAAAAGGAGATGTTTCTAAAGGAACAATGTGACTGTACACTTTAACCACTAACATGTTGGTTATTCCTCAGACTTGGACATCAGACCATACCTGCAGTTCAGGCACTTCTGTACCCGTCCATTAGTGGGGTCCTACCAGGGAGTAGCCCCTACAACATCTTAAGTCCTTTAACTACTACAACATCTGCTGGTCAAGAATGGAACTAGAGTGCCAGGCAGTTCTAGCTGAGCTCTGATATAGTAGCAGTAAACTGAGAGCTGACTACCACGCCCAGGCCGGAATCACTGGACACAGACTGGACACAGACTTGGGCATGGTTGCATGGAAGGCCTCCAGACGGCAGAGCCTGCTTCGCTTTTGGGAAAATCCGCCCCCACTTCAATCCATGAGCCACAGCGGGCCAAAATGGCAGCCAGCAAGTGTCTGAGGCGGCAGTAATTATCAGCCCGACAGGACACTGCAGCTCTGAGCTGGCAGCATGTCAGACGACCTTGGGTTGGCTGCCCAGATGAACAAATGTGGGAGGTTTCATGGCTGCTAGTGGTGTTGATTGTGACTTATACACAATCACTGAGGCCTGCCACATTGTGGCCTCAGGACTGAATAGCGGGTAGTACAGGATCAGACTTTGGAGTAAAATTTTAGCTTTAATTTGGCAATCAGAATACAAGGTCTATTGACTATCCATCTATAATACTGTAGATCAGGGGTGAGCAGTCATACCTAGAAAGGGACGCTGTGTCTGCAGGTTCTCACTGCAACTCCCATTAGGTCACTAATTAGAGGACTGATTGGCTAAAGAGTCCTCACACCTGGGTCTGAATGGCTGACCTAAAGGTTCCCCCAAAAAACCTGCATACACACTGGCCCTCTGTGGTAAGATTGGCCACCCCTGTTAAAGACGGATTAATATACACTGTTTGGCAGATACTCTGTCCTGATTGGTTCAGGGTTGTTGATTATGATCCTAGAACAGCATAGTGAACCAGCAGCACCAGAAAATGAGCAACAAAGCAAAAAGAAAACATGGATGACTTCCCAAACCTGCCTGCCATCAGCCGCTTCCGTCAGTCCTCTCCGGTCGGCCAGAAAAGTGGAGTTTGGGACGTTTTTAAGCAACCTACCCAGCCGAAAACCAGCCTGTCGACTGCCACTCGGTTTGGTAGATGTGTGTACAGGTTGAATGTTGTTAAAAGCAGACAAATTACTTCATTATATTCCTAGTCAATAAATGGTGGAGCTTGGCAAGGTGCCGTGACGAGAGCGGGACGGGCGGCTATATGACGGTGCATGACGCTGCACGGCGTCTGTATCCTGCTCCCCACACCCACAGACGGACAGACATTTGACAGGCAAACTGCACTCCATATAGACACAGTGCCACGCAGACTAATGCATGTAACAAACAGGACACACCAAGCATGGAATGGAGCACAGGGTTTAAATGCAGACCGCAAAACACCTTGCAGGGCAAGCAGGTGTATGTGGTTTGTTTACAGCCTGCACATGTTTGGCTGTGCTGCAGTGCGACAGACAGAAAAAGACAGACAGACTGTGACTTTAGTTCCTGTCCCCCTATAGTGGCCTCAAAGCAGCAAAACGGCGCGTGATCAGGGTGAACTGGCTGCCAGTGAAAACAGGCTGGGAGCAGGCAGAGAACAGTGCCTAGGGGAAAGGAGGAGGTGGGGTTAAGGAGGGAAGAGTGCCTTAGGGGAAAGGAGGAGGCGGGGTTAAGGAGGGAAGAGTGCCTTAGGAGAAAGGAGGAGGTGGGGTTAAGGAGGGAAGAGTGCCTTAGGAGAAAGGAGGAGGTGGGGTTAAGGAGGGAAGAGTGCCTTAGGGGAAAGGAGGAGGTGGGGTTAAGGAGGGAAGAGTGCCTTAGGGGAAAGGAGGAGGCGGGGTTAAGGAGGGAAGAGTGCCTTAGGAGAAAGGAGGAGGTGGGGTTAAGGAGGGAAGAGTGCCTTAGGAGAAAGGAGGAGGTGGGGTTAAGGAGGGAAGAGTGCCTTAGGGGAAAGGAGGAGGTGGAATTAAGGAGGGAAGAGTGCCTTAGGGAAAAGGAGGAGGCAGGGTTAAGGAGGGAAGAGTGCCTAGGGGAAAGGAGGAGGTAGAATTAAGGAGGGAAGAGTGCCTTAGGGGAAAGGAGGAGGCAGGATTAAGGAGGGAAGAGTGCCTAGGGGAAAGGAGGAGGTAGAATTAAGGAGGGAAGAGTGCCTTAGGGGAAAGGAGGAGGCGGGGTTAAGGAGGGAAGAGTGCCTTAGGGGAAAGGAGGAGGCGGGGTTAAGGAGGGAAGAGTGCCTTAGGGGAAAGGAGGAGGCGGGGTTAAGGAGGGAAGAGTGCCTTAGGGGAAAGGAGGAGGCGGGGTTAAGGAGCAAGAAGCGCTTTAGGATTAAAAGCAGCAAACAAGCACTGAGGGAGTGAGGGAAAGACGGCCATTGTGCCATTCCGCCACAGCCACACCCTCCGGCAGGGGTTGGGGTTTACACTTACACTGGGGTGCAGGGGCTGCAGGCGGCCGGCAAGGGGGTCCAGGGCAGGGGAGAGGGCCTTGGGGGGTGCCGCGCCGGGCTCGTACATCGAGATGGCCTGCCTGTCCCTCCTGTGTATGGCCGGGGCAGGAGAGGCACTGAAGCCGGCATCCCCTGCCCCGCGAGCCACTGCTCCGGGCCAAAGGCCCGGCCCGCCACCCGCTCCCTGAAGCATGCCCCCTCCCTCCTGGCCCCCCCGCATTGCACTGTTCTCCATCTGCATCCTGGAGATCTACAGGAGAGGGGGACGAGGGGATGGTCAACCTGGATTTGTAAGATGAAATGAACACACACACACACACACACACACACACACACACACACACACACACACACACACACACACACACACACACACAAGGCTCAGCCAGGTGAAGCTAATGACAGCATTAGGGTTTAGTTCACACAGGCTAGTACAGTTAAGTTTGCCCCTAACTAGCAAGAGAATGATGTAGACAGTAATAGGACACTGGGAAGCAGGTATTTAAGGTGGGTGGGTGGGTGATCTGTCTTATTGTGCTGCACGGAAACCAAGGCGATGATCCCGGCCCAGAGGGGCCTGTCCGCTGGGGAGTGACCGTCAAAATGGGCCGGCAGGCTGTGCTTGGGGAACAACGCCACCACGTGGGCCACAGGGAATGTCAGAGGTGCCATGTGGAGGACAATACCGGAGTCAACAAGAAGACGGGCACAGACAGCACGACGCCGTCGAGACACACAGAAAACACGGCAATATACACTTGCCGCTCCCTGACACTATACTTACCCCCGGCTGGAGGGAGGCTAACGCTGTCACAGCCTGTCCTAATTCAGACTCGCACTCGTATGTTCTAGCGCATGTGTTTCCCTGAAAGCTGCCTCGCAGCTCTGCGGCTGACGGGGCGTCTGAGCCATACCTCCTTCTGCAGACGCCGCAGCTCCTCACTGAGGTTGTTGTTGACCTTCATCAGCTGCTGTACCTCGCCTCTGAGGAGGCCAAGGCCTTCTTCACCTCCAGGTACTCCTGCAGCGTGATGGGGCCGTCCGATAGGTCAGAGGAGTCCATGCTCTGTGGGGCGGGGGCGGTCGTTAAGTTTGGGACACGTCGGCTCTATGGATCTCAGGGTGAGGTGGTCTAATATCAGCTGGGTAGAGCTTGAATAGATTAGATTAGAGTGAGGAGAACAAGCCCAACCCCAGTGGGCAGGAGGAGGTCCAGGGGAGGTTACGTTCCTTTCTACTAAAATACATTGATGCCCATTTCGTGGGAGTACTGAAAAGTAGTCCTGTCTTCCTCTTGTTCACTCCCTCTCCCTCCCCACATAAATACTACACGGCCTCGGCCCAGAATCATGCCGATTTTAGCACAGAATCATGTGGAAGCCCTGCAAAGCATTCTGGGACACACTGGGAGGAGGGTGTGGGCCCTGTGGCCCTTCGGCCCGGCACCTTGGCGCGGGTTGTTGCGCTGGGCACCGTTGTTATTTTGGGTCGTCAGCTCGCTGTCTGTGTCCTCATCCGACGCTACGCTGTCGTAGTCGTGCTGGTCGTCGTCGCCATGCACAAGATCCAGCGGGTCTAATGCCAAAGGATGGGAGGGCCTGTGTTACTATAGGAACCCCACAAACATCCCCGGTAACAACACGCTGACATCAGGACTGATGCTGTCCCTGAGCAGCCTCCCCCCCACTCACCCACGGGGCTCGCGAGTCCCTTCCCCTGCTGGCGTCTCTTGGCGTCGCTCAGGATGTCGATGATGAGGGTCGCGAACTCCCGTGCGTTGAAGCGTGCCAGCTTCTGACGGCCCTGAGGGGGAAGATGGTAGCAGTGAGCGTGAGGGGCAGGCAACACAGGGGGTGCGGGGTCCGCGACACCCTGGACGGGAGGCTGGCTGACGGACGGACGCAGAGTAGCTGTCCCTGCAGAAATAGTTCCCAAAAACACATCTACACACTGACAATTGCTCTGCATTCACGCACAGAGGCAGACGTCTGCTGGAAGGGTGTAAGACCCGCTCCGCGACGCACGCACTCTCCCGGCCCCTGCCCATCTTCAGGCGGCAGGGGGGTGCTGCTCTTGACTATCAATTATAACAGTAACGATGGGGATAACCGTAACGAGCTGCCCCTCCCACGAGCCAGCTGATAGCAGCAATACTGGCATCGGAAGAGCAATCTGCCAAACCAGCGCTCTGGGTTGGGGGTGAAATCAGCCACGTCCCCCTCCCTCTCTCCACCCCCCATCTCAATCCAAAGTGGCTCACGCACACTCTTGCTCTGCCATCGAATCCACTGCCAGACCTATTTTTAGAGTCACTCTCACAGTTCCTCCGACTGTCTTCCTCACTCCTCTTGAGTTTTCCTGACCTGCCCTTTTCTTCTGAGTCTAGCTGCCTGTCTGCATGTACGTTAGACCACAAGGTACTGGGCGCAGTGACTGGTCTGTGTGTCTGTGTTACAGACCTGGATACCCGGCGTGGTGCCCAGTGTCTCCTGTTTGCATGTCTGCATGCGTGCTACACCCTCAAGTAACCCAGGGCAGTGCCCGGTCTCACCCCTGTCTGTGTGTCTGTGTCACACCCCTGGGTACACGGTGCGATGCCTGGCCACGCCCCTGTCTGTGTGTGCTTTACACTCCTGGGTACCTGGCGCAGTGCCCAGTCTCATGGTGCCGGTGAATACCTGGTTACGGGTGGCTGAGTACTCGGGGTTGACTGGCAAGAAGGGCACAGCGCTGCGCTCAGTCACCAGAGTGCTGTGGTTCTGGGTCGTCAGCCACACTGGGGGGGACACATCAACAGAGTATATCACTGCGGTGACAGGAGATGCGTTCGAAACACACCCAGCACCCATGCAAATGGAGATACACACACACACACACACACACACACACACACAATCTTACGGATATAAAGTGCCTGTCTGTCTGTACCCCCCCCCCCCCCCCCCCCAACACGGAAGTCTGAAACTTCCATGAGAAAGAAGCGAGGAGAATTAAGGGGAAGAGAGGAGAGAATGAAAAAATGCCAGGAACACTCCCTGTTTCTTCCTCTCTCTCTTTCTCTCTCTCCCTCCCTCCATTCCTAGGCAAAACCACATAGGTGTTTACAGTGGGAGGGGAAACCACACGGTCACCTTCTCTGAACATCTAGCACCATCGGGACCCTCCAAAGTAGGAAGGAGTACGAAGAGGGCAGACAGAGGCTGACGTCCCCGTCATCGGGGGGGGGGGGCACACTCTCACCTGCGTCGTTCTCCCGGCGGTCCACCTCGTCGTACACGTCCATGGCCAGCTCCTCGAACAAGCGGTTGCTCAGCTGTGGCGCACAGACAGGAGCAGTCACACAGGATGCCGGGGTCCCATAGGCGGGAGACGCGACCCGCCCTTACGCTGGGGGGGACGCGACCCGCCCTTACGCTAGGGGGGACGCGACCCGCCCTTACGCTAGGGGGGACGCGACCCGCCCTTACGCTAGGGGGGACGTGACCCGCTTTTATGCAGGGTTTCACCGCACAGCTCCAGCTTTGGCTCCCAATGGCTTCAGGATGACGATTTTGACAGCAGGTCACCCCAGCTGGTGACTGAGGTGCTAACTGCATGCTAATTAAAATGCACTCTCTGAAATGCATAGAGCCCCCCCCTGCTCCCCTGCTCCGGACGGCAGGGCTGACATGATCTCTACCCCCGCCTCTGCAGGATGGCACACTCACCGCCTGGAGTTTCTTCTTGGCTGCCTTTGCCAGTTCTGATAGGTCCAGGCTGAATAAAGACACACACACAGACACACACACACGGGGTAGAGAGATAAGGGCAGAGTGTCAGAGCAATACGACGACTCGTCAAAGTGCCACACGAGGGTGGAATCTACAGGTAGAATCCGTGTAATGTGAGAATGGGCGTGGTCAAAGGACAAAGACCGGCTCGGTAAACACTCTACACAGAACTGAACAATTCTCTCTTATAACTAATGAGAAACCAGCCCAGAAAATGTGTGTACAGATCATTTCATATCACAAATTGATTTACACAATTACATGGACAAATATGCCTATCAATTACGTGACTGTATTGAATTACATGGTAAGGAATGTCAGAACAGGGAAAATGAGTCTGCTCCTCTTTGCCTCTGGACACAGATGCAGGAATGAAGGTAGTGTGTGAGAGAGAGGACCAGAGGCCTGCCGGGTGGCGTGAGCAATGAAAAGAAGGAGAGATACCTCTGCGTCGGGCACTTAGGGCGAGCTCTGCCTCCAGCCGCGCAGCAAGATGGAGGGAACAGAAAACGAGTGAGCGAGAGGGGGAGTTAGAGGGAGAGAAAAAGGAGAAGAAAGAGTGAGTTAGAAAAAGTCAGAAAGGCAGAGAGGAAGAGAGAGAGGCAGCCGGAGATCAAGCGAGAGGAACAGACCCAGATAGCAAGTCAGTCACAGTGACCCTGGAGTTCACCTGGATTTTAACACCAACTAACCTATATATTCTAGCGCCACCTGGTGGCCAAATTACAGAAATACAGAAACATTAACCATACACGACTACAGAGCTGAAAAGAATATTTACTTTTTTTGGAACAGAAAAGAAGCCATTCCAGATTATTATTCTTTAAATCATATATCATGTGATCAAATAAATCATAAATAAATGGGCAAAGCATCACACACACACAATACGTCACACACATATTCATGCACACATAGTACATCACACGTGGACACACACACAGTACATCATACATGTGCACGCGCACGCGCGCACACACGCACACACGCACGGAGACGCTAAGAAACCAGCACAGCCCCACAAGCCCCCTTACCTGTCTGCCATCTGTGGGATGATGTAATGGCCATTTTTATGATCTACAAGGCAAACAGAAGCATTCAGAATGCGTGGCTAAGGACCCGCCCACGGCCACAGCAGCAGTACTGAGCATCTGCACTAAAGACGCCCATTGAAGGATCTGTTTACAACAACGTTTTGCTGTTGGCCAGTCACTCCTGCAACAGGGGAAAAATGTCATTGCTCCAAATAACTGATACAGGTGAGCTTCAGCACTGGGGAGAACTGGGACTGCTACTGCCCACCTGGGGTAGAGTGTGGGAGTACTTACCCGGGCGCCGGCCACACAGATAGAAGGCCAGCCGATCGGTGAGTTCATACTGACACTCCACCAGCCGCTCGGCCAGCTCCACCTGGCCGGCCTGCCTGCGGCACAGAAACGGCATTATCTCACAGCATACAGGGCCCACTCACTACAAACAGGTCACCTATGAGGCCAGACCACATTAGGCCACACCCACATGAAACCCCACCCACACCCAGTCAAGGCCACGCCCACTCACCAGACACTAACAGGTAACTTGAGGCCATGCCCATATTAGGCCACACCCACGTGACCTTAACCGCACCCATTCAAAGCCACATGTGACATACACCACCATGCCATATACCCCAAACAGGCCTGATACATTGGGCTTCTGCCGTAGGATTTTACCTTAACTGAGTCAGTATAAATAGGTTTAAAATGGTACATTAAATGTGGTACAAACAGAAGAATCAGTGTAGGACTGCAGACAGAACGCCTTCAAAGGCTCAGGAGACATACACAGCCCAGTCTGTACCGTGCGAGGACACACTCTGCACCACACCAGCTCCACCACCAGGGGGCTACCTGGCATAGTCCATCGGTGTGCGGCCATTGATGTCAGGGGCGCCGGGATCGGCCCCATACACCACCAGCAACTCTGCCTGCAGCACCTGACCAGCCTTCGCGGCCACGTGCAGGGGGGTGGTGCCCTTCTCCTGTGGGGGGGAGGGGGGGGGGGGTTTCAGATCACATAAAAGTAAATAAACCGCCTAAGTCCATGCGTGACAAGAGAAACAGTAAAGGTTTCTCAGCATTACACAGACGGCTAACCTACAGAATAATAATTATTATTAATAATTAAGATAATAAACACACACTTTCCCATGTGCCCTGGGGTGACACTAAGCTAAACTATAGAACACCTCATGGACTAAACGGTGTCAACGATACACAGTGCGACGTCAAATAAGTTTCACGCCTGCTCCTGTTCACCATCCCTTGATGCATCAAGTGTAAATGGTGTAAATGCCCACTACTGTGACATTTACATTGGGGGGGGGGAGGGGGGGGGGGGGCTGGGCTCACCGGGTGAAAGAAGTTGGCCTGAGCCCCGAGGGAAAGCAGCCGCAGGCAGGTCTCCAGGCTGCCGGTCCGCACACTGGAGTGCAGCTGCTGCAGGGGCAGAAGCATCATGCCTGTCAGAAACCCCCCAGCACTACGAAGGGGGCAGGCAGAGGGAGCTGGGTGGGGCTGCTTAGTGTAAACGACTCTGTGTGTGTGTGTGTGTGTGTACAGGAGAGAGAGACTCATGTGTGACTGTTTATGTGCAGGAAAGAGAGATTCGTGTGTGGGTGTGTGTGTGTGTGTGTCTGTGTGTATCCTCACCTTACTGAGGTCCTTGGTAGTCACGCCGTCATCATCGCGACACGGAAGCTTGTGGACAAAGGCCAGCATCTGGTACTTTGCGCGAATGAACTCTGACTTGGTGGGACTACGGAAAGATGGGGAGAGAGATGAAGAGATGGAGGAAGAGATGGAAGGAAAGAGGAGGCCCCAGTGTGTGGAGAGGCCTCCCCTCATGCCGCAGACATGGCCACGCTGCCTGCATCCTCAGAAATGGGACATTTGGATGCCTAAAATACACACATGCAAACGCTTCCACAATTAATCCTCACTTTCACTTCGCATAAAAAAAGACAAGAATTCAAGTTTCTCTTTAGCAAAATAAATACACTTCTGCATGATAAACATCTGAAATAAAACAATTAAGAACCTTGTTTAATCACGACGCCCCATTAGTTTCCTGCGCATCTCATTCAAATGCCCTCGGTGGAACGGCACTCCAGACACAGCGGCACCGCAAACACGCAGCCATTAATGCCCAAATGCTGTGCACACAGAATCCTTCCAAGATTTTGCACGGCTTACATAACGCTACATTTCTATATTTATAATATTCAAAGTTTCATTTTTCTTAAAGAGGCCGGGCAGCTTTTATGGACTGAGGCGTTGCGTTAATGAGCGTGGAAATGTCAGGCGTGTAACAGATGTGCATCCTCCGCGCTACTCTAGATCATGCGATGTCCCCCTCTAATGAACCCTCCTGCTCTGGGCTCATTATGACTGGAAGAAAGGCAGAGGCACTGCAGGATGGCCCTCTCACATGGCAGTGTTGGGCAGGCACTGGGGGCTCACAGCAGGATGGCCCTCTCACACACGGCAGTGCTGGGCAGGCACTGGGGGCCCACTGCAGGACGGCCCTCTCACATGGCAGTGTTGGGCAGGCACTGGGGGCTCACAGCAGGACGGCCCTCTCACACACGGCAGTGCTGGGCAGGCACTGGGGGCCCTCAGCAGGATGGCCCTCTCACACACGGCAGTGCTGGGCAGGCACTGGGGGCCCTCAGTAGGATGGCCCTCTCACACACGGCAGTGCTGGGCAGGCACTGGGGGCTCACAGCAGGACGGCCCTCTCACACACGGCAGTGCTGGGCAGGCACTGGGAGCCCACTGCAGGACGGCCCTCACACACACTGCACTGCTGGGGGCCCACAGTAGGATGGCACTCTCACACACTGCAGTGCTGGGCAGGCACTGGGGGCCCACAGCAGGACAGCCCTCTCACACACGGCAGTGTTGGGCAGGCACTGGGGGCCCACCGCAGGATGGCCCTCTCACACACGGCAGTGCTGGGCAGGCACTGGGGGCTCACTGCAAGACGGCCCTCTCAAACACGGCAGTGTTGGGCAGGCACTGGGGGCCCACCGCAGGACGGCCCTCTTACACACGGCAGTGCTGGGCAGGCACTAGGGGCCCACCGCAGGACGGCCGTCTCACATACGGCAGTGCTGGGCAGACACTGGGGGCTCACTGCAAGACGGCCCTCTCACACACGGCAGTGCTGGGCAGGCACTGGGGGCTCACTGCAAGACAGCCCTTATACACATGGCAGTGCTGGGCAGGCACTGGGGGCCCACTGCAAGACAGCCCTCACACACATGGCAGTGCTGGGCAGGCACTGGGGGCCCACTGCAAGACAGCCCTCACACACATGGTAGTGCTGGGCAGGCACTGGGGGCCCACTGCAAGACAGCCCTTATACACATGGCAGTGCTGGGCAGGCACTGGGGGCCCACTGCAAGACAGCCCTCACACACATGGCAGTGCTGGGCAGGCACTGGGGGCTCACAGCAAGACGGCCCCTCACACACACAGCAGTGTTAGGCAGGCACTGGGGGCCTACTGCAGGGCGGCCCTCACACAAACAGCAGTGCTGGGCAGGCACTGGGGACTACTGCAGGCCCTGCTGACAGCATGTGTGACAGAGCAGAGGACGTGCAGCATGGCAGCCAGGCTACTACATACAGACAAGGTGAGGACTCAAGCTACTTAAACTGAAATTTTTACATTAATGTGCTGTCCTTTAAAAGTGTAACATTTTGTACTAGTAGATTATGTGAAAATAATAGTGCCTGTTAACCAGGGTGCGCACTTCCCGCGTGGGAGGAAGAGAAGGGTCTTTTGGAGATACTCACTGCACTTTGTCCTGTGGGTTGGGCTTCCGCCGGCCACTCTGCACCTGAGCTGGGTCCAGCAGTGAGTGCTCCCAGATGGAATTTGCCCCATTGCTGGCCAGGGTTTGCACCATCTGCAACACAGGGTAATCTTGGGCTCACTGACACCGCCCTGCTGGCCATCCCACACGCCCCTCCAAAGGCTAAATGCACAATAACTTAATATTTCTCTCCCACTCAGCATTACCAGTGCTGTGCCCCACCCATGCCACAATTTGGATGACCCAGCCCCCCAGTGAACTCGTACCTGCAGCAGTGCCGGGGGCCAGCCGCTGTGACGCAGGTGCTTGACGATAGAGATGTGCCTGCCCAGGCTGCGGTGCACGGAGCAGCACTCATCACAGATAAACACTCCTCGGTTAATGCTGCTCCAGCCCGGATCTGACAGCACAGGTAAGAGAGGGAGGGATGGGGGAGAGAGGAGGAGCGAGGGAGAGAGAGGGATGGAGGTAAGAGAGGAAGGGATGGAGGGGGAGAAAGAGGGATGAGGGAGAGCGGGATGGTGGAGAGAGAGAGAGCGGGATGGTGGAGAGAGAGGGAGCGAGAGAGAGAGAGAGGGAAAGGGGAGAGAGAGGGAGGGATGAGAGAAGAGATGAAGGGATGGAGGAGAGAGAGGGATGAGGGAGAAAGGGAAAGAGGGATGAGGGAGGGAGAGAGAGATGGGGGAGAGGGGGAGGGAGAGAGGGATGGGGAGAGAGAGGGAGGGATGAGAGAAGAGATGAAGGGATGGAGGAGAGAGAGGGATGAGGGAGAAAGGGAAAGAGGGATGAGGGAGGGAGAGAGAGGGATGGGGGAGAGGGGGGAGGGAGAGAGGGATGGGAGAGAGAGGGAGGGATGAGAGAAGAGATGAAGAGATGGAAGAGAGAGAGGGGTGAGGGGAGAAAGGCAAAGAGGGATGAGGGAGGTAGAGAGAGAGGGATGGGGAGAGGGGGAGGGAGAGAGGGATGGGGGAGAGAGAGGGAGGGAGAGAGGGATGGGGAGAGAGGGGGAGGGATGAGAGAAGAGATGAAGGGATGGAGGAGAGAGAGGGATGAGGGAGAAAGGGAAAGAGGGATGAGGGAGGGAGAGAGAGATGGGGGAGAGGGAGGGAGAAAGAGAGAGAGAGAGAGTATAGTAAGTGGCCTGAGATGCTTCTCCTGATCTAATGTGAGGCCTTATCAGCACAGCCAGTTGAGTCTCGCATCCCAAACACTGAGCCTTCATAGCCAATTTTGGCTGAATCATTAAATAATTACTTTGTTTATACCAGGGCTTCCTGTCCAAAGCCTTCCAGCCAAGTCACAGGTTTCACAGCAATGTGAAAGCGAGTTAAAATAAAGTCCTTTACTGCACAGTAACACCGTCGGTCCCTAAAAACATCTCCCCAACATGGCTGACGACTCGACGGCCAGCGGCACATCAGAGAAATCCAGCTAGATACCATCATGCCACACCCACAAAAGAAACCACGCACAAGGGGGCTACCGATCCTCGGCTTCTCTACCGATTTGGGACACTGGATGAAATCTAAGCCCCCTGTTCACATGTTACAGTCTCGGGTCCTTCGTAGCGAGAGCGGCCCCCCCTGCCTGACGCAGAGACATATATGGATCTGCCCACGTTTTATTATATACAGAAGGAGTTCAGATCTGGATTTAAATTACCCCACATTACATTTAAAAGTATAACACATAATTAAAAAATGTAGAACCAAGTTACAAGATGCAGGGTAGCTTAACTGCTACGTGACGGGACCTTTAAATTTAAATCACTGATGTAAAAATACCGCCTTGCCATGGTTGGTGTCTGAAAACAGAACAACAGCAGAGAGTCTAAACACCCAGATCCCCTTTACTGGCAGGCGAGCAGATGACCCCCTCCCCCCCCCCGGCCTGAGACTAAGCAGAGGTTTTAAAGTACGGCCTTCAGTGACTGTTACACAACATTTCCACTGGCATCGATTAATGCTTCCATCACAAATAAATCACATATTTCATATACACCTGTCTGTCAGTCAGGCCTTCAATTACAATCAACAAAGCACTGCGACACTCCCAGCATCATCAGAACAAGGGAATGGCAGTATTGAGCTGCTGTACACACATTCTAAAATCACTAAAACACCATTTAAAACAATGGCGAACAATCACTGTGGAATTACTTGAATGGTTCTTTAGAAACGGCCTCAAAGTCGCAGGGAGAGTGCCTTGATGGGAGGAAGAGCAGCTAGGTCAATGTCGCGGGGTGACAATGCAGCGCTGCTGCAAAATCACGCTCTCACATGCCTCTGACAAAAAGATCCGAGTCCGTGTCCTAACGCCTCACACACAGCCACGTTCAACGGCAGCTCTCAGCCAACTTACATACCGACTTTAGCTCAATTTACTCAAATCCTGACCAAATCCAGAACATAATCTGGCCCATCTTGAAATTTCCCAATTCTTGACATTTGTAAGGATATTATTAATGTTATTATTATTTATTATTATTAATAATAATAATAATAATAATAATAATAATAATAAATTATATTTACTTAAGGCCTTTCACAAACTAAAGGTCGCTTTACACAACAACACACAAGCATCTAAGCAGGACAGGAAGAGAAATGTTCATCAAACAGGAAGGTCTTTAAGTCAGATTTAAAAGTCCAGAATGAAGCCGGGTCAGAGAGAGACTGAGTTAGAGAATTCCTGAGTTTGGGGGGATTCTATACAAGGAGTAGATTACAGCTGGATGACCAGAGAGAGCGAGAGGGAGAGTACGGGGTCAGAAGATCCCAGCAGGAAGGGGGTGGAAGGTTATGTAGTGCTTTGCAGGTGACTAACAGGATTTTGAGTTTGATACGGGACTGAACTGGTAACTAGTGCAGCTGTGAGAGAATATGGGTGATGAGTAGAGCGCCAACTACGGGTAAGGAGTGTCACAGCAGAGTTCTGAATAAACTGAAACTTCAGTGACAATGTAGCAGGAAGACCAAAGAGATGGAGATTATAATAATCAGAACATGATGAAAGCAAGGATCACAGTCTGTGCATCATTTTGAGAGAGAAGTGGCCAAAGGCGAACAATATTACGGAGGTGGGAAAATGCAGTTTTGGTGAGGGACTAGATATGCTGATCAAAGTTCGGTGATCGCTCAAACAGTACTCCTAGATTTCTGAGTGTAGGAGCAGGTTTAACCGACGGCATCATCAATATCCAAACATTATTTCCTAATTCGTTTTGGAGACTTGCTGAAGGTCTGTTTGTGCTGGCAAGAAAGCAAAAAGAAGCAGATTCATTTTGTAATGCTTTATTGTAATAATGCAGCCTCAAATTATATTATCATACAGGGAATAATATTGGTACTGAGATGATTAAACCCTATATAGATCCAGAACATTTAATTCATTATATTGAATGAACAAACACATATATATATATATATATATATATATATATATATATATATATATATATATATATATATATATATAAATATATATATAGAGCCATTGGTTTATGTAGTTATCATACTTACATTATAGTTTGTTATAGACCAATTAAACAAACACGCAAGGTGAGAAACCACTGTAAAGCACATGAATAACAATAATTGTGTATTAATATCTGTCGTAAAACAATCTCATCAGAGATGTAATGCACTCACTGTATCACTACCAGGGAATGCTCTATGATATACTATTCTAGATAACTTGTCACAGGCAAAAGAAGGAACTCCATTTGCAATACATCTTTAAACACCGGAACACTGGAAAAGCTCCTCTTTTCCCCGGTATATTTATGGGTCAGCTGATGAATAATCAAAAAGAGCCAGATTTCTGTTCTGAGAAATGGGCCATAGGCTGGCACTGGTTGGCTGGGAGCCAGGCCGGGCTGGGTCGGGCCGAATGGGTCCAGGGTTTGAGTGGGAAAGAACTGACACACTGACGGACGAAATCGCATCACTCCAGGAAAACCACCTGACAAACAGTCGTCCCTGTCTGATAACAGACCCTCTTATTACACGCACATTCCTCAAACACTGTGACACACTAACTGAAAATTCTGCAGACGAAACACTGATTAGGATCAAAACAGACATGGTGAGGTAGGTACTGTTTGAGCGAGAGGCCAGCACACTAAGTGAGCTGTTCTCTGGCTCACCGTTCTGCTGCAGCCCAGGGGAGACTATCTCTGCACAAGTACTAGCTCTGCCTTGCTGGCAGCTCTAGCAGAAGAGGAGACAGCAGTCAGATTCACGACTGCGGCTTTTAATTCAGTGGGTTTTTTTTTTACTTGTAATTCTTTCCACATCACTAAAAACCTACCCATCTGCATCTCTCAGCTAAGTTCCATAACACCAGGAGTGTCAGAGACTGTTATTTCTCTCTCTCTCTCTCTCTCTCTCACACACACACATACACGTATGTACGCACATACAGACTGACTGACAGACAGGAGGCAGACAGCCAGACAGACACACAAACACAGCTCCTGTGTGGGGCAGCTCCTACTCTCTCCACACACACACACACACACACACACACGCACTACAGAATCCCCCTAGCCAGATCCAAAATTGCACACCGATCTGTCAGCCTTTAACAATCTCCACAGACACCAAAGACCGAATCAGGGTCACTCCCCCTAATCTAGCACAGTTGGACACACCTTGCCCTCACTTCCATTGCTCTACTCCCTTGGGTCCGGTCCTTAAGTTCAGGGTGGGGCTTGGGAGGTGTCGGTCTGGGACCTCCACTGCTGTTGTGAGCCATGGGGTTGAATGCAACCATTTAACTAATGAATGGGATGATGTGACACCAAAGTGAAACCAGCACTGAATGCAGGAGGCCATCGCGTCACATTTCAAGCAAATGGAAAAGGCAGGCATTACTCTGCATGGTACATTTGTGCTTTTCCCCCCCATTATCCATCAAAAAGGTGCTTTTTAATCAGGCTGTCTCCCTGTGGATGAGGGCTGGACTGCTGGTCACCAGCTCAGCCTCACTTAACTCTGTGCACCTTGTACTTCATCCTGCCAGAAGCTTTTCTTCACTGGACACGCCACTTTGCAGTGGCATCCAGACCAGGCCCCCTGCTGATGCATTTAGTGTTTTTGTTCAACTGAAGTTTCATTGATGTCTGAGGGCTGTTCAACTGGCGTCCACCGATCAAGTGTTCTTTGGATCATAGACAGAGAGACCACTGCCACACAAACACACAGACTGTGCTACCCTTCTGACAGCCATACTATAGTATTTTAATGGGACACAATATTACTTAAGTAAGCAGTGCTTTTCAGTCTACAGCTACAGATCTAGTTAAAGTATGAGTAACTATGTACCTTATGTCAATACACAGGACACAAATCTTCATCTCAAGGATCTCAATTACAAAATTTATATAATAAAATACAAGCAGACAGTGACATTTTAAACAGCTTTGATAAATGTTCAATGTATGGTGTCCCTCGGCGTGACAAATTCACAATTAAGTCACGATTTTCAAACATGAAAAAGCGAATGATTCTGACTGGAGTGGATCCTCCCTGCTTAAATCACAGCAGCTAACAAACAAGCTAAAAATTAGCTGGTCCATGCGCTTGTCCAATATGAAAGGACTGAAGTGTAACGCGTGAGCAAAACAGCCATAAGCATGCAGTACTTAATGTACGGAAAAGAAAGTGCTTTGATCCAGTATGGAGTGCGTATCTGCTACCTTCTACAGAAAGTGACACACATCAAAAAACACAACAAACTGCTAGCTTATCTTAGCCAGTGTTAGCTTACTAGCTATCTGCTCACCGGACTGAGCATCCCATCGGGTTTCTTCGTTAAGTGTTCTCATGTGCAGGAATTTGCCATTAATGTTATTATGGGACATCGGGTGAAATACTACCTAGACAATTTAACGACCGGCCTTGACAGAAAAGCAAAACATGAGCACAAATAAATACGAGACCTTGAGGCCCTCGCACTAGGAGCCACCGGCCATTTTCCTGCTTCGGGAATCCGGGATATCGGCAGAATGCGCCGGTTTTCCATACCTCCTCCCCGCCGCCGACCCCGGGAGTCTGTCTTACCCCCACCCCCCTCCTCCCCGCCCCAACAGCGCTTCATTTCGCAGTTTGTTCCCTACCTGGGGCACTGCAGTCGGCGCAGACTTCGGTCCTCTGCACTTTTCTGGACATGTTGAAAATCGCCCCCCCCCTAAATTAAGCCCGTGTCCCCCGGCTGAGCCTGGATGCTGACGATGCCCGTCCTTCCCAAGAGCGACGTTCGCGGCTCCCTCGATGCCGCCCTGAACCCCCGGAAGTCTCCCGGCCCTCGCCGCTTTGCCTCGCCCCCTGTCCCCGTCCCGATCCCCGGCTGCGACAGTCCTTCCGATCGTCCTAGACTAACTACGTTTTACTGCAAGGGGGGAAAATAGTGTGGAACCGGAACCACGACACAGCTAGGTGGCTACCCACGGTGAATGACAATGGGTACTATTTTAGCAGGCTTTGTTATCCTAATATCTTCATTGCTCCGGCGAAAAGGGAAGCGCGACATGGGGAACGATCAATGTCGCTACTCCAGCTTTTATTTATATCCTGCACACTACACATTAAATACAGCATAGGGTTTTTTGTGCCCTAGCCTTTCCCCCTCTGCCTCGTCGTCTCTCTCTCCCTCTCTCTAGCTGTGCCTTGGGGGAGCCAGAGTACGGAACGCTATGAGGTCACTCCAGCATTCACCATAAAACGCTTCCTTTCCGTCTTTTCTCGTCCGGAGCACCCGCACGTCAAGGCGCTATACACGCCCAGAACTGGCAACATCTGCCTGGGACACTTTACCCGAGCTGTCAGTTTATTTCCGATGGATAAAATCCTGTGATATTTGGGGGAAACATGAATATTGTACGTCTATGCTCTTAAGTGTAATATTCTAATTAAGCGATTAGAAGATGGATGAATTATATTTATGCTTAAAATACGCACATACATATCTATGTAAGTATGCAAGGATGTGTGAATAAAACATAGACCTACATATATCAGTGCCAATTGAGCATGCACTGATTATTATTGTGATGACAGACAAATGGCATACACCATAAGCCTATATAATACCCTACTTTCATTGTGTTGTTCGTAGGCTATAAGCCTATGTAATTGGGCGTGATGTGACACCCGCATCAAGGTCCTTTTGTCATTATTCATCTTGTTATAGGAGCCTGCGCCTCGTCTTAAGCATCTCGCAGCATCTGCCGCGCTGACAGGCAGCCATGCGGGCGGGGGATAAGACAGGGAGCTGAGCTCGTTAGTTTATTCTGGCTGAGGAGGGGAGAGGGAGAGGGAGAGTGAGTGAGGGAGGAGAGAGAACGAAAATAAGAGGAGGGGACAGGGAGGCAGAGAAAGAGGAAGGTAGAATCAAGATAAAAAGGAAAGAGCACCATTCAGATGGTAATATATACTGGATTTTAAAATATATTAAACTATAGCAAATCCGCATTTATTCAGTAGCTGAAGCTTCTGATAGTGGACGTATTTTTATTGTTTATATTTTAATAATGCGGGAGTCGTGCTATTTTTGGTGGCAGTTACCACGATAATGGGAATAAAAATGACCAGCGATTAGTAATTATTCCACAAACAAAACTCTGTTAAAAATTACCGTGACGAACGGATTGGAAACGAAAAACAGGTTGGAGGGCAGCGAACTATGCACTTATGATGATTTCTGCAAAGAAAACTCCTGAAAAGAGCCGTTATCCTCTTCACTACCTGGTCTGGCACAACAAACACCGGCAGTTGGAGAAGGAGCTGTCAGCCAGCGAGCAGGTGAGGGGAGCCGCTGGCCGTGCCCTCCGTCGGCCGTGGGAGGGCCGTGCTCGGCACGACAGGGCTGGGTTCTTGCTGCCGATCAAGCATGCCGGTGGGGCTGTCCGTGTGGAGATCGTGCGCCGGCTCCAGCGTTACGCTCAGGCAGCGTGATATTTTGCAGATACACTCATGGGTGTAACAATATGAATACATTTGCACGTTAGCAAGATAATGCATCGTGTTACTGCTTATATGCTCACGTGTGTATCTGGTGGTGGGGGATATTATATACCCGTGGTATAGATGTGGTGCTTTTATATGTAACCAAGGGAAGGCTTTCTCTTTATTCTCTAAGTATTTGACGCCAATATTCTCATATTCATACTGATCACAGTATGATAAGCAGCCACCCCTATGTTTTATTTATTAATTTATTTATGCTGTCTGTGTAATATTTAATGTAAATGTCCTGCATGAAATTAATTAATCATTTCCTGAGATGTACATGTTTGTCATTTGACTGCGGTTTAGTTACAGTCTAATTGCGAGTCGGCGCTGCGGCTGTACGCTGTGTTGTGGGTTCAGTGGAGCGGAGTGTGTCTTATTTCCACCGAGAGAGAGGAAAAACGAAGATAGAAAACAGTAGGAGACAAACATGAGACCATGTGGGCGACTTAGTGCACTTTACTGTACCGTTTTTGCTGTATTTTGCATGCACTTGGTTATTTGCGCAGACGAGCCAATCCATACTGACTGAAACACTGAATCACAATAGAGAATACTGCGTAAGAAAGGTGCGCCTACAGGGTGATTCACTTACGATCGTGCGATAACTCAGGCAAACCCAGCCAATATATTTTTCTTTGGACGTACTGCCCCTCCAAAGCTTAAAAATGGGGTTAGGCACAGAAACTCATGCTAATGCGATAGAGACACTTTTAAAGGAGGACAGACGTGTAATCAGAGATAGTAATCAGAACCAGATGGAGCAGAGACGCAGGAAGTTACACTGAATGCGCTGAGACTGACCGGAAAAAGCGGGAGTATTGATGTACATTGGAACCATAATAGTCAATTCTAACATTTAAAATATTTTGTATACTGGTAGCTATGCTCCCTGCACAGTATTACCTATGGGTTAATTTAAAACACACACTTCTAAACGTGAACATACAGTGACTATGCATCAACTCTCCACTAAAATCGCTAATGTGAAACACGCTCAGGTCCCATGTGACTGATTTTAGATTGGCAGTTAAATAGCCAGCCGTTAACAAAAGAGCAGGTGATCAAAGAGGCCCCTGATAAGATATTATCATACCTTTGTTCCTGTTTTTGGTGCATCAGCCAGTCTGGTTCATCATATGGGCTTGCAGTGGAATCCCTGTGTCATATACTGGAATCTGCACCTAGAGAACAGAGGCTGAGCATTGAAAAAGCAATGCACTGTCTGAAATGCTGTTCCAGTGTGGGCCCCCCGGGCTCTCACAGACCCTGTGCTGCTGCGTGTTTCAAGGCAGGATGCAGTTTGCTGATTTGACTAAATACCATAATGAGGTCATGCACAGGACCGTCTGGGAATTCCTGGAGCGGGTCACTTACATATCTGTGGGGAAACCAGGCGTATTTTTGACTTTCTGCCTCAGTGACTGCACACTGATGGAACCAAACATCAGATCCATCTGGCAGGAACATGTATGGAAGACCGAGAGACAGAGATGAGGATGGATTCCCACAGCGCAGGACGGCATGAGATAATGCGCAGGTCCCAGCCCAGGCCCCCCCCCTCCTGGCACACTGATCAATCAGCAGTCCTTTTGATTATTGCGATGCAAGATCCACACTCTTTATGATTTTTGTGACTGTGACACCAGAGCCATGGACTCAGGCTGGCCAGGGAGAGACAAAGACATAGTGACAGACATGGGGGCTCTTCTCCAGTGGGAACATGGGATTTCCTCAGGTGGCATTGGGTTTGTTTGGGGCTGGTGAGTGGACAGGGGGGAGGGGGGCGGTGTTGCCATGCCAGCTGGAGGTGCTGGGCATCAGTACAAGGGCAGAGGGGCAGGACTATGAGCAAAGAGATGGTATGGAGAATAGAGGGAGTGCAGCGCTCATGTGCATGTCGCCATGCCTGTGTCAGCCGTAATTACAGGGCGGACATGTGATGTGCAGCCACTGCTGCCGATCGACAGCGAGGTGGGGCGCGGACAGCGAACACAGCACGTGTGAGGCGTGTGTGCGTGGGCCTCTGCGGGGTGGGGCGCGGACAGCGGACACAGCACACGTGAGGCGTGTGCATGTGGGCCTTGGCGGGTGGGGCGCGGACAGCGGACACAACACGCGAGTGAGGCGTGTGCACGTGGGCCTCGGCGGGGTGGGGCGTGGACAGCGTACACAGCACGCGAGTGAGGCGTGTGCGCGTGGGCCTCGGCGGGTGGGGCGTGGACAGCGTACACAGCACGCGTGAGGCGTGTGCGCGTGGGCCTCGGCTGGGTGGGGCGTGGACAGCGGACACAGCACGCGAGTGAGGCGTGTGCGCGTGGGCCTCGGCGGGTGGGGCGCGGACAGCGGACACAACACGCGAGTGAGGCGTGTGCACGTGGGCCTCGGCGGGGTGGGGCGTGGACAGCGGACACAGCACGCGAGTGAGGCGTGTGCGCGTGGGCCTCGGCGGGTGGGGCGTGGACAGCGGACACAACACGCGCTTGAGGCGTGTGCACGTGGGCCTCGGCGGGGTGGGGCGCGGACAGCGGACACAGCACGCGCGTGTGCGCGTGGGCCTCAGCGGGGTGGGGCGTGGACAGCGGACACAGCATGCGAGTGAGGTGTGTGCACGTGGGCCTCGGCGGGGTGGGGCGTGGACAGCGGACACAGCACGCGAGTGAGGCGTGTGTGCGTGGGCCTCAGCGAGGTTAGGCCCTCTGCATTTGCCGGATGCCATTACAGGCTGATTGGTTCTGCAAATTAAAGAACTATTAATCAGACTCCTGTTTTTTCCTTGGCTCTGACCTATATGGTCAGGCTAGTCTAAAGACTGTGTCCCCGGGTCTGGGGAGGTAGGGGGGAACATGGGCTAAGCAACTGGAATGTTTGTAGAACCCCCCCCCCCCCTCAGGGACGGATTACGGACCGGGCCAGTGGGGCCGCTGCCCAGGGGCCCTTGGGGTGCAGGGGGCCCGTGGGGCCCCTAGTCCAAAACAATTTGCAACGCTTATCAACAATGTATTTTCGTTTGTCTATTTTAGAGGGCCTACATTCTTTGATCCTCTGCCTACAAGGGCCCCTGACCCCATAGGGAGGGCATTTGGCTGCCAAGGGCCCTTGAATTGTGGTGGTTGTGGTGGTGGTGCTGGTGGCGGTGGTGCTGGTGGGGGGGCCCTCGCGAACGTTTTGCCCAGGGGCCACACAACCCATAATCCGTCCCTGCCCCCCCTCACCAACCCCAGTAACACCTCACTGCCTCCTGCCTCTCACTCATCTACCACTGTCTGAAAACTCCTATTCACTTTCAGTCCCAATCCCTGAGGGAAGGTCCCTCTCCTTCTCTGTCTCTCCCTTCATTCCACTCCCTCAATCTTTCCACCTCCTCCTCTCTGCTTCTCTCCCTCCATCCCTCTCTCCTACCATCCTTCCCCCTCTCCTCCTCTCTCCTTCATTCCTGTCCTTCTCCCCCTCTATCCTTCAGCCCCTCTTCCTCTTTTACCCGTCCCTCTCTACCTCTCCTCCTCTCTCCCTCCATCCTTCTCCCCCTCTCCTCCTCTCTCCCTCCATTCCTCTCCCTCCATCCTTCTCCCACTCTCCTCAGCTCCCAGCCTCCCTGTGCCCCCCCCCCCCGTACTCTGAATGCCCACACTAATTATTCCAGTATCTATCAGTGGGGAGGCCGTAGAGAATGGTTACACATTTAGTTGAGGAGAGCTTCTGGGGGGGTTACTGCTAACTTCATCCCACTTTTGGTCTGCAAGTGAGAGAGACAGATATGGTGTGAGGAGCTCTACTCTCACAGCAGATCCCCCAGACAGCAAAGGAACAACACAGTCTGACACTTATGTGCTGGGGAATGATTGCGTTACTGTTAAAGACAGCAAAAATAACAGCACCCTGTAAGCGATCTCTTAATCACATCAATAAGACGACACAGAAATATTATGTAAATATAGCAAGCAAGCTTAAATCGTAATACATAATTTAATGGATATCCATGACTCATCCATCTTTAAAATCTATTTGTGCTTATGGATTTAAATAAAGAGCATCTTCATTGATGACCTTAACATTTACTTTCTTTGAGTATCTAATCGCTGACATATCAAATTATTTTTGTTTGGACAAGTACAAACCTTTGGCAAAGCAGCTGAAGTTGTCTGGCAGGGTGAACATATTAGGGCAGAAGTAATGCATGAGTCTGTGTGCTTTCTCTTGTGGACAGCCATCCCGCTCGCTTCCCTCTGCCCTGCCGTCCGTGTTATATAAATAGGTATTTTTGCAACTTGAGATGCCTATTTTACCAGCAGAGTCACTGCCTGCGAGCTCTCCCTGCCTGACAGGCGCGACGGAGTCGTCTCCATTTAGGAAAGAAGTCAGGAACATTCTCCCTGGCAGTCCTGAGTCACGCCGCTCCATATCTCAGCTCCCACATAATTAAACAATAATAATAAACTGCTTAAAGCCTGCCCTTCCTATGGATAAGAGAGCAAGCAGGTGTCCCTCGGACTGGGCTGGCAACAGTGTCACCAAGGACTAGCTGGAACATGTTACTGATCAAGGCCAGTTTTACTGGTGACTAAAACTACCATTTGTCATTTGTAGGTTACAATAAAAACGTTAAAACTTTCAATTGGAAACCAAATAAAAAAATGATAATAATGAAAATTGTTGTCGGGTATGTGGCAGTGGTCGTGAACGTTTTAAATATGTCTCATATGTGAATTTAGTTACATGGAGGACAAGGTTTGCGTTGTCAGGCTGAACGTCACATGAGGCATGAAAAGGCAGCCATGAGCGTGGTCCTGTGCGCAGACGTGGTCCAGTGCGCAGCCGTGGTCCTGTGCGCAGCCGTGGTCCAGTGCGCAGCCGTGGTCCTGTGCGCAGACGTGGTCCGGTGCGCAGCCGTGGTCCGGTGTGCAGCCGTGGTCCTGTGTGCAGACATGGTCCAGTGCGCAGCCGTGGTCCTGTGCGCAGACGTGGTCCGGCACGCAGACGTGGTCCAGTGCACAGCCGTGGTCCGGCGTGCAGACGTGGTCCAGTGCGCAGCCGTGGTCCGGCACGCAGACGGTTACAAAATTAATGAAAGAAAAACATCATGAAAAACTTAAGTGAAAAAAGAGAAACTGCCTGGAGACCCTAACCCTTAAATTGAAATTTAAATTAAAATTAAGCTGAAATAAAATCTTCTAAAATAATAGGCTAAAAATACTATATCTGTCACGCCCCCCACAGTCCAAAAAGATGTTAAGCTGAATTGGGGTTGGCAAACTGTCTATAGGTGTGAATGCTCTGTGTGTGTGTGAGTGTGTGTGCCCTGCGATGGGATGGCACCCCATACTGGGTTGCTCCCTGCCTCGTGCCTCTTGTTTCCGGGATAGGCTCTGGACCCCCACTGCCCTGAATGTAGGCACAGAAAATGGATGGACGGAAAATAAAAAAAACAACTTACCCCGTGACTAAATGCGTGCTGGACTTCATGGACTTACTGAACAAAGCATCAGCACTAAGCTGGGGTGTTAAGGACAGTGCATATCACAGCCTGTGCAATTCATTTCCCTGCCCATATTACTCATATACTGAAACTCGACCCAAAGGCATGACGAGTTTCAATGTCCACGTTAAGGACGTTTGTCGCTAAGCCCTGTGCTCCTACCTCTGATCCAACCCCAGACGGACAGGAGGCTTTCTCTCTGACATCGTCGTGCTGGGAGACGGACCAGAGACCGTTTTCATCTTTTTTTTTTGACACATTCGCTGTTGCATCCTCAAATGCGTCCGCACTGAAATCAGGATGCCAGTGAAAGTCATGGAGGCTTGTGCCTCTGCAGTCCTGCCGTACGGTGGGATGCGACGTTGCTGTGATTGATGCGGTCGCCACAAAAAATGCGCTGTTCATAGGCTCCAACGTCAACTCATTATGTTTTATGGTAGCAGGAATAAGCGCAGAGTGTGACCGTGGTGGGATACTGCAGATTGACCTTTTATATTATATTCATCTCTTTCATGCATGCGTGTCGCATGTCTGGATGCACACACACATGCGCTTACGTACTGGGCCCTCAATGAAAGATTGATGGCGGCGTAAGTGGCTGCCAGGGTGCATTAAGCAGCACAGCCAGAGCGCATCAAGACAGAGATGATCAATAATGCAGCGTCTCAGAGGGGGGTGGATCCGGTTTGGGTGGGGGGGGGGGGGGGCGTGGCATGGGCAGATAATGCCCTTCCTATGGCTGTTCGCATCACATATTCCCAAGAGGTTCCAGTACACCAGTGATGGCTTTCTGAGTGAGTGGGAGGGGAGGAAGATTATTTAAAGGAGAAATTGGGTTGCAGTTTGAGTGCATTGAGGATGGTCTGGATTAGCATTGTGTGTAAGGGGGTGGTGCGTGGTGTGGGCGTGCTGTGGTGCGTGTGTGCAGGCAGGGTGTGCCCATGTTCAGGGGTGTTTTAGGTCCATGGGGGGTTCCAGGTGCCTGTTTCCTACCCCCCCCATTTCTCAGTTCTCCTCCCTCTTACCCCAGTGAGGCACTGTGTTTGGTGACAGAACTGCTTTGGTCCAGGTGTCGGTCCAGAACCAGAAGCTGCAGTTCTAACTGGGCCTGTACTGTCTGTACAAGGCAGCCCCTCCAAACTAGCCTGACTCTGTACCTCCTCCACCTCCTCCTTCTCCTCCTCCTCTGCCTCGGTTGCTATAGCAATCCATTCCCTTACTCCTCTGCACCCTCTCCTTCACCTCATCCATCTCAAATCCCCACAGTGGATCTCACTGTTTTTCTCACTCCCCCCTCCCCCCCCATCCCGCCTCCCCTTACCCCCATACCCACGGGAGTAGGATCTGAAGAGGTTGCCAAGGAGCGATGTGCTTCGTTAGCGAGGTGCTTGTTAATTACCTGCCCGGGAGTCCTTTGGGAAGCCTGAGGTTCTGGGGGGGGGGGGGGGGTCTCTCGTCATTTTACAGTTAAACACAAACACTACAGAACAGCAGCATCACTCCGGCACCTGCATACTACCAAGGTCCAGCTGCATCTGTCTTCATTTAGTCCTGCGTCCTGACTGTGCATCTCCCTACAAATCCTGCCATACCCCCCCCCCCCCCCGCCCCAGTAATAGGTGGTGCTGTTGCTGATTTGCTGATATTGCTGTTTTGGGACATTCTGTCTTACTACAAAGCTCAAATCAGCTCAGCTGCTCCTTCATGTAAAAATGGTTGGTGACATGAGCGAGTGTGAGATGGCGCGGAAGAGCAGAAGCTGGGGGTCCCCACTTCTGCAGGGTCTCTGAGGCACAGAGACGCAGGAGCACTGATCGCATCACAAGACAAGGAGTGGGAGGAAGGGGGCAAGGAAGTGGCAGCTGGAGAGAGAGACGGAGCGCGGGGCTGCGTGTGGGCAGGATGGGCGGATGCATTTTACATTGGTTTCTCCTTACGTGCATCATGTTTGAGCCATCGTTTTGGGGACTTCCATCTGACTTTCATGATAATGTAAATAGCCATTCTTAACTCCAACCGATAATTCATGGAAGTGCTATTTTTAAAGCAGACATAAGTGTAAAGAGTTCGGAGAATCTGTGTTGTGGGGATATCCCCACAGTGTTGGGTTTCAGGTTTGGGTTGGCCGTACGCATGCACGCGCACACACACACACACACACACACACACACACACAGGTCTGTAATTATATCTTTGTGGGGACTCTCCATTCATTTCTATGGCGAAAGCTCTAATCCCAACATGACGACCTTAACCCCTATGCAGCCTTAACTTTAATCATAAGCAACCAAACAGACTTTTGGCATTTTTAGTTTTTTGATTGCATTCACAGATCTTTGTGGGGACCTGAAAATGGTCCCTGCAGCATCAAAATAACAGGATTTTATTACATTCTGGGGGACATTTGGACCCACAATGTAATATAAACCACACACACACACAGCTGGTGTGGTCTCAGGCCTCAGATAACAGCCCTCAGCACCAGTCATGTGAGGGTGTGATGTTTCCGCATTACACATCTCTTCCCCTGTCTTTCTGTTATGTCTCTTCTCCTCTGTCTCACACCTCATCAGCTATGTGTGTGTGTGTGTGTGTGTGTGTGTGTGTGGGTGGGGGGGCTGAAGGGTCCCCTTCAGTGACTGAGAGACTGCACAGAAAGCCAGGTTGTACCCCCACCAGCTCCAGGAGAAGGTCCAGATGTACACACTGTGTAAAGCGGTTAGCTGTTAGCCAGCTGGGGCTGGAGGCTAATTACTGCCGTAATTACAATCTGCGGCCAGGTGGAGGTAGAGGCGCCGGACCCCAGGGGACGCACCCCTCTGCACCTGGCTGTCACCCTTGGACACCTGGAATGCACGCAAGTGCTGCTGCAGCATGGCGCCGATGTCAGCAAGGAAAACAGCAAAGGCTGGACAGGTGCGTAGGGGGGCAAGTGGGTGTGTGAGACGAGACCAGGGAGAAAACAGCTGACAAGACCCCCCTCCCCATCTCCCTCTTAGTGCTCCAGGAAGCGATATGCACCAGGGATCCGGAGCTGGTCCGCCTCGTCCTACGTTACCGTGACCACCAGCGAGCTGTGAAGCGATTGGCTGGCATCCCTCTACTGCTGGACCGGCTGCGCCAGGTGAGACTAAGAAAAGACAATAAACATAGCTGAGAGGTCACACCCAAGGCAAGACGGCCCATGCACCATCCAGAGTGGCATTCCTTTGCTATTACACACCATTACTGGAAGCCCTCCCTATCTAGCTTCAGAATAGCCTTCCTGCTAGCCATGACAGGTGTCCATCTGACTCGGGACTTTGTGCCCACACTGACACCTGAGCTGGGGTACTTAGTGGTACCCCTCAAAAACAACCCACCCCCACTGAATGCAAAAAACCACATCAAGGAGATTCTTATTGCTGTGATCAGCAGGCATCGATCCCAGCTTGACCCTGCGCCTCCCCTCTGCTGCCTGATTTCGCTGCACTTTGCTTGTCGGCACACTTGCTAGCTTGTGCCACTAACACCTGAAAGGGCTGTCAGGGTGGAAGTAAATTCAAATGAACACCCGATCTGAAAAAGACTGGCATTGTTGCTGTATGAGGAAGATTCACAGGTCACTTCCCTGCAGGATCACACTGATTCAACCGACCGGTGAGTGACATGAGGGACACAGACATTCATGCAGCTGCACACAGTGGTCAGAATTTGACTAAAGCAGTTGGATAAACCCTGGAAATGGCATAGCTTAGAGGTGCTAATCTTCTGAACCCAGTAGTCTTGCTAGACATGGCTGATCCTCTTACGATCACTGACTCGGGGCTCTTCCTGCAGTCAGACCGTGTTCTGGGTTCCTGGGCCCCAGTCACATGGCCTCATTACCTCTCTGCCTCTGTCATCCTCTTACCACACCTCAGAGCCGCATAAAGACACGGCTGGGCCCCTGAGAAATGCCACCAAATGAGCCCCCGCTAGTGTCTGGGCCCGTAAAAGTCTTGCTGTTTCTCCCCCTGCCCTGACACACATCACAGCAAGGACACATCATAGTAAGGACCAACACAGTAAGGACACACATCATGGGCATGACGCTTCATGTATGTCCAGCTGATGTAAGCCTGGTTCCTCTTATGTCACTCATGTTCGCAATGCCGTTATTTACACTGTCTGCAGGAACCATGAAGCACTAGAGTGTGGCGTGTTCCCCAGCAGCAGAATGCGTCTCAGCCGTCTTGAGGCTTTTTGGGAACTCCTTCCTGTTTACCCTACACCTGTCCTCCTTCCCTCCTTATGACCGTGCTCCCACGTTTCCCCACAGCTCCTGTCCTCTAACCAGTGTGTTCTCATCTCCCATCCCTCGCTCCCTTCCTGCAGGCTCAGGATTTCTATGTGGAGATGAAATGGGAGTTCACCAGCTGGGGTATGTTTGCCCCCCCACCCCCCCCTCCCCCACCCAGACTGACCAATGCCCCTCCCTGATCACGTTAGCGCCACTTGCTATCTTCTCTTAGATGGTCCCGAAGCACTGGAGAATTCCGGAGACTTTTGAGCAGCCTGCAACTTGGGGGTCTTTCACTCTAATAAATCAATAATTAATTAAACACTGAATAATGACTTATGTGGAACATGAATTTTTCAGTGTTGGCGCCCCGACCTTCCAGCCCCTTAACCCTGCCCTTCCTGCCCCTTAACCCTGCCCTTCCAGCCCCTTAACCCTGCCCTTCCTGCCCCTTAGCCCCATCCTTCTACCCCCTTAACCCTGCCATTCCTGCCCCTTAGCCCCACCCTTCTTACCCCTTAGCCCTGCCCTTCCTGCCCCTTAGCCCCACCCTTCCAGCCCCTTAACCCTGCCCTTCCTGCCCCTTAGCCCCACTCTTCTTACCCCGTAGCCCTGCCCTTCCTGCCCCTTAACCCTGCCCTTCCTGCCCCTTAGCCCCACCCTTCTTACCCCTTAGCCCTGCCCTTCCTACCCCTTAGTCCCATCCTTCTTGCCCCTTAGCCCTGCCTCATGTGCTTCTACCTCCCCTGCAGTGCCCCTGGTCTCAAGGATCTGCCCCAGTGACACCTACCGTGTGTGGAAGAGCGGCCAATGCCTGCGTGTGGACACCACACTCATGGGCTTTGATCACATGACCTGGCAGAGAGGAAACCGCAGCTTCATTTTCCGGGGTCAAGGTGAGGACCACCGTCAGCGGCAAAAGCTCAGCTCAGAGTGGCCTCTTCACTTCCTGTCTCTTTACTACCAGAGGTCATTTCTCCCCATCTCTCCCACCACCACAGCAATACCACAGGATGACACCCCCTCTTTCATCTTCTTTAAAAGATGTATATTATTCTCACTTAAGATAAAATTTCTCCTGAGAGACTAATTAAGAAAGTCGCATATGATAATATTGTCGTCATCTGTTTCTCCACTTGATCCTCACATCCATGTCCCTGGCCAGACTCCAGTGCTGTGGTGATGGAGGTGGACCACGACAGGCAGCTGGTCTTCTGTGAGACACTCCGCATGTCCTCTGTGCCGTCGCCCCAGTCCTCGCCGCCCACCGGGTCCCAGCATGGCAGTAACGACCTTGGCCTCCAGGGGGTGCCAGAGCCAACCGAGGAACAGGTGGCAGCTCGGCTCTCCGCGCCCGTCGTCACGACACAGCTGGACACCAGGAACGTGTCTTTTGAGAGGTGAGAAGTGTGCATGCACGCATTTAGCGGTCTTGTGAGGACATCCATTAAAAAAAAAAAAAAACACAATAAATATTTCTCAGTTTTGTTTTGGTTGTTTGGGATTGTTACTGTAATAAAAAACAATGTTAGCTATACAGTACACATGTTGGGTGTCTGGGGAGGAGGTAAAAACCAATGTAGAGTGTTCAAGGGGCAGGAGAAGGATGAAAAAGAGACGGTAGATGGAGAGAGAAGAGGTTGCATAATTACAGCTTTGAGCAAAGAAATACAGTCCAATATTGGGGGCTGTAACAGGGATTTGAACCTACGGCTGGGTTCTCAGCCACCCCAAGCTGTGACAGGGGCGGCGTGTTGTGACTGAACCCTCAGCCAGCTGCCAGTATTCAGGAGTTTGATGTCAGAGTATGAAATCACGGTCAGGGAGGATCGATGTCAACTGCAGACTCACAGGGTATGGCAGAGGGAGGAGGAGTGGGAGGGGGGCGTTGGGAGGACGATGTGGAGGGAGGGGCTTAGAGTGACTGCAGAACACTACCCTGCTCTTTCAGGGCTCTGTCAGCACTTCAGCTGCCTTTGCCTGATGGTAATTTGCCAATCCTCAGTTCAGTGACCCAACCTGTCATCCATCTGCTCTGCCTCACAGGAATAAGACGGGGATACTGGGCTGGCGCAGTGAGAAAACTGAAATTGTGAACGGCTATGAAACCAAGGTAGACAACAGTGAGGCTGCACCCTACACACCATTATGTCTGGGTGATCATAGCACTATCTGGGTGGACACTGGCAGAGTACTGACAAAACACAGACCAACTGGGCGGACACTGGCAGAATACCGACAAAAGACAGACCACTTTAACGGACACTGGCAGAATACTGACAAAACATTTACCAGCTGGGTGTACACTGGCAGAATACTGACAAAACATTGACCAGCTGGGTGTACACTGGCAGAGTACTGACAAAAGACAGACCACTTGAACGGACACTGGCAGAATACTGACAAAACATTGACCAGCTGGGCGGACACTGGCAGAGTACTGACAAAACAGTGACCAGCTGGGCGGACACTGGCAGAGTACTGACAAAACATTGACCAGCTGGGCGGACACTGGCAGAGTACTGACAAAACACAAACCAACTGGGCGGACACTGGCAGAATACTGACAAAACATTGACCAGCTGGGCGGACACTGGCAGAGTACTGACAAAACACAAACCAGCTGGGCGGAGATTGGCAGAGTACTGACAAAACACAAACCAGCTGTGCGGACACTTGCAGAGTACTGACAAAACACAAATCAGCTGGGCGGAGATTGGCAGAGTACTGACAAAATAGACCAAATAGGAGAACACTGGCAGAGTACTGACAAAATAGACCAAATAGGAGAACACTGGCAGAATACTGACAAAAGACAAACCAGCCTGGGCGGACACTGGCAGAATACCGACAAAAGACAGACCACTTTAACGGACACTGGCAGAATACTGACAAAACATTGACCAGCTGGGTGTACACTGGCAGAGTACTGACAAAAGACAGACCAGCTGGGCGGACACTGGCAGAGTACTGACAAAAGACAGACCACTTGAACGGACACTGGCAGAATACTGACAAAACATTGACCAGCTGGGCGGACACTGGCAGAGTACTGACAAAACAGTGACCAGCTGGGCAGACACTGGCAGAGTACTGACAAAAGACAGACCACTTGAACGGACACTGGCAGAATACTGACAAAACATTGACCAGCTGGGCGGACACTGGCAGAGTACTGACAAAACACAAACCAGCTGGGCGGAGATTGGAAGAGTACTGACAAAACATTGACCAGCTGGGCGGACACTGGCAGAGTACTGACAAAACATTGACCAGCTGGGCGGACACTGGCAGAGTACTGACAAAACACAAACCAACTGGGCGGACACTGGCAGAATACTGACAAAACATTGACCAGCTGGGCGGACACTGGCAGAGTACTGACAAAACACAAACCAGCTGGGCGGAGATTGGCAGAGTACTGACAAAACACAAACCAGCTGGGCGGAGATTGGCAGAGTACTGACAAAACACAAACCAGCTGTGCGGACACTGGCAGAGTACTGACAAAACACAAATCAGCTGGGCGGAGATTGGCAGAGTACTGACAAAACAGACCAAATAGGAGAACACTGGCAGAATACTGACAAAAGACAAACCAGCCTGGGCGGACACTGGCAGAGTACTGACAAAACACAGACCAGCTGGGCGGACACTGGCAGAGTACTGACAAAACACAGACCAGCTGGGCGGACACTGGCAGAATCCTGACAAAACATAGACCAGCTTCTCCAAAACTGGTGTGAATTCCATTTTTTCCACAGTTCACACATTTCCAATAACCATCAGGCCAACCAGAAACATTCATTAGCCAGCCTCCTTTACAAAGGTCACTTGTTTCTCTGCCACTCAGGTGTACGGGGCCTCCAATGTGGAGCTGATTACCCGAACCAGGACAGACCATCTTGCAGAGCCTCACAAAGCCAAACCCAAGAGTAGGTGTAACCATTTCCTTGGCACACTGTAGCTCTTCTGTGTTCAGTAGCACCAAGTCTGAAAATTTGTGAAAAGTGTTTGTCAATCACTATGCCCCCTGCTGGTCACAGTACACAGCACATTGCTTGTTTAGCTTCTGTGTTATTGGCTTGGTCCTTCCCTTAGGCACCAAGACTCCCCTCCAGTCGTTCCTGGGCATCGCTGAGCAGCACGTAGGCTCCAACAATGGGGTGAGTGGGCGTAGCAGACTTAGCAGACGCTTCCCAGCTGCTCTGTCACCACGCCCCCCCAGTGCCCAGCCACACCCACCCTCTCTGCCTGTCCCACCTACAGACCCTGGTGACTCAGATGTCCAGCCACCCCAGCAACCCCACAGTCCTCACAGCGGAGGAGTACTTTAACCCGGGACTGGCCCGTGGTTCCCGTGACATCAGCCCCCCCTGCCAGCTCACCACAAAGACGCAGAGGTCCTAACATCCTGCCCCCCCCCCCCCACCCCTGGCGCTGTTGCATGTGTCACACTGTAGAAGCATTTTTCATTACTAACTGTGTGTGTGAGGTTCAAGTCCTTACCTTACTCTGTGTGTGGGGTTTGATCCCGTAATGGATATTATACATTTATATTATTTGTATAATATTTAAATATAACGGAATGATATTCAGGTCCGTATACCATTATAACCTACTTAGACTTATCAGTGAAAGCAAGACCTAAGGACTAATAATAATAATGTAAATACAATGAATCCAGGCCTCACTGTCATACTGTATATAGTATGTAATATTAAATGGATGCCCAGCATGTGACTGTGTTACTTGGCTGCAGGTTCAAAGCCAAGCTGTGGTTGTGTGAGTCCCACCCACTGTCCCTGGCAGAGCAGGTCGCTCCAATCATCGACCTCATGGCTATCTCCAACGCCCTTTTCGCTAAGCTGAGGGAATTCATCATGCTTCGCCTCCCGCCTGGCTTCCCCATCAAGATCGGTGAGTGCAGCCAGGGACTGTAAAGCAGGGGGTGTGGTCCTGGATGGTGGTGTGACTCAAGGAAGGGAGAATGGCTCAGGATAGGGGGTGTGGCCTAGGATAGTGAGTCTGACCCATGGCTGGGGTGTGTGGCCTAGGATAGGTGCTGTGGGTGTGGCCCAGGGAGGTGGGGTCTCGGGTGAGATACGCTGTGGGTGTGGCCCAGGGAGGTGGGGTCTCGGGTGAGAGATATTGTGGGTGTGGCCCAGGGAGGTGGGGTCTTGGGTGAGATACGCTGTGGGTGTGGCCCAGGGAGGTGGGGCCTCGGGTGGGATATGCTGTGGGTGTGGCCCAGGGAGGTGGGATCTCGGGTGAGATACGCTGTGGGTGTGGCCCAGGGAGGTGGGGTTTCGGGTGAGATACGCTGTGGGTGTGGCCCAGGGAGGTGGGGTCTCGGGCGAGATACGCTGTGGGTGTGGCCCAGGGAGGTGGGGTCTCGGGTGAGATACGCTGTGGGTGTGGCCCAGGGAGGTGGGATCTCGGGTGAGATACGCTGTGGGTGTGGCCCAGGGAGGTGGGGTCTCGGGTGAGATACGCTGTGGGTGTGGCCCAGGGAGGTGGAGTCTCGGGTGAGATACGCTGTGGGTGTGGCCCAGGGAGGTGGGGTCTCGGGTGAGATACGCTGTGGGTGTGGCCCAGGGAGGTGGGGTCTCGGGTGAGATACGCTGTGGGTGTGGCCCAGGGAGGTGGGGTTTCGGGTGAGATACGCTGTGGGTGTGGCCCAGGGAGGTGGGGTCTCGGGTGAGATACGCTGTGGGTGTGGCCCAGGGAGGTGGGGTCTCGGGTGAGATACGCTGTGGGTGTGGCCCAGGGAGGTGGGGTCTCGGGTGAGATACGCTGGGGGTGTGGCCCAGGGAGGTGGGGTCTCGGGTGAGATACGCTGTGGGTGTGGCCCAGGGAGGTGGGGTCTCGGGCGAGATACGCTGTGGGTGTGGCCCAGGGAGGTGGGGTCTCGGGTGAGATACGCTGTGGGTGTGGCCCAGGGAGGTGGGGTCTCGGGTGAGATACGCTGTAGGTGTAGCCCAGGGAAGTTTCATCTTGAGATGTCACACAGTCATTCTTTTAGCCTGGATGTGTAAAAATGTGCCCCCTTCACTTCTCAGAGATTCCCATCTATCATATCCTGAACGCACGCATCACTTTCGGCAACCTTAATGGCTGTGAAGAGGGCGGGGGTCCCGGTGGTGTGGAGGGGGAGGGCAGCGGTCAGCGGGACAGGACGGACACCCCCTCGCCCAGCAGTGACTCTTCCAGCGTCTCCAGCTCTAGCTCCACGGGTGAGGAGCATTACAGCCTAACCTCTGGCTTCATTAAGCAGTTAGCATAGATCCACGGTAAACGCCTACTGCTGTGCCAAATGCCCCCCCCACATACCCCCCGCAGCTTCCTGCCGTGCAGGCGAGATCCCGCCATGCGTGTTTGAGGCCCCGCGGGGCTACAGCATGCTGGGCAGCAACCAGCGTGATGAAGAGGAGGAAGAGGATGACCTCTTGCAGTTCGCCATCCAGCAGAGCCTGCTAGAGGCTGGGTCTGAGTACGACCAGGTGAGTGGGGCCTGGTGCAGAGGGGGCTGGCTGTGTGGGCATACCGTACTGTCTAACACCCCCCCCCCCCTGCACAGGTGACCATCTGGGAGGCTCTGACCAACAGCAAGCCTGGGACGCACCCCCTGTCATGTGACCCAAGCCGCAGCGAAAGGTTCGCAGTCAGTATTCTCCGCCTCTCTCTCCTATGAGCGTATCATACACTGGGAACCCCCTCAATTAATAGCATGGTACCCAAAAAGCATCCCACCAGCCTCCTGTCCGTTGCTAGGATACCGCCTCAGCTTTTTTTTAACCCTGCACCCAACATTTTTAAAATGCTTAACTAGTACTTTCACTCTCCCCACCAGTCTGCCGTGCGTTGGCCACCTTCCTCGACACCCAAGCTCAGAATGTCACCGTGTGCCTCTTTCACCCAGGACCCCACAGCACAAGCCCCGCCCCATGGCCAGCCCCCACAGCACACTGACCAATAAGCCGCCCTGCAGCTACGATGAGCAACTGCGGCTGGCCATGGAACTCTCGGCCCGCGAGCAGGAGGAGGCGGAGCACCGGCGGCGGCAGGAAGAGGAGGAGCTTCAGCGGATCATCCAGCTGTCGCTCATGGAGAAGTGAGGTGTGATGAAGCAGGACCGAGACGGGATGGGAAGAGGAGGAGGAGGTGACAGAGTGACAGAAGAGGTTCTTCCAATAATTGTAGAAGCCATTGGCTGAATGCCTGACTCTTTTGCCCCAACTGCCTTCCCATCCCCACCAGTCCCTACCCCCCCCCCCCCCCCCCCACCCGGGTATCAGCTCAGCAGGACGACCAATGCCAGCAAAATCTCTCCCAGATTCACGCTCACCCCGCCCCCTACACACACTGCACCTGCCAAACAAGTTTACAACGAAAACCTCTTTATGTACTTTCCCAAATGACCACCAGGGCGGTGCTAGCTATACAAGAGCTGTAAGTGTGTATGTGTGTGTGCGAGCTGGTGGGTATGAAACAAAGCTGCTCTGCATATACAGGCTTGAGATTCTAACAAGCAGGCAACGTTAATGGCACACAGATGACATCTGTCACCGATTGGTTTTCCCTAACGGGGCAGCTATGGGAGGGATGGTAATGCCCTCTCTCACTTTCTTTTTTAATAGGTTGGTTACTGACATTTTTCATTTGCACAGAACTTAATAGCACTGTAATGAGATCGTACTTGTATAGCTGTGATGATTGTTACGCGAATGAATATGTGGTGGATTTGGCTTCTTAGTAAACACTGGCAGTCGTATTGGCAGAGAATATTACTGAAAAATGGCAGCAGTGTCAAATATCCCATAATTCCCTGTGCGTTCGAAACAGACTTTAGCCAATAATCTGTCGGCTTACATTTGACCTAAATCATTTCACAGCAACACACAGTAAACCCCACATGTTCAAACACATCTTGCACATTTGTGGGAAATTAAACAGATATATAGGTAAAATAAAAAGGTCCAGGAGCAGCCTGCTCTTGAACCATTGAACAAACCTGACGAGATCGTAGCTGCCAGGTGGCTGTGCGCAGGCCTTACACCAGCCTGAGGCAGTTCTCCATGTACCTGTCCTGTGCATCCCACAGACATAGTTATATAAATCAATGACAAACGATGGCAACATGAAGGTGGCTACATTCGTATGTCATCACGACACAGAGCACACTACCACATGGGGGGCCTGAAATTTTGTTTTCTGGAAGGGCTGGGGGTGGTCGAAAATGGCTACTTTTCAGTCTGGAAGCTACACAGTGAAATTTTAACGAGCCAAATGAACTAAGAGACCATGCGTCATCAGCTCGGGTGGGTCCGAGCCCAACAAGGGGGTCTGGCCCCCATAGCGGTGTCACGATGATCCGGGCCTCACAGAAAATTCCAGAAACTAATCAGCAATTACTCACTACCATTGTCTGTTGGTCCATTTATGTTCTTTCTTAAAGTGTGTTTGAACCAGTTACTTTTTTAAAATAAAATTTCTTTCCACAGAAAATAAGTGTTGAAAACGCTGCAGTCTTGGATGCCGTGTGGACGTGTTAGAAAGTGAAATAAACTAATAAACTGACAGGAAAAATGATGCCCCAGTAGCTTAAGAATGTTCTGCTTCCCTGTTTGATCTGCTGTGAGCGTTTTCGTGTATATATGCGCGTGCGTGTGTGCTTGTGAATATATACACGTGTGTGTGTGCATGTGTTTGTACATGTGTGTGTGTGTGTGTGTGTGTGTAAATAAAAGATTTCCAGGGTCTGCAGTCAACAGCAAGCAGGTGACTATCGATTTGCCGGAACTTTCTCTCTGGGATCCATGTTTAGGGGGGTGAAACTGTATTCCCGTTTGCTCCAGTATGAATCACCGATCCGCGGTGGGTGTTTCCACAGACTGAATGAGTCAACTTCAGCAAATACAATTACAGCCCCCCCACCCCCCACCAAAACCCCCGACATTTTAGAGCAGAAAGCAGACACAGAATCCTTAAAGGACAAAAATGATGTGCACGACTGTAGAGACAGGCTAGGAGCGGAGATTCACTAAGAAGAGGAGTTGTGCACGCAGACGGTGTTCCCCCACTGTGCCCCCCCCCCCCACAGCCCATGGGGGGGGGGGATTTAATTTCCTCCATCCGGAAGCTTCTTTGACAACACACCCTGTTGCTTTTCGGCCCTTGGGCGACGTGACCTGAGGCCGGCTAAGGAAGGATCACACGGCCGTGAGAGAGAGAGGGAGATAGAGAGAGACAAAGCATGTGACGTCCATGGGAGACACTGGACCAAAGTCCACACATGCATCAGGCTGCATCGCTACGATCCACAGCGCCCCTCCCATAACAGGACAGACAACCAGTAAATTATAAAAAGCTGTTTTTAATTACCATTAGCGTCTCTGTATCGGCAGGGCATGTAGATTTTTAGTAGTATGTGATTAGCTTTTCAATCTTTTAGATTCAATCCTAAGTTGTATTTACATCACACTGATCCTTTGGTTTGAAGTGTCTTTTTCTGTCCTGAGCTGGGGGCTCGTAACTCGTCACTGGTCACAGGAGTGGGTGGGGATGGCTGGACAGTGCGTGTGGTGGGGGGGTGGGTTGGGGAGGCAGACTAGGATATGCCGTTGGTGAGTTTGGAGAGCCGGTTCTCCAAGTCACAGATGCGCTTCTCCTGTGCCAGCACTGTGGCTCGCAGGCTTTGAACCTCTTCTAGAAGCTTCTCCATCAGTTGAGTCTAAAGGAGGGTGGGAGTAAGTCAGTCAAGAAAGGTGGAGACTACAGAGTGGGGGCCCCAAACCCTGAGGGTCCTGAACCCCTAAGGGCCCCGAACGCCAAAGACGTCTGCGACCCCGCCGGCTCACCGACACGCCGCCCCCGCTGCTGCTGGTCTCGCAGGCTGACATGCTCCGCCGCGGCGCCGGCCGTGATTCCAGAACGTTCTTCTTGGCCACCTTGAGCTCCCGGCTCTTGGGGGGGATGTAGCCGTCCCGCAGGGACACCAGCACAGGGTCCTCATCACGCCCCCCCAGCCAGTCCTCAGCCTCCAGCGCTGCTTCCAGGCCAGCAGTGTCCGGGTACAGGTCGTCTTGGAAGAGGTCCGACTGCCCGCAATGGGGTGGTGGGGGGGGGGACATTATTCGCAAGGAACATAACTAAACACCTCAATCTCATTGCAGCATTTTTGATGAAGATTCAAACTGGGGGGGGGGGGCGGTTATCAGTCAATTAAGTAGCTGTGAGGCCTAACCCCTAAACACAGGGATACACTACTGTGGATCTGGGTTCAAGGTGTAAAGCATCATTAACTTCTACAGAAACAGTGTTTGTATCTTTGGGCTTGACAGGAAGTTTGCATGAAAAACAGACGATGGGGAAGACCAGGTTAGACGTGGGTGGGAGGAACAGGAAGAGCGGTGGGGGAAGAGGAAGGTATGCAGCTGACCTTTCTAGGTACGGTCATCACAATGGGCTCACACCTCCTCTCATGGAGCTTGTACAGCCTGGGGGAGGAGAAGAGAGTATCATACATGCTCTCTCTCTCTCTCTCCCTCACACACACACACACACACACACACACACACATACATACACGCACACACGGCTGGGACGTGCCCCCACCTGGCGATCTCACACTTGCTGACGTCCACACCCCGCTTGGGCATAAAACCCATCCCCCGTTGGGGTTCCTTGCTGCTGAAGGTGCTGAGGTAATGAACATGGGGGGTCTCGTCTGTGATCTCGAAGTAGCGAATGCTACTGTCGCCCTGCCGGGAGGGGGGGGGGGGGGGGAGAGAATACCTGGACGTTTATACCTATTTGATGTTTGCGAGTTTAAAGGTAAGGCTGCTCGTTTAAGGTTCAGATGGGGGGGCTGCTATCACGTCCTTCATTCAGAGGGTTGATTATAAATGAAGAGGACAGAAGTGATGGACGACTGGGGGGTGGGGTCACCTTTCCGCACAGGTACACGATGTTGGTGTCAGGATCGTAGAAGGGCAGCAGCACCCCGTTACTGGTGTCCATCTCCTGCAGAGCAATGGGTTCCTCAAAGCTGGTCTGTGGGGCATGGGGGGGGGGGGTTAGCGTCAGGGGCATCTGTTGCTGTGTGTCACTGTGCACATGTGTGTGTGACAGCTGGTATATACTCCTGTGTGTCACTGTGCACGTGTGTGTGTGACAGCTGGTATATACTCCTGTGTGTCACTGTGCACGTGTGTGTGTGAAAGCTGGTATATACTGCTGTGTGTCACTGCGCACGTGTGTGTGTGTGTGTGTGTGTCAAAGCTGGCATATACTCCTGTGTGTCACTGTGCACGTGTGTGTGTGAAAGCTGGTATATACTGCTGTGTGTCACTGTGCACGTGTGTGTGTGAAAGCTGGTATATACTGCTGTGTGTCACTGTGCACATGTGTGTGTGAAAGCTGGTATATACTGCTGTGTGTCACTGTGCACGTGTGTGTGTGAAAGCTGGTATATACTGCTGTGTGTCACTGCGCACGTGTGTGTGTGTGTGTCAAAGCTGGCATATACTCCTGTGTGTCACTGTGCACGTGTGTGTGTGAAAGCTGGTATATACTGCTGTGTGTCACTGTGCACATGTGTGTGTGTGAAAGCTGGTATATACTGCTGTGTGTCACTGCGCACGTGTGTGTGTGTGACAGCTGGTATATACTGCTGTGTGTCACTGCGCACGTGTGTGTGTGTCAAAGCTGGCATATACTCCTGTGTGTCACTGTGCACGTGTGTGTGTGAAAGCTGGTATATACTGCTGTGTGTCACTGCGCACGTGTGTGTGTGACAGCTGGTATATACTGCTGTGTGTCACTGTGCACATGTGTGTGTGAAAGCTGGTATATACTGCTGTGTGTCACTGCGCACGTGTGTGTGTGTGACAGCTGGTATATACTCCTGTGTGTCACTGCGCACGTGTGTGTGTGTGTGTGTGTCAAAGCTGGCATATACTCCTGTGTGTCACTGTGCACGTGTGTGTGTGAAAGCTGGTATATACTGCTGTGTGTCACTGCGCACGTGTGTGTGTGACAGCTGGTATATACTGCTGTGTGTCACTGTGCACATGTGTGTGTGACAGCTGGTATATACTGCTGTGTGTCACTGTGCACATGTGTGTGTGACAGCTGGAATATACTGCTGTGTGTCACTGCGCACGTGTGTGTGTGTGTGTGTCAAAGCTGGCATATACTCCTGTGTGTCACTGTGCACGTGTGTGTGTGAAAGCTGGTATATACTGCTGTGTGTCACTGCGCACGTGTGTGTGTGTGTGTCAAAGCTGGCATATACTCCTGTGTGTCACTGTGCACGTGTGTGTGTGAAAGCTGGTATATACTGCTGTGTGTCACTGCGCACGTGTGTGTGTGACAGCTGGCATATACTGCTGTGTGTCACTGTGCACATGTGTGTGTGACAGCTGGTATATACTGCTGTGTGTCACTGCGCACGTGTGTGTGTGTGAAAGCTGGCGTGTGCTGCTGTGTGTTACTGCGCATATGTGTGTGAGCGTGTCCTGCTGCGTGAGCGTGTCCTGCTGCGTGAGCGTGTCCTGCTGCGTGAGCGTGTCCTGCTGTGTGAGCGCCTTACCGGATCCCACAGTCCCAGCTCTCGCTGGCTCATGCGAGTGAAACCTGTGGTGAAGATGTTCCCTTCACGCGTGAAGATGGCTCTCATTGGCCGGATTCCGTCGTGTGGGGCCAGTCGCTCCTACGGAGAAAGGGAGGGGCCACATCTCAGGCAGGAGGGAGTGACATGGGATGGACACTGAAGCCTTTTGGCACTAGAAGAGGAAGCGTAGGACTGTGAGTGTGATGGGGACACAAGGAAAAAAGCGGCCATTAGTGTATCACAGAGAGTGCGAGGCGTTCAAGGACAGAGGGACTGCACCGTATGCAGATTACTCACCGCTACCACCTCCTGCCTGCGGGGGTCACACACACGCAGCCGGCGGTCCTTACAGGTCGTGCAGAAGAGGCTTCCATTCCGGTTCCAGCTCACACTGTAGATGATGTCGGGATGGTCGTCCATAGCGATCACAGGCTCTCCCGTGCCCACGTTCCAGATGATGATCAGGTTGTCATTTCCTAGAACAGACGGACAGCTTTTACTGGCCATGATACACGGCCCTCCGACTCATGGCATAGCGTTACGACCCATTTATCCTGCAGGTGTCGCTGCAGGACAACGGCGAGTGGCGAGGGCTGCTGTCACAGCAGGGCGCAGTGTGGGCAGCATGCATATCTACAGAAGGGCAGACAGCAGCGGGATGGGGTATGTCTACGGGGCAGGTGGTGGTGACCCACCAGCAGTGAGGAGAATGTTCCGGGCCGTGGGATGCCAGCTAACGATGCAGACCCGCTTGGAGTGACCGTCCAGGGTAACGATGGGCTCTGAGATGGGGCGTGAGGGGCCATGTTCTGGGATCTGCCATACCTACATATGACCAGCATGATGACCGCCACAGTCAGCAGCACATCTCCCAAATCGCCACAAAACACTCAATGTCCAAAATGCAGGACCCCCCCACCCCGGTCCTTACAGCCCCCTTCCTTAACCCTCTTCACACCTTGAGTAGCATTGAGTAATTAAGTTTAAAGGGGACCAGATGTGACATCATAAGATGCAGAATCAAATCACAAAAGTGAAAGTCTGTTAGACCTTTGATACGGCTGTATAAATGCTTGACAAAGCGGCACCAATGATGCATGAACGGCAACTGTGATGTAATGTTATGTATCATTTCACCCCATACCTACCAACTAAAAAACAAAAACAGTGATGTCACTTAGACCCAGAGCCGCTGCCAGGACCCCTGTCCCCTCACCATGGCGGTGCAGTCCTCAGAGCCACTGGCCAGGATGTTGTCATTGTGAGGACACCAATCGATGTCCAGCACTGGACCTGTGTGTCCCGTCACCAGAGGGTAGTTCTTGTCCAGGCGGCCAGTCTGTAAAAGTGACAGTGACAGTGTGTCCCCCAGAGAGGCACCCCCCCCCCAGACCAACACATAATGTTGAAGCCACATATTTAGGGTCATTCTGGCAGGAAAGGTGCTATATAACCACGCGAATGACGACAGCGGCTGTGTGTCTGTGCCATCTTCCCTTTGCCTGTTAACATGCAGTAACTGCACCTCCATCCCTGCCTCTTTGTCACCCTACCCTGGGGGGATGCGTCTCTGTCTGAGCACCCCCCCCCCCCCCCCCAGATTTATTTATTTATAGCTAAGCGAGAAGGTGACGAAAAAATGAGTTTTTCTTCTTTCTGCTGGTTGGGGGGGGGGGGTGGGGGTGGGTAGCTCATATACATACACTCATACACGTATAAACACCTCAGACACAGAGTGTGCGATACAGGCACTGAGCCATCAAGGGATTTTAAGATCAGATATGAACCTCCCTGCATTTCAGACGAACAGCATGTAAGTCCATATGAGCGTTTAAGGTGCCCCCCCCCCCCCAAGGAACATTCAGAAAACATTCGCATTGAGGAAACGTGCCGTTAACCAGGACAGTAAGTGACGCTCCCACAGAGCCTTCTGATTACCTAATAATTAATTAAGGCATCGTCTGCCCTGGCATGGTACCGGTTAATCATTCTGCTCATGCAGATCTGGGCGATGGAGACCGATATCACATTTAACCGATCGGGCCCCTGGCACGGGGCCCGATTAATCATCAGAGGCCCCCCCTGGCTCTGAGACGGTCCTGGCAGCCCAGCATTCCGCCGCTTTAGCGTGACATCGATATGCTTTGGAAGCTTCTCACATCAGCTTTTCTCTGGATTTATCGTGCTTCAGATTAAAAAAAAATAAAAAACAGCCTTCAGAGAGGCATGAAACTCTCTGCTCGGGCAGTAATGGAAGGTCGTCTGGGAGCCCTGGGGAGATCCCTGCACCGCTGTCCCTCCCCAGGGGAGGAAGACAACATAGTCTGATCTGTATATACTAACATCCACAAGTCTGACGAAGTTCCCAAGAGTGACCCTAATCTACCGTAACATATACCAACACTTATGGGGCTAATTTAGCAAACATGATTAACATTTCTGGGAATAACTCAACTATCAATGACAGTACTATTTTACCCAAACAGTCACAGAAAGGGGTGCTTTAATGCACGGGTTGACCCAGGCTGAATCCCAGGGGCCTCCCCTCCAGCCTCCCTCGCAGAACACAGTTCTGAAAGGGGCCTTCTGACCATGTTAAAGTGGCACTGCTCAGATGGCCCATTACTCCGATTAAAGCATTACAATGAGTGTGTCAGCTGAAACAGTTAATGTGTGTGAGCCATCTATGTTTCGCCAAACAGAGGTATGATGTCGTCCTTGTGCTGTGAGGTCACCATGTCACACGGTGAGGTAAGCAGGAATCAGCATCATACACATGGGCAACTGCAAGCCACGCCCCCCCCCCCCCAACCCACCTTAGAGAGGGGTAGGACTAGCACAGCCCCCCCGCCGCTGGACTCCACGATGATAGCAAGGAACTTGGGGTTGACCGCACAGAAGGCGCTGTCCCACGTTGCCTTGGAGATGCGGATGTCATCATAGCCCTGCTCTGGCTTGACCGCCTGGCCAAAGACGTGGCGGAACTTGCTCTGGCGGACTACCTTGCGACTCATCGCCACCGGAGGTGAGGGAGACCCGAAGATCCAAGTCTGACCGGAGTTATGTAACCGACCTTGAAGGGCAGAATAATGTTTTTATTGAGCTTCTGAGGCCATTTTGAGTTTCGCTGAAAAAGTCACGGGCAAAACGCACCATTTCTCAAACATAACAATCCCCGGCAACAAAATCCAGGTTCAGTCACGAGATCAGGAGAACTTCAAGCATTTCATTGCATTAAATTACTGCACCGCCGAGCCATTTATTTATGCCCCAAAGGAATGGACCAGTTAATCATTCGAACAGATTACATCCCAGACCGGCATAGGAACACATGACTCGGATTGGAAATGCCAGTCCGCGGTTGCCATTCGGCCTGAGATCCAGCTTGGCAGCGCACGGCTGATCGTTGCAGCCACCCCCGCCGTGCCGCAGCCCTTTTCCCTTCCTTCGGCGGTTACTGACAGCTCGGGCTGCTCACTTCCAAACAGAGACACAGTGACACCCAGGTCACTTGCCTAATATAGGAATACTGATCTGATCCGTCTCTCCGCTGCTCGCCAGCGGCGTCGCCGAATCAGGCCTGACGGAACCTAAGTTTCTTGTCAAAACAAAGAAATTTCTTGCTTTCCCCCCTTAATACAGCTATAAACGATCTCGACTGTGCCCGACCTGCTAAAGATAAATTGCTTCAGATTGTTCATATTGAGTCATGCAAAACCGCATGCAAAAGACGCGTTAATGTCACGGTGAACTTTAAAAGTACAGCATTGCTAAATGTATCATGTTATAGGAGCCGCAAATGGGCGAACTGACCTCGATGGGTCCCAGTCACGTTTTAGCTGATTTTATTACTATTAGGTTATCCAGTTTTAAATGGTAATTACTTCCCTCTCAGAAGCCCCAGATTACCGTCTCTCCCGGCGCTTTTAATGCTCTGGTGCCCAACGGAGCCGCAGAATGGAGTGAAGGCAGCGGGGAGGAGCGTACGCCTGGCTGTGCGACTTCGTTTATTTTAGACTTAGCTCTTCGGTGTTGGTTTCCATCTCAGCAACCTCTCTCGGGGAACGCAAGATAGCGCACCGAGAAATTAATCATATTATAGAGACCAATAACAAATTACAACTGCGGCTGGTAATGGAGAAAATATGTTCTTGTCAAAGGATATGGCACGCTATAAGGCAATGGTATGCTTAAGACCACAAATTTCACACGAAGCAAAATTACTAAGCTTTTGAATACTTGCCAAGTTTTAAATTAGGCACTTAGAGTAGCCGGTTAGTGACTCGCGATTTTGTACGTGGTCACGCCATGGCTTTTCTGCCCCCTTGTGGCCACCGAGTGACGCGCAGTTTGCGGACTTCAAACAAACAACAAATATTATTCCAGCTTTCTTTAATTTTATATCTTTAATAGTCACAGTGTAAGCACAATAAAAAAAGAAAAGGCTTTAAAAATAAAAATCGGAACACCTGACATTTCTGTACATTACATACATAAGACACACAAGCCATCCCTGACTGTATTAAAAATCCCCCATGTAAAAAAAACACATAAAACACAGAGTAAAGTGCACATTTTGAGAAACCACGCCCATTTCTGATTTTCTCTTTTGTAACTGCCACAGTGCAGACCTACTGGCATCTCACACATGCAGACTAAAACACACAACACACATCTCTCCGACCCACAGCAAACTCCCCCCACCCCGCCCCCCACCCAGGGAACGATTGTCTTATGCGTTCCAGAATGCGGGCCATACACTTTCACTATTACTAGAGCCATGAGGTGGGTCACATGACATGGGTCACATGGTGTTGTACACAAACACCGCGGCTCGCTTTTTGTCGATGGCCCTCCTGGGTCGCCACAGGGGGTGGGTCCTGCCATGTGGCAGCCGCACTGCCACGCACGCATCCTGTGCCCCATCCCTTTCTCTGTTGGGGGGCGAATAAGGGCTGTCAGGATCAGGGTCAGGGTTCTGGGAACCTTCAGTCCTGAGAGAGACCACTGGGTTGGAGTTGGGCTCAGGGGGCCACAGCGGCAGGACGCATTGCTTCTTGGAGGCATCGTCCGGGGTGGGGTGGAGACAGGGATGCAGTGCAGGAGCCAGTTGGGGCTGTGAAGGGCTGGGAGGGGCTGGAGGAGAGCAGAGGTCCCAGTCGCTCAAGTCATTGGTGGAGAGTTCCAGACGATCCAGTTTGGCCAGAGAGGCGGAGCGCTTCATCAGGGAGGGGGGGGTCAGGCCTGCCTGCCGGATCCGAGCCTCCAGCTCCACCGCTCTCTGTTGGATGGTGTCTGTGCAAGGCTCCGCCTCCCCTCCGTCAGGCACTTCTGGTCTGGCTTTAGCCACGCCCCCTGACCCTCCAGCCTCATGCAGGAAGGCCTGCAGCTCCCGCAGTGTCTCCTGGATCTTCTTCAGGTCCTGTATGCTGCACGTCAGCCGGTCTCCCTGCCAGGGCGTCTCCTCCAATTCGCCGTCCGCGTTGGTCTCCTGCTCCGTCGCACCTGCCAAGCGCACTGTCAGCTGAAGCGGCTCTGAGCCTAGCAGGCCATCTGCGGTGACATTCGGCTGATGGGAGGCATATAGGTCAGAGATTCCCGCACGCTGACATACAGATGCGCCATTTTCGCACCCCTTCTCCTGTGGGACAGGGACAGAGCCACCCCCCATTGCTGTGGGGGAGGTGGGCAGGCATGGCCCAGAAGGATGCAGCTCCTGCTTCAGTTTCTGCTCAAGTTGTTTGGTGGCACGGCGCACTGATCCCGACAGCCAATCAGGAGGCTGCAGGGAGGGGGAATCTGGATGGGAGGAAGGTGATTGGCACCCTGACACTTCTGGCTCCTCCCCTTGAGGGGGGCCCCGGGGCCCCAGCTGGCTGACAGGGGACACAGTGTATGACACGGACTCCAGTTCAGTGACAATGTGGCGAACAGAGACGCCATCCTCCTTCTTAGGTCTTGAGGGGGCAGAACTAATCTCAGAAGCAAATTCCCTGTCGTCTTCAGGCTGGGGGGTCAGGGGGGAGAAGGGGAACACAGACACAGATTAAACCTCTAACACAAGGTGACATAAAGCAGCCACAAGCTGACAACTGCACAAGCATTTTTACACGCCTCAACACTACACTTGTACACAGACACATTTTGCAAACTTGTATTCTCCAGCAGGTGGCACTGTCTTACAGAATAAAGTGGAAAAAACACGAGTGTTGCCAGTACTGCTCACCGTGCCTTGCTTCTCGGGGCCTGGCATGCCATTGAGGTCTTCCAGCAGAGGCTGCATGTCCTGGCTGGGGCTTTTAGCGTGGGCCGTCCGGGGAGATGCCTGTTCGGCTAGCAGGCAGGCCTGAGAATCCTGAGACAGGCTAAGAAACTTTTCCCGGGCACTAAAGAAATCGATGCTATCTGTGCTGAGGTGGGAGGACCCCGGGACATTGGTGAGACCTGTGTCACTGGGGTTGTTATTGTCATCACTGATCTGAGGACCCAAGAGCAGACTGCCCCCTGACGAGCCAAGAGGGCTGACTGCCATGGGCGTCCCAGCAGATGATGGGCTGCCATTCTGCTCGCCCTTAGATCGTGGTATGGCCAACTCGCTGGGTCTTATGGCTGAGGTTTCGGAAACTGCAGGCTCGGGCTCAAATGCAGGAAGAGGTTCTGAGTTTTGTTCAGGCACATAGGTGGACGGCTGCGACCGGCTGACAGCCGCCATTTGCAGTTCTGAGGTTTCCAGTTTTGGCTCGACAGCAGGAACAGACAGAGGCAGCACTGGGTTGGGTGTCGGAGATGAGCCGCCTGTCCCGTCTTCAGGTGCTATGTTGGCTGCCTGTGGACTTGCCGGAGGAAGCCATAGGGGGTCTTTCTGCCACGCCAGCGACGGAGAGGATGGCGTCTCCACAGAACCGCCGGGGCTGTTAGACTCAGACGAGCTTGCTGGCGCCCCTGATGAGCTGCCTGTGACAGGGGGCTCGCTCTCGCCTGCCAGGGCCACGGCCTCCGCGGCCTCCCCGGCTAGCGCCTTCAGCACGGCCATGCCCAGAAAGTGCCGCAGCGAGGGCACAGCGTTGTTGTTGGTGTTGTTGCTGAGCAACCTGCGGGGTCGCTGTGGAGTCGCCGAGACGTCGCTGTCCGAGTGGGAACGCCACAGCTGGTTGTGCCGCTGTTTGCTGGATAATGAAAAACAGGGGGAGCAAAATCCTTTAAAGTCGGAACGGCAAGGGTGCCACGCCTCACGTCACTGTATACCACCTTCCTCTACACAGCTGTCACAAAGCACTTTGGCAGCATCGGGGATGCGAAAACCCAGCGACAAAAGCCAGAACAAAGGAGGAAACAAAAACCCAGAATTGGAGGCAAAAGTACGCTACATATAATTAGGGGGCGGGGCCCCACAGAACAATCTGGAGCTGCTGACATCACATGACCGGAAGCATCTGTGACATCTCTATGGAAACTGAAAGATGAGGAGAGGGAACGTGTGGGAGAGACGAGAGAGAGGGATCGACAGAGAAGTGAGGCAGATAGCGCCCCCACCTGGCCAGCAGAATGCCCTGGTACTCCTCCAGCTGCCGCATGAAGGAGGGGTTGGGCTTAGCCACGGCGCGGCGCTCCTTGACGTGATGGAAGGCGCGCTCCAGGTCCCAGCCGTGCTCCTTCATGGCGTAGGCGATCACCGTGGAGACCGAGCGGCTGACGCCCATCTTACAGTGCACCAGGCACTTGGCCCCCGCTTTCCTGAGGTGTGTACAGGAGGGTGTTAGGGGCATGACGTGGGGGGGGGGGGGCACTGACAAGCAGGCACGCGGACAGATGGACGCACTTGGCCTTGGAGATGAACTTGTAGGTGTCATTCCAGTATTCCAGCAGGTTGGTGGCCTCCTCATCGTACACGCGGATGTTGTGGTACTCGAAGAGGCCGGGGAAGAAGTTATCGATCTCCCGAGTCACGTTCAGGATGTACCTCACCCTATGGGGGAGGGGGAGAGGGGGTTTAACCTCAGCACTGTGAGACGGGGGTGGGTGGGTGGGGGGCGGGATGGGGGCTCACTAACCCACTGTTCTGAAGCTCCTCGAGATTGGAAGCGTTCCACTCGGAGCCCTGTTCCAACGTAAGAGAGGACAGCGTTCATGACGGTCCCTGTAGACACCAATGAATGCTGGGGTGGAGGAGGGAGCGCACGGTGCACATACCAGGTAAACATGGTCAAAGATCTCCGTGGGGCTGTCCATCTGGCCCAGGATGACGATCATCTCATTGTCGATGAACTCCTTAAATTCACGCAGGTTACAGACCATCTGTATCTCCAGTTCAGTGCGGATCTGGGGCGGGGGGCAGGTTTAGTCAGTGGGAGACATTAACTCATAATGCTTGTGGTCATTCAGAATTTGGGCAGCAGGAGGCGGATCGGTTAATGAAGGAAAGTGGAAGTCTTAGGGAGAGGGGGTTTGAACCTGAGACTCCGCTAACCCAAACATGAATGTGAGGGGACATGTAGCCAGGGGTGGGGGGGAGTGGGGAGGGGCTGGCGGGGAGTGGGGCGAAGCCAGACCCACCTCCTTGGAGGTGACATTCTCCAGGTCTTTCTGCATCATGATCTCCCTCAGCCTCATCTTGATGAGCCTCTCAGTACGTTCACGTTCTGTTGGCCTGCAGACCAGTCACACTGCTTTATCAATCTATTTACATATTTACACCCTGTGTGCCCCCCCCCACCCCAAGTGACCAGACCCTTAAGCACAGTAACACTTAGATAAAGTGTTCCTTCCTGAGCCGAGTTAGTGTAACTGAGACAGCTGTGGGAGAAAGCCACATGAGCAGGAACAAGGGTACGGCCGCGTGTAGAGCTCAGTAAGGAGCCCCAGCACGGCAAGGTAAGGAGCCCCAGCACGGCAAGGTAAGGAGCCCCAGCACGGCAAGGTAAGGAGCCCCAGCACGGCAAGGTAAGGAGACCCAGCACGGCAAGGTAAGGAGCCCCAGCAAAGCTCCTAAAACACTGTCCTTCACTCCACATTCCTCCCTATACTTCCTCTCTTCCACCCACAGTCACAGTCAGACCTCTGGAAGCCTATGGTATTCCGTATGATATTCCGACAGAATTTCTCACTCCAAAGCTGGGGCCCAGAATCCACCCCCTGGCAGCAGAACTCGGACTTTCTCTTTAGTAAATATAACATCAGCGCCCTACATGCCGCCTCTGACACTCTCTCTAAGAGCACCCCCCCCAGCCACCTGCCCCTGCCTGTCCTCTTCTGCCCCCCCATCAGTAAATCAGTGCTGCTACATTTAGACCCTCGGTGGGCAGTCACTCACACGTCGGTGAAGAGCACGGGCGAGTCGGCACGGTGCGACTGCAGGTCCTGCATGGCGTTCCACTCGTTGATGCAGACCTGCTCCGAGGCCACGCGACTCTGGTAGTAGCTGAGCCAGGTGAGGAACAGGCTGCCCGGGTAGTAGTTGTTGCAGCGAGCCACCTCGCAGGCCTTGTGGAGGGACTGCAGCGCGGACCTGAAGGCGGGGGGGGGGGGGGGGGGGGGCACGCATGTCCAGTCAGGGCACTGGGGAGGACGCTGGGGTAGAGGAACAGGGGCAGGGCGGTAAGCTCACCACATGGCCTGCACTGATACAGGCTTGAAGATGTGGACTCTGTTGACAGAGGACACAGTGAAACCCCTGTAAGAGAAAGAGGGCAGAGTGTCAGAGGCTCCGTTCACGCCTGGCATCACCACCGGCCCTGAGCGATCCGATCACAAGCGGACGGTGCCCGTTCACGCCTGGCATCACCACCGGCCCTGAGCGATCCCATCACAAGCGGACGGTGCCCGTTCACGCCTGGCATCACCACCGGCCCTGAGCGATCCCATCACAAGCGGACGGTGCCCGTTCACGCCTGGCATCACCACCGGCCCTGAGCGATCCCATCACAAGCGGACGGTGCCCGTTCACGCCTGGCATCACCACCGGCCCTGAGCGATCCCATCACAAGCGGACGGTGCCCGTTCACGCCTGGCATCACCACAGGCCCTGGGCGATCCCATCACAAGCGGACGGTGCCCGTTCACGCCTGGCCTCACCACGGGCCCTGGGCGATCCCATCACAAGCGGACGGTGCCCGTTCACGCCTGGCATCACCACCGGCCCGGGGCGATCCCATCACAAGCGGACGGTGCCCGTTCACGCCTGGCATCACCACGGGCCCTGGGCGATCCCATCACAAGCGGACGGTGCCCGTTCACGCCTGGCATCACCACCGGCCCTGAGCGATCCCATCACAAGCGGACGGTGCCCGTTCACGCCTGGCCTCACCACGGGCCCTGAGCGATCCCATCACAAGCGGACGGTGCCCGTTCACGCCTGGCATCACCACGGGCCCTGGGCGATCCCATCACAAGCGGACGGTGCCCGTTCACGCCTGGCCTCACCACGGGCCCTGGGCGATCCCATCACAAGCGGACGGTGCCCGTTCACGCCTGGCATCACCACGGGCCCTGAGCGATCCCATCAGAAGCGGACGGTGCCCGTTCACGCCTGGCCTCACCACGGGCCCTGAGCGATCCCATCAGAAGCGGACGGTGCCCGTTCACGCCTGGCATCACCACGGGCCCTGAGCGATCCCATCAGAAGCGGACGGTGCCCGTTCACGCCTGGCATCACCACCGGCCCTGAGCGATCCCATCAGAAGCGGACGGTGCCCGTTCACGCCTGGCCTCACCACGGGCCCTGAGCGATCCCATCACAAGCGGACGGTGACCGTTCACGCCTGGCATCACCACCGGCCCTGAGCGATCCGATCACAAGCGGACGGTGACCGTTCACGCCTGGCATCACCACGGGCCCTGGGCGATCCCATCACAAGCGGACGGTGCCCGTTCACGCCTGGCATCACCACGGGCCCTGGGCGATCCCATCACAAGCGGACGGTGCCCGTTCACGCCTGGCATCACCACGGGCCCTGGGCGATCCCATCACAAGCGGACGGTGCCCGTTCACGCCTGGCATCACCACGGGCCCTGGGCGATCCCATCACAAGCGGACGGTGCCCGTTCACGCCTGGCATTAAAGCGTGGAGCAGCTTTGACATAAATAAGGAAGGTTCATCAAAGAGCCCATTAAATAGATGATCTGTGCAAATTTCAAAACATCTTTAATAAATTCACTTCTTACACAATCAATTTGCGGATTTGCACGGAACTTTAACGATGTGCAGTTTCACAAGGTTTCCATGAGAATGGATTGGGAGAGTCTGATACTAAAGAACGCAGAACGCACCCAGAACGCATGTTTATACCAGATGTGAACAGGGCCAGTGACACAGACAATGGCAGGCACACTGGAATACAGAGAGACAGACACACTGGAATACAGAGAGACAGACACACTGGAATACAGAGAGACAGACTGTCAAAGACACACAGACACAGGCAGACAGGGATGATTTCTTACCCGTCTCCATCCAGGTGAATTAGCGTGTCACTCCACAGGGGCAGCACCAAGCCAATAGTACACAAACTGTAAGGCACACACAGCCGTTAGATAAGACACACACGCACGCTGCCTTCAGATAACAGCCACGCACACACTCGGCTGCCAGATAAGGCACCTCCCCCCTCCCAGATCAGCTGACCTGTCACTGGACCTGAAGTCTATCCCCAGCACCACGCTCTCCTCAGTGTCCTGGCGGCCATTGGTGGACACCACCACCATGTAGCGCGTCCACTGGGGGTGGGAGCTCTCCAGCCGCACCGCCTTGGGGGGGGGGGGGGGGTATTATAACAGCTCCTTTCTGCATGTGACCAGGCAATCAGTGGCCTGAGCAAATGCTTGGGGCGGGGGGGACTTACCAGGCGGATGCTGTCCTCTGGACGAAGCAGAGTGAACATGGTTTGCAGGTGCTGCTGGAGGTCACCTGAGGGACCACATAAGAGGCGGTGAGAATGACATCCAATCCTCAGGTATGCGGCACCCAATCAGAGAGCTCCTCAGGTATGCAGCACCCAATCAGAAAGCATCTTAGGTAAGCGTAACCCAATCAGAAAGCTCCTCAAGTAGGCGCCATCCAGAGTGACCGTTCTTACAATCCAACTCAATGTAACACCACTGGGAAAGCTGACTGTACATTTTCACCTTGACAGTATCCTGTACTGCTAATCTTGCTGACATAGCTGACATTAAAATTAAACTACAACAACAGGGGTCCAGCTTCTACAATGTTAAACCAAATCTGCCTGAACTAAAACACCCAACAGCAGTGAACCTGTACTGCGGCTAGCCATCGGCATGGTTACCTGCGTGTTTGTTCCAACGCTGGGTGATGCGTGACACAGAGGAAGGGGAGGAGCCATTTCCACGGGGCAGGAAGAGGGCCGCACCCTTGACGGTCAGGAAGCTCTCACTGATGCTGAGAAAAGCAGGGTGGGGGACAGTCAGAGAAAAGCAGCACTTCCCCAATTCCACCCTGTGCACCCCCATCCTCACTGGCTGTTTCTGTCCCATAAAGCTGGTCCACGGAGGGTGTACACCACTGGGGGAGGGGCTCTATTCCACAGCCAGCTACAGGGACCCGCATAACAGCACCGTCTCACTCTGCAGCCAAGGCCAACCCAGGGCGACGCTGCATCACGCGCCTCACTGATCCTGCCAGTATCCTGTCCCTGAGACACATGCAGGGCCAAAGCTCACTGCTCCATTTTTTTTTCATTGATTTGCTCCATCCATCTGCTTTTCCTGCACGTCTTGAGTATTTTTCCATTCACGCAGCCAGAGGACATGTGGGATAAGCACCTGGCTCAAAGGTACAGCAGAAGGACCCTTCGTGGCCCTGACCCAGAAACCTCAGTGCCTCTGGCAGCTCTCTCCACTGCAAACCTGTGCCAGTACAACCCGCCCTGCAGGTCTTTAGTCGGTCTTCTTCACCTCCCCATGCTACCAGTGGTACTGTACTACCCTGCAAAAAACCACAAGAGCCACGGGCAGTCTAAGCCAAGTCCACTTCTCAGAAGTCATGTTCAGGAAATGAGGCAATGAGAAGTGCTGCAAACCACAGCCATCACACCCAGAGTGGAGGCCGTCAACAATCCCATAATCTCTTTCCCGGTGCCAAAACCTGACCCTGGCCCCCACTTCCTGTTGTCCTCCAACCCACTTCCTGTTGTTCTATACCATCATCTAAAACTCATGGGTCATGACTGACAGATGGTAGATGGGTAGTTTAATGAATATGGGGCCTGGTTTAACATGACAGTATTTTGTTCTGCATTTACTTCCTGGTCTCTTTCTGAACTGTGGTTCACTGTGGTTTTGGGAAAGACCCTAAGAAATGGATCCCATGGCTGACACAGAAGGCCAGGTCATCCCTGGAGGCAAAGGGGCAAGTGAGGTTTTTATTTTACTGACTCATTTTCAGCTCTCCAAAGCCCAGCCGTGTGAAGACATCCTCCATCTCGAAAATCACAGTGAGCAGTCACTGACAACTGCCCCTCCTCTGCTGGCTCCCATTGGTCTAAAGTAGGCAGTGACTGACAACATGATGCCAATACGACTCACCGTGGGGGGGGGGGGGGGGGGGGGGGTTAGGTTAAACAGGCATCATAAACAGACAGGACTTGTTAGGGCACAGACTCAATCATGACTATGGAAGGGGCGAGGCTGACTAGCAGAGATGTGGGACCTCTGTAACCCCACCTGCTCATGCCCATATGAGTCAGCCAACGGGAAAAAAGATAAATATAGCGGAAGTAGGGCAAGTCGGGGGGGGGCATCAGTAGCGAAGAGCGTGGAATTATATCGCCCCGGGAGACAACCCATGACAAACTCAAAATGGCCCAGGGACCAACAGTGGGAGATTAATTTAACACCCAGAGGGGCCCATGACCAGAACTGGCCTCTTACTGGCCAGAACCTCAGCCAACAAGTCAAGGACCTTACAAGCTGCTTCAGAACAAGACCCCTCCCCCCCCACTTCCGCTCATTGGTCTAGTCCAGACACTCCTTGGCCAATCAGAGAAATATGACTATTCTCAGGAGGAGAGGGGGAATTTCCCAGGGAGATTCACGGACAAGGAAATGCGGAATGGGGTGACCTACTGGCGCTTGAGAGGACAGAGCAAGGCTGGACTGAGAGGCGAGCACTTTCACAGTCCAACACAAACATGCTGCTCTCAGACTTAATGCGTGCCACTGTTACTGCACTGGACCAGCTTCAATCACTGGAACAATGTCGGTTTCCGAGTAACACTTCCTGCAGTTATGCTGCGTCCCGTCACAAATTACGAGGAGCCCGACTGCTCCGTATTTAGACCTTCCACCTCTCCGGAACCTTCTCTCCACTCTGATTTTTCCCCAGAGGTTCTTCCCGTCCTCAGACTCCTGCAAGCGCTGCTTTCTGCTATCCCTGCTACCCGGCATGGAGGGCTGACTTCAGGGGAAAAAAATGCTTAAGTACGTGAGAAAAAAAAATAGAACGTGCTGGTTTGATCTTAGCAATCTAGAAAACACACTGGTAAAATCATTAGGGCCATCGGTATGCTTGGATCAGCAGGGATAAACACACACACACACACACACACACACTCCTACTCAGCATCTCCGCTTGACACCATGCAGGTTGTGCCTCAAACCTTCAGGCTAAGCCACTGGGCTCAGACACAGGAGCACACTAAACACCTCAGGCCACCAGGTGCAGTTGCCCGATGACGCAGGGCAGCGAATCCCTGGAGAGTCCACACCCAGTTCACGTTCCATCAACCAAGGGTACAACAACCCAGGAAGTGCACATTTCTTACGAAAGCGACCAGGGTGGGGGCACAGACCAGCGAATGGCCTCAGAGCAACACCCCCGCAGAATATTCACAGAGGATTAGACTCTCCCCCAGATTCTCTCGAGAAACTGAAGGTTTGTTTTAGCAATTGATAACACTTCAGAAAGAGCATAAATCTCATACAATCAATTCAATCATTTAATTAAGGAATGAGGCAGAGTTTGGGGGGGGGGGGCGGCTGAAAACCTTGCATGATATATGTTCTGGGTGTTTGTTACATAGTGACTCATCGCCATTAAGGACCGAGCCCGGGTACAGCTCTCTGGACCAGTGTCACTGCGGGAGGAAACGTCCTGAGAGACGGCAGCACCACACGCTGAGGAGACACTAAGCGAATCAGGGACACGGTGATGCTGACAGCTACACCCGTGTTAATCTGCACAAGGCACTGCAAACAGCTGACCTTTAATGGTACTTCTGCTTGAATGTTTGTGTAATACAATACGTATCTAAGTCCCTCGGGGTCTGCTTACTGAACGTCTCAAAAAAAAAAAAACCTTTATTTAAAAACACACGCTCAACAAAATACACCATAACACGTCGCCATATATTCCCCGATCGTTTTCATTGTTCTGTACAACAGATTAAAAACCTCTGACAAAGATAAAGGAATACGGTGAAAGTTTGGGGCGGGGGGTATAAGTGAACTTATGTTAAACGAACAGACGTGCATTTCGGACGGGATGCCAGCTTCCTGGTCAGACGCCCCACGCCTGAAACCATCCCCCGGCACGCGACCGGACTCCCACGCACGTTCTTTCCCAACAGGGAGGAAGTTCAGCTAAACGCCATCACATCCGCTGTCCGAGAAATACCACGATGTTACACTTCACAGGATTTCAGCTGCTCTCACAGAACGGAAGGGAACAGGAATCTGGGCAAAAGCATCCCAGACCCCGCACAGAAACACACTTTGTCAAGTGCCGATAAACACGCCGCATGTACCCGACTTTACTGTACTGCTTATTTCTTCAAATCGGACACAAATTAAATGCACTGACTTGGATTTGTAGGTTATTGGAAAGATCTTTTAATTATGTAGATTCAATATTAGCCTATATAAAGTAGAAAGCTACGAGGTTTGTTTTTGAGCGTGTGCCCGGTGCTCAGAACAGAGGTACTCACATCTGGTTGATCTGGCTGTGAGACACCACCGCGTTCTCGCAGAAATACGGCATCATCTTGGCCCCGCAGCAAGAGCAGAAGGAGCCCGCCGCCGCGGAGCGCCTCGCAGCCGTCAAGCCGCCCAGGGTCATGGGGCCCGGGGCCAGTGGCGAGGTCCTGCTCACTCCGCACCAGCCATGTCTCAGCGACCAAGGAGTCCGACTAGTCAGCAATATGGGAGACCGGGGACGCCGGCGATCCGGTGCAAAACTTCGCCTTATATTTATACTTACAACAGTTTAAATCCCGTAAAAAAATTTCCACTACAGTATGTACCCAACAAAGATATTCTGTACCGATCAATTGTTTTATATCCACGTTTTACAAGAGATCCGGGCTTCTTGCCAAATACAACCACAACAACTCTAACAGTGAGAGATGAGACGAAACGAAGTCAAACGAGGTGAGAAACAGCGGATCCGGCTCGACTTAAAAAAAAATGTAAAAAAAAAAAAAAAAAACTTCGAACTATTTTCAATTCGCTGTGTCAACAAATACTTGTCCAGGCTACCAGTTTAAATGCCAACACGGAGGCACAGACTAAGGGCACCAAAATTAGCTATATCTTCCTTAAATAAAACAAACACGTTTACAATCAGCTGGGTAAACCGGACCGGTATTTTCCACTGGTTTCACATGCCTTCCCGGAGACGGACTGCGCCGCTAGTATTTGCTGCGTGAAAGCGAAGCGGGAGGGAGGAGCCGCGGACATGTGCTTTGGCGGGGACCCGCCCAGGGCCAAGGGACCTGGAGAGACACGATGCCGCCGGCTCCTTTGCAGCGACGAAGGGGAAGAACTCACAAAGTTTGAGAGCCCCTTTGACGCACCCTCTGCATCAGTGGCTCAGCTCCGCTGGCTCGTGTTTTATATAAAATGATCAACACGGCAGTTTGAAACATGAGCTATGCACATAAAGTTTTTTTTCCTCCAAGGAATGCGTAATTACCAAATGCTTATTTTCTTGCATTGTTCAATAGGCACCCAGTTTAAATCCACTCAAAGTGATGAACAGTCCCCCACACACACTCAAACACAAACCTCCCCAATGTGAAATCCTGGGAGCATGGAGCAGATATCTGAAAGATGGGCTGAAAAGTGTACCGATGTAAATTCAGCAGCAGACATCCGCCAGCGTTTAACGGGACTTAAATTCAGGATTCGAATCTACGTTAAACACATTTAAAGGAAACATAGGGCGATAGCGCCGGACAGAGCAGCTCAGCCTCTGATAGGAAGCAGACTGGCTCTCGCACAAGGGCACAGCATATTTACAAGTCACACACCCGTGCATCACACCTCTAACACATTTAAAGAAAGTATGTTGCTGGTAGACTGTTTAGAACTAGTTTGGTGATTAGTTTTCCTTTCATAAAGCAGAGCGGAGATCAAAGGCACTGTCTGACGTGTCATACAGGTTCACTGCCGGATTTCTGCGTGACCCAGTGCACAGGCTTGCCGGGGGTTTCCTCAACCCAGTGCCAGACTGGATTTCCACTGGGGTCCACTTACTTCCTGATGCTGTTGGTGGAGTACAGGAGCAGGTTTGGGACCTGGCAAAGCCAGACAGGACACATGTGCTGTGGGTCTGTCGGCATGAACCTCTCGGCAGTAACACAAGTCCGGAACTGCATTTCTCTGCAGGCTCCTTGTTTTCTGACAATGTTGAGACTCATGAACGTGTGTGTGTGTGTGTGTGAGAGAGAGAGAGAGAGAAGCTCAACAATAGGTCTGCCATGAGCCATCCAATCAGGTGCCACTTTGAACAGACAGCTCTGGGGTTCTGCTTAACCGGGAATGACCTCAGGCAAATGAATGTGATGAAATGAACCCTACAGATGAAGAGGCTCAACTTGTAAGATCAGCACGATGTATATCGGAGGTGCTTGGTGGCCTCAAAAAAGTGACTTGTGACATTGATAGCACGGGACCAGGTCCAGCTGAAGTTCGTTACTGAGCCAAAGAAATAAATAAAGAAATGGAGGATGTTCGCTCCGTTGTCCCTGGAGACCCGGCAAACACTGGCTGCCCTCCCAGACAGGCAGGCACACATTCAGCTGGTGGGATTTTACAGCGTTTCAACTCATTTAATGTGACTGGGTGCATTACTGGGGCAAATCAGGTTACGTACCTCCTATAGGCTTTAAGAGGGGGGGCCCTCTGGGAAACAGAGACAGAAAACTCAGGGCCTTGCAGATTCAGAGGAGCAGATGCTGACACAGACAACACACACAATCAGCAGATAATAGGCAATAGCAGATGAAAAAGTGTGAAAGCAGATGAAAGCAGACGAAAATGGGTGAAAACAGACAAAAACAGGCAAGTGCAGATAAAAATGGGCAAAAGCAGATGAAAAAGGGTGAAAGCAGACAAAAACAGGCAAGTGCAGATAAAAATGGGCAAAAGCAGATGAAAAAGGGTGAAAGCAGACGAAAAAGGGTGAAAACAGACAAAACGATACAGGTTGTTGGATGGCAGCTTTCCTAAGCTTTCTGACACAGAAGAGGTGTAAAACCGTAACTGCATGTGGCCCTCTCTGTCCTACGGCACCAGACACCAAAGCCTGACACTCATTGGTCTTTCATGTGGTTTTTCTGCCATGTATTCTCGTTTTGCAACGCCGGTAGTGTTGCAAGTTTTTCGAGGGAAGGGTTGAGACACGGTGTTGTGCCTCTCAGTCCTCCCTGAGTTACCCCCAGCACACTTTCATCTTACACTGAGAGACAGCTGTTTCCCATTCTCTGAGTTTGGGGGGGGGGGGGTCAAAATGTGACCACGGCCCCAAACACAATCTTGTGACAAACGCAATGAGGCCTCCGCTGGGCGGGGACACATGTCCCTGTGCACTGCCATACACAGGCAATAGTGGTGGTGCTGGGGGGCGTGTGGTAGATTACAGCAACCACAAGTCTGACATGGCATCATCCGCTGGGCCACCCCTCAAACACACCGGCAGGGAACCAAGTGGAGATGAAGGAAGCGGCAAGCAAGAGAGAGGAGGACATGTATCAGAGAGAGGCGGGGGCCAGGCTGCACCACATAGGCACACGCACAGCTAGCAGGGGAGAGGTGGCCTAGGTAGGAGCCATGCTGCACCACATAGGCTCACACAGACCTAGCAGGGGAGAGGTGGTCTAGACAGGAACCAGGCTACACCACATAGGCTCACGTGTATGCACAGCTAGCAGGGGAGAGGTGGTCTAGACAGGAACCAGGCTACACCACATAGGCACACGCACAGCTAGCAGGGGAGAGGTGGTCTAGACAGGAACCAGGCTACACCACATAGGCACACGCACAGCTAGCAGGGGAGAGGTGGTCTAGGTAGGAGCCAGGCTGCACTGCATAGGCGCACACAGACCTAGCAGGGGAGAGGTGGTCTAGGTAGGAGCCAGGCTGCACTGCACAGGCGCACACAGACCTAGCAAGGGAGAGGTGGTCTAGGTAGGAGCCAGGCTGCACTGCACAGGCGCACACAGACCTAGCAGGGGAGAGGTGGTCTAGATAGGAGCCAGGCTGCACTGCACAGGCGCACACAGACCTAGCAGGGGAGAGGTGGTCTAGGTAGAAGCCAGGCTGCACTGCATAGGCGCACACAGACCTAGCAGGGGAGAGGTGGTCTGGGTAGGAGCCAGGCTGCACTGCATAGGCGCACACAGACCTAGCAGGGGAGAGGTGGTCTAGGTAGGAGCCAGGCTGCACTGCATAGGCGCACACACACCTAGCAGGGGAGAGGTGGTCTAGGTAGAAGCCAGGCTGCACTGCACAGGCGCACACAGACCTAGCAGGGGAGAGGTGGTCTAGGTAGAAGCCAGGCTGCACTGCATAGGCGCACACAGACCTAGCAGGGGAGAGGTGGTCTGGGTAGGAGCCAGGCTGCACTGCATAGGCGCACACAGACCTAGCAGGGGAGAGGTGGTCTAGGTAGGAGCCAGGCTGCACTGCATAGGCGCACACACACCTAGCAGGGGAGAGGTGGTCTAGGTAGAAGCCAGGCTGCACTGCACAGGCGCACACAGACCTAGCAGGGGAGAGGTGGTCTAGGTAGGAGCCAGGCTGCACTGCATAGGCGCACACACACCTAGCAGGGGAGAGGTGGTCTAGGTAGGAGCCAGGCTGCACTGCACAGGCGCACACAGACCTAGCAGGGGAGAGAAGGTCTATGCAGAAACCAGACTACATGCCACAGGCGCACGCGCGCACACACCTATCAGGGGAGAGGAGGTCTAACCTGGATGCCAGGGGTACAGATGCAGCCAGACTGGCGGGATCTGTGTGATGGCCTGTTAAACCTGCTCTGCTAGCTCCTGAATGGAGTCAGAGGTCAGGCACCCAGCATATGCGTGTGTGTGCGTGTGTCTACGTGTGTGCACTGGGACACGGCCCTCCCTCTCCACCCTTAAATTTCGAGTGGTACATTCCATCTGTGGCGAATTCCACTCGGCCCTCTGCGGCATCACACGTTCTCACCGGGAGCCCGGCGGTCTGGATCGCTGCTTTCATAGGGCAGATAAGTAGAGGAGCCTAGGCAGACGACAGCCACACCAAACGGGGGGGGGGGGTCGTCATGGTAATACCAGTTTCCTAAAAAGGACTTGAACTGCACAATAAAACAGGTCATACCTAAAATAAACAGCTGGTCTCACTCTACGAGTCCCCACACCCCCCCCCAATACATACAGGCCCCCTCCCCCCATACATACACATAACACAGTTAATTTTGGTGCCATGTTACATAAGGCACAAGGTCACCCCACTGCCGGAGATGGAGGGAGAGGGTCCTGCTTTATACGCTTCACAATACTCTCACTTACACATGTGCACTTACTGCAGTCCAACAGGAAATGACATCACTCCTGCCCCCGAGGTATGGCATGCAGTCATCCATACCCACATGTATTACAGCTGCGTGGGGATATGCCGTAAAGTTGAGCAATAGCGAAGCACCTCTGCCACACACCCTCACGCACAATTAGATAATCTAGGTGATCGCCGGAGGTGACCGACAGACACAGTGACGTTAATAACAGTCAAACCAGATACATACGGCATTACTATAATTCCTGTTTTGCAGTCAAGAAGTTGCTCTTCCTTTTACCACTAAAACACATTTCATAATAACAAAAAAAAAGACTTTCATCGGACGCAGACTGGATACAAACAGCGACATGAGTCATGCTTGACGATAATGCCTCTGCTATCTGTTACTGGCACCCAGCTCCAGCGGAGAATCACAGGCACGCACAGGCACGCACAGCGCACTCCGTAATCGCGGCTCTGGAGCAGCACAGGTGTTCTTTTACAGGAACGACCAGTGACGCGTCGTTATTCGCCATTAATCTTGTGTTCCACAAAAGCACGTTTAATGGTTTAGAGGTACTGCTATAGGGCAGCACAGTGGTGCAGTGGTTAGTGCTGAGGTCTCACACCTCTGGGACCAGTCCCTGCCAGGGGTCCCTGTGCGTGTGCAGTTTGCATGCTCTCCCCAGTTCAGCAGGGGGATTCCTCTGGGTACTCCGGTTTCCCCCCACAGTGGGGTTAATTAAAGCTACCAAATAGCCTGTAGGTGTGAGCGAATGGCGTGTGTCCTGCGATCCTGGGTTGTTCCCTGCCTTGGCTCCAGACCCCCCACCCCAAAGCCCTGAAGGATGAACTGTTACCATTCAGGACCAATACAGGTGACCTGGCGATGTCAGTCTCCACTAGTCAGTCTTCCAGGACATTCTGTTTAAATGACCGACTGCTACTAAACAATCCTTTCCATTTGAATACAGACATTTTGCCAAGAGCGCCAAATTGTGCTGTTTGCTCTCAGTAATATTTCATAATGACAAGTGAATAGAGATACGTGTGTCGGGTGGCCCAGCCTTGCTGCACAAATATGTAACATCAATTCAAAAACACATACCAGTGTCACATCTCGTAGCCAAATTCAAAGTCTGAAGAAGGGTCAGTATGTTTGGATAAATACTGGTTAAGATACAGTGAGACGCAACTTCGAGACGCCTGCAGTTTTTACTAACAATGCAAACCAGAGAAAACCTATTAAACCTGTTTTTATTGATTTTTAAGAATAAAGTTAAAACATGTTGAAAAGGCCGTTAACATTCATTATGGTAGATTTCCTAAGGACATGTAAAATTGCTACTAAATTTTAAACATACTGCACTTAGTGAGGAATTGTGTCGTTCCTGTATTTTCATTGGCATTAAACGTTGTTATCGGCAATACACGGAGCCCCTAAGAGGTCAGCGTGGGAAAATAGGTTTGTGATCCCTAACAATAAGTTTGCGATCCCACTGCACTTGCCCATTTGTATTTGCTGCACTGTCTCCATTCACCGCCAGTGACTTTAAGCAAGATAGCTGGGCTGTTGAACATTGAAATGTTAATTAAAATTCGCCGGCAAAGAAATCTGAAAAAACTATCACGAGGGACCACAAAACTATGTCAAAGAATTTTTCCCCACCCTGACCTTTTAGCTGCTCCGTAGCAACGAGTAAATGTAGGATCTTTAAAATTAAAAGGAATCTTTATCGCTACACACCAGCAGACAGCTCAGCAGTGGTCGGTAGCGCCCCCTGGTGGCCAGTAATATAAGTACATCGGATGATCAGTCAATATCCATTTTAATGCACAAAACGAGCGACCTGCTGGTGAACATCAGCCCTCTGGGAGCAATGTACTGTGCAGCTGTGTACTTGTGAGAATTGTGTGAAGACCAAAACAGACGTAAAGGACTAACACTTTACAGGCATTTTCTGTACCAACTCCAGTGTCCGTGAAGGCAGATGGAACAAACACCTCAAATCCAGTAACTTTAACATCAAGTTTTGACATCTCCAGGATTTGAGAGGCTAACAGACAAAACATGCCATAATTTGGCTGCCCAAATCCGAATACCACGCAAAAATAAAAGGAGAATTTTTTTTTATGCATTTTAAGCGTTGATTGTTCTGATTTTTAAAAACTGCCATTGTTATGTTTCAATTTCACTGTTAAAAAAACACAAACGGCATACAAATGAAATCTTAAAACTTGCATTGACAAATGCTTTGCAACAGCTTTGTACGGCTGCCTTGTAAGCAGTCACACCTGGGGGCGTGTCTACTGCCCCCTGGGTCAGACCCGAGCTGGCGAGGAAGGCTTACCTCCGGGGCTGGGATCGGCGGTCCTCCTCGCCGCTGTCAACCTCCTGGGAGGCAGAGAGAGAGCTGAGCTTAGAGGCATGATGTACACACACACGCACAAACACAGACACACGCGAACAGACAAACACACACACAGACACAAATGCACAGACAAACACGTAAACAAAAACATGCCGCACTGGCATGCTGCTTTCCTCATTGCTGACTTTAACCCCAAAGCCAGCCTCACCTCAGCTCAAGGCCGTATACCTCACTGAGGCTTTAAGCATCTGCTTCAGTTCCAGCCAGCAAGGCAGGTTCCTCAGCCTGTCTGACACCTGCTGCTGCACAGCCTGTGTGCGCATCACTGCACTGAACACACAGACAGACAGACACAAAGTGCTCACAGAAAATCTTGGTACGTTTGCTTAATTCAGTAAAAATGTAGCAAATGTAATGGTTTTATAATGCAAATCATTACTTCCTTCATTTGTTTACAAATATATATTACATTAGAAACAACTGGAATTTTTAAAGCAAGACATTCATTAGAAGTACTAATAAACTGAATCCCAAATTCTAGCTCTAAAAGAGGCTGTTCCAAGTTAAAATGTGCACTGCCAAGTACTCTCACTGGGTGCTTTTTAATTAATAACACCTTTTCAATAACACCAAACACTTGTGTTTAGATGTCCTTTGGGAGCCAACAATTATAATTGCAATTAATAGCAAAATGGCAAGAACAGAACTGAATTAGTCAGTCAAAAAATAAAAAAAAGTATGAGACTTAAAAAAAAATGTATGTGTGGAAGATATGTGCAGATACATTAAAACACTGCTTGTCAAATTTGCAACACTATTATAGAATTAAGCAAGTGTCCTAAGACTTCCTGCGAGAGCTGTGCATAGACATACATACACAAACACACACATACATACACATACTCACAGAGTGCACACACACACTCACACACGGACACACACACGGACACCCACTCTGTACCCTCTGATTTATGCTGAATAAAACCTGAGCTTAGAGCACAGCTAAACAAGCCCACTGCATTTCAACAATTAGATAAAGGACTTTGGTTGTGGAACTAATGTAATCTCAGAAATAAAGTTAGCATTTTTATAATGGCACGGAAAGGATGACTCAGGAACCACACAACCTCTCTCTCGCTCTCCGCCTGCTTTTAATTTACACGCTTTCCAATAAAATTACCTCAGACCATTTCTGAAGACTGACCAAGCAAATGAACACCGACACAAACACACCCCTCCCAAACCACTTGACCATGCTACTCGTATTCACCAAGCTATCATGTATATAGCATGTGCAAGCTGGTCACCACGGCAACCACGTCAGCGCACACTGGCTGGGGCGAGGGGGGGGGAGCTTCCACCTAAGCCAGTGAGAGCAGAGATTCTGTGTGCTACTAGGCAGACTCTCTGCTACACTGGACCGCATCAGGAGTAACAAGGTCTGGTCAGATGTTCAGCGTTCCTGACACAGGCTGATCGCAGGGCTTGGACGCGGCAACTCGGGGTTTCCACCTGACTTATTCAGCCTCCAGTAAATAGAGGCTGTGGGGGGAATGTGGAGACGCCTGTCACAGTCAGACGCTGATTTCCGGCTACAGAGACACCGAAATGCAAGGTCAGGTCTCACAGTGACTGGAACACAGGGGCTGTAAGCAGATACACCGTGACCAGTATTATGGAGATTCAAATTTTAGGTTAACGTTGAAAAGAGTTCACAGGAAATATCCAAAACACCTACTACATTGTTAACCAAATCAGACCCACAGATTCAGCAATTCAAACTCATTATTTATCTATTAACTAAAAATTTTAAATAAAAAACAAATCTTTTCTCCAGGCATTTCATGAGACAGCTTGCGCCGGCTCCTTGTTAAGGTCATATGCCAGGCAGCTGGTCCTCTAAGGACCCCAAGGGGAATAAGCTCATCCACTTACATAACCTGATTTTTTATTTTTTTATTTTTTAGTTTATAGCGGCTGTTTCTACAACAACAGAACACTGCCGGACATAATATTTGCAAACTCCCATGCATATTTTCAGATGGAATCCTAAACGCAGTAGAAATATGAAAACTATGCTGAAACTGTAATTTCTCAATGTGACGTCGCAAATCATAATATAGGATTTATAGTGCAAGTCAAGTATGAACTTCAGCCCTTAGCTCCTTGAATTCAGGTAATCTGTTTCCATATACTTTTATAATATTTGTGAGCTAGCGATTTATCACCCAAGAACACACAGGGGAGAATGGCAACAACTGTTATGAAAAATTGCACAACAGAAAAGCATGTTTTTCTTTTCAGAGTAAAGTTCTACTAGTTTGCCAAACATCGGTGGAGTTTGTGGGAATCTAAGGTATGCAGGAAGATTACTCCATTCAGCAGCTGTTCCTGCCCACCCCCCAGTCCTGTAGGCTACAATGTTAAACATTGGCACTCCCTCACAATTCCCCCAACACCACAGCAAGGAGGATCTGAGTACAATTTACATTTCAGTCAATACTTCCTCTGCCTCTGGAAAGTCCTGTCGGACAAATAAAGTTCTTCTTTCTGTTTTAGATGGCATCTTTTCAGAATAATTAATTCCCACCCCCCAAAAAAAGAGAGAGAGAGGAACAGACAGACAGCTTACTAACCAGACACCTGTGCTATTTTTGAAAACATACATACACAAACTCAGATTCAGTGCTGCTGTCCTCGTCGGAACACCATAAAATCAGTTAGCTTACTCTGAGCTGCAACATTAATCAGCTCATGCATATGAATGACGTCCCTCTTTAACGTAGGCCTATAAATATACACACGCTTACCGACTACATACAGCTAAAAAAATAATACTCCCACTTTTTTCGCTGTCACATACTTAGTAGTAGTCATTGTCCTGAACACATTTACTCACATAAAACTCACAACATTCACATAGAGAAACCTGACAAAGAAATTGTTAAGGGAAAAAAGGACAGCGTTGTCCCTTGTTGTCCCCTGTCCCCACACCGCGCGGATGCAGGATCCTCGTGCCCCCCACCCCAAACCGCAGAACAAAGGGCCAGCCGGCAGAGAAGGATGCGGGGGGCGCTGTACGTCCGATCGGCGTCGGCCAACTTGTGAAACACTTTCCCGTCCCACCCCAGCATTTTATATTTGCGTTTAAAAAGTCCACCCTAAAGTGTGATGATAAAAAAAGTTACAAAAAGACCGTTTATATGATATTGTGCGTTATCATAAATGTGTTAACTCCCTAAAGCGGCCGCTCGATAATGATAGATGGAAACGTTTTATCCGGTGGAAAAAGACAACGAGCAGGTTTCACAGGCAGCCGGTTATATCTGCTCACTGGAGGGATACTGAGTATCGCGGTACTGGACGACTTTCCAGTACCCAGTGGCTTTCGTGTGGAGGTCAGCGAGTCCATAGCGGAGACATCTGCCCATCAGAAAATTAAAGATGAAAAAGCACAGCTAAGGAAAGCAGTGGCGCTACGTAAACGAAACGGGGCCGGAAAGGAAAAACGCCGGGTGCGGAATGGCGGTTACCGCCGGCTTCACGGTGCGCACAGATTAAACAACGTGCGGTTTAATTTACTGACATTCACGCCCAAAATTCCAGTTCTGCTATTTAGTAAAGCATGGAAATGTACGTTCACTTTCACGTGGGTCTAAGTTCCGCGGGGTTACCAGCTGCGCTTCCTCCACACAGACCTACATCAGCAGCAAACTGCCTCAAAGTACAGTCCGTTACAGTACATTATTCTACAACAAAATCCCTGCAGGATGCATCACTCGCAAATTTAATTTCAAGAGAAATAAAAATCACGTTATCACAATTTAATATAATAATCAGCACGCATGCGCAGACGCATAACCTTAGGACACAAATTGGCGGATGAGCACTCCGGGGAGGCTGAAAGGCAGCAGAAAAGAGCCCAAAAGACAAACAGCGAGGAAAACAGAGGGCGTGGGGGGGCCCCGAGACGACGACTCACCGAGACGGCGGGGCTGGAAGTAGCGCTGGGGGTGGGCGAGCGCTGTACTGTAACCAGTGCCATTCAGGGTCCGCTCGTCGGGCAGCTGGGATGGAGCCGCAGCCGCTTGCGTACTGACAACACCGTGCGGCTTTGCTTGGCTGCGGGCTGCTCCGGCTCCCCCCGCCGCGCATGCGCATCGCCCGGCAGCTGTCAAACCCGGGCTGGCCTTAACTCTGTGCGCGCCGCCCAAGGGCTGCAGACGTTATTAAGCAAATATAAGAACACCTGGAAGACGCGTGTGTGTTTTTTACATTTACATGCCGTCAGATATTCTACTCAATTTCCGCGAGTGACAGAAAATGAAAATCATAACTGTCTAAATGCTTACCATAATCTTCTCAACGATTATATTTCATTATTTACATTTTACCCAAAGCAGAGTTTTTCCGCCTCTGTTGTTCATACTGCAATTAGGCATTTTCTTTTTCTCAGGGCTATAAAAACAGCCCCCGTGTGCTCCGACTGCTGTGCAAACCACATGCTGTGCACATCCAGATACGAACCAACGCAGGAACATGATAGCAGGAAATCAAAATGCAGGGCACCCTAAAGGGGATGCCAGTCCATCACAGGGCTGGGGTACACGCTGGCCATCACAGAGCTGGAGTACACCTGGGACTGGATGGCAGTCAGTCACAGCACACAGACTATAGACAATTCAGAGACACTAATGTACCCAACAAGATGTTTAAATGGGACTCTTATATATGGTTATTTTACCTGTATTTTATATATTATATATACATATTTTACATGTAGGGGGTGGCATGGTGGTGCAGTGGTTAGCACTGTTGCCTCACACCTCTGGGTCCCAGGTTTGAGTCTCCGCCTGGGTCACATGTGTGTGGAGTTTGCATGTTCTCCCCATGTCGTTGTGGGGTTTCCTCCGGGTTCTCCGGTTTCCCCCCACAGTCCAAAAACATGCTGAGGCTAATTGGACTTGCTAAATTGCCCATAGGAGTGTGCCCTGCGATGGGTTGGCCCCCCATCCTGGGTTGTTCCCTGCCTCGTGCCCATTGCTTCCGGGATAGGCTCCGGACCCCCCGCGACCCAGTAGGATAAGCGGTTTGGAAAATGGATGGATGGATGGATTTTACATGTATTTCATACATGATATATTTTACATATTTATGTAAGTGCAGAAACCCAGGATATCCAAAGAAAACAAGCATAATCAGAGAGAGAGAGCAATCAAACTGCACACACACGGGGCGAGGGGTGAGCATTCGCACCCGGAACCCTGACAGTGTGAGGTCCCCATCTCAGTGTGAGCTCAATAACGTGTCCTTTACGAGTTACACCGAATCCACATGTGACGTGTATTTACAGACATCGTATTGACAAACTTCACTTTTCAACATCATTCACATTATGATGCACTTATGGAAAAGCAAGAAAGACTGCAAACAAAAAAATGTCGAAAAAATGTCACCTAAGTGGCACCAAGACATTTGTTTTGTGTCCTGAACTTTGTGTCCTTTGGCTCTCGGCGTCTGGCCAGCTTGCGTGCGAGTGCGTGAGAACGACCCTCTCAGCACATTATCTGTTTCTCCTTCTGTAACCGTCAGCTCGTTTCTTATCGTGCAGACTGTGCCGCAGAGCTGCGAAGACAGGAAGTGGGATATGGTTCAGATGTCACTTCCTGTGCAGCACGGCCTCCACGGCTGCATACTTCCTCTTCATTAGAGTGAGAAAGGGAGGAAGAAGCGAAGAAAGGCGGCCAGACACTCTACACATGAACTGTGCATGATGCTTTACATGTTTGTATCCGCTGGTGCTGTTATAATTAGTGCGTTACGTCATATTGTGGATGTCGATTGTCCTGACAATGAGTTGCATTGCTAAAGCATAATAAACAGATAACAGTTAGATCAAAGCAACCAACAAAAAGTAATGTTAGTGAATAACTGACAAATAAATTAAAATATTGAAATCACCATTAAAAATAGTGTTTGGATGTATGTGTGGATATAAAGTGGAAACAAGAAACAGAGAGAAAACTGAGTTTTCCTACATACAGGCAAATCTTTCTGATTTTTTTATACATTGTGTCTTTATCTCAGCCTTCTTTGCCTTCTAAATCCAAGCAAATCCGACTCTCTCGCACTACCATCCAGTATTTTGACTGGAAAAGCTGTAACAGAAGTCTGAGACGCCTAGGTAAGGAACATTATGTCAGAGCGCCAGTCACGCGAGCCTCTGAAAACCAGCTTCCTCCATCATTAGGCCGTGAGGCTCAGACAGCTCGCTGATTAGCTCTGATTCTACCGCTCACTTCAGGTCTCTTATGCTACCCTGTAACCTTCCAGCATCTACTCGGGGCCCATTAAAAATAAGAAATCTGTCACTAGCATGCAAATTCCCACTCTGCTTCCTCTGACCTGAGCATTACAGTCTAGCTGTTGATAAATATCACTGCACTAGGCATCTCAGCGGCACCGCTGCGGTCTGAGATCAGGTTTCAGTTGATGTCACCCCCCACCCCGCACACACACACACACACACACACACACCGTCATGCCCTATTGTATTTACTGCTCCACACCACATAGTTAGTGGTGCCTGGCAACCAGCAGACGCCACAACACACCAAGGACACCAGGGGCGAGACGCTGGTGGACGCCTCAGACTTTTCTGTCCTGCTGCACCCTACCGCAAAGTGAGGGATACATCTGGAATCCGGCGTAAAGACAAACCAAGGCGATTAAGGTTTTCCAAAAGAGAGGTGAGCAAGTTGAGCGAACCAGGCTGCAGGACACATCGACGCCACGGCGACAGCGTTGGGTGCAGCTCTGCTGTTAGATGTGGCAGAACTGACTACAAAGCCATACCGTCTGTTTGTCCGTCGGTCATGCCTGGTGAGACTTTATTCTTACACTGTGGTATTAAAAATACAGTCAATTGGCCGTCCAGCAATCTCTTCTGCACAATAGTAAACTTCTGACTGTGTGTAATTACGCTTTTACTCAGTAAGTTATCTCTTACTGCTGCCCATCTCATTCGTAGCCCATCTTTGAAGGCACCACCCCCACCACACACACACATCTTCTAGCTGTCAGTTTGAGAATAAATGAATATGGCAGCTCCTCACTCTAGTGGAAACCAGTGGTACTGCAGCCTGCAGCAGCCAAACGAAGGACAGTCGTCTGAGCTGAAGAGGAAGATGGAGCTGCAGGGCTGTGACCATGGAGCCAGACCAATCAGAGAGGCCTGGGATGTGGCACTCGCATGTGATTGGCTGGATGCTGATGAGAATAAAGAGATCAGGTACTGTATATACATTTTTAGTCCATAAAAGCAGGAAGACTATATGAAAACCCCCACAAAGAGGTAACTGCAGCATAGAGATTCTCACACACACATCTTGGGATCTTCAGGGTTTACCTGCTGAAAAACATTTTGCCAACACTGATTCCCTGCTTGGAGAAGCTCCTCAGAGAGGTGGAGGCGAGGGGGGAAGTAGCGAGAGGGAGCGCGACTGAAGAAAGCGAGGCAGCTCCCCAACTCAGGTTCAACCCTTTGAATTTCCTGGGACATAAACCTAATGAGGACCTCACCTCCTCCACGGAGCTCCTGCCACATCATCCATCTCTGTGGCGCCCCCTATTGCCACTCGGCTGGACCCTATTACCACCTTGGTTTGGAGCTCACGGTGCAGGAGCTGCAGAGATCGATGGGTGGAGAGCGAGATGGCAGGTGTGGAATGCCGAGTCCCTTGGTGTGTGTCCGACTGTCCTGGGACTGTGCTGCCATCTCCCCACGTGTTTGGCTTTTAGTTCCAGGGTATCGGAGCTACAGCAGCAGGTGCAGGAACACAGGCTGGAGGAGCACAGTCTGCACAGAGAAGCACAGGGAATGCCTGTGCCGACAGCGGGGACACCTGACACAGAGCACCTCATGTGACATGGCAGACCCCACGCTGAAGATGCAACACCCTGGAGAGGTATTTTAAAGAGGAATCTCCACACTGTTAACAGAGGTCAATAAAACATAGGGTGGCTTGTACAAATACCCGTCTCAGTCTCTTCCCTGGCTGCCAGTTTATCTGCGATTTGGATTACAGAGGGGATGACAGTGGGCGGGGCTTTGTGGACAGGCCAGCTGTGCTGAAGAATGTCATCCCAAACAAACCCCATAGGCTAAAGCCACTCATCCAAAGGTTTATGCACAGCACGTGGATTTAGGCATGTAGTGGAAACTGTACCTGATAGGCCTGTCACTCTGCTCCACAGTATAATCACATCTATCTGGCTGATTATTGTTATGATCAGAACCAATCTCTGACGAGCAGGGCACCAAGGGCATTGTGGGTAATATAACCTCTGCCTTACAGAGAGGCTCCAGTAAACAAAATTGCTGGGTAAAAGGCAAATAGCTGCATTTTGTAGACGAATTTTGAGCTTCACAGCCTTCCATGAAGTCAACTGTGTTCCAAATAAGTATCGTCTCATTTTGGGCTTCAAAATGTATGTAATCTTCAAGCATCCAAAAACATCAGATTACTGCATCGATGCGTCTACACATGATGCTTTGAAGTGTGTAGTTAGGGAAAGGCAGAGTGACCCACTGCGGCTTCCAGTCTCTCAGGGGTATACAGAGGAAGTCGCATACATTTCCAGGCCATTGTCAGCCACAATTATGAGGAAAAGCAAAGAACCCACAGAACACGGCACATGTAAACTTTATTATCATCCAATGACACAGAACTGTGCTTTCTGTGACAGTTCACCATTGTGCCAAGCCTCCTTCAGTGGGATGTCTTCGGAGTTTGCCTTCCATTTGGTCACTCTTGCAAGGCAGATAGGATCATGAACCCCAGCAAAGCACCAAGACACCGAGACTGACCAAACATCTTATTTCCTTTACAACAGTCAGGAGCTTGTTCTCATATCGGCCAGTCTGGGCTATCCCACATCTGCTTGTCAAAGTGAAACACACACCTGGCTGATCACAAAATCAACATTCCAGGGCAGCGATCTTAATCCCGGCCATGATCTGAACTGGAAACATCTACAAAATCTACAAAAAAACCAACAAGTTTGAACGACACGAGGGAGATACAAAAACTCCCATAATGGAGGAATAAGCAAAGATTTCCCCCAGCAAGGTTCAGAACCTCAAGATCCAAGAGATATATTTCTCAGCATACCAATTTCCTTTCTATGGGAGAATAACAGAACATAAAACATACAAATATTCCTGAAAATAAAGCGTGCACTGTAGACTGTATTGTCATTAAGTATATGACTCCTTCAGTGCTTTTCCGGCTAGCTGCTCTCAGCAAAGCCGCCTAGATGCTGAACACCTACCCTCAGCTGGTGGCTCATTTTTCATTGCCGTTCACCTCCCACCCCCCTGTGACCCTCCCACGCTTTTTTTGGCAGGGAGACAGCTCAGGCAGCGTGTGGGACGCCCATCACCAGCCAAGGTGACACGCAGGTTGCCACTACGACAGTCCAAACACGTCAGGCGTCTCCGCATCAAAGGGGGCAACAGAGCAGCTGGTGTAGAAACAGGATGTTCGGGATTCCAGAATCAAAACTCAAAACTTAACACAAGGGGTGCCAGAAGGTGGCAAGATCCCTGAAAGAAACAGGAAGTGAATATGCAGGAGAACAAGAAGGATCGAATCCTAGGAAAGAATCTGGTAACTGTAGCCTTTCAAATATTTTGTACATCATCATTTCCTGTGTATGAATACGGGGCAAATGGATAGTGTGGTGGTGCTGAGATTCCTGCAGTCAAGGTATGTAGAATGGACAGGACAAACTTCTCAAACCCAGCAGCTATGTGGCCGCCCCCCCCACCCCCAGCCAGATGCAGATAGCATAGGACAAACTTCTCAAACCTGGCAGCTCTGTCCCCCTCGCCTCTGCCCCCAGCCATCTGGCTCCTGACCCCACGGCTGCACATTCACCAGCTTTCCCTGAACAATGTTATTCCAGAAGCCTTCCTTTAATCTTTCGTACCACCCAGCCATTGACCTGCATGAGGCGAAAGGAGAATGGAGACGGGACCAGTGGGAGGAGACATCCGAGCAGGAGGAGGAAAAGGTGGGAGTGGGAACTGGAGCAGGAGCAAAGACAGGAGCAGGAGGAGAAGAAACTAAGAAGGAGGAAGAATCAGAGTAGGAGCACCACTCACTGCTCACGCATATTGTCAGGATGAGTGTTTCCGTCTCAAACTACACTGACCTGCCAGTTCTCCATGGAAACATTTCATATAAATTTAACAATAACAGAGAAATCACGTATATAAAAAACTATTGCCTCAGTGAATAGCAGCAGAGGAGAAAAGCCCGTGGCCTTCAGAGGAGCTGGAAGAACGGGCATCTGCGTCAGGGTTCAGCTTGTGCCACTAGAGTCTGGCATCCCAGGAGAGGCAGGCAGAGAGGCTGAAGGGGAGAGAGACTGTGCGGGATGGAGCAGGCGATGGCGGATGGAGGTGCTATGAGAGAGAGCGGGACCTCACAGGCCGCACAGCATTCACGCGGCGGATGGGGGCGTGGAGGGAGAGAGTGCGAACTTACAGGCTGCACAGCATTCACGCGGCGGATGGGGGCGCGGGGGGAGAGAGCGCAACCTCACAGGCGGCACAGCATTCACGCGGCGGACGGGGGCCCGGGGGGAGAGAGCGCGACCTCACAGGCCGCACAGCATTCACGCGGCGGACGGGGGCGCGGGGGGAGAGAGCGCGACTTCACAAGCCGCACAGCATTCATGCGGCGGATGGGGGCGTGGAGGGAGAGAGTGCGAACTTACAGGCTGCACAGCATTCACGTGGCAGACAGGGGCGCGGGGGGAGAGAGTGCGACCTCACAGGCCGCACAGCATTCAAGCGGCGGGCGGGGGGGGAGAGAGCGCGACCTCACAGGCTGCACAGCATTCACATGCCAGCAGGCAGGGGAAAGAAAGGGTTTGAGTTTGTCTCCATGTAACACTTTAGATTGTGGGGGGTGGATGTACTCCAGGTAATCTCTATTCTGCAGCTGAGGGAAAATAAGATGACATCACTGGAGCTTTATACACAGGTGGAGTCCTTGGCAGGACGACGAGAAAAGGTGACAGTGAGCAGGATGGTGATGTCACACGCTTTTGTTGGCAGGGAGACACTAAGCTAACTGAATGCACATGTTTACTTGGCGCCCCTACAGCTCCTTGTCTTGTTCTTTATCTTCATTTACCATCACCATAACGTCTCACTCACTGGATTGGGAGGTGCATGGGGAGGGCTAGCACATGTGTGCCCTGTAAAAGGAAGGCAGGTCCTGACTGTGACCCAGCCTGGACTTCAGGGGATGCCCCCTATGTGCTGAAAGGAGAATTGCACCAAGCAGAAGCTTCATTAGGTGCGTCAGCATATTTGGCCTCTTCCATACCCTGTGGAGGGGAACCTCTTCTATCCACACAAAGCAGATCTTTACAAGGCGCGTATGAAGAAATGCAATAAGCACACAAGGTGCACACAAAACATTATGGAGGCCGAGACATTTCGCATTATGGGTATAATATACTGGTGCTGAAAGTCACTGGATTTATGAATACACTTAGGCAATACTGCTTCATTTGCTGCACAGTGATTTTTCTTGCTACCATTGCTCCAGGGAGTAGCCAAGCTTTCCTGTACGATAATGCAAGACAGTATCCATTACATTGATGAATGCTGCCACCTGCTGGCTGTTTGGCAGAGTGCAGGCATTGCAGAAAATCACCCTTTACCTCAGGGTTCCCCAGTTCTGCTGTTGGAGGCCAAAATCCAACACAACTTGCCGATCTCCCTGCTCGATCACATTTAATTCTGCTAATTAGCAGCTTTAATAGGTGTGTTTGAACAGGGAACTCTACAAACTATGTTGGATTCTGGTCCTACAGGACTGGAAGTGGGATCCCTGCTTCACCTAATGGAACCTCCACCGGATGCAGGTACACGATCCAATGTGACCCGAGGGGTCAGGGGTGGACTGACTTCTCTGGGGGCCCTTAGACTGACATGGGAGGAGTGGCCCTAAGTGGGCCATTGCAGATTGTTTGGGAGTTGAATGGGAAACGAGGGAATTAAAATCAATAATATTTTAATCAAAGAGTGGGGGCCAGCAGAAAAAGTTGCTGATCGGGGTGGTGTCAGTAAAATTTGCAGTTTTTTTGCACTTTTACAGTTTTTATCGTATTATTTCTATCATTGTACATGGAGTTGTACATAGAATGTCATTTTACTGTGAACAATGACAAGGGAATTCAGTCCAATTCAGGAAATTCTGTATTCATGGGTCCCTAGCTTTTAGGGGGCCCAGGGGGCTGCCTATCCTTGATCGTATGAAGGGTTAATCTCAGCAGCCAGACTCTGGACTTGGGACACGGATCGTAGCTGCGCAGGGCCAGCAGGGGAAGCGACTCCCACAGACACGGGACAGGGTCCAGTCAGAGGGCGCGGATGCCCGCTTCAGTAATGGTTCACAAAAACAAACATTTTGAAACGGAGGGTAACTTGGACAGAAAATTAATTACATACATCCCACTAACTGGGTGGTAACTTTGTAATGTAAAGTTGAATGAAGCGCTTTCCGTCCACGACCCACTCCCTATCATATGAGACTCATTAATTTGTCTCAACGTTATTGATCAGCGATTGACCGAATCTCAGTATGTTAATATTACGGTAGCTATAGGGGGGCAGGGTCAGTCACATTGGCACCTCCACCCGGTGTCTTTTTCTGCAGCATCCCGGTGGAGCATAAACGACGATCCCCAGGATAAGGACAGCCAGCAGCAGGATCAGGGAGGTGGACACGGTCAGTCCTGTGGACAGACCGCGAAGTGTAACATGCGTACGGATTTACCGTTAAGACTCACACAAGCGCAGCTCACTTTGCGAAACGTACCATGCATACCTATAAAACCCTATTCAGTCGTTATTATAATTCTGTATTTCCTTTAATTAAATCAGAGTTAACCAAAGAAGTGGAGCGCACGTAAAGGCCATCTGTAAATTCCGTACAGTCCAGGGCTGCGCCCGGTTTCTCGAAGCCTTCTTAATTAACGCTATATACGTCGTTCGTAACTTCTGTCTTTTAACGCAGAACTTAAAAACGAATCGTTAAGAATGTTTCGAGGAACTGGGCGCAGATGTCATGTCGTTTATCTCTTACCCATTTGCTGTTGCCCAAGGAAACTCCCTCTTTTAAATGACCACTTCATATTGCCTATGTAAGCGTAGACGCAGATAATATTTCGATCTGTATCTGGATAATAACAAAAAGGGAAATATCACCGAAATAAAAAACAGAGGAGAGGAGAAGGCGGTCATATGACCATTCCCGAGATTCGCATCAGCAGTTAATTACCAGCATGTGACAAGTTTCCTTTTGCATGTTATTGCGCCCGTTGAAGATAAAATACATTGCGGACTTGCCCCCGATAACTATTAATTTAAAACTAGAAAGCTGATCATGCATGAATACCCATGATCTAAGCTTTGGGGTGCGTGATTTTATTATTGCGTATATTATTTGTTTAATCTCCCTAAAGCATCACCCGAATCCACCACAAACACACCCGCGCACACATGCGATGTACAGATACCAAAGTTCGTTTTCTGAGAAAATTGGCATGATTTACAGACACTTATCGATCTTATACTAGACTTACCTTGTAGTCTATTGTGTGTATTTGTGTGTATAATAATGAAAATATTAAATATGTTGTTAAGAACTGTCAGGCAGATGATAGAACTTGGAAGTTTCATTTGGTTAATACCTAATCCAGGTGTGCTATATTAGTTTTGGTTTTCTATTTCGCAATAGGCAAACCAAATGGTTCTGTTCAACTTCAAGAAAGGACATGTCGAGAAGCAACACGTTATAATGTTATGATATAATGTCGGCGAGGCCAGTCAGACCTATACGCGACATTGGCCGCCGTCTAGTCGCTAAGTTCTGAGGGGGCGTCGATTTGCCGGCCAATTTTCTGCGGAGTGGGGAGGCGTCAGCGGTGGTGGTCGTCTAGGGCGCCCTATCGGCTGGGACTGGCAATGAACGTCAGTGTACTTAAGTTTTGGGTGCAAAACCAATATATCACGCATTATCTATTGTCAGACGCTGGATGGCGCCAAATACTAAATGATCTTAATCGCAGAGCCATTGTACCGTATTTTTGATAATGAGTTTGGACTTCCATAAGAAAGTTAGAAGTAGAAAATGATCTCCTACTTTAGCTTAAGATAAAATTGTCAGCAGTAATTTCTTAGATGGTTATTTCTTTGATAAAAGTTGGCCTTATTACTTTTGTCTTTACTTTTTAAAAACGTAGTTTCCCCATAGTGCACTGTCCGTCAGCAGTACAGGCTCGCCCCATCTGAAACCTGCACAGAAAGACACGGGGGGACAAAGGTTGGCCATCATCTCATCCTCCCTGCTCTGCTTGTCTCCATATCGCTGCTCAGCCCCCCCCCCCCCCCAGCCTCTCAGCCTCTGTCTCTTTGAGCACTGGCCTTTAATGAAAAAGCAGATATGGGAATCTCACAGCATTCTGGAAACAATAATATTGACTGTGGATGAGAGAGTAAGGGGGGGGGGGGCATGAAGGACTGGGGGTGGAGGTGTCTGTGGAGATAACCAGTATTCTCTCTGTGCAAAATGAGTTCATTAGCCGTGCACAGACAGTGAGGAGCAGTCCGCACTGATAAAGGCAGCCAGCACTAGCGGGGCTGGGGGGTCTGCTGCCGGTGGGGGGGGGGCTTCATTTCCTGTCTTCAGAGCTTCGACATATCAGGAGATCTACAGGATACATAGGATTGCATGGTAGATCAGTGGCAGGGGAGATCATGACAAGGGAAATGCAGGAGTAACAGAAAATTAGTGAAAATGTAAAAAGTGGTAACAGCTGGGGGTTAGGGTTCAGACCTGGCAAAAGAATTAAACAATTTTGCAGGATTAAATACACTTGTAACTTCCACAGGGTCTGGGAGTGTGAAATCCATCATTCTGAGATGTACAGAGAGGAAGAGGTCCGGTTTGCCCACGGCATGCATGTTGCAGCATACAGTATGCTGGCCACAGAGGATAATGCACCCCCTGCGCTGATGAATTATTACTGAGCCACTTAAAGGCTCTTAAGATTTTTCTGGTATAACAAACTGTGGGACAAGAAACTTCTGGTGCAAGGAGGTGTGAGAAGCAGAGGAGCCGTGATTATGGAGCGGCGTGAGGAGCAGAGGAGCCGTGATTACTGAGCGGTCTGAGGAGCAGAGGAGCCGTGATTACGGAGCGGCGTGAGGAGCAGAGGAGCCGTGATCACAGAGCGGCATGAGGAGCAGAGGAGCCGTGATTACGGAGCGGCGTGAGGAGCAGAGGAGCCGTGATTACGGAGCGGCGTGAGGAGCAGAGGAGCCGTGATTACGGAGCGGCGTGAGGAGCAGAGGAGCCGTGATCACAGAGCGGCATGAGGAGCAGAGGAGTCGTGATCACGGAGCCGTCTGAGGAGCAGAAGAACCGTAATTACGGAGCGGTGTGAAGAACAGAGGAGCCATGATTACAGAGTGGTGTGAGGAGCACAGCAGCCGCGATTACGGAGCAGTATGAGGAGCAGAGGAGCCATGATTACGGCAGACAATGGGGCCGAGGGGGGCAGGGAGGGGCAGCAAGGCCTTTAATATAGATGATGTGCGATAAGCTGAGAGAACAGGAAGTTACCATCACACAGGAGAGTGGCCCCATGGGAAAGTGACCTAGCGACATGCAGCAGGCCAGTCAGGCATGAGCAGGGTGTGTGCTGCTGTTTGGGGCTGCTGTTTGTCCTCAGTGCTGATTGTTCTTTGTCTTCCCGCTTCATGACCCCCAGACCACCTCCCAAAATCATACAGCATCCCCTGTAGGTAGATTAAACCTGATGATGAAATCATGGATCTGGTCACAAGATGACTTCAGCATTTTAGGTTGGATTATCTGTGCAATTGAACCTTAAAAAAACCTTAAAATGATGTTCATAGAATGATATTTCCAACCCCCCCGGGACTGAGGGGCCCGGCACGTTGGCCGTTCCGTAACGGTCTGCAGGAAACCCCAGGCCTGCGACATGCTGCTCTGTGAGTGTGTAACTGTGAGTGTGTAACTGTGAGTGTCTGTGACTTCTTATAACCTCTGCTAAAGATTTACACATCATGTTGCATCAGATCCTCTTTAAAGCATCACCCCCGGGGCCCCATGTACTATGCTGGATGGGGGGCCATGCTTCCTAGGGGGGGGGGGAGTTCTCAAATGTAATATTCTTCTTCTCACACAGTTACAGACCTACCAGCCCGAGTCGCCCATTCAGCCTGACACTTACACATACTGTACCCTGGAGCATTTGTTTTATTATCCGACTCTGTTCTGCATCATATCACACCAGATCACACCAGAGAAACAAACGTCCCTTTAAGAAATTGCAGTGTGTGCTTGATTCAGCCAACCAGAAATGAGGCTGCCATGTGACAGCTGGGTCCTGTATGGTGAAGCAGGGTTTCTTGCATTGCCAGATAATTTGCCAGATTTAAGGTAGTCTGGGTTAAATGTAAGTGAGCAGAGATAAAGTCCATTTAAACTGGGGTACCTTAAATCTGACCAGCTAAGCAAGAAGTCCAGCTTCATGATACAGGTACAAATATCATTATGTATGTTCATTTACTCTGATATTACTGAGGTCAGAACTGAATGCAAAGTGTTTCCAAAAAGTATTGGCTGAAGTCATTTCTTACAATGTAATGACAGTCAAGTATATTATTTGATGTAATTAGACCATTAAATCTGATATTAAGGCAGTGAATAAATTTAATGAAATGTTTGCACCAACAGGATGGACTGAAGGACGTGAAGGGTCAGAGGAAGGTGAGAAGGTGAAAGAGCAGTGTTGAGGATGAGGAAGAGGATGAAGATGAGGGGTATGAAGACAAGGAAGAAGATGGTAAGGGGCTGGGGAAGGGGGCGAGGAGGAAGGATGAAGAAGAGGAAGGGGATGAGGAAGAGGATGGTGAGCACTGTCCCTGCTACACAGAGATGAGGTCGATGGAGACCGCAGTGTGCATTTGTGTTCAGTGTCCAATGGGCACAGAGGGCAGGAAGGACAGGCAGGCTGGTTGCTACATTTCTTAACCTGTCATATCAGGTAACAAGTGGGTTAACCCCTGTGTTGCCCACCTGCTCTTAGCCTGGAGCCCAGGGGCCTAATTCTCAACTTCACCCATCCGGGGTCAGGGGGCCACAAGGCTCACAAACTGCATGTCCACAGTGGAGGCAGATTCAGCGTCCATTGATATTCCTTTTTATTTCTCTTCATTTATATGTAGTTTTCTCCTTTACATGGATATACAACCTTTAACAGACTGACACAGATCATATGCTTAAAATGTACAGTTTACTCTGTATTTCACAGGATATAAGACACCAGTGAGGAGGCAGAGGGGCCTGTAATGAAAGCAGAGTCATACAGAAACACACTGGCACACTGCATATATCTATCTATCTATCTATCTATATATATGTATATATTTATCTATGTATTTTTCCTGATCTGGACTGTTAGTTTCTGCACACAGGGAACACATGTTCAGACAGAGGGCTGCACAGATGGCACTGGACAGACGGGACAGAGACAGACACCAGCACGTGGATTTACGGGTCACACACGCCACACGGGCCCCTTGCAGAGCTTGCGCACACACACACACACACACACACACACACACACACACACACACTGTGCATACTGAGCACGCAATGAGCAAATACACACACACGCTGTACGTACTGAGCACGCACACATACGCTGTGCATACTGAGCATGCACTGAGCGCACACACACACACACACACACACACACGCCTTGTGCATACTGACGCTTCCATTCAACACCTTTTTCTTTTTTGGTGCTCATATGCAGAGCAGGAATTTGTTAATATACCTGAATCTGGCATGAGTGTGAACAGTCAGCGTTTGCAATAAAAATATACCCATGTTACAGGTGTCGCTCCACGATAAATGTGACAAACGAGTACATTTCGGTACAGAATATATCAAATTAATTACAGCAGTGGTGATATTTTTAAATAAATACACATCTTATATTGGAATAGACTAGACATATAATCTAGACATACATATATATTTTGTACATATAATCTGATACGTGGATTTCATACAACATCCTGATATACAACTTTTCATCTGCTAAAATACACACACACATACATACAAACAGGCTCACACACACACAAATACAACCCACTGGAGCTTTCCTTCCACTCAACAGGACCTCCACTGGAGAAGAGTCTCATCCAGGAGCTCCGGCCCAGACCTCCGGCCCACAAACTGGTTCTTATGCCTTTTATCATGAAGACTTAAGTGGCAGAACAGGTAACAGTGGAGGCCGAATGCAAAAGTGCTGCCGTTCGTGTCCGTAAATAAAACAAATGCGTAGCTGCAAAACGCACGAATTAAAAAAATATATCTGAGTGATTCACTATGATTGTGAAAGCTCTGAAGTGTGTTGTCACGGTCACTTCCAGTAAAACGTACGGACGTACATCAGCGGACACACTTCACTGAAAAGTTACAGGACTGAACAGTAAAAATGTCACAGTTATACAATATATTTTGTGTATATATAAACATCAGGTGTGTAGGTGTTTGCTCAGAGCCGTTGTGTCTGATTGGTCTGGTTTAGGCCACAAAATGCGTGACAATATTACATAACGAAAAATACATATTAATTAAAAAAATATAGAAACAACGGCATCTTTGGCCCAGATCCCACCTTCATGATACAACCAGCTGGACGCAGAAATTGTCCACGTCTGGAAGGTAAGAGAGAAATTGCAGAATGAGGGTGGTCATTGGGGGGGTGTGCCCTTCCTGCAGTACCGCCAAATGTCCTGTAGAGGGTCAGACGCTGTCCTGGTCAGACCGCGTTGGTGACGATGTCTCTATGTGGACCTCCAGCTGCCCCAACCTCTGGGGTGATGCTCTTCAGGAGACGCTGTGGGGGACAGAGGTATTCAGGGTAAAACTGAGGACATTGACAAAATACTGTAAAACGGGCTTCACTCCTAATCACAGCGTAGAAAAGAATGTATCAATGAACAAAGAGGCTGGTTTATTAACCAACGTCTCCACACAGATGCGTTTCAGTGTGATACCTTCTTCAGTGTGCTAACGACAACGTGTATTTCTAATGTTTTTAAACAGACATATTCATTGGCACAGTCTGCTGGACAGCCAACGGTAACACAACAAGTGTCATGCAAGCTGCCTGACTGAAACTGCCATCATTCGCATTTCAAAGGCACCACAACACAATGGTTGCGTCACCAATGCCCCATCGCTATCACTGTCACCGTCACCGTTGCAGTCACTGTGAACGGGCCCTGGTCTGGCCTTGGTCCTGACATGACACCTGGACACCCACTGACAGCCACTTTCAGCAGCAGAGGCTCTGAGCGAACAATGGCCGTCTGGGAGGAGATGGAGCTGGGGACAGGTGCGATGCGGGGGCTGGGGGCATGTGCGCTCATGCTGGGAATTCATGTCATTCACTGCAGCCTTTTCACGGCACAGCCTCGCTGTCACGGCTGTCGCCGATCCGTGTAGCATGATTGAATCTACAGACACTATCTGTTAACGCATGTAGGTGTCGGGAAACACAGCTACGCATCTAGAAGCTTCCACGTCAGTGCATGGGGGTGTGCATGTGCCCAGCGTCGGGGGTGGGGGGGGGTGGGGGCTCTGCACACACCTGTTTGAAGGGGCCCGGCGTGATGAGCAGGTGGTAGACCATGTAGGAGGGCACACAGATGAAGGAGGAGATGCCAATGCAGTATCCCAGCACCGTGGTCCAGGCCGGGTAGAGATAGTGAAACAGCTTCACCTCGGGCGGGAAGGCCAGGAAGCTGCCGATGATGAACTGGGGGTGTGGGGGGGGGTCTCATTAGCCTTATAGAGATCTTACAGAGATCTGCACCCAAGTCACACCAGCGTGCCGCTCACCAGCAAGAAGCAGGGGCAGATGACCATCCAACACACCCTCCAGAACCAGCTTGGAGAGAAGCCCAGCATCATCTGGACATCGCTGCAGAACCGCGAGGTTCCTGCCAGGACACAAGCCCAGAAGTGAACATCAGGCACAAATAAAGAATGTCTCAGGTGTTACATCTGGGAGCACGGAATGTCTACCATAGAACCAGGACACTGCGATGACCTCCAGGAAGACCACAGTGATGACAGCAGGGCCAGTGGCATACTCCTCAAACAACTTCACCACGAAGGCACCACCCTGGAGGTGGGAGGTAGGAAAAATGGGAGAGAGGGCATTAACAGGCTGATCGGAAGAGAGAGAGGGCATTAACAGGCTGATTGGAAGAGAAAGAGGGCATTAACTGGGTGATTCACATGTAACACTGGATGCCTCAAGGATGAGAACCTGCAAAAATGCTGGCCTCATCTGGTTGTGTTCCTCAGCCACTATGCCCCCTAGTGGTTCTGCAAGAGCAGGACAGAGGTGAGGGGAGACTCACGTATGTGAGGGTGGAGAGGGCCCCCAGGTAGCAGATGCACACCAGACCCAGCACGGCCCACTCCCGCCGCTTGGCCAGTACATGCGGAAACTCATCGAGCAGCGCCGTGATCACGCCTTCCAGTCCGGCGAACTGGGCAGAAGCAAGGAGAAGTGGGGATGGAGAGAGAGTGAGAGTGAGAGAGAGAGAGAGACTTTCACCTTTAAAGGCTCTTTATCAAGACAAAAGCACAAACAATGGCAGTAAAAAACCAAAAAAATATATATATTAAAAAATGTAAATTTAAGACATCGCACAAAACCCCAAAAGTCAGAAAAGCTACCCAATGTCACACTTTTAACACTAGGCCCTCATCATTACACAACACCCCTCCTTGTACCCACACAGTCGAGAAATCCTGCAAGGTATGGGTCAGCGAGGAATATGTAAACTCCACCCTGAGCCTCATCGCCACCAGCCGCACCAGCACCACCAGCCCCACCAGTACAAACTCAGGATCCGTCAACCCAGCCTCTCTCAGCTTATTTTTCCAAGACAGCCGAATCGCAAGCTTGGCCTGCCCCACCAGAAGATTCAACATGCACAACTAGCCCTTCTCACGCGCCTTGTATCTTGGACAATAAATAAAGAATACATCAGAGAAATCTGCCCCAAACTGCACTTCCAGCTGCTGGAACATGGTCTCAAGTGATGGTCTCAAGCCACGTGCACCTCAAAAACACATGAGTCAAAGTTTCATCCTGCCGACAAATCGATCAGGCCCCCACCACAGAAGGATCAATATGCTCCACATGTCTATTTGTGGCCACAGCCCCATGCATGATCTTCCACTGCACATCAGCTGTGTGCTTCTCTATGGGGGGCTTGTACAGCGTCTTCCAACAGCCCGAGAGAGAGAGAGAGAGGGGGAGAGAAAGAGAAATAAAAAGAGAGAGAGAGGGGGCAGAAATAGAGTGTTTTCAGAAAGGGGGCAAACAGTGGCCATTATATCATGCAGGTCTGAGCGTATATGACAGCTGATAAAAGCGGAGGACAATAACAGAGAAGCGGCGGGAGCGGCTCTGCTGATAAGGAGTGTCAGTCCAGCTGGCCGCAGAGCGCGCAGGCGGGCAGCTAATAAAGGGACGGTAATGAAAGTGCGCGGGCCGGCGCAATCGTAAAGGAGGGCGAATTAGCCGTATCACAGGCGCGCGAGGAGCCGGCGGCCCACACACCAGATATCAGCCTAGCTAAGAAAGTGTCAATAACGGCCGGCTGTACAAAGGTGGCGGGAGGCGGGGGAGGCGGCGGGCGGGGGACGGCGGGGGAGAAGGGCCAAAAAGCCAGACAGATGTAAGAGAAACGCTCAGCGCGGGCTTCAGGGAGGAGATAAAGCCCGACGTGCACCCCGGCCTCTCAGGACCAGAGGCTCAATCTCACTTCTCATTTTATTTGATTGGACTGGAACGCAGCTGAAAGATTCCTTTATATTCAGAAACTTTGTCTGGGATGGAATTTCCAGCAAGGGGTCTGTGGAGGAGCCGAATCAGCCGATTTAGGCCCTGGAAGAAGTATTAAAAAAAGGAGCCCCCTACCTCGGCCCCCACCCCAGACTAGGGGGTACAGCTTCTGTTCCCTTACAGAGATTTAATTCAGTGTATTCTGATTTGAGGTTCCAGTCAGACTCAAAACAGAGCATTCCACATCCAAGACTTTCGTTTTATCTGGGTGAAGATCGTGTAAATGTATTTACAACATCTTCACAAGCATAACGGAGGATCACTGCTGCCACACACACCCTATGAGAAATTTTATGCTCCTCTTGTGGGGAAACATTTCTAAGCAGGAGCGTTAGCCAGCGTTAACCTTAACCTGGCATCACTGCGAGCACGTGCCGAGGAAGTGCTCTGAGGGAGACTGACCGTGCTGTCCAGTCCGAGCATGATGATCATGAGGAAGAAGATGATGGCGAAGAAGGTGGCGGCAGGCATGTTAGCGATGGCCTCGGCATAGATGATGAAGAGCAGACTGGGGCCTGTGGGGAGACCAGGAACAGACCATGGGGGAGGTACGAGGAGGAACAAGGTCAAAGGGAAAGCACACAGCAGTAGTCCTTCATGGACGGATTACAATTCCAGGCAGGCTTTAAAGGGCCCCAGATGCATTTTCAAATTTTGAGAAAAATTATGCAGCCTTATTGAGTTTTGGAAAATTAACAAAAGTTCTTTGTTGGTTTCAATGAGGACTGAGGAAGTTTTGCTTCCCAATACTATGACATATGAGGAAGCCTGACTCCCGTGCTTAGCTGTGTGTCTGCCTGATCTGCGCTCAGCTGTGTGTCTGACTGATCTGCGCTCAGCTGTGTGTCTGCCTGATCTGCGCTCAGCTGTGTGTCTGACTGATCTGCGCTCGACCGGGTGTCTGACTGATCTGCGCTCGGCCGGGTGTCTGACTGATCTGCGCTCGGCCGTGTCTGCCTGATCTGCGCTTGGCCGGGTGTCTGCCTGATCTGCGCTTGGCCGGGTGTCTGCCTGATCTGCGCTCGGCTGTGTGTTTGCCTGATCTGCGCTTGGTTATGTGTCTGACTGAGCTCCTGTTCCTCACCTGCGTCCTTGGCTACATGATCCACGCCTTGGTTGCGCATCTCCGCCATGTAACCCAGCACTGTGAAGATCACAAACCCAGACAGGAAACTGGTCAGACAGTTAATGGAGCTGGTTACCAAAGCGTCCCTGAGAGAGAGAGAATGGAGGGGGGGGGGGTACAGAAAGAGAGAGCCACAGAACCACTCAATTACAAATCACTCTATGTCCACTCAGAAAATCTCAGCTTGATTCTGGATGTTTTTAATGTCACTGGCAAGCAAATCCATCTCACTTGTAGCAGTTGTTGTGGAAGGGGTTGTAGCTGGCGTAGGCCAGGAGGACTCCAAAGCCAGGTCCCAGAGAGAAGAAGATCTGTGCTGCTGCATCTATCCAGACCTGAGGCACAGGAGCAGATGGCAGTGACTTCAAAGCGCGGGCCAGCAGAAAGACAGACACATATTTAGTTATTAATCTGACTGTAATGAGATTGAGATGGACATAAGTCTTCACAGTCCCTTCAATTATTCACCGTGGTACTAAGAAGCTTCTTCCAATCAGGCTTCAGGTAGTAGACCACGCCCCTCCAGGCACCGGGCAGGGTGGCCCCTCGAATGAGTAGCAGCACGAGCACCACATACGGCAGGGTGGCCGTCACCCACACAACCTGAGGAGGACAGATAGGCCTTACCACTGCTGAACGGTGCCAGACTTGCCCCCAGCTCAATAATTCCACCCCCATTACAGGCCCTGCCCCTCCACATGTGCAGCCCACCTTGCCGGAGGTTTTGACCCCCTTCCAGATGCTGAAGTAGACCACGGTGAAGATGAACAGCAGACAGAGTGCCAGCTGCCAGCTGACTGTGCCCAACTGGTGCAGCCCTGAGGAGAGGTGGACCTGCAGCACCTGTCTCCTAGATGAGAGACAAGAAGGGTACCATGAGAGAGGGAGTGGCTGAGTGAGTGGGAGGAGCCATGGCTACAGGGGAGGGGCTTAACATAAAATGCAGCTACTGACAGAGGGGTGGGTAGGTGGGGAGAGGGTGCGGACGATCTGTCACCAAACAAGACAATTCATTGCAGCAAGGCAGGAAACTGAGCGAGAAAACAGAGAGCTGATATACGGTGTGGAGGATAAGAACACACAGCAGATGGACAGAGCGAAGGCCTTTGAGCAGTGACGAAAACTAAGAACAAAGGATAAACCTCCACAAAGCTGGAAATGCCTCTCGAAGTCCAGCTGATAAGTACAAGCGTCTCACGAGCAGAACAGCGAGACGGAGGGGTGACAGGGCAGGCCGGCCTTTGATGTGGCGGTATGGAACGGTACGGCTGACAGCCTGCCCCCTCGCCTGCGCTTACGTCTCTGATTTGCATATTAGTGTGTTGGATGATATCATCCAGAAATTTATACAGCTGTCAAATCCATCCATCCCCACTGACATTATCTGGAACTGGAGCCATTGAGATTAAGTGCCTTGCTGAAGGACAGTCCATCAGCTCTGCTCTTGCAGGACGAAGCTGCATCCTTTTTGTCGTGGTGATCCCTGGAGCTTCTGCGTGACTAGCCCCCCCCCTCCCCCCCATCCTATCTTTGCTGCACTAACTTTCCTCTCACTTACATGCACTTACGTATAGAACTCCTCGGCGGGGGAGATGGAGTGGTCGCTCCAGCTGACGTTGCGGTCGGTGAAGGTGTAGCGGGTGCAGTTGGCGGTGTTCCAGGCATTGCCACACGTGCTCCAGGGCAGCATGGAGCTGAAGGACGATAGCAGGTAGTAGAGCGCCCAGGCCATGATGGTGTTGTAGTAGAAAGCGATGTAGAGGGCGATGATACAGATGGCGAATCCGATTCCTGTGAAGTGGGAGGCAGAGGGGCCACGTCATTTTGTGGGACTCGCTTGGACTAGTGATGGACCAAATGATGCTTAATAAACTATTTGCTGTTATTTTTTACCCCACTAGATGGCGCTCCATGTACAAAAAAAGGGCTCAAAGCATGCCTTAAAGGAAACCAAGAGCACCATCTAGTGGGGTCAAAAATTCTGCAAATGGTTCATGAAGCATTATTTTGTCCATCGCTAGCTTGGATCCAGCTGGCAGTTTGACAAGCAAATGTGACAATTTCATAACAAAGGGAGGAAGTCCAGCTGGGTTGGGTGTGGGGGCCTTTAGGTACATGACAGCCATGGAGCTGTATATCATACCTTTGAAAATGGGGCAGACCTGCCTCCAGATTGAGATGCAGCCACTTCGGTGAAACTGGCCCAGTGCCAGCTCCATGTAGAACAGGGGCACCCCGCCAAACACTGCCATCAGCAGATAGGGCAGCAGAAATGCACCTGGAGAGCAAGGGAATTTAAAAATAAAAGCCTGCTGAATAACTGAATGGGACAGTTATAGGAACATGAGCTAACTGACTGTGACTAACTGACTGAAAATGATTGACTGACTGACTGACTCTGACAGTCTGACTTTGATTGAATGTCATTACCTGACTGTCTGTGACTGACTGTGACTGACCGACTGACTATGACTGAATGACTGTGACTGATTGTAACTAACCAACTGACTGACTGTGACTGACTGTAACTAACTGACTGACTGTGGCTGACCGTGATTGTAACTGTGACTGACTGAGACTAACCGACTGTGAATGAGTGATTAACTCTGATAGACTGTGACTGACTGACTGTGACCAACTGACTGACTGTGACTGTACTGACCAACTGAGTGCTGCCTCCTCCCTCACCTCCTCCATTCTGGTAGCAGATGTAAGGGAAACGCCACACGTTGCCTAGGTCCACAGCATACCCAACCACTGAGAGCAGAAAGTCCATCTTCTTGCTCCAGGTTTCACGGGGGAGCTCTAAGCTAGTCTGCTGGACCACCAGGGTTCTGGGAGCCCCCCCACCACCGGTACAGGCCTCAGTGGGGCTCTGGGGTGAGGAAGCAGGGTAGCCGTTGGAGACCTGGCTTGACTGCGGGCCGGCCTTTGGCCCTTTCTCTGCCACGCCATCCGCCATAAGCCGGCCATTTTCCTGTGCCTCCTCGTGGCCCCCGCCCTCTGTCTTGCACTCCTCCTGTGTCATCATTGGCTGCTTCATCTCCATGGTTTCAGTAGTTTGTTACAGCTGTGATGTGAGCAGCAGTGGTGGAAATCTGGCGGCCACCGTGGTGCCCATCAGGGGAAGAGGGCGTGGGCAGTTGTGCCAAGAGCCTGAGATGGAGGCCTGGATGCCTGTGACTTTTTGGGGTGAGATGAAGGAATCTCTTGTGTTTGAATGGCTTGGCTGGGGGCTGGCTGACTCTCACACTGCAGAGACACAAGAAGCATTCTAGGCGTTACTCCTGCACACTCAGCACCAATGTCAATCCCCTTCACACTGCCCAAGAGACCCCTTCATCCAAAGCCACTCCTATACAGGTTAACTTCATATGTTTATTGATTTATACATTTACGGCACCCCTGAAATATCAGAATATTAATAAACCATTAGTGAATTAGTACTGATACATTAAGGCCTTATTCATAACAGGAAGTATGCTTGCAACAGTCAGTAAACGGTGATGAACAAGTGGGGAACAGCATGACTAACATCCCAGCATACTCCACAGAAAGCTGAGCCCCTAGACCTGGGGGGTCCTGCTGGAACAGATTTAATCATTTCTGTTTCCTTGATTTGCTTGTTGTTGTGATGCTTGTGGCCGTGTATCACCCCAAACAAATTTGAATGGTAAATAGAATATAAATTAACTGGTTATGAGAAAAACAAGCATTGGTAAGATCTGAAAAGACCATAACAGGATGAAGGGTGGGGGTCCACTGGAGCCAGGAGGAAGGCGGTCTTCTGATAGCTTAAGGAATGCAATGGTTTTGCTGCTTCCTGATAGATAACTTTCAGGTTATGGCCCCTCAAACACATGGAACTGATTTTTCTTAACTCATCTCATTCTGGCCGGTGGCATCAGTCGTGAAAGCAAAGGGCTCGTGTGGCGGATGCCCCCTGGGGCCACCCTGGGGCCCGGAAACGGGGAGCGGGCCATGTGGCCGTACAGAGAGCCGTGTTACAGACTCAGAACCCTGCAGAATGATCCGGCAACATTCCATTCATATGGAAACAATCAGCTTAAGACAGACAGAGAGAGTGAGAGAGTGAGAAAGGCGGGAGAGGGACCTGCCTCCGGGGGGCAGGAAAGAGAGATTAAAAAAAGCAGAAAGATATACAGTGAAGACAACAAAGGTATATACCCTCAGATGCTGACAGTGGGGCGGAGTGGGAGGGGTGATGATTGGGAAACAGAGGATATGATTTTTGTTCACTGGTAAGCAGGATGGCTTCAAACATTTTAATATCCTGAGCACAACCGTGGTCGAAGGACCAGAGATGGAATGATGCAATGTTTTGATGGCCAGACTTCATTAAAGATTATAACCATCCTGTTGGTTCATATCCAGCATTGCATCTGCCATGTGCTCGTAACCCGCAGTGAGGTTTATACCTGCAGATTTAAGTTTTTACTTCACTTCAGCAGATTAAAGCGGCGAGCTTTAATGAGCAGTATAAATTTCATTATGGTCCTTGTGTCATTTCATTAAGGACCTGCAGTAACTGATAATTACCAAGCGAGACCCACAAACATGTATGGTTCAGGTTACTTTTTTAATTATTTACATGAATAAACAGCCTCAGGGCAAAAACAGTTAACCATGTAATGGATGGATTTAAAAACAGCGATAACTTTATTTGGATAATCACTAAATCGATAACAGCTTGTAGGTATCATATGTATTATGTCACAAACATGCATATATCTTATATTTAATGAGGGTAGTAAAGTAAGTAAAGTTTTTACTGCTTGCAGTTATATAACCAGAGGCATGGGGAATATCTGTGTACTAGTATCTTCAAGTGATGAATGAATTATAAAAAAAATTTATCACTTTTTAAAAAGGCAAAAATGAGCTTTACTCATTAGAGTAAATTATACGTCTGATACGTCTTTCTTTTGGGTGTCTTGTGTGAGCCCTCACACACTGCTGGTCAGCTTCCCTGGCCACTGGTAACACCCAGTTCACATTCACATCCCGTGGTCGTTCTGTGACGGCAAAGCGGCTGCGATTTTGTGGTTGGGGTGGCTGCATCCGACTGCACCTCAAACAACCGGCCTGCCGTGTCGCTCATCAGTAATTGAAGTGAGGCCGAAGTGATGAATGACATCCCTCGCTGTGCGACACACTGCAAAGCCCCATCAGGGCTGCGCGCGGACGGACTGTGGGGCAAACGGGGCGCCGCCCTGGCAGAGCTGAAGAGCGCCACCTAACGTGCCAAGTTTTAGCGGCGTGAGCCTAAATGCAGACTTGTGTAGATGAAGCGAGAAAGTTTACTTTTTGTTTCGAACATTTTTTATGGGTTTCAATTGTGAATGGGAAGACTGAAGGATCGGATACCGAAACCAAACTGCAATCCTCACAAATCCAGGCTCACATCTGGCGGCACGCGACCTCTAGCCGTCACACATCGCATTATTAAACACCTTTAATTAATCAGGCTTGTATCTATGCCTTAAATGGGATCCCAAGTCACTTATGCAGATCCCAGTGGCTTCTGAAAGTCTCCCACTCAGATGTCGCTGTCAGGTTTGAAGATTAGCAGCCTGTAGCCAGTGACACAACACTAACCCACAAGTGGGGCAGACCAAAGCAGATTACAGAACTCCATTAAGTTATGGCACAAGTCTCCTCAAGGTTACTGCTCTCCACAGGCGGGGGGGGGGGGGGGGGGGGTCTCTGAGCTGGGTCTGATGCGTCTTTTTTAAAGGCAATATGTCTTCGCATCTCGTAAAGACAGCAGTTCCAAAGTTTTCCGGCATGGTGGGGTGTGGGGAATCGGATGCCAGAGAAGGGCTAAGAAACACAGAGGTGAGCAAGCAGACCGGCCCATCTGTCCAGCACCCCTCCAAAAAGACTTCGGACCCCATGGTACAGAACTCAATTAATTAGCATCTATCAACAAGACAGCTTCAGCAATCAATCTGCACAGACCCCACAGTTTACACACGAGCAGTCAGTCAGCACACCATTCCTGTATCACTCTAATGCCCCCCAAAACGCTGCATGGCCCGGCAATGGCACACAATACAGGCAAGCTGGCACCCGCGCACTCTCACACTGGCACTGGCACTAGCACTAGCACTGGCACTCGCACGTGCGGGAGAAGGCTGCCTACCGTGCAGGAGCTCACTGCTGCGAGGGTGTCTGTCGGGGGGGTACTTACCAGGGTCTCAATGAGAAGAAAACTGACACTGTCACTGCCCCCCTACCCCTGCTGGAGTTTAATACACTCACACTCTCTCTCTCTCTCTCTCTCTCTCACTCGATCTCCCGCTCCCTCCCTCCCTCTCCACCTCTCTCTCACACACATCCACCCCCCCAGTCACGTCACTTTCACTCCCAGCTTTGTGCTCCCATTTCCTTCTCCTTCGCTAATCGTGACCAGGGAGGCACAGCGGCAACACCGTGCCCCACACTGGCCCACTTCACAAAAGTATTCCAAATACTATTGTATTTGTGCCCAGTCACTCCAGGTATAGACTGTATCAGGCATGACGTGGCTCAGACACTCCCGGTATAGACTGTATCAGGCATGACGTGGCTCAGTCACTCCTGGTATAGACTGTACCAGGCATGACATGGCTGAGTCACCCCTGGTATAGAATGTACCAAGTATGATGTGGCTCAGTCACCCCTAGTATAGACTACTAGGAATGATGTGGCTCAGTCACTCCCGGTATAGACTGTACCAGGAATGATGTGGCTCAGTCACCCCTAGTATAGACTGTACCAGGCATGATGTGGCTCAGTCACCCCTGGTATAGACTGTACCAGGCATGATGTGGCTCAGTCACCCCTGGTATAGACTGTACCAGGCATGATGTGGCTCAGTCACCCCTGGTATAGACTGTACCAGGAATGATGTGGCTCAGTCACCCCTGGTATAGACTGTACCAGGCATGATGTGGCTCAGTCACCCCTGGTATAGACTGTACCAGGAATGATGTGGCTCAGTCACCCCTAGTATAGACTGTACCAGGAATGATGTGGCTCAGTCACCCCTAGTACAGACTGTACTAGGCATGATGTGGCTCAGTCACCCCTGGTATAGACTGTACCAGACATGATGTGGCTCAGTCACCCCTGGTATAGACTGTACCAGGCATGATGTGACACAATCACCCCTGGTATAAACTGTACCAGGAATGATGTGGCTCAGTCACCCCTGGTATATACTGTACCAGGCATGATGTGGCTCAGTCACCCCTGGTATAGACTGTACCAGGCATGATGTGGCTCAGTCACCCCTGGTATAGACTGTACCAGGAATGATGTTTCTCAGTCACCCCTGGTATTGACTGTACCAGCACCCAGCACCCCCACCCTCATCTTGGTGGCACTGAGTTTCTCTGCTTGTGAGTCCAGAGACCCCAATACCACTGAAAGGCAGGGCAGGAAGCCCTAATTCCAGAGGCCAGTTAATGTTGTGTGAATAAAGGAAGCTTTACCACACGCTTAGGTTGGTTTCCTGTATCCTCAGGGTCTTAACCGCAAGGCTACTCAGCTGAGCTTAACTGTAATCTCAAGATGAATGATGCCATTCCAGGATATGGAAACATTAGCCCTGAAGTATTACAAGAAACTTATTTATTGAAAGTCTGTAGTTGCAGGTTTAAATGGAGAGACAAGTCCAGAACCAGTACCCTGAAAGAAAATACTTTTTTTTCACTCCAGCAAAATATCCATTTGAATTTGTCGGCTGCTTCAGATCAAGGTATCAGCTAAGCAGCAAATGTAATTCCTGCAGACATGCAAACTCTCCAAAAGGTTAACTTCCGAAAGCTGGATTTTCCGTCCTCCCCTGGAAGTTAGAGTATCAGTGTTTGTTTGTTGTGGCATTTTGTGTGTTTTTTTTGAGGGAGGTTCACGCGAGTAGGACATTCCAACCCAGGCCCACAAGCAGCCATTACAGTAACCACTAAGCACTGTGCTTTTCTTCATTAGAATGTGCCCTTCTACCATGCAATTATCCACTTAGAATAATCTTACTTCAAAGCAGTTACCCAGTTAGATGTACCCATCTTCAGTGGAGTTAACGACTTACATATGTCCTTCTTCCATGGAGTTACCCACTAAGACATGCCTTTTTTCAGTGAAGTTACTCGTTAAGATGTGTTTCCATACACATTTCTACACCACAAACATAAAAATCTTTTGAGAAGATGGCAGTGTGGTAGTGAGATCACAGATCATGATAAGGACATGCAGAAGGTTTAATCTCTTTAATTATAGTCACTGGCAGCTTCTTAAGATTTCCTCCAGCAACTTAAGATCTTAATCGCCCCATCAGCAGTAGGTCCTCATTCTATCCCAGAGTGCCCCACTTTCCCTCGACACTGTACCCCACTAACCAGCTGTCCCACTGAATAGCTTGACAACACTGAGCATCGCATGAGACAAAACAGGGCTGGAGCGCCCTCTACCAGAACTGGTGGGGAAGGGCAACCACTCAATTAGCCTGACAGCTTAAGATTTACTGCTCTGTAAAGCTTGGGTCGACTTAACATGGGTAAATCTGCCTTCGACCGATTTTGCAAATAAACTGAAGACGAAACATTCATCTTTCTCTCCATGATGTTAATGTTGGTACAAAGCTACCAGGTTACTACTCCAATTAGTCTCCATGCCTCTTCAATTTCGAGAGAGATTGAGAGAGAGGTAAGGAGCACACTGATACAGCTTGTTGCCGTAGCCACCACACGACGAATCATCCCAGGGATGAAAACCCAAGAGCAGCCTTGTGGCGGGTGATACCTCAGCACCACACCAGTTCAAATCGAATGGAACAGTGTGAAGTTTTTTGCCAATCATGCATCAATTTTGGGTTCCTCCTTTTCTTTGAGACAGACCTGCACCTCCAGCTCCAAGCCTACCTGGTGGTGCCTCCTGACCAGCATTCTGGGCCGTAAGGATGTGATTGATTGTAAGACCTCCTGTTCCTGCCCTGCTTAGGGGAACTCCAGTCCTGAATCGCAGATTCCCTGGAGATTACGTGGCATGACTGTCCCCTACTTTCATTTAGCTTCTCCATTCCCTGCCAGATTCAGTCAGACCTAATACTGCCCCAATCCCCAAAGCAGTCTTCTCTCCACAGGATAAGGGTCACATCTCACAATCCTACTAAAACATCATGGGGCAATGGGAGCCACAGAGTCATACTGAGCAAGATAATCTGAAAGTCACCTGTGTCGGTTACTATAAAGATCCGCCCTATGAGGCTGTTATCAGCCTGTGTGTCTGGGGGGCATGAAGACCTGGCAATACTTCCTCAGTCTTTCTGTAAGCAGAAGTGGAAAAGTGGAAAATTTCACTGAAGAAGGGCATGCATTAGAAGGTAACTTTACTGAAGAAGAGCATGTATTTGAAGAAAGCCATGTCTTAGTGGGCAACTTCACTGAAGAAGGGCAACTCTTATTGGGCTACTGCACTGAAATCCCTAGCAAACACCTATCAGGTTCAGTCTATCCTGTAGTAGGGGATTATGGAGGGGGGGGGATGTTTTAAAATCTTAAGAAGAACACATACAAGTTTTGAGCTCAGAAATTAGTTTAGTGAACAATAAACACACATGTTCAATTTCCTACCCACATATGAGAGGGAACAGGGTGGAACATTGGGGCATGGGGGGGTATTGAGATTTCTACCCCTTTGTCATGATGATATGGTTATTGGGGGGTGATTGTATTGGTCAGTTTTGATTATTGGGGGTTTACAACCTCCCCCCCCATAATTTATGCCCATGAATGACAGAGAGTTCCAGCCTGGGCTGCCTAGCTCATTCTGTGAGAAGGCCGATGTAGGACTCGGTGAGTAACGGAGTGCTCTGAGAGGCTTTCCACTGAGACACCCAGTGCAGCAGCAGTCCTGGCCTTGAAGACGTCCATGACAACAAAACACCTAAGACCCTCCTTCCAGGATCTCACATCTTACAGCCCTCAAAGTGGCTTCTTCTGAACCTAGTAATCCACACTGGGACTCACAACAAACTTGTCCATTTCCTGTTTACAGCCATTCCGTCTGCAGGACAAGATTCTCAACAGTGTTAACATGGTATGGCGGGGGGGGGGGTGAATGGTAAATGCCAGAATGTAACAGTAACCGAAATCATAGTGGTTAATGACTGGCAAGCATGAGGGTCCATAGTGAGTCATTTCTGTAGGGGTCAGTGTAGGTAATATAGGTGACGGGACATTTCCTTTCTCATTAAAGCAGCCAGTTCCCACTGCTCACAAAGCAGTCCTTCTCCCCTGTGTCCTGTGGAGGTCCACCAGAGGGGCAGGCCCAAGCGCTAAGCCCACCCATGTGGCTCCCACGAGGACTCAGCCAAAAATCACATGGAGAGACTAAACTCATTTAGAAGCCATCGCAAATCAACATGGAACAGTCCAGAGTTTACACCCGCGAATTACAGAGGCAGCACGTTGTAATTCAAAGGAATGAGTTTGTTGGAATGAAAAAAAATCTAATCAAGTGATGTTGATAAACACAGATGTGGTTTGGCACAAATATGGAGAGGAATGTGGGAAAAAAAAAGACTGGGACGAAATACCGAAGAACTTATCAAGACCAGCATGTCCTGAAGAGCAAGACGTGACTAATGGAAGGAGGTCAGGTGGACTCAGGAAGGTTCCCTGCTGGAGCTGCGGCTCCACGCCACATGTTCTTGCAGAATCGTGCATTTACACGTTTTCATGATGCCTGCGATTGTTCTGGAACAATCTGCATACGCTTTGTGGATGATTTTGTTGTTTTTCTCATAGACGTTGCTTGTGCCCCCCCAAAACATGTAGACTGACTCCATCTGAGTCTTAAACTAAAAACAGACCCTTAAACAAACCAGTAATACTGCGATCTGGCGATTACATGCCACAGAACAGCAGAAAAATTACCCTCTGCACTTCTAGGAAGTTGTTCTCGACCAACACCTCGTTTTTGGGAGTTATTATTCCAGAGGGAGGGGAAGGTCCCCTCCCTGCCGGCCCAATGTGTCTGTTTGCACCTCCCCAGATAACCTCCTCAACCGACACACTCTCACCCAACAATTCACACATGTACCCTCCCTCCCAGGCCTGTGAAACACATTACAGCCCCCCTTTTTAAAATGTGTGCCCTGTGCCATATTCATTGCCATCCAAGGAAATGAATGCCAACAAACGGAAGTGAATCCATTCATCACAGGTCATGTGCTGCCCGCTAGTTGTGTGAGAACAAGAACCACAGCACTGTGATGGACCACTCATGACTTACCCACACCAAGACACGGATCAGTTCCCTAAACTCAGTGTAGAGGAGATCAGCTGTCAGGCTGACCAACTCAATGTCAGTGTCTCAACAGAATAAACAACATCCACATTGCAGTTGGGGAAGTTAAAACAGAAGAAATTACTTATTTTTAGGAAAACAGCTAAAGATAAAATCCTTGGCCTGAAGGATTTGGCCACCTCCTGCAGGACGCTGGCAATGATAAGACGTTTTTACCCTTATTGTTCTCAAGTATCTACAGACTAATGTCTGTGTCCGGCTGTCCCAGGAGAATTCAGTCTCAGGACTCCGGGTGATGGGAAGATTAACTCGAACCGAGAGTTGTTCGTTTTTTCTTTTTGAACTGGAGTACTGGAGAGCACGCCAGGGCATACCTTCATGACATGAAGATCACCTCCCAGTCCAGTGTATGACACCCAGCCATGGAGCCGTGGACCAATCATTCACAAACATAACCCATTCTTCAATGTGGTGGCCGCAAATGTTCTCAGCTGTAAAACCTGCTTTCAATCTATCTGGAGCAGACGTGAGGCCTCTTCAGAGAGCCGGGGTACTGTCCCAAATCCTGTGCCCCTGTACCTACCTGCTCCACCTTTCCAGCGGACTCTTATGCAGACGTGAGGCCTCTTCAGAGAGCCGGGGTACTGTCCCAAATCCTTCCCCCTGTACCTACCTGCTCCACCTTTCCAGCGGACTCTTATGCAGACGTGAGGCCTCTTCAGAGAGCCGGGGTACTGTCCCAAATCCTGTGCCCCTGTACCTACCTGCTCCACCTTTCCAGCGGACTCTTATGCAGACGTGAGGCCTCTTCAGAGAGTCGGGGTACTGTCCCAAATCCTTCCCCCTGTACCTACCTGCTCCACCTTTCCAGCGGACTCTTATGCAGACATGAGGCCTCTTCAGAGAGTCGGGGTACTGTCCCAAATCCTGTGCCCCTGTACCTACCTGCTCCACCTTTCCAGCGGACTCTTATGCAGACATGAGGCCTCTTCAGAGAGTCGGGGTACTGTCCCAAATCCTGTGCCCCTGTACCTACCTGCTCCACCTTTCCAGCTTTGGCACATCATTAAAAAACTCAGTCAAGCACGTCATTAAAAACTCTCAGCTTTTTATATAAACACAACCTCTAATAATGTACAGGGAAGGTTTGTCTGAAAATGTGACATGGGACAGAAGTGCGGTCGGCTATACAGCAGCTTCCAACCGAGAGGGACTAGATGTGCCATGGTAATCTGTACAGGAATGCAGGCCGGAGCACGGGACAGTCATGGGGGGGGGGGGTATTGTTGGGCAAAAAATGTAGGAGAGAGAGACTAATGAAGGAATCAATGTGTGTTTGCAAGGACATAAACTAAACGCACATGTGAGTGACACATCTGCATAGTGTGTAATTGTGTGTATACCTGATTCCCCGTAGGACAGACACCCCCGTAGTGTTTGGGGAGAAGGGCAAAAAAAGCCGTCCAACCAGAAGTCAAGTATAAACATCCAAAAGTACAGCACAATTAATCACGTTATGAATTACGGTGACAAAACAGGAAAAGAAAAATAAATCCTTGTAAACAACCTGAATTATACAAGCAGGAGTGAAAAAGGGGAAAGGGTGAAAAGACGGGGAGTAGAGATGGGGAGCACAAAAGGGGAAAAGGGACGGGGTGTGGGGAAGGGGAGCAGAAAAGGGGAGCAGGAAAGGGGAGCAGAGATGGAGAGCGGAGAGGGGAAGCAGAAAAGGGATGGGGTGCAGGGAAAAGGAGCAGAGAAGGGGAGCAGAGATGGGGAGCAGAGAAAGGGAGCAGAAAAGGGATGGGGTGCCGGGAAGAGGAGCAGAAAAGGGGAGCAGGGGAGGGCAGCAGAAATATTGATCAGAGAAGTGGAGTATAGATAAGGAGCACAGAAGTGGAGCAGAGAACAAATTGTGGCAAAGAGAGACAGAGACTAAGTGAACACAATCTCTGCCATGGGGGGGACCAGCCCCCTCAAATGACTGCCTGTCTCCCACACACTCCCCCCCCTCCCCTGAAAAAAAATAATCATGCAAAGAGGCTAAAATAAGATTAGCATATTAGTACGGCCTGCCACCCTCCCCCAGTACCTTCCCCTGAAAATCTCTGGTCTGGTCGTCTGATTTGCCCTGGCGCCAACACTGGGTGTACATCACAGAGTACAGCAGTGGGGATTAGGGGCTTTAAGCAGACAGAGCAGGCGGTATGTGGGGGGCTATGTGAGAAGCCATGGCCAGTCGCCCCCCCGGGGAGGGCAGCCGTCCATCTCATGCAGGACGTCAGCTTGCTTTCCACCGTCGCCTCACGTCCGTTTCCAGTTTTCAGAAACAAATTTTGTTACGTTACTTAACTCCTGAGATGCTTCTTACACTCACACCAGCTTCACCCCCCCCCCCCATTTATAAAGGCATTTCATCAAAGCTATACAGCTAAAGTAGCTCGTTAACCTGGGACTCAAACTGCTAACCTTTGAAGGATGAGTCTTTGAAAGGGTCACGCCATGCTGGTAAAGCTGAGCAGCCGCCCCGCAGGCAGTGGGTGTGACTGACCAAAGCATGGCTGCACTCCGCTGCCCTGTCGTGTTTCTCGCTAGCGCACTGACTCATGTCGAGGCCGCCCTGTCCCCCCAGCTACGTTCCCGGTTCCTTAGTAGCCTCGGTTTGCTTTCAGGGCCTCGCCGCCCCGCAGCGTGGAGCAAACAGTGTGCCTGCCCAGCCCCCCCCCGGCTGATGTTTACCTAGTCCAGCGCCCCACACACGCCATTCACACAAAGAAGGCTGCAGCCTTGCCTCTGACAGACAGACAGACAGACAGACAGACAGACCAATCCCGCTTCACAGGGTAAATATATACCGCCCTACTATGCAAAGACAACTGAGCATCTCTGCTCTCCACTGAAAAACAGATTCCTGAAAAAAAATCTGGAACCAGCTGACAGGAGAGCCCTGCGGAATGGGCTATTCGCTACAAAAACAGGCAAACGATAATCCCACAATTCCAGCTTATTGTTTTTGCGGCCCAGTCTGGCTCCCCTCCCTGCACGGCTCCCGCGTCGCGGCCCAGTCTGGCTCCCCTCCCCGCACGGCTCCCCTCCCCGCACGGCTCCTGCGTCGCGGCCCAGTCTGGCTCCCCTCCCCGCACGGCTCCCGCGTCGCGGCCCAGTCTGGCTCCCCTCCCCGCACGGCTCCCCTCCCTGCACGGCTCCTGCGTCGCGGCCCAGTCTGGCTCCCCTCCCCGCACGGCTCCCGCGTCGCGGCCCAGTCTGGCTCCCCTCCCCGCACGGCTCCCCTCCCCGCACGGCTCCTGCGTCGCGGCCCAGTCTGGCTCCCCTCCCCGCACGGCTCCCGCGTCGCGGCCCAGTCTGGCTCCCCTCCCCGCACGGCTCCCGCGTCGCGGCCCAGTCTGGCTCCCCTCCCCGCACGGCTCCCGCGTCGCGGCCCAGTCTGGCTCCCCTCCCCGCACGGCTCCCCTCCCCGCACGGCTCCCCTCCCCGCACGGCTCCCGCCCCGCGGCCCAGTCTGGCTCCCCTCCCCTCCCCGCATGGCTCCCGCGTCGCGGCCCAGTCTGGCTCCCCTCCCCGCACGGCTCCCGTGTCGCGGCCCAGTCTGGCTCCCCTCCCCGCACGGCTCCTGCGTCGCGGCCCAGTCTGGCTCCCCTCCCCGCACGGCTCCCGTGTCGCGGCCCAGTCTGGCTCCCCTCCCCGCACGGCTCCCGCGTCGCGGCCCAGTCTGGCTCCCCTCCCCGCACGGCTCCCGCGTCGCGGCCCAGTCTGGCTCCCCTCCCCGCACGGCTCCCGCGTCGCGGCCCAGTCTGGCTCCCCTCCCCGCACGGCTCCCGCGTCGCGGCCCAGTCTGGCTCCCCTCCCCTCCCCGCACGGCTCTCGCCCCGCGGCCCAGTCTGGGTGCGGCCTGGGAGCCTCAAAGAAGGAACTAGCACATCTGGTCCTAAGTTGGGCTACCTTCTGCCAGAGAGCAGAATAAGTGAACAACCAGCAGCATTCAGCACAGTAGCTGTTCCCACTCAGGGTGGGGGTGTTTGTAAAGCACAAGGTGTATCCATCTGATTTTCATTCCACCAGCTTTGAATTATCTGACCGTCTGAGATTGGCACTCGGTGCTTGGAAGTCAGGTCACTGGATGATTTGGGAGCCAGACAGAAAAACAGAGGGACTGATATTAAATGTTTAAGAAGGAAATGAAATCGCAATGCAGGAGAAACAGTGGTATTTGCACATGGCAGAAAGGGCAGATGGATGGATGTCAATCGGGTAAATATTTTACCTGCCAGTGTTTTTTTCTTCCCATTTCACCCCAAGCACTGATTAAGAAGGAAGCCCCGGAGGTTATGATGTGCTTACAGTGACACTGAAGGTGTCTCACCCAAAGATCCGTCTAGTCACGCTTACAGCTGGGCATTTTCACTGACACAGGGAAGAGCCTCTTCTCGTGGCTGTCCCAGCAGGCACACTGTCGGGTCTTGAACCAGCAACCATTCTGGTGACATGTCAAGCTTCTGAAGAAGAGACTTGCTAAGCGTGCCCTCGGAGCAGATGATAAGCTGCCTAATTGCATGGTTATTAAATGAGGCACCGGAGCTGGGCGCGAGCCCCCCTCCTTTCCGTTTGCCTGAGCCACATGGGCTGCCACACGGGTTTGTGTGTTTTTGCTCCTCGCTCAATCGTAGCACAAACAGTGGTTTTCTGGAATTTCTGTTTCACAGAAAACACAAAACAAATTCCCTTTCACTCCTGAATCGCTGGCACTGAGCACCTCATGACAAATAAACGTAGAGGTCAGCAGTGTATGAGTATGAAAACTTGTCAAATGATCCACACTTTGTCTCGGGATGCAGGGAAGCTGTGCTGAGCACACATAGATACATACCTGAACGCCCATAGGAGGAGGAACATTGGGACACAAAACAGCACACGGCAATGAAACGATACTTCATTATTTATTATTATTCATTAAATATATTGCTCAAGGGTTAAATGACGATATGATTATTTTGCCAACCATGCGGTTTGAAACAACAGCCTCCCATTTGCAAACACACAGAGCTGTACTTCATACACCAAAACTACACGACACACAGAGCCCAGGACTTTCAGTACGGCAACAGTAACCGCTATATGAGCAGCAAACAGAGACACAGAGCTTCAATCGGCGCCAATGACAGGACTGAACCGCGCTGGAAAACAGACAGACGTGCCGGTTAACATGTAACGGAGTCTGTGTGTAACATCAGGAGACACAAAGCAGGGACCACCTGAGACACAAAAGCCACTTTCATCTTCAGAAAAGCCTGCAGCCAGGCCTGCGACCAAGAGCCAAGTGACACTACGCAGGCACTCAGGCAGGGCTCAGTGTCAACCCCCCCGACTAGACCTGATGTCCCCCAGTTTGACAAAGGGTCAAGGCTGGGCCTTTCTTACGCAGGAAGTACGCACACACCTCCCACTCCTGCACACATGCATACAGATACCCCCCCCCCCCTCCACACACACACCATTATCTCATAAGATCTACCTGAATTTACATAAGCACTCCTCACAGTAGCACAGACACATATAACCTGAGTGTACTGAGGGTTGAGTTCTCAAAGATCCGACCTCCTTTTAAGACTGACTCATTTAACTGTCATAAAGTCTGAGAGGTGGGAGACCTTGAGGGTCTCTGCCCTGCGTGGACCAGAGAAACCTGGCACGTAGCCACCGAACACCTTCCTCATTGTATAACTTTTGCCGAACAGGGAAAAAAAAAACAAATCAAAACCAGGAGGACATACAAATATGTCCAAAAGAATCCTGCATGTGCAGAGAAAACTGGGGGAGAATGGGTGGTAAGGCGAGCAGATGCGGGGAGCACTGCCCTCCACACACGGACACGCAGCGCAGATGCCGGGACCCGAAGCACGGGCAGCGGAACCACCTTCGGCGCCATTGCCCCTCTGGAAGATCTGCGGGCATTATTATACGCCTCGGGTGAAGCTGCTTTCAACGTTTAGTGTCAGACTTGCTTCGATAAAGATCTTGTTTGTGGAACAATCTGTCATCGGCTGGGAGAAATGCACACACACCGCCCCTCTCGGCTGCTGTCGCTGACTCACAATGGGGACACAATATCGCAACCTGTCGCCAGCCTGATTATTAACCGCGCATTTACACTGCGCCTTGCGCCCTCGCCTATGGCAGGCACACCGACAGCACGGGAGACTCATTCGGTGAACAAGGTTTGTTTTATCCAAACAAAGTACGGCCGACTCGGCTACTTTAGAAGTGTCCTATGGTTTCATGTATGGCCAGTTTCTCAATGCCAGCTCGAGCGTCTCACAAAATAAACAGATAAAACACAATAAACCGAATGTTGTATAATGTATAAATGTTCCCATCTGCTCTTTTGTGCCATTTGAACTTCTGCTTAGACCCATCTGTTCAGCATTTCTAACATTAGTGAGTGAGAGAGAGAAAAAGAACAGCTTCAGTTCTGTATCACGTATAATTAATCACAGCCTTTGTACACCGAGGCTACATAGACCATGATTACATTGAGAATAATAAGCTAAACATGAAATTAATAAGGATTACCTGGCTTCGTAAATAAATGGGTATACGGCAATAATATGGAAGTTAATAACCAGGGAACCAAGAAATGTGATTAATGTCCCACTTATCTTTACGCTTTAATTTTCTTTAGTATTTGAAGATAAATTTAGATGTAGGCCCGTGTCACCTCTAGATGTTGGCAACTAAAACGGAGTACGTTTAATATATTTATAACGTGACGCGTTCTGTAGAAACATTTAAAGGTTCTATACTAAGATGATTTTTCTACAAACCCCACGTTATGCAGTTAAATATCAGTGATTTACAAAAACTAATGTTAAACCGTTTACGCCGCATACGAAAGTGTGAAGGTGGATTCTTACCCAGAATCATTTACACACCCAACACAAAACAGGCCCACAGCAAAAAAAAGCACAACAACGTTTGTTTAAACAACTGCGAATATGTATAAAGCTGCTGAAAACATTACTGAGTTTAATTTTCTCAACTACTGCCACGAACGAATGAAAAACATTCGAGCATTAAAGTGTAATAGTATTATTATAAACGAACACAACTTGCTGACAGGTAACATTAATTTTTTCTACTTATTCTCGCACTGATTCTGCGCGTCGTCCTGTTATCCTGTGGCGCCCTCTAATGGTCCCACGGTGCAATGGCGACCTCATCTACGACGGTTGTAGGTGGGAGATCAACAATAGCCGTAGTAAAGGGGGGACTAGATTCACACAGGGCCCTAAAATAAGATTCTAACAGGTCTAGATGCTGTTCTGCCAAATAGTTACTTCAATATCAGTTTAAATACTAGAACTCGTGGCCATAGGTAGAAATTAGCAGGAGAACATTTTAAACTGGATTTGACAACTTCTTCACACAGCGAGTATGGAATAGTCTTCCTGTTAGTATAGCGCAAGCTAAAACCCTGGGTTCCTTTAAATCAGAGGTAGATAAGATTTTAACAACTCTGAGCTATTAGTTAAGTTCTCCCCAAACGAGCTTGATGGGCCGAATGTCATTGACACTGGTACGAGCAATGGCACGATAGCCCAAATAAATGTTGTGTTACCGCCTGAAATTAGTTGAGCTAGGAAATAAGAACGTGAAAAGAGTGTGGTTAAACGGTAGCCATAATGTGGAAATGTGTAAGAAAAATCCACAATTTATAAACCTTTTTATTGACTTCTACTCATTTCGCCCCTAATTGTTTGCTAGCTGATGTAATTTTGGAAAATATAATTTTGGAAAACACACATCCATCGCAATGTAGGGGTCTACAATCCTACAATTGTATTTTTTGTGTGAAAACACTCACATTAATATTATATTGTTACTGACCAATTGCAACTGCTATATTATTAGAGTACATATTGCTTAATAGCCTGAGATGTTAAACTTCTGGTTTCAGAGCAGGGCCAGTTCTACGCGGGGGGCGCCTGCCCCACTAACGCCGAAGATTCTACACAGGCGGAGATTTAGCTTTGCAAACGCCAAATAGGGACATTCTAAAACGCTTAACGTGAAAAAGCTTAATGTGGTTTAATGTACCGAAACAGCGACCAAAAATCACCAAATTTCGGACAGACATATCTGTACCTGACAAAAAAAAAAAAAAAAACCGAAATGCAAGGAATATGGACTTTATCTTACGTTACGCATTTTCCTCTCCACTGACGCCCATTATAAGAAAAAAGAGCATTAAAAAGACAATAAATACATGCACATATTTAGTTTTTTTTAATTAGTATTTGAAACCCCAGATTGACGTCCATCAATCCTTCCTCGTTTAATAATTGTTCGACTGCACAGGAGGTGGCTAATGTAGCAGACACCCCCAGGAAAGTAACGTGTTGGATAAGCAGTTTTTTAGTAGGCGGAATGGGTGAATGTTATGTATGTATGTATGGGTGAATGTATTATATACGACGTAGGATTTAAGAGGTTTGCGCGTTCATAAGCAAGTATGGTTCTATAGTTCGAATTTACTATAATTGAAATTATTTCGAATAGACCGCTAGTGATTTGTTTCTTAAATTGCATTGTACTGTACAGCATACTGTTTCCCGAGTAGTCCGTTACTGTGTCAGTTCGTGTCATTTCTTGTGGGTTTTTTCTATGTATCATCGGTGTAACACTTAGCAATGATAATAAGAGTTTTAAGTTTATCATTCTCCATTAGAACTTGTCAGTATATTAAGTAATGGAGAGCTAAATTCACCTCAAAAATAATATTGATGTCTGGTTGGTATCAGTTTTGATGTAACGGATCATTGAATTTCATCGGTGTCACTGGCTTTGGATGAACTTAATTGTCAGTGCTGTCGCTCTAGCTTCACACTTGATTTTTCATTGAGTGGGGGCCACTACCGGTGTGAGCTGACAGCATCGTTAAGTGATATGCCTAAGAGTGCTTCGGACCAACCTTACGACAGTATCTCTTATGGAAGGTATACTTATCTAAGGACGTTTTGGGGAACACCATACGAAAACTTACGAACGAAGTAGCGTTAAGAAGGTTTCGAGAAACCCTCCTCTGCCTTTTGTTCGTACGAACATTTGAGTTTTCGTACGTGCATAAATTCATCCGCAAGAATATGTGAACACTTTTATAAATGAGCTCCCTGATTCGATGTGTTACTTCATTCCTACGGTTCCAACCAAATGTCTACATAACACTGATAAAAAATAATTCTTAGATTTTATAAGATTGTAATGTGTTTCGATATTAGTGAGTGATTAGTTTTAGTTTTTATGAAATCACAAACAAACATTAAGACATTTCTCAACAGACAAAGTGGAAAATACTTATTTTTGTTTTTCCCATTTCCTATAAATTATCGGTTTCCTCAAAACATTTTCGTAATGAAGCATTTAAGCTATGCGAACTGGGGAAGTTGAAATCGGTGAATGAAAAGTGTTGATTTCCTTCCTTACTGTAATTGTGAAATGAAACAGTTGTTTTCTCGTTTTTGGCAGGGAAGCTGAGCATGGCCGGTCTGTGGAGACAAATCAGAACACGACAACGATAATAACAGTCTCCACACTTACTACATAAGTACCGTGATCATTTACGGACCAGTTTTCTGTCGTTCACCTGTGAACGGAGATTTGTCAGCAGTCCGTAAGTGTGGAATAAAGCTGAAGGAGCTGAGCACAGAAAGCACATGGAGATCGGAGGCACTCTGGCGGTCCTGCTCACCATCATCATCTGTACTCCAGGTAAGACGATGAAAGCCTCGATTACAACGGACTCCCTGGCTTTTAGATTTGATGTTGGTTCTTTTCTTCCGTGGTCTGGAGCACACAACATCCATTTCTTCCAAAAAAAAGAGACTTGAATTACTGATTCGTCTCACCCCAAAACGAGGTTCCACTCTGCAGTCGTCCATCCTAGATGGCTTCGAGCCGATTGAAGTTGTTGGTGCTTCGGTACCCAGTTAACATTAGGCTTCCATTGGGCACAGTGAACCTTAAACCTTAACATTGTGGATGTAACCATGTATTGTGGTGCTTGAGAAAGGTTTGTTAGTTATCATGAGCCCATATGGTTTTGTCAATTATAGATGAATTATGATTCATTATGTAGAAGCCTTGTCCTTTATGAAATTACTCTTTTAATTATGCTATGCACCATAGATGGTGAAATATCTAAAAATCCCTTTTCTTTGACGAAAAATGTTTTTGATCCTCTGCCCATTTTTGCACCCCCCCCCCCGGCCCCAAATGCTGTCATCCCAACTTTTTTTGGATTTGGAAATCTCTGCTTTCTTTTTCAGTTTGCATTCTCTATACTGTCCCAATTCCTCCTGGGTTGTATAACCAACTTCACAGTGGAATATTGAGTAAGGAAAAGTATTAATTACATTATGGTCAAATCAAAATGACTCGATATGTACTATAAGGAGAAGTAAGTCTGGGTTTTTCCTGCCGGAATCTGACTCATTGCCACCTCACTTCTCTTTGACATGCAGACCTCTGGCATCCACACCCAGACCATACCATTGTTTTGAAAAGTGCACAAAGTTCCTTCCTTCCTCTGTAAGCCCTCGAGCACTTGACAGATTTCTTTTTTTCCATTGAAACTCGGAGCCCAGCAGTTTGTTTAGGTGTAAGAATTAGAAATGAAGGCAGCTCTCTTCAAATGCAGTCACACTTTTGTTCTGGATCGCTAGCAGCTCAGCTATGTGTGTGTGAACCTGGACCCCCCCCCGGACCCCCCCCCCGGACCCAGACCGGGATACAAGCCCGCAGGCCTGAAGTCGGAGGGAGGCAGACCTGTCTGATGTATGTCAATTTGTCCACCAGGCTGTGAGGCTGATCCCTGCCAACCTTCTGTGAAAGCCAGTCGAAGAACACTCAGCATAACAGAGGGCGCCAAAGCTGTGATGCACTGTGATGTCGAACATTGCGGGGAAGCCCACTGGAGGGGGGGCTGGGGGCAGGTCATCGAGCCGTTCGTTTTCCTACAGCCCACCCCCAGACACAAACTCTACAACAGGACCATTTCAGCAAACAGTGCCACGCTTTTTCTCGAGATCCTCCACACCAACCTGTCAGATGCAGGGCCATACCAGTGCAGAGTCAACATAAACAACATTACCATGAATGGTCACATGACAACCCTGAATATCACTGCTGGTAGGTAAGGTTTCTCTTCTCACAAAAGGTCTGATTGTACAGATGATGAGGGACACCAACGGAGTGCCGTTTGGTAGGAGGTTACGTGGGATGAAGAAACTTAAGTTCATTTACTGTATAAATCTGCAGCGGTTTCACCTGACAGACTGGGTTCAGTTCCTTAACCATAACGCCCCCTGCTGGCCATATTATACTGTGAATATTTAAGCCAGCTGCTGCCCTGGGGATGATCCAAAAATGCAATGCTTGTATATTTTATAGATCAGTATTTCACAGTCTGGTCCTTTGGGACCCCTAGCTGGTCCATATTTTTGCTCCCTCCAAACTCCCAAAATGTGGACCGTCTGGCAGGTAGCAAAATCATGGACCAGCTGGGGGTCCCTGAGGACCAGGTTGGGAAACACTGGGACATATTTAATGTTTGTATATCCAGCATGTCCCCCTGGGATCAAAATTAATCTTAATATGTGACAATAGAAAATGGAAACTTAACTCTAGCTACCTCTTCTCAGCAGCGGCAGGGGGGGAGGTGCGGTCCAGGGTGGCCGTGTACGTCGGGGTCTGCATCCTGCTCATCTCGGTGCTCACCTGCTTCCTGAGCCCTGCCTGTAGGAAGTGCTGTCGCCCCAGAAACCCTCCGGAAGAACATCCTGCAGGTGTCACAGGCGTCCGTAGTCCTTTGCCGCATTCATCTGGAGCTAAACTCGCTCATGTTTTAACAAAAAGGGTCATTGAAATGGGTACCTGGCCCAGCACACTGACTAGAGACACCATGTTTGGGGACTCGTCCGCTGATTGAGCATCAAACTGATAATAACAACCAACTGATAACCAAGAAGAGCAGATTGTAAATGCACAGATGACGCTGACCCTTCTGGCTGTCCTGTTTCAGCACCGGGGACGGCTCGCCTGAAGGGAGAGGTAAGGGAGTTCACGGCTTCCTGGAGACACAGAGGTATTTATTCGGGGGGGGGGGGGGGGTAATTCAAGCTTTTCAGGGGGTAACTGAAAAAACTAAAACACGCTACTTCTGTAACACTAATCACCTATTACTCCACCAGAATAAATACAGGTCAAGTCGCGGGTGGAAGGGGACTGTGTCAGTGGGTAACAGTCACTTCCCTTCCAGCGTTATGGGCTCATAACCCGACTTTGCATGACCTCGATGTGAAATGTACACAGGATTTCAACCACAGTTTACTTGCCAAATTTTACTGGGGGTGCTGACCCTTGGTTTTCTGATCCTGATGAAATTTGGCCCTTGGGGAAAAATAACTTCGCGCTCCTGGACTAAAGGCATGCTGGCGGGACAGGGGTGGGCAATCTTATAATAATGATGCTTTATTGATCCCCTTGGGGAAACTGTCTTTATGTCTCCCTCAACTTGCTCTTTGTAGAGTAAACTGTCTGAAGGGCAGCCACCTGTTGGGGGGCCCACGGAGCTGGGGGTTAAGGGCCTTGTTCAAGGACCCGCAGACGTGCTGAGGTTGGGTTTGAACTGGCGACCTTATGATTACAGGCACCGAGGCTTATGTATGTCGATTTTCACTGCAACTCCCTAATAACATTAATAATTGGAGTATTGACTGGCTGAAGAGGCCTCACACCTGGGTCTTAACAGCTGACCTAAAGGTTCCCCCAAAAAGCCTGCATACACACTTGCCCTCTGCAGTTAGAATGGCCACCCCTGCACTAGGACATATGTCGTCTACATTGCCCAAGCTGCTGGCATCCAGATCAGTGTGTATCGGAGTCCTGTGCCCCATGCTGTCCTGTGCGTGGATGGCAGAGTAAAAGCTGGTGCACACCGTAAACAATGGTCACTGTCACAGCAGGGGTGGTAGGTTTTGGATGGTTGCAGTCACCAGGGGTTTCTCTCAATACGTGTATCTGTACTTGTGTTCCTGTGCATCTGTGTTACATCATCTTCCACGGCTAAACACCAGTTCCAATACTCAAGAACAGAAGTACGGATAACGGTAAAAATCCTCAGATGTCGTTCTTGCCCCGTCTCCAATAACAAGGATCCATGCCAATCAAGATTATTTCTGAGATTGATTTTTCCCCAAGTTCATTCTTGGGAGGCAAGTTAGCAAGACCGGACATGCCAAGACCACAAGGCCGTACTTGTGGTCTTGGCAATGAGAAACATCGTGACACATTCATGAAAGTCCCGACCCTGTGACAGGTGTGTCTGCTGTTTTAGGTGGTCTACGCCTCCGTTCTGCTCAACAGCCGTGGGACCACAGCCAGACAGGGACACCTAGAGAGAGCAGCTCCTACGGTATACTGCTCCCTCCAATTCCCACTGAGACAGTCCCACCCAAAAAAGGAGGTCCTGTAATTGAGTGACTGAACAGGAAGTATCGAGAACCTGCAAGAGCACGAATGGACTGTGACTGGGTGACTGAACAGGAAGTACCGAGAACCTGCAAGAGCACGAATGGATTGTGACTGGGTGACTGAACAGGAAGTACTGGGAGCCTGGAACAGCAGGAATGGACTCTTTAGCACAGACTGTGGGACCTGTAGGCTGCCTGTGACACTCAGTAGGAGTCAGCTCTTCCTGTGTGGATGAGGATCCAGAATTCAGCCATGTCTCTTCATTAAAATAAAACTAACTGTAACTCAGTCAGCACGATGCCATGGTGAATGTAAAATAAAGATATCCACTATTCCATTGTTTCTATGCATTTCTAAGGGTTACTTTTCATTGCACTGGTGAGATTAATGCCTAACAGTGCTAAAGTACATTAATTTGCAAACTACAGATTTCTGATCAAAATCTGGGTCCTTCCATTATACCGTTTTGTAAGATTTTGAACATACCTTGTTCAACAACAGCCACAAAAGGGGACAGGGAATGAATTCTCTAAACAAAACTCACAATTAAGTGATAAAATGAACCCAAATGCGTGGCTGCGTGTGACAAACCAACCAGCTCTGTCCCATCAAGTGAAAGAACTGGATTGGACCAAGAGTTACGACCAATCACAATGAATGTTACTGGAAGGTCCTAATAAGTGTAACGGGAGGGTTACACCAAAGACAATGTCATAAAGGGGTGCCAGTGCTAGCAGACCATGACCGCTCAAAACTATGGCAACTGCCTGCCATTCATGTAAGCCAGGTGGACATGGTGGACATCGGCAGGACCCGGGACGCCTCAGGGACGAAGATGGCGGATCCTGACGTAGCAGCTTCTGTCTCACCTCCCCGCCGTCACACACCATATGATGCACACTTCTGAGCAATCGGCGTTTGCTACACCACTTTAAAACCACTAAGGCCAGTCTTCACACTGCTCTCAGTTCGCAGACAGGTCAGGATACACTGCGATTGATTTTCTCTTAACATCTCCACCGATAAAAAGGTGGAATTTATTATTTTTGGGGTAAAGTAACATTTACATCTTACTAGCTGTGCCACTATCTCGCCATCTGATCAATATAAAATATCAGCATTGGAAAGGAACACTTTGCATGCACGCAGAAGCATGCAGACACACGCACACATACGTGCCCCATTTCACGCACCCACACTGTGGTGGGACCCTGGTCATTACCCAACACCCACTGGGCTGGAGACGGTGCCCGGGTGTGGGGAGTCTCCATGGCGAGAGCACACAGCCAGGCAGAGGAAAAGGAAATGAGATCCGTGCCAATCGCTTCGTGCACGATACTAAACAGAGTTTCCTCAGACACACGGCTGGACATGAGCGGCTGTGTGAAGATCATGGTAACAGGCTGAACAAACAAGACGCTCATGAACGTGACAACACTTTATAAAAAAAGGTTCCCGGGGCATATTCAGAGCACGATCCGTCCCCGTCTCACACAGACACCCTTAGCACTCTTTCAATACGGAGAATTAAAAAAGTTTCTCAGCCTGATCTTTCATTTCAAAAAACAAAGAGAAAAAAAATTACTTCTTTCAGGTAACATTTACACCAGTCAGTTCTCTGGCTTTGTCAGAAAGAGTCGTATTATTTACAGGCACATTCCTCCAGCAGGGGGCGCTCACCACAGAGCGACAGCAGGCAGTCTGAAGCCGAGGAGAAGAGCCGTATGGAGGCCAGCAGGCCCAAGGCGCCAGGCGTGTGGCGCCCCCTTCAGGACTCGCTGTCTGAGCTGTTGCTCTCACGGCTGATCTCTATCTGCAGGGATGGAAGGCTGTCCAGGCGGCTCTTCTTCTTGTGAGACTGTTCCTCCTTTTCCTTGATCATGGCGCCCCACACCTTCTGCAGGTCAGAGTCCTCCTCATCCTCCTCGCCCTGCTGGCCACCCCGCCCACCCCTGCCTGCCCCCTCCTTCCTCTCGGGCTCTCTGTCTTTTGGCAAAGTGCCCAGTCGACTCCACAGGCTTCCTGTTTGGGGAGGGGGTGAGAGACGTCGTACACCATTTGTAATACACAGAGGCATGTCAGGTAGCAAATATCACAAATGAGGCCAGTCAGGGAACCACACGAGAGGGAAGCCCACTAATGCCCCCCCCCCCATGCGATCACTGGGGACGTGGGGGTGAAGGTGGGGAGTTGATGCAGGGTGAAGGGGGTCCCCGCTGGAAAGCGCAGGGGCGTTTCTAGGCGACACGGCTCTCCTTACCTGACTTGCTGTCCTTCGCAGTTTCGGAGTACTGCCGAACCGGCTCGCGTTTGGGCACACCCAGCCGGCTGCGGACGTCCGTGAGGGGCTCCCGGCGTGGAGGGGGGTCCCTCTGGGGGGCACGGGAGGGCGAGGGCGAGCGGCGACTCTCCGGGGAGTGTGGCCTCTTTCCCAACCTCTGTCTCACATCTGGACACGGGAGCCGAGGGAGACGGATGAGGATCACGGACGCTAAGATACATAAAGCACTGGGACGACGGCCTCTAGCGGCTCTCACGCTGAAACACGGATCCGCATGACAAAAATCACCAAGGAACTGACTGAGGTCCCTGAACGACATTAATCCTCAGCTGATGGAGCCCACAGGCATACTGATCCTCTTTCTTATTGGACAGTGTCATTTTCTGAGAGTCGGGACCCCTCTCAGTTTTAAGGAGGAACTACGAATAAAGAGGGTTAAGCTGTATAATCCCAGATCTGATTACAGCAGCTCTTTTCAGCCGCACACCAACCTGTCTTGCCACTGGACGCTACTGGGGGTCGTTGCTGGGACAAGCCCTGGCGTTTCTCCTCCAGCAGTTGCCTGACGTCCGTCACCTTCTCTGCCTTGGTCCCGCTCCCCGATCCAATCCGGTTCTTCAGGCTGGAGCCGGACAAACTGTCCGCACGCGTGGAGTTCCTGAGCGACACAGAGCAACGTTCAAAAGGTCTCCAGCACCAGACATCATGCTAAGGACACCAACCACCTCAATTAACGAAGATTAAGAGACTCTAACAAGCAGATTGATTCATGGCGATTTCAGGTGATGAGGACTGAGGACAGGCAAGACGTCACGTGAAAGGCAGCGAGCTTGAGGTCACGGCTCACCGCAGGCTCTTGAGGTTGGACTCCACCTCGTCAGCATACATGGTCATCTTCATGCTCTTTTTGGGCGACGGAGTGGAGATCATCTTCAGCTCCAGGTCGTAATCCATCTCGTCTGAGTCGGAGGATCCGGACGTCGGGGCAGGCTTACGCGGGCCCTTGCCCCTGTCCCTCTCCCTGTCCCGGAAGCGCTCTCTCTCCTTCTCCCCCCAGTACTCCACAACTCGGTCATCCGAGTCCATGTCTTCCTCACCATCCTCTTCCTCTTCCTCCTCTTCCTCAATTGGTTCCTCAGGTAAGTTCACCAGGTCTGACCGCAGAAAACGTGTTAAATATACAAAACACCAGGAAATATGCGAAAGTTTAAAACCCAGATTCTGCGTGGATTTTGGAGATTTCGTAATATGCCCTGGAAATCATGATCATGAATACTGTCTTACCCGACAGCACAGCATGTGATTTAAACCTAACCAGGTAAGTAGTTACCGTAGGAAAAATACTATTACTAGCATTGTACCTGCACACTACACCTACCCGAGTGTCGGTGTGTGTAGGGGGGTGTGTGGCCCATACTGTCTCCAATCAGTGGCTTCTTGGTCCTCAGGACGTCCCTCTGGATTTTGCGAGTGTGAAACCTGCGCTTCCTGCACAGAGGAGAAGGTGGGTGTCAGTGTGCAGCCATCTTTGTGGACAGATGAGCGGCTCTGGCAGGATCTCACCAGGAGTTGCTCAGAATTCCCTTCATGCCGCCGTAGTTGGGGTTCCCGTACTTCATGTAGTAGCGGCTGCGCCTGGCCGCTCCCAGCTCTTTCTTATCGTCTGGACACGACAGAAAGAGGTCGCATTACACTCAAAACTCGTTTTCACTGGAGTAAAACACACAGCACTTAGATGTGTAGCGCTCTAAAAAAAAAATTCAAATGCCATAAAAGCAGTGGCGGGCACAGCTAACTGAAAAGTTAGCTCCGTCAACCGCTAATGCACAAACTCCAAAGTTTATTTGGATAATGCTAAACCGCTAAACCACAAAAAAATTGTGGAAGTTAACGATAACTGCTAGTTCCTGCCTGTTTAGTTCCACGGGGCTGGAGTGATTACCTGGGGGTATTTAGGACCAACCCGTATGGGCATCGTTGGATTTTGTAGAGTCTCGGCAATAGAGCTGCATTGACTTTTTTCCCCCTTCATATTCCCTTTGTGAAATATAAGCACTTTTGTTGGAGGTCCTATCCTGCAATTGGCCCATGCTGACATTTTGCCCTCAGTGAAGCCTCTTGGGGACTACAAACATGGCCCCATTTACCTGGAACTAGGAAGGAGGGTCTCGGCTCTTTTGTTCTGTTCCATTGTAACTCGTAAATTCCGAGTTCCTAGTTGGAAATTTCAACTGGAACGCCCCCTAAAGACAGAATTCTGAACTCGGAGGAATCGACACAACCCCAAGCTCAGAATCCAAGATGGCTGCGCCCTTTATCAACAGAAGTGACAGCAGTAGTTTTGGTTTTATTAGCACTCGCATTTTATTTGTGGCTCGTTAAACTGGTCGTACACACAGTACTGTCCAACCTCTGTCTATGGGCGTGTTGCTGTGGTGTTTCTACATACAAAATCCCAAGTAATGCGTTTCCATCAACTGATATTGCTAACAATGGCTAACAATTAGCCGGGCTAAAACTACGGAAGGTTTCAAAACAGAATTTCTTGCTTAACCAGACAACTTGTCAGATTTAAAGTAAGTCTGGGCTAAATGTAAGTGAACAAAGACAAATTTAAACTGGGGTAAATTATATGCGGCAAATTATCTGGATAAGAATGAAAACTTGCTTTTTGAAACACGTCCCTGGTATTGCTAAATGGCTTTCTGACTTTCTGTACTGGAACACGGTTAACTCATGTATAACGTCACTCCCAGTCACGAGTTCTGACCCCTGAAGTAAATTGAATGCAGCATTTATTACCTCTATCAATCAGAGCCCAGAAAATACAACCAGAGCACTGTATCATGATGCAGGATTTCGTGCTTAGTCAGATAGCTTGTTGGATTTAAAGCACTCTGGGCTAAATGAAAGTAGACAAAGATCAAGTGCATTTAAACTAGGGTATCTTAAATCCAACAAGTTACCCAGCAAGAAATCCAGCTTTGTGATACAGGGCCCTGTTCTCCACTTAGTTCAGGGTATGCCACTTTAAATGGACTTTATCTTCATTCACTTATATTTAGCCCAGACTACCTTAAATCCAACAAGTTACCATCCAATCACGTCTTGTGTTTAAATGTAGTCGGCCAACAGCGCGTCAGACAGACTCTTGCAGACATGCTTGCAGTAGATAGGAATAAATATACATGATTTTAAGGGTTACAGACATTTTTGATTGTTAAACTTTGTTTACCTACAAAAAAAAGAATGTTAGTAGATTTACAGTTAGCAGAAATAAATTTTGCAGAAGCTAATTGGTCTGCTAACAGTTTTCAAAGTTAGCGGAAACACTAATCTGCTAACAAAAGAGCTATCACTTATTAGCGGTTAGTAGAATCTTGCCTGCATAGAGGTACTGCACATTTACACATTACAACCTCCCATTCCTAGCATATATTCACAACATTAACACTGTCTACTAGATGGTGTGTCTAGAGAAAGCTGGAGATAGGTGTTAAATATTGAACACATATTGAGGGTATGCCTGCAGAACTCACCGTGAGTGGCAAACCTCAGGAAGAGCTTGTTCCCAGCAAATGGCCGGATCGCTGGACGAAGATCATTACGGAGGAGAGACTCTTTCTCTGCCTGGGACAGAGGGTCCGACTGGGATGGGAGGTCACACGGAGAGGAAGTAAGTACAGCTCTGGAAAGCAAACATAGCCAGGGTGCCCTGCTAGCAAGCCTGATCTAGCCCTGAAGTTCGCCGTGTGGTTAGTCAACACAGTGCTAGTTTAGGTAGTTATGCGGGGACAGAGGATGACAATGGCAGGTAAAGGACAAGATGTTTACTGCCATCGTAAAGCTCTCGTGTCCTCATACATTTGGACAACGGCACAATGTAGTATCAATGAAGCAGCCCCCGACCTCTGGGGGTACAGCAGCAGCTCAGTGCGCCCCCTGCTGTCCATACCTGCACACTGTCAGATTCGGCATTCTTCGCCGCCTGGTCCTCGTCGTCTTTGTTCTCGCCGGCTTTCTCCTCTGCGCATTTCCCTTCCTTAGCCGATTCATCTTCATCATCCACCTCTCCTTCCTCCTCCTCCTCCTCGTCATCGGAGTCTCGTTCTCCCCGTGCTGAAAGAATATTCTTTTGATAACGATCCAAGAAGAGACCTCGATTGGTAGAGAGCAGCTGGTTCGCGGGGGGTGGAGGTTCGCAGTAAAATGGCTGGGTTCCACCATGCCCTTCACCATGTCAATCAACTATGTCTCACTGGAGCAGGTCAGGCTGGGGACCTGTCTGCCGTACCGTTCATTTTAAACATTCTTCTCTGCTTCCATTTTAGCTTTTTGCACTTTAACTTTAGCATAATTAGATTTTTAACTTGCACAGTCTACAAAAGAGCGGTTCAGGATGCATTTCACTACGTGTTGTACTTTGTATAACTATGTATGTGACAATTAAAGAATCTTGAATCAACACTAACTTGACAAGCAGTTTCCATGGTGTTTTCACTTAGATTCAGGCTCAGCACTTACCCCTGCGCTCTTGGGCTGGCTGGTGGCCATCTGGGGAGCTGGCTGTTACTGTGGGCGGAGCTTCGGCGTCCGGCATGCGGCTGATGTTGATAAGGGCTCGGGTTGAAGTGTTGTCATCCAGCCAGACCACGTTGCCTAGGAGACATGCACCGTCAAAAGACAGAACACTGGTGCAGTGACATCACCTCCATCACCTGATTTCTTAAAGGGGCAGCGACATCCCAACTAACTGCAACCACAGACCCTGTAGCAGAGTCAAGGATGTAAGAACACATTTTTATTTATGGATTTGAAACACGTTCTGCTTAGATTTTTACTGCAAATAAACAGACAAAACAGTCAGAGATAGAAGTCAATGTTAGTGGAAATGAGGGAACGTAGGGCAGGGACGACACCTAAAGATCTCTGGCTTTCCCCGGTGCTTTTAGAGGTCGCTCCCACACCAAGGGACACAGGACAGAACATTCTCCAACTACGATTCTGGGACAGGCGATGCTAGCTGGTATGATGCCTTCTTCAATTGTCAGCATTGTAAACTGTCAGCACACCCCACAGACTCTGCGACTCCTTGGTTTGGGATGCTGCTCTTTAATCTGCGCCAGATACGCATTCAGCGCTGACACTGACGATTTCAGTAATAACACACATAAGCAATTTCTGATTTTTTTAGAATGCACGGTGGGCCAATTTTAATTTTTTTTTTTACAGTAGTCTGGAAACGTTAAAATAGTTCCATATTGTCCTTCCTTTTTCCATTCTTATCCAGAACCGGAAAACAGCAAGATCAAACTGCATATTTTTCCATACTGCAGAGGAACCCTGATAAACGTATAAATAACCATTAAGCACAGTATAGAGCCTACACAGATACACAGAGATATACAGACACGCTGAAGCTGAAGGACACCCAGCACAGAAGGCCACTTTCCGTAGGACCATCCTTAAAAGGTGACGCACATCCATGGATACGCGTCTGTCTTTCAGCTGACTGAGACCCTTCCAGATCTATCAGGTTCTGTCGCGTCTCAGTACCGGAGCTCAGTAAGAAAGGAAACGGCACAGAAACGACGCCAGGGGGAACTCACAGGACGTGTCGTCGATCCACTCGATGTGAGCTGGCGGGTACTCCTTGAAATACCCGAAGACGTCCTGGGTGCTCATCTCGTCCACCCCGCAGACATACAGAGCTTCGGCCCGCAGCTTGGGGATGGCTGCAGGGGAGGGGGGCAAAGGACAGCAAGTCAGAACTGGAAACACCAGCGCTGAGCCACGCAGTCACACCAGAAGTGTAATATCCACCGCACGCTGTCCTTTGGAAACCAGCAGTCCTGCCCACACCTACCCTTCTTCATCATGTCCCTGTCCAGCACCACGTTCCTCTGGGCCAGGTTGACCTCAGCACGGAAGTGAAAGCGCCTGGCCCGCTGCTCCTTCTTCTCCACAGCCTCCTGTGGCCACACAGAGACCCCCACCCTCAACAATATACCAGTACAGCCCACTGCTGGCACCCAGTACACCCTGCCATAACAGCACTTCCCAGCTTTTGCAAACCCAAGCCACTGCATTATGGTCTTGAAGGACCAAGTCCGACAGGTTTGCTCCAGCAAAGTACCAAACCACTAGTTGTAGTAACAGGTGTTTTAACATCCTGTCTGAGCTTTTAATGGTGTGCAAAGAGCTGGAACACTAACTGAATACACAAGAAATGTAGATATTTAGGGTCACTTAAGGTCTCCGTTTCGCCAGCACGGAGTCATCAGTTTACCTTAGACGTAACGTCGATGCCTGTGATGAAGGTCCCGGCTTTGTTTGCATACCGCCTCCTGGGATCCTAGCAGAACATACGGACGCTTGGATTCGGTCACGCCATCGAGAAAATAAAAATGTAACAAGGCCAGGCATCGCCACAGAACATGGGATCGTGACGAGCCGGTACTGCTGTACTGTCTCATCAGACAGCTTGCCGGTTAGATGGCAGGAGCCGGCGCGACCCGCGGGGACGCTTCAAACCGGCCGGTGCTCTAGCCCGCAGCCCCGCCGCAGCTAACGCCGATTACCAACCTACGCGCGTCTGTTGGTAGTTAACGGCTAAACTCGGGTTATAGCTCTAGTTCGCGTGCAGTTGGTCGCTAACTAGTTGCTTGTCACGGATTAGGACAGACTGATCGCAGGACGTCCCGGCGCCCGGCTAGCGTTAGCCTAATAGCAATGAATGGGGGGACTGGCGGCTAGCCGGATAGCATGCTAACAGCCAGGCTTAGCATGCGGCTAACCAGCAGCTCCACGTCCGGGCAGATGGCGCCGTCGTGATCCGCACGCCCAGGAGGGCAGGGAAGAAGCCAGGCCTAACTTACCGGCATGAACTCTTTCAGGGCCCGCCGAACCGGAACGGCCTCACTCTCAGTCTCAATTTCCCCTTCCTCCACTTCCATAGGCTCCGGTTCGCGAGCATCTCGCTCAGAATCGGAGTCCGAATCCGAATCCGGGCGATCGGAGGCGGCCTCCGGCTTCACGGAAACGCGCAAGCTGCGTACGGCCGCCATGTCTCGGCTGCGCTCCGCTCCGCACAGACTCGCGGCAGGCCGAAGCGCGTGATCTGTAGCTGGAAGCACAGCGCCGCCTGACGGCGGCACGCACAGGTGCAGACCGCGCCGTTGCAGCGTGTTACCCAGCGCGCCATTCTCACGTGAAGGTGCCTCTGATTTTGCGAAAAATCAGGTTAAAGAAGGAAACATTTCCGTACTGGGTATAACAGGAAAGAATGACAGATAGTAATTTCTACTAGGATTAAAACATCAAGAAAGCACTGTACATTATTTGATTAGATATCACTGTACTAACCAAGATTAAACTCTGTTTTGGTACATTGAACACTTTGAAATACATATAAGCAGAGTTTGATGTTTGCTCGTGGGGGCGAAGAAGCGGAGGCAAAAAACGGCATCTTGTTTACCTTATCTGTTAACGCATGCATCTGATGCAGACATAATGTGTTATTTTGGTTAGGCTGCCAACAAACCGCTTATGCAAAGGTACAAAGTGTTGGTGGTGCAGTACGGATTCCAGGGGCGTCTGAATGACAACTGGATTGTTCTGGGCTGGGGAGGGGGGGCAGTGTGATATGCTTTCATGGAGCCCAAAATGTTTAGCTATGAAATAACTAGAAATATATTCTTTCACATTCTTTTCCACTGAAACCTTGTTCAGAGACCGAAGACGAAAAAAAGAGAAAAGCTCACACAAAATACAACATTTTATTTGTAGTAAAATTTCCATTGCACATTACATACCCAAATATACATTTACATTACCTTTCTATTTAAATTAATTTTTACTCTGTAATTACATTTTAACATGACACCATAAAAGGAAATAAGCTAAAATAGCAATAAATATATTCTTTATACACACAATGCAGGCAGAAGGACTTTCTCTGTAGGACAGCATGAGATTTCTGCATCGCCAACCAAGACCTGGAAACTGTGTTTGCATTCTATTCGCACAACAGTAACACGTGTTATTTTGGTGACACGCTGATTTTGAATAAAATGATATTTTCATCTCGACAATTGGGATAGCGCGCTAAAGAGTGAAGGGTGTTATTACAAATGTTATGTAACATACAACACGAGAAACAAAAATGGTTTACAGCCATCTTTAAAATAAAGTGTCAGTATTTGCTGTTTAATTTAATTGTCTAGATTTGAGGTATCCTGACTTTCATGTATACTGCCCCTTTAAAACAACTGAACAATTTATTGCACTGAATATCATACGTGTATGTAATCGTGCTTAGATGTTACAGGTATGCATTCATTCTGATAATTTTTAAATGAATGTTAAATGAAGTAACTTTCCCCCCCCCCATCAGTCTACATTTTAGTGTAATTTGCACTGGTGACCACTAGATGGACCCGGAGCTCTAGAAACTGCACTTTATTTTTCACATAGCTGCATGTCATTTCGCAGGATGAAGCCAATGGCGGCCGAACTTACACGGAACAACATTAGCGGCAGCAAGGGATAAAGTTTCAAGGCATTTTAATGGCACTTTGCAGGGAGGTTCCTTTTATTAGTGATGAACGGAGATAGTGTTTGTTTTAATGACCAGAGTTAGGCCATTAAGAAGCAATGTCCCTGAGAATCACACAGAGTGTGATTGTGAGACAGGAATGAGCTGGAGTCTGTTAGAGGTTCTGATTGTGCTGATAGGAGACCAGTGGTCTGTACTACGAAGCGGAGTTACTGGCTTATCGGGATAACTTGTCGGATTTAAGGTAACACAATTTAAATGGACTTCACATTCATTCACTTACATTTTGTCCAGACTACCTTAAATCTGACAATTTACCAGATAAGCCAGTTACCCCGCCACTGGCCTGACACTGAGCCCCGCCCTGTCATTTCTGTAAAGTCTTTGGTGTGATTTGGAATGACACTGGTGCTGTGCTTTTTACATTTCCAACCGCATCACTCTACTCTCTCTGAACATCGTCACAGCAGCTAAAAGCTAAAAGTTCAATGAGACCACAAAGAATTCAAGGCTACACAAAATCTGAGACGTTACTAAGAGACGAAACTAGAGGAAGCTTAGGTTGACAAAATGCAGAGCTGACTACTGGAGCATTATCTAATTAAGTCTTTAATTGCTCGCTGTTGCTCTTTCACTTGGCAATGTCATGTCAGATTGTTTTGGACAATCATAGCCAAATTGGTGATGCCAAGTGAATTTGTGGCAACAGCTACACTGCCGACGCGCAACATCTTTCTAAACATTTTGGACGATGATCCTCTTCTGTTCTTGGTTGAGGACAGTGCGATAATTACATTAACCTTAAGAGTTCCTTCTTCAGTGCTTCCAGCTTCTGAAGTGGTCTCTTCTAGTATGACATCACCCCATTCTCACCAGCTGCCTGGGACAGTGGAGAAAATGGAGACAGTGTACAGAGCCAGAGTCTGAACAGCAGGGGAGCTGTTACAATCACAGGACAGTGAGGAGCGTCACAGGAGACCACAGGACCAGACCGCGCAAAGACACAGTGTGGATGTGAAGGGGATGTGAAGGGGATCTGACTTACCAGCAACTCTGTCTTCTGTACATAACGGCTCTAGTGTCCCTAGAGGATGAAGTGAAATCAGTTAAATAAACGGTCTTGTGCTGAGCTGCAGTACAGAGTCTACATAGATACACAGAGACACACAGACACAACCACACCTGTAATTTGTGGGGACCATCCATTAATTTCTATGGGCAAAACCCTAATGCCAACAATGACAGCTGTAATCCCTACTCAGCCATAACTTTAACCACAAGTAACCAAATAAAATACAAAACTTTTGGCATTTTTTTTAACGCAGTCAAAGATTTTTATAAAACTGAATTTCCGCTTGTGGGGACCGAAAAAGTGGTCCCCGCAACATCAAAATGACAGGTTTTTATCTCATCCGGGGACATTTGGTCCCCACAATGCAACGCTTATCTGACCCACAGGGACACACACACATACGCACGTACACGTACGACTCCATGTCTGTACTCACTGCTGTAGAGTGGCTCAGCTTGTCAAAACGAAACTTTAAGTTGGACCTCGGCGACATCTTACTCTTTACATCTTTCAAGGAGAGAAGATCATGTGATCATCAGTGGAGTCCTGTCCGCCATGTCACTGCTGTGTTCTGGCATTAGGGGAGGTATGGGGGAGACTTACCTGTGGGACTGCGGCACATGATGGCTGGTGCCACCAGGCTGTCCACACCGAGGGAGGGGCTGTACACAGATGAAGAAGCCATGGAGGGTTGGCTGCTCTGGGGGAGGGCGGGGGGAGTACTTTTTGTAATTAACCTTGTTTGACGCTATTAATAATCACCACCAGACCACGCCCACCTCAGTACTAGTGTTAAGCTCTTCCCCCAGTCCCTCCCCAGGCCACACCCACCCCAGCACTGCTGCTGTCCAGCTCATCGAGGACCTCGCCCTCCCCGGCGGCGCTGCTGAAGCTGCTGGTACTGCTGGAAGAACGGGAGATGTTCGTCCGGCCGCTGCACTCCTTCAGCTTGCTCGGAGGCCTGTGGGGTGAGGAGCGCGGCCGCTGTTTAGCTCTGACACGTCTATATCACTCACTCATTACTCGTACGCGGCTATTCACCTCTCCTTATTGGGGCAGATCTCTGGAGAGCTGGGGTTAGACAGGGTATCTGACCTCACTTCCTGTGACATACGGCAGCTGTCCGAGCTCTTCTGGTCACTATGGAAACAGAGGGAGCTGCTCAGCACTGAAATACTGCTAACCGCAGTATAGAAATGCCCTTGAAGATGCTGGTGCGACGGACCCACCTGCGGGCATGCCTGTCCGCCTGGCTCTCCGAGCTGGAATGGAGGCGCGGGAACAGCCCTGACCTCCGCTTTACTGGGCTCCTCAGTGGGGACTTGGCCGACAGCACAGGGGGCTGGATACGGAAAAGGTGGGGAGGGCGGAGTCTCACCAATCTGCCGAAGCACCCGTCCCTGCGAGCTCTAAAGCACCTGAGCAAACTTCAGTCCAAAAGCAGGCCCGTTGTGCACTGCTCTCCCCCCCCCCGCCTCCTCCTCACCGTGTAGGTGCTTTTTGTGCACTCCATGCTGTTCTGTGGCAGCCCGCTTCCGACGCCTGGGCCCCGGTGGCGATGGGACACCGTCACTGTCTCCATGGAGTGGCTACGGACCCGCATGGCTCTCTGGGTAGGGAGGGGAAATGGAACAGAGAAGAGGATTATGGGTAAAGTGACTCACCACTCTATAAACACTGAGTGATGGACAGAAAGAAAAATATTTTATATGCCTCTTGGCTAAAAGTATATTTTAATGAGCATTTTACAACCATCATAAACATGTCAAACTGTCAGAACCGTCCATCCATCTTCCACCTGCCAGTTTAGCCAGTACAGGACCATGGAAGCTGGGCATCTATAGCAGGAAGCACAAGGCTATGATCTCCTCGGCCATGATGGACTGTCCAGCCGCACCATTCAACCCAAGACGTGGCTGACGTGGTCAGGAGTGACAGAGTACAACGTAGGCCACTGGAAATCATGAGCTTTGTGCTTGGTGCTGAACACATGGCGCAGTGGACTGTGTCTCTAAGGTAGGACTGTGACAAAACTCATTAGGTGGTTGGTGATGTCACTGGACAAAAAGAGCCTTTGTCTCTGAAGGTGTGTTTTGGTGCCTGGACCAGAGTTGGGTTAAGCTCAGAACTGGCCTTTCCGCCTGACCCCTAACCAGAGCATGCATCATTTCCAACCCAAATGGTTCTGTAAGGCAGTGTTTCCCAACCCGGTCCTTGGGGACCTGCAGACAGTCCATGTTATTGCTGGTTCACAACTCCCGGTAAAATGAGGAGCTGGGATGGAGCAAAAGCGTGGACCGTCTACAGACCCCCGAAGACCAGGTTGCGAAACACCACTGTAGTGAGAACTTTAAGTGTTCAGTGCCTGTGTTAGTGACCCTTTTCCCTTCCTGCTCCCATCTGCTGCTGAAAAGGAGGCTGGAGAATCAAGCTCTGGGCTCCTCTGAAGCGACTGAAATGTGATTCTGTTGCATGAGTCACTATCACACAGTGTCACTGGGGAGGTAAAATGACTCTGCCTATACAGCAGAGGGCGACATTAGCAAACTTTAGGATAAGCTGAAAGACAACAAAAACTTTACACAAAAAATAGCATGTTTTATTGGTATTACATGCTGATATCAATGACTGTTTTTTCTAGAGCAGCTGAGAGAGGTAGCAGACAGAAACTGCCCCTGCACAGATCAGCACAGCGCCTCCTGTGAGTGTGGAGGTCGCAGTGGACAAGAACCTCCACACTGCCTGTGAAGAGCAAAAGGCCATACCATCAAACATAGGGCTGGGGGGTGGTATGGGATTCCCACCGCAGTGTGTACTTTGGTAGGGGCTCTTGCATTCTTGCTTCTTGCAGCATAAAGGGTGAAATTTGTCCACCATATACGTTTTTCTGCAGCTGGGGAGACAGACAGGAGCCCCACCTTGAAGGACTCCAGCAATCCGCCATGGCCGCCATTCTCCAGCCTGTCCTCATCGGAGCCAAGCCCCAGGCCGTGGCCCAGTGCTGCCAGCGTTTGGCAGTGTAGTTCATCGTGGAGGTTATCCAGCAGTGCAGTCCGTGTCCGGCCCTGACACAGGCAGGCAGACACGTGGCTTTATTACCCATGTGCGCAAACACACACACTACACATACACACACATGCAAACACATGCATACACAGACACACATGCAAACACAAACATACACAGACACACACAGTAATACACACACACACACGCAGACACACACATACACAGACACACACACACACACACACACACACACAGACACTCTGGCTTTATTACACACACACACACACACACACACACACACACATATATATACACACACACAAGCACAGTCCATTACTGCTGCTCACTTCCAGCTTAGCGAACTTATCCGACTTGTAGCAGGCGGTCTCTGCGTTGATCAGCTTGGTCAGCAGGAACTCACGAAATTCTGGACCCTAATATTTGTGTGTGGGAGGAAGAGGATCCCAGCAGTGAAGACACAGTTCACGTCCCTGCTGTAGTACCCTAAATCTGAGGGCGACAGCGGGGATTCCCTGTGTCCCTCCCCTACCTTCTTGAAGACTGCTGGGTTAGGGAGAGGCGGGCCAAACGGTGGGACATCCTCTCGCGCTGTGACAGATACCTGCATTCAGAGAAAGAGTCTAGTCTCCCCATTCTCTCTCTGCACAGGTAGCAGTTGCAAAAATGAGTTTCCAATGCGTCCACAAAGTGGCGATGGTGAGCTGTACATTACTTTAAAAATACTACGGAGGGAGTTAGTACCTTGTATGTGGTGTGAGCTGTGCAAGAGTGCTCCACCTGGACCAGGATGTAGGCATGCAGGAAGTTGGAGGCGATCATATCGGGAACAAAGGGTGTGGACTCTTCCTGGAAGATGACCGCCACAATGTCGTTGCCGATGTGCCGCTTCCGCTGTAGCTGAGGGAGATCAGTAAACACTTAATCGCCATGGCAACATTCACGCACTTGCATATGAGGAAGAAATGAAGGCTTAGGCAGCTAATTACAGCTGTTTATTGATGGCCTCTGGTTGACGCTGTGGGCTCCCAGGCGGGCAGCCTACCTGCTGTGCGTCGCCGTCTGTATATGGGAGCTTGGTGGAGACGTGGAACATGATCTCCCTGCGGCGGAAGACCGTGTAGACAGACTGCGAACCCGTCTGACCATGGGACACATCTAACCCCCCACGGAACCTGAGAATGCACCAAAAGCAAGGGGGTGTAACAGGAGTGCCTCGGTACCCTGCTTATTACCACTAACCAACAGTAACGAAAGCGTTGGCGCTAAACGCCCGTGACGGAAAGCGGACGCGACGGATCGACTCGCGCGGTGCTGTGGCTCTTACCCCTTAAAATCCTGCAGGTCCATGCAATCTCCCAGCAGACTGAGGAACTCTTTAAAGGCAGGAGTCTCCGTGTTGTTCCCGAACAGCTCCTCCTCCGTGGTCTGCAGGGGAGGCAGGGAGCTGATTCTGTGTTGGCCTGTCACACCCATGTAACCGCCACGCCTCTCACCGGTAAGCAGTACAGCCACAGCTAACGCTAAAGACACCCAAGTAAGCAAACTGGCCCGCTCAGCATTTAATACAGGAAACATGCCCGTCTCCTTTCAGAAACCTGCAGCTGCAGCCAGCCAATCACATCCCGGGACTGGAAACACTCACCTGGCCAAACGTCTGGTAGATCACCCCGAACTTGAACGTGTTGTTAATCTCATGCTCATCATAGCTAACGATGAGCTGGGATGCCTAGGAATACGAAGGGAAATGCAGGTGTTCCCGGGTTACCACGGTGACGGAACACAGCACCATGTAATCCAAAGTCTGAACTGCCCCTCACAGTGAGTATTGATTGAATCAATGAGATCCTATAAGCACTTAGAGCTAGTTATCGTTCCGGTGGTGCTATGGGTGTGTTTATGTGTGGGCCCAGGTGCATGCTGGGAGTTTGACTCACTCTGGGGTACAGGACTGGGCTGAACTTCAGACCAGGCACATCGTCGCAGAACAGCTGAAATGCAGAGCCCCCCCCACACAGTACGATTTTAAAACTGACAGCAGGTGGACAGCGTATGGGTATAAAGATGGTGGTGAGAAGCTGGGGAGTACCTTGGCTATCTGAGGGATGCTGGGCAGCTGGGAAAGGCCCTCCAGGTGAATGCGGTCATGCAGTGTCTTCATGCGAGACCTGAAGGTAGGATCAGGTGAAGTCAGCCCTTGCTCTTCCCTCCTTGAACCTCTCCAATTGCAAGCCTATTAGTGAGCAATGAGTCTCTGAAGGACCCCCCAGTGGAGAGGAAAAATGTCCTGGACACCATACAGGTCAGAGCTCAGTGTGTACTGCCTGATCATACATGACACATGACCACCTGATACGCCCTGCCTGTCTGAGCACAGCACCTCATGACCAATCAGGGATCGCTCCTGCATCACAGCACCTCCTGACTATGATCGGCAATCGGTCTCTCATCACAGCGCCTCCTGACTGAGATCAGGAATTGCTCCCTCATCACAGCAAGTCCTCACTATGATCGGGGATCACTCCCTCTTCACAGCACCTCCTCACTATGATCGGGGATCACTCCCTCTTCACAGCACCTCCTCACTATGATCAGGGATCGCTCCTGCATCACAGCACCTCCTGACTATGATCGGCAATCGGTCTCTCATCACAGCGCCTCCTGACTGAGATCAGGGATCGCTCCCTCTTCACAGCACCTCCTCACTATGATCAGGGATCACTCCCTCTTCACAGCACCTCCTGACTATGATCGGGGATCGCTCCTGCATCACAGCACCTCCTGACTATGATCGGCAATCGGTCTCTCATCACAGCACCTCCTGACTGAGATCAGGAATCACTCCCTCATCACACCAACTCCTCACTATGATCGGGGATCACTCCCTCTTCACAGCACCTCCTCACTATGATCGGGGATTGCTCCCTCTTTACAGCGCCTCCTCACTATGATCGGGGATCGCTCCTGCATCACAGCACCTCCTGACTATGATCGGCAATCGGTCTCTCATCACAGCACCTCCTGACTGAGATCAGGAATCGCTCCCTCATCACAGCACCTCCTCACTATGATCTGGGATCGCTCCCTCTTTACAGTGCCTCCTGACTATGATCAGGGATCACTCCCTCTTCACAGCACCTCCTCACTATGATCGGGGATTGCTCCCTCTTCACAGCACCTCCTCACTATGATCGGGGATCGCTCCTGCATCACAGCACCTCCTCACTATGATCTGGGATCGCTCCCTCTTTACAGCGCCTCCTGACTATGATCAGGGACCTCTCCATCATCACAGCGGATCCTGGTCGAGTGGTCCACCCTACCTGAGAATGATCCGCAGGTATTCCTGCCCTTCCACCTCCTCGTGCTTCAGGGACATTATGAGGTTTCCCAGGCCACTCGCCGTGCAGTAGAAGTTGAGGTGCTCCTGCGTGAGGACGGGAGAGAGAGGAGAGAGCATGAAGCAGTCCACCCAACCCAGAGAGGCTCCCTCTTCAAGCTATTCACTCCACAATTAGATCAGAGTTCTTCTCTGGCACGCAGGAGACCGATACGCCACTGTTTCATTTCAATCAGCGATCCAGAACAGCCAGTACTGTCACCCAAAAACATCCATCTCCTGTAATTCTGCATGACCCAGAGAATCATTAAACTCTGGTAATATGACACCAGGCAGCCTCACTGCTATTAAGCAAATTCAAATTAGTATTTAAGAATCTAGATTTAAGTGGTGCCGGGTACCAGCTGACAGACAGGGTCACCTGTCACATAACTGAGCAGCCATTGTAGCACTAAATATATCCTAATGTCAGCTGACCAAAACAGGAAGCGACTCACCCTGCCCAGGAAGTGCTTGCGGTATGCCCGGGCCGTGCTGTTACACTCCAGCCGAAAGCCTAGGCCACGTCCCTCTCCATCGTCCTCGTCACACAGGCTGCTGTCGGAGGACGTGGGGGTGCCAGCGCTGGCTTCCGTGTCCTCGATCCAGTAGCCCCCGAACTGGGGCAGGATCACCTGGGGGTATGGGCTGCCTTTCTCCAGGACCTGGGGGTGAGAAATAAAAGACAAGCCCGTACTCAACATGACAGCTAAGCTTGGGTTTGACTACAGCTCTCCATGCCTGCTCATTCTATTCTGGGTTGTCGGGGGGGGTCCTATGGGCACAAGGCAAGGGACAGTCTAGGATGGGTGCCTACCCATCGTAGGGCATATACACACACACTATTCACTCTCACATCCACAACCGACTTGGTAACTCCAATTCATCTCACGTTTTTGGATTGTGGGGGGAAACTGGAGGACCTGAAGGAAACCCCATGATGACACAGAGAGAACACGCGAACTCCGCATGCATAGAGCCATGGAAGAGATTCGAACGTTGGTCCTAGGGGTGCTCGGTGCCCCATGACAACTAGGAAACGTCATAATTAGCTGGCGAGCTTTACCATTATTGCATCAGATACGCATTTGTGTGTGTGTGTGTGTGTGTGCGTGCGCAAAGTCTTACCTCCTCAATCCGCGGGTATGGAATGTAGTCGTCCTGTAGGGGAGACAGCTCAGATTGATCACAGCACCAACTCAACAGAACACAGCAGCGTACCTTCAGCAGCCATTAGCGGATCTGTCTCGATCACATCTACCTTGTTAAAATGGATCATGCCGGTTTTTGGATGTAAGGAGAAAGCACATCGAGAAAGCATCACCACTGGGACGGTGCAGAGGCAACACACTGATACACAAAGTAAACAACTAATAACAGACAGCTAACAAAATCGAAAACGGCTTTAACGTCTGGCAGATCTTAGCCCTGTAAGACCCCAGGTGATGACGCAAGCTCCATGTTTGCGTGCAGTTGTCTTTGAAATGCAGACTCCTCTACCTTCATCTCAGTCCCTTTATGCCAGTGAACCGAGGACCAATCAGTTTCAAGGCTGTTAGAGCATGCCCCGTGTTGGTAGCCGGCTCTGGGCACCGGGGCGGGCACAGCTGGGGTGCTACACGCGGCTAACACTTTTAGCGGAGCTGCCATCACAGCCAAGCACATGTATAGCGCACAGACACGTGAGCACGCGGCACGCCGGCACTCTCGTCAGACCTTGTGCTTCTGGGAGCAGGCTGTCATCTCCTCAGTTTTTGGGGCCTGCTTAAGAGTGGAGTGGGTTTTGTGGGGCAGACATGACAGCAACACCTTCACATCAACAGCTACAATCTTCCAAACACATTTGTTTTAGCCCATAGACATTTGAAAGCAGACAACAGGCCCTCCTCACCATCAGAAACAGCTCGTTCATCATGCATTTCTACCACAAGTCATTTTATGCGACAGGAGAGCAGCACAGCTGTCATTGTCACTGTTGTCATCTGTCTCCAGTGCTACTATGAGCAGCGGTGCTGATCACAAACCAGCCAGCAGGGGGAGTCATCCGCTCCATCTCACACTACATAAGAAGTTCTTACGGCCCCACTGGCCTTCAGAACTTGCTGCCTGGGATACACAGCATCTTCAAACTGAAAGGCAGCTCATGAGTTTTCTACACTCAATCTGGGCAGCAGTGTGAATTCCCCATATCGGGAGTTCAAGGATGTTTGAAGTACGTCTTGTGAATATTTTTGTGTCTGGAATTAAATAATTTTACTGGCCATGGCTTTAACAATGAATGGAAAGCTGATACAACATAATCTACACCCAAGAAGCACATATCTTAATCCTTATCAGTGTTTAACGTTGACCTTAACATCACTGGTGAAGAGTGTGCCACTGGGTTAATGTTAACTGAGTTCAGTCACTGAGCATGGATTTGGTTCTGGGTCACCGTGATCCGGGAGCATGGAGTCTTACCTGCATCCTCTCCAGCATGTCAAAGAACTCGGCCGACTGTGAGACAGAGAGAGAACAAGGGTTAGGGTTAACACCCAAGACCCCTGATCAGGCTCGTTTGGACAGTCAACTAATTAGGCCCTTTATCTCTCACCATATTGCAGACCAGAAGGTCAACTCATTAAGCTACAGCCCTCACAATATTCAGAGCTGATGAGCCGCCTGATTAGACTACTCATATTTGGCATTACTCTGTTACTTGCTTGGCATAGAACTGGCATTATTTACATATTTTAAAAAGGACCTTTAATTACTAAAATGTTTAAGAAGTATATTGATATCTGTATCAATGTCCAAAAGCAGGTAGGGCCATCTGCGAAGCACCACACGTATCCCACAATGCCACACTTCTTGTCCGACGAAGGGTGTCCTGCACCACTAATGGGAGTCACGCATCCAAGGGCCCGATGTGGAAATTCACCCCGGGGCCTGGCTGCAGATGCCATGGTGACGAGCGTAAAGGAGAAACAGGCATCCCAGGAGGCACTGGGTGTGTAGGACAGCCGTCACCGGGGGAAATTTGGCACCTGATGGCAACATTCCTAACCGCTCTGAAGAAAACAGGTTCAGCGCTGAAGAGAAAACAGCAACAAGGAGGAATGTGGCAGTAAAAGCAAAAGAGAGGAATGAGGATATTAAGGTTAATGTGATAAGGGGAGCATCTGCCTTAAAGGGATCCTGTGAGAAACGGAATTAAGGTAGAACCTCACTGGCCTTTAGAAACACAGGCAGGCCACAGTAGACTCGTTTCCACCAACGCGCTGCCGGTGCCAGATTTTTCCCCAGTCTGGCACTGGTTCCACATGTTTCCACCGCAAAAATATGGCCCTGGGCCAGGAAAAACAGCTCCAGCACAGCACCACGGAAAAGCTGGGCTCGGAATGTCGCCCCGTAACGTCAGCGAAAGTGCGACGGGCCACGCGTCCAAACCGAACACAGACCCGGGAAATCCAATCCATAAAGGATATAGTCAGTCAAATAATGCCGGTGTGAGAATAAACTAACACACGCACACAGAGCCTACGAAGACAAAACGTTGTAAAATAAATTTAAAATAGTATGAACTGTATTTCCTGAAAATAAGATATTTTACATAAAATATTAACTTTCACTAAAACACTTGTATGATTCACAGAAATGATGCAACGTTACATTGTGTTTTTTTATTCTATGAAAAATAGAAGATTAATCTGCGGACAGATTTAATAATAAAGTAAAGTACAAATATTGTGGCATTCGACTGCCGAAGGCAGCAAAGTTCCGTTCTTAACAGACTCTTTTGTTGCGCTAACGTTAACAGGACAACGGTAAAACAGCGAGAGAGAACAAACTCACACAGACAAAATGGAGACAGAAGTGGATACGGTAGCATGAGTTGTACTCCGGAAAGGTTTATTTCGGTTTGGCAAAATAAATCCAAAAAACGAAATACAGATAAACCTTTACTTTCACTTTTACTTCCGTTCTCTTTTGAAACTGGTGGAAACGCAGGCTGGTTCTCAAAAGGCACCAAGTGAGAACCAGCCCAGCACCGGCACCAGCTCCGTGTTGGTGGAAATGAGGCCAGTAGCTTAGAGCAGCGGCATGCAGACGGCCGGCACCACATGTCACTATCACTAAGCCCAGGTAAGACAGCCATGCTGAGGGCCTGGCGCTGAGCTTCGCCACATTCGTGTGGATTATGGGAGAGGAGGCTTGTCCTGTGAGGACAGCCAGCGGGGGGCCCCTGGGATATAATAAGCGAGCAGAAGGAGGAGGACTGACTATATGTCAATGTTTAACGTGGCACTGATCCGTGAGCAACGCGCCCAGCTCGCTGTGTCAATACAGGTCGCTGGGTCAGATGGACGACAGGTGTGGAGTCAGGACCGCCCCCACACCACAGAGCGCCTGGGGAGCTGGGATCCAGCACCCGCTGCTGTCCGCTTCCCACCGGCATTCATCATCATGGCCGGGAACCAGACTGTCTGCCAGCAGGTGGACGTGAGCATGACGCTCGCTTGCCGCCTGGGTCACGTTCTCGCACAAGAGCACAGCAGATAAGCTGAGAAAACACAGTGCAGTAGGCACCCCAGCCACTACCCTGCCTCGTTTGATTGGTAATTCACTTCTCTGTGGACCACCACAGTTTGAAGGGGGTGTAGCCACCTGCTGCAGCCCCGCCCCCTAACCCCACCTCCCTTTCCCCTTCCCCCATTTTGTACAGAACTGCACATATATGTCCACTGTCAATTGGCATGTAAACACATGGCTTCCATATACAACTCATACTCACAGAACGTAAATACAGCAGAAACACAACATACATACTCACTACACACATAAACACACAAACAGCTGATATGAAGAGCACATTCATACATACTGTTACATACAGGAAACATACCCATTACACCTGCATATACAGGTAACAAATGCGTTTGATAGAAACACACGTTAGACACACATTTGCAGTAATACACACTCACATATGCACATTATTTTGCGGCCTGCTGGCTTCCTACTTTCTCGGAGGTGATTACAAAGCCGAATCTCTTCCCTTTGTCTTCCCCTGCTGTCCAGGGCAGTGCAGCCGCTCACCAGCTAGGTGTCCTACCACCGTCCCGCGACCTCCCAGCGGTCTGGCGCGTCTCTGTGCTGCCCCCTCCCTTTCTCTCACATTTATTTCCTGGAGAGCCGTCGGTCAGCTTACTTCAGTGACAATCAGGATGTAAGACTTTCATTTCGTGTTTTCTGTCTTCATGTTGGAACTGGGACGGTCGCATTAGCTCCAGATAAAAGGAGGTTCTCCCCGGGACTCCTCCCACACGCACACACACATTACCAGTCTGACAAGCCGTGCGGTATGTGAGTATGTGATCTCGGTCAATAAGGAATCTGCATTGTTCTGCTTGTTCAGAAGGTTTCTTAAGGGAGTCTCAGCCAGGGGCCGCCTCTCTCTGCTCAAGGCAACGTGCCACGTTACTGACTACGCCGCAGTGGGAGGGTGTCGGCAGGCTGGGTGCATGACGATCAAGACAGGTGCCACCTCTCTCTACTCAGGGTGACGTGCCATGTTAGTGACTACACTGGGGGGGGGTCATTTGACCAGGCGCGTGGCAGCCTGCGGCCATGTGACGATCGCTCGGCTGTACCAGCATCCACGCCCTTCCAAGCCTGATCCAACAGCAGCTCTGACACTGCATTCATTAATTACTGTTAAACTGTCTACCTGCATCTGTCCCAGTCCCAGCTTACTCACATATGCTCTCTGATTAAGCTCAAGGTCAAACCTTTCCCTAAACACATCTTTCTGCCACTTCAATCGACTGGCTACATTTTTTACATTTATTTTTCTTATCCCTGCAGTATAATATCGGTCACTCGCTGACATGTAATACCGCAGTGAATGTTTAAAAATTCCAGTGATGATTCGTCTTGGGTTTCCATAATCTTGTACCCTAATAGGTCACCTTGAATGAGTAACGACAAAGTCAAATTTCCCAAGAGCCTCTAGTTCTCAGGCCAGCAGCTGGAGGGCTGGTTGACGGTGAGCCTTGACCATATCACCTACCTTCATGGTGGGTGGAGCTGTACGAGGAGGTGAAGGGGGACCATCCCCTACAGGCACAATGGAGATGGTCTGAACATCCTGCTTCCTGTAACAAAAAAGACCAACACAGATATAGAGGGCAACAGAGTACAGTGTACTGAGTAACAGACAGTATGGTGTAGAGAGTAACAGACAACATGGTGTATTAAGTACAGGGTAATGAGTAACAGACTGTTACAGACAGTTCTGTTTGGCCAAGGAACCGTGGGAAGGAATGTACTGTGTAACGAGTAACAGACAGCTTAGTGTGAAGAGTAACAGGCAATACAGTGTAATAAGTAACAGGCAGTACAGTGTAATGAATAACAGACAGCTTAGTGTGAAGAGTAACAGGCAGTGCAGTGTAATGAATAACAGACAGCTTAGTGTGAAGAGTAACAGGCAATACAGTGTAATAAGTAACAGGTAATACAGTGTAATGAATAACAGACAGCTTAGTGTGAAGGGTAACAGGCAGTACAGTGTAATAAGTAACAGGCAGTACAGTGTAATGAATAACAGACAGCTTAATGTGAAGAGTAACAGGCAGTGCAGTGTAATGAATAACAGACAGCTTAGTGTGGAGAGTAACAGGCAGTGCAGTGTAATGAATAACAGACAGCTTAGTGTGGAGAGTAACAGGCAGTGCAGTGTAATGAATAACAGACAGCTTAATGTGAAGAGTAACAGGCAGTGCAGTGTAATGAATAACAGACAGCTTAGTGTGGAGAGTAACAGGCAGTGCAGTGTAATGAATAACAGACAGCTTAATGTGAAGAGTAACAGGCAGTGCAGTGTAATGAATAACAGACAGCTTAGTGTGGAGAGTAACAGGCAGTGCAGTGTAATGAATAACAGACAGCTTAATGTGAAGAGTAACAGGCAGTGCAGTTTAATGAATAACAGACAGCTTAGTGTGAAGAGTAACAGGCAGTACAGTGTAATGAATAACAGACAGCTTAGTGTGGAGAGTAACAGGCAGTACAGTGTGCAAGCAGAATGGTGTAGCCAATTGCGCTCAATGCTTTCTGTCTGAGGCATGTTTGGAGGGATAAATGCCATTGGTAACAGCTGGACACACACTAGACAAAACAAATGCTGTCTGTGCAAAGTAACAGTGTGAATGCAAAGTAACTGTGGCTTTACACATCTTAGCCGTTAACTGTGAGGCATCCAACTCTCCAAGTACAGTTTACCCGCTAGCCAGGCGTGAAAGAAAGCCAAACATACGGCCAGCTGATACGTTCACCCAGACGACCTGGATGAGTGTTTACTACAGGCCATACACTTTACGGAGACTCTAATGATTTTCTTGAGGAACTTGCCGAAACCCAGGAACCTAGGAGTGTTACCGTGAGCTCTGGAAAGGATCCAACACAGGTGACGACACAGCCAGTTGATGCAATGTGACCGGGGACTGAACGCAAGTCATTCGGAAGTATTTTTAGACGACACTTAGTAGATGCTTGTCTAATTAGCGTAATACCTCCAATGTGGTCAAACCGAAACACAAACCAACCTTTAGGGAAATGAGAGACACTTTCTATTACATTGCCAGTCAATATTTCTGTCCTATAATGGCAGCTGTTGAGGGTGGCAGTACTTGCTGCTGGCCTGCAGGCCCTCAGCAGACATCATGTCCTAATCTGGAGACTACAGGTCATGCTCCACCCCAATAAAGAGCTCTTAACATGTTTTTCCATTTGAATCAACACAGTCAAGTCACTGTCCACAAATGGAGGCTCCCCCTGCGAACGCTAGAGGGCAGTGGTCTCCCCATTGCTAACGTCTAATTGCGAAAAAATGATGTTGACAGAAGCCACTCGTTGGCACAGCATGATGAGCAGAATTAGTCAAATGAGGCGACTTTGGGTGCGAGCTGGGATCCGTGCCAAAGACTGCATTATTCAGTCAGGCCCTGAGACTGTTGGTTATTTTCCCCTTCAGCCAACTGAGATGATTTCACATGGCTGAGACAGAATAAGTGGTATGATTGCACCTAATTCCAGCTGTTTGTGTCGAACATAAAGGCAAAGTCCCTGCAATCACTGACAGAGAGATTAAAAAGCACGCAAACACAAGGTGTATGTGTGTCTGTGTCTCTGCCTGTGTGTGTGTGTGTGTCTGTGTCTTTGGCTGTGTGTGTTTGGCTGTGTGTGTGTGTGTGTCTGTGTCACTGCCTGTGTGTGTTTGGCTGTGTGTGTGTGTCTGTGTCACTGCCTGTGTGTGTTTGGCTGTGTGTGTGTGTGTGTGTCTCTGCCTGTGTGTGTGTGTCTGCGTCTCTGCCTGCGTGTGTTTGGCTGTGTGTGTGTGTCTGTGTCTCTGCCTGTGTGTGTTTGGCTGTGTGTGTGTGTGTCTCTGCCTGCGTGTGTGTGTCTGTGTCTCTGCCTGTGTGTGTTTGGCTGTGTGTGTGTGTCTCTGCCTGCGTGTGTGTGTCTGTGTCTCTGCCTGTGTGTGTTTGGCTGTGTGTGTGTGTGTCTCTGCCTGCGTGTGTGTGTCTGCGTCTCTGCCTGCGTGTGTTTGGCTGTGTGTGTGTGTCTGTGTCACTGCCTGTGTGTGTTTGGCTGTGTGTGTGTGTGTCTCTGCCTGTGTGTGTGTGTCTGCGTCTCTGCCTGCGTGTGTTTGGCTGTGTGTGTTTGGCTGTGTGTGTGTGTGTCTCTGCCTGCGTGTGTGTGTCTGTGTCTCTGCCTGCGTGTGTTTGGCTGTGTGTGTTTGGCTGTGTGTGTGTGTGTCTCTGCCTGCGTGTGTGTGTCTGTGTCTCTGTCTGCGTGTGTTTGGCTGTGTGTGTGTGTCTCTGTCTGCGTGTGTCTCTGCCTGTGTGTGTGTGTCTCTGTCTGCGTGTGTCTCTGCCTGTGTGTGTGTCTCTGCCTGCGTGTGTTTGGCTGTGTGTGTGTGTCTCTGCCTGCGTGTGTTTGGCTGTGTGTGTGTGTCTCTGCCTGCGTGTGTTTGGCTGTGTGTGTGTGTCTCTGCCTGCGTGTGTTTGGCTGTGTGTGTGTGTCTCTGCCTGCGTGTGTTTGGCTGTGTGTGTGTGTGTGTCTCACAGAGAGCACACACAGCTGAAGGCATACAGCAGTACCTGCATATTTATTATATTGCAGGGTTCCTGTTCCTTAGTTTTAGGCGATTATGGCAGCTATGATGAACCGCCTTTTCACGCAGAAAATCGCTCTCACTCAGAGCAACACATTATTGCTTTAAACAGCTATTCAAACACAGAGACATTCAGATTTTGGTCCACACACTCACATGACCTTTTGCTGCTAGTCCGTCACATCAACTAATCTGACCTGATCTGCCAGTGACACACCTATGTACCTATTAAGGTAGACAGCATAATGACTAAGACACACACACACATACACACACACACACACACACACAAACACACAAATCCCTATACAAAAATGTTCTCAAAGCAAACACACCCAACAGCAACAGCATACCATGTGTATGTGCCACCTAAGTTTGCTGAACAAACACACATAACTCTTAGTGTGTATTTCAGCCGAGTGCTTGCTTGTGTGTGTGTCTGTTTGCATGTGTCTGATGTGCTCTTTGCTCTCATTTTCACGGTAATTAAGCAGTTCCTGGTGGGGGCGGGGCTGTGGATGGTGCGCAGGCAGGATGGGGGGGGGGGGGGGGCGGGGGGGGCGGTGGGGGAACGCTGCTGAGGAAGACTTGGGCACAGGCTCAGGGGAGATATCAGCAAGAAGGTCAGACTGATGCTGAGTCACTGTGTATGGAAGGGCCCTAGAGGTGCGTGCACACACACACGCAGACACACTCACACACACACACACACACACATACACACACAGGCAGAGACACGCAGACACACTCACACACACACACACACACACACTCACACACACACACACACACGCACCCCTATAGGCAGACACACACTCACAGAGAAAGATACGGATTAACACACTACTACTTACAGTCCTACAAACTGAACACCTTTAAGGGTATGACCCCGAGGTACTAACCTGAGCGCTAACCTACAATGTCACACACCAGGGTTAAGGGTTTGACCCCGAGGTACTAACCTGAGCGCTAACCTACAGTGTCACACACCAGGGTTAAGGGTCTGACCCCGAGGTACTAACCTGAGCGCTAACCTACAGTGTCACACACCAGGGTTAAGGGTCTGACCCCGAGGTACTAACCTGAGTGCTAACCTACAGTGTCACACACCAGGGTTAAGGGTCTGACCCCGAGGTACTAACCTGAGCGCTAACCTACAGTGTCACACACCAGGGTTAAGGGTCTGACCCCGAGGTACTAACCTGAGCGCTAACCTACAATATCACACACCAGGGTTAAGGGTCTGACCCCGAGGAACTAACCTGAGCGCTAACCTACAGTGTCTCACACCAGGGTTAAGGGTCTGACCCCGAGGTACTAACCTGAGCGCTAACCTACAGTGTCACACACCAGGGTTAAGGGTCTGACCCCGAGGTACTAACCTGAGCGCTAACCTACAGTGTCACACACCAGGGTTAAGGGTCTGACCCCGAGGTACTAACCTGAGCGCTAACCTACAATGTCACACACCAGGGTTAAGGCTCTAACCCCGAGGAACTAACCTGAGCGCTAACCTACAGTGTCACACACCAGGGTTAAGGGTCTGACCCCGAGGTACTAACCTGAGCACTAACCTACAGAGCCACACATCAGGGTTAAGGGTCTGACCCCGAGGTGCTAACCAAAGCACTAACCTACAGTGTCACACACCAGGGTTAAGGGTCTGACCCCGAGGTACTAACCTGAGCGCTAACCTACAATGTCACACACCAGGGTTAAGGCTCTAACCCCGAGGAACTAACCTGAGCGCTAACCTACAGTGTCACACACCAGGGTTAAGGGTCTGACCCCGAGGTACTAACCTGAGCACTAACCTACAGTGTCACACACCAGGGTTAAGGGTCTGACCCCGAGGTACTAACCTGAGCACTAACCTACAGAGCCACACATCAGGGTTAAGGGTCTGACCCCGAGGTGCTAACCAAAGCACTAACCTACAGTGTCACACACCAGGGTTAAGGGTCTGACCCCGAGGTACTAACCTGAGCGCTAACCTACAGTGTCACACACCGTCTCCAACAAAAGCAGGTTATTGGCTACCACAGGAAAACAGCAGCAAACTCCTCTCTCTCCTGGAGTATAGCTACGTTTACAGGGAGGAGGAGGAGGTAAGGAGCGCACTGATACAGTGCATTACTGCACGCACCACGCGACAAACCACCTTAAGGATGAGGAACTGAGTGCAGCCAGTGACACCTCAGGACCATGCTGACTGAAGTAGAATGGAAAAGTGTGAAGTTTCTTCTGGAGGCTGGAGTGCCAATCCCGCCACCAACCCCCCCCCCCCAATTTTCCCGGTGGAAATGTAGGTTAACGTCATACCCAGGATAGAGCAACGGCAGGTTAAGGACCTTGCTCAAGGGCCCAAAGGAGTAGAATCACTCCTGACATTCATGGGATTTGAACCAGTAACCTTCTGATTGCTGGCACAGATACCTGGTCTCAGAGCCGCCACTCGGCCTCAAGGCTAAAGAAGAAACCTCACCTGCCAGCTTAATATTGATGGTCTACATGTGAAGCATGTATTTTGTCCTCATATCGGGGTGACATATCAGTGTGCTTAAGGGCTGCCTGTACCACCTCCGACAGATGTAACCACCACTTAAGACTAATTCAATTATATTGATATAAAACCGGTTATTTTAATGGTCTGAGAATTGCAGAATGTAAACATTCAGAAACCTTAAGTGCAAAACAAGAAGGCCATTTATGAATAATATATACGGTTATATAGATAAAAAACACCTTAGCGAGGTTCTTGAAATAAGGTGAATGACAGTGTGTGTTTACAGTGTACAGGAGTGCAAACTGATACTATGACGTCATTTTCAAGATTAAGGGGAGGAGACACCTAATGACATCTCAGGTACAAGGATGAGATGGAGGGAATTTCCCATGTGTGGAGAGTGCAGCTATTGACCCACAAAAAACAGATGTGTGCGCGAACACACACACACACACACACACACACACACCTCTACGTAAGACTTCCATAATGACTAACTCTTGCCAATCTAAAAATACCTCACTCAGAGGAAAAACTTTCATAGAATTGAAACAAGAATAAGATAAAACTTTGCCTGCTGTAAAAAACACAGAACAGCAAGACATCAACTCAGACGACCAAAAAAATCCCAACTGGTAGGACAGTAGGACATCGACTCAGAGGACAGGAGAATGCTGGCTCAGAGGACAGCGGGACATTGACTCAGAGGACAGCAGAATGCTGGCTCATAGGACAGCGGGACATTGACTCAGAGGACAGTAGAATGGTAGCTCATAGGACAGCGGGACATTGACTCAGAGGACAGCTGAATGTTGTCTCAGAGGACAGCGGGACATTGACTCAGAGGACAGCTGAATGCTGTCTCAGAGGACAGCGGGACATTGACTCAGAGGACCGCGGGACATTGACTCAGAGGACAGCAAAATGCTGTCTCAGAGCACAGCGGGACATTGACTCAGAGGACAGCTGAATGCTGTCTCAGAGGACAGCGGGACATTGACTCAGAGGACAGCAAAATGCTGGCTCATAAGACTGCGGGACGTTGACTCAGAGGACAGCGGGACGTTGACTCAGAGGACAGCAGAATGCTGGCTCATAAGACTGCGGGACGTTGACTCAGAGGACAGCGGGACGTTGACTCAGAGGACAGCGGGACGTTGACTCAGAGGACAGCAGAATGCTGGCTCATTGGACAGCGGGACATTGACTCAGAGGACAGCAGAATGCTGGCTCATAAGACAGCGGGACGTTGACTCAGAGGACAGCAGAATGCTGGCTCATAAGACAGCGGGACGTTGACTCAGAGGACAGCAGAATGCTGGCTCATAAGACAGCGGGACGTTGACTCAGAGGACAGCGGGACGTTGACTCAGAGGACAGCGGGACGTTGGCTCATAGGACAGCGGGACATTGACTCAGAGGACCAAAAAAATCCCAACTGGTAGGACAGTAGGACATCGACTCAGAGGACAGGAGAATGCTGGCTCAGAGGACAGCGGGACATTGACTCAGAGGACAGCAGAATGCTGGCTCATAGGACAGTGGGACATTGACTCAGAGGACAGCTGAATGCTGGCTCAGAGGACAGCAGGACATTGACTCAGAGGACAGCAGAATGCTGTCTCAGAGGACAGCGGGACATAGCATTCAGCTGTCCTCTGAGTCAGTCTCAGAGGACAGCGGGACATTTACTCAGAGGACAGCAGAATGCTGGCTCAGAGGACAGTAGGACCTAGGTGCTCCTTTACAGGGAACTTCAGCAGTTGTTCTGTATTCCCCGAAGAGATTCACAAATACTGTGCCGTGGCAGAATATAACTCCTCCCCTCACCGCGCTCAGCAAGTGCACGATCTCCCCCAGGTGCCCTAGAGGAGTCACAGGTAGCCAGCAGGCAGATGTGTGATTAATGTGTGCTGCCATCTGCTGGACTGGATCAGAAAAATGCAGTTTTAGCCTGAACTGCTGACCAGTCTGTGTTGGTGACTCCCTCAATGCCCCAGAAGCTCAGGGGAAGGGGGGGGGGGTGGAGAAACAGATACTGGGCGCCAGCAGCGCTATCATTACATTTACTCTTATTCCATGAAGACTAAGTGTTATGAGAAAAGATAAGTCAGACACTGGGCTGCATTCTGGCATCACATCTGGATGGAGATTATTGCTGGCTGCTCCTGGTGGTCAGGAAATCAGGAGATGGGGAGTGAACATACGTACATACACACACACACACACACACACACACACACACACACACACACACACACACACACACACATACACACACATACACATATCCATACATACAAACACACACGCAGACTCATCCACGCACACAAACACACACACAAACACACACATACAAACACGCACATACAAACACACACATACACATAAACACACGCACATACACACACGCACATACAAACACACACATACAAACACACTGCTAAAAAAATTGGAAGGGGGGGACTTGAGAAAAGGTGGCTCTGTGACAGCCGGTGAGATGCTGATCTCCTGCTACCCCCCAGGGGGGTCGGAGACTGACACACCTGTCTGTGACGGGACCTTTGGGTGGGTCTGGCTGGCCCCCAGGTGGCTTCCTGACCGGCATCGCCCACAGTGCTCCCCCCACCTCCCTGAGAGGGCACGGGGGTCACCTGCTCTCCAAATGCCCCCAACCCTACCGCCCAGAAACCCCTGGGAGGAGAGGAGATACAGGGGCATGCAGTCTCACACACAGACGCAGACACACAGCCTGACATGAACAGCAGGAACAAGACAAAAGAATGAAAACACCCCCTCAGATCTGCCATGAGGACACAAGGCTGGGGGCAGCCGAGCTCCTCATCAGTGCCTCTGTCACTCTCCTCGTCGCCTAAAGGCGAGGCTCTGTGCCCGCCGTGCCACTTACTGCCCAGAGCCGGCATTGGCAGACCCCCCCAGCAGCTGGCAGCCCCCCCGCAAATCGCTCAGGCCGCTGAAACATGAATAATGAATTTACTTTCTCATGGTGTCCTCATACTCCAGCGGGACGAAGGAGAATGACTGACAGACGTTCTAAAAATACCTCCTCAAAAAGGGGCATGCAATCTGTCAGCAGCCTCTCCGGGCAGCCAGCGATACAGCTTAGGGGAGCACACACACACACACAGATAGACAGACAGACAGACACACACACACACACACACAGACACAGACAGACAGACACACATACACACACACACACACATAGACAGACAGACAGACAGACACACACACACACACACACTCACACAGACACACACACAGACAGACACAGACACATACAATTATTATATCTTTGTGGAGACTATCCATTCATTTCTATGGGGTAAACTCTAACCCCAACATGACGACCTTAGCCCAATTCCCACTCACACTCGCATATCTCATGCTTGGGATCAATAAAGTATATCTCTCACAGTCACATACACAAATAACCCTGCATATATACAAACATACGGCCAGAGTTCCACACTCAAAACACACACGTAACCTGGTATATGGATACACAAACTTACTCATGTACACACACACACACACACACACACTTCCAGGAGATTCAACAGGCTGGCAACACAATGGAACGTGTACAGTCAGGCGTACAGTCAGGTCGAGGCATTGCCAGCCAATGAGGCTGCAGCTTGAAGCCTGGCCTCTCCCCATTGGCTGTCCAAATGGAAACTATCCATCACCATACAGCCCATTTGCAGTCACTGTCTCATCAATGAATCACCGCCTGCAAGCCCATCCATCAGCATATGAGTTGATACAGACCCTGCTCCATACCAAGGGGCTTGCGCTCGCTGTGTCGCTATCCTGGACATGCGACATATATCAGCTGGCCTCTTTTTTGCTTATCTGCTTCACTATCAAGGACAAATAAGAACAGAGGACAGCAAGCAGGGCTTCCAGCGAATCCAGTTGGGGGGGTGCTCTGTAACCTCTGACCTGGAGGGGGAGGGGTTGGAGATAGAGTAATGGCAGAGGCATCTTCCAGACAGTCATATGTTAAAATGCTACTGCAGTACTGTCATGAGCCAGTAGGAGGCAGAGCGAATGAAGGAACTGGATTTGTGGGCCAGTTTAACATTCGACTGTCTGGAAGAAACTGGCAACCTGCCTCAGGCTGCTGCCCTTAGAGAGCGACCTGGGGAGCAGAGGCCACACTGGGCTCCTCAGATTAGCCAATGCACGAGCCAAGGAAATAAGAATAGGAGCTAAAGGAGGTCGCTGTGATCTTGGAGACGGGCATCCTGATCAGACACCAGCTGTGACAGGACACAGGAGGAAGGGCAGGGAGCTGCTGATGGCCAGCTACAGATGATGGATGGACAGCAGCAGAGGGAAAGAGAGAGCGAAGGGGAGAGAGAGAGAGAGAAAGCAGGTCAGAGGAGAAAGCAGCATAGAACAAGGGAAAGAGTGATGGAATAGGAGGGAATTGGTGCTGGCAGAGGAGTGAGGCTGAGAGAGCGCAAGAAACATCAGATCTTTATTTAGAGAGCGGCTGCTGAGACAAAGTCAAACATACTGGGGGCTCTGCTGTGTTCTGGCCGCACGTGGCGGATTATGCGGGGTGAGCGATGCTGGACGTTCTGCTCCTGCTGAGACGGGCCCCTGATTGCAGGGGGGGGGGCTCTCCATGGTCATAACCACAGTGCGAGCCATAAAGGGGCCATGCCGGCAGTCACACCGACCGCCGCCTAGAGCCACTGATTAAGTCTTCATTACAGCACACGGACACGCTTCATTTAACCTAAAGCAGCTGCCTCAAAACGTCGCTGCCCCCCCAGGGTCACCCCAGAAGAGAGCCCACGTAGCTCAGCGCCACACCGAGGGGGACAGAGGGGGGGTTAGCCAGAATCCAGCCCTGCTGTTTGATCCATGTGACGACGGAAAACTCAGGAACATCCTCCGTGATCTGCATGCAGGTGTGTCGTCTCCAGTTTAAGGAGAAGACGTTCCAAGGCCCTGAACACTTCAGCGGTACTTTATTTCCATGACAACAGTATCAGGCATTTTAGGACTTCCAGGCACCCAGGAGCATGTAGCGCTGATTTGCCTGAACTGGGTACACCGGGAGCCTGTCGGCCTGACAGCAATAAACATCTGAAATCTGCACCAAACCTTGGAGGCTTGTGTCTCTGTACGGCAGTCTCACCTGGACTTCCATCCACATAGCCGTGCAGCACTCACTTAGGAGGAGTGGATTAACACATACACACAGACAGACAGAGACACAGACAGACAGAGACACAGACAGACAGACAGAGACACAGACAGACAGACAGACAGACAAATACAGACAGACAGAGACACAGACAGACAGACAGAGACACAGACAGACAGACAGACAAATACAGACAGACAGAGACACAGACAGACAGACAGAGACACAGACAGACAGACAGACAGACAAATACAGACAGACAGACAAATACAGACAGACAGACAGACACACACACAGGCCCTGTGTTGGTCCCTCATGACTCTAGTTAGGGGCTCACTGGCTGCCTCATGTAAACCCAGCTCCACCCACAGACAAACTCCACCTTGAAGTCACCTAGTCATCATACGGCAGTAAATAGTAACCATACACCTCCATGCCTCACAAAAACCAAACACCACCCTCAAACATCACCCATGTCCCCAACACCAAACACCACCCTCAAACACCACCCATGTCCCCAACACCAACCACCACCCTCAAAAGTCACTTCATGTGCCCAACACCAAACATCACACTCAAACCTCAGACCCCATCCACATACTGGCTAAAGTGCTAAATATCTTCCATACACCACAACCAAAGCCATCCAACACTAATAAAATAAACCAAGCTCTACGTCACCCAAAGTCCACCGGCCACATGCCACCTGAACTTCACCCACATTCCCTCCAAGCTCATTGGGCCCTGAAGCTGCATCAGGCACAAACAGACACATCAGTGCTTTCAGGGACAGTTCACCTTCTAGAAAAGCACAGAGCAGGTTTAACCTCAGCCTGAATTATTCTCAAGGTCACAAATGTAAACAAACAGCACACACACAGGTGGGAACTACAACCCACTGGCCAAGTGTTTGTTAAAGAAACTCCTCTGCCAGGTATCCAGTGATGATTCCAATAGCAGAAGTGGAACATGCTCTGTCCAGCCCCCCTATCACGTCCAACGCCCCCTCCCCCAGCTTCACCTGTACTTCCTCTTTCCTGGAACACCTGCTGACCTAGTTCCACATGCTGCCCATAACCAAAACATGCACACACGTGTGCAAAAGGCCACACACACACACGCACGCATACACACGCACGCACACAAAGGCTCCAAGTAACTTGATAACACATCTGTACCTGCGTTGACGTACAATGAAAGATGCATTTGCATGCTGATATAATGAACCATATTGTTTCCACCTCTCTCTGTCTCTCTCTCTCTCACACACACACACACACACACACACACACACACACACACACACACACACACACACATACGCATACAGGTAATCAGCCACACATTGGCACCCTGACACGAGTCAAAAATCCAACCCGAATGTGCATAAGCAGACATCCAGCGGATTGTACTTTCCGCTGAAAGGAGTGAGGCACCAGAGCTGGGCAGCACTGAGGTCCCACAGCTTTTGGCAGGATCATGGTTAGATGGGGGGAGAGAGAGAGAGAGAGAGAGAGTGAGCCAGCTGGGAGCCTGGCAGCAAGAGGACAGGGAAAGTTCACCCACCGATCCGTCTCCTCCTTCTCCTTCTGCCGACGGGACTTGTGCAGTAGCCCGATGAGGACCACGGCAGCCCGGATCCCGGCCCGCTTGGAGTGCATCCTGCTGCCTGGCTCAGACATCGTCACGGCCCCCCGCGCTGTGTCTGTACTCTCCGGTGGCCGGTCGACAGACAGAGCTGCGACGCACTGCCAACCTTGCCGGAGCGGACACGGTCTCTCTGCCGTGTCTGTGCATTGCTCTCTCCCTCTCCCTCCGTCCTCCTTTGGTCACTAGCCCCGCCTGCTTCACTCTGATTGGCAGAATACTGTGTTAGCCCCTCCCCAACCCCTGAAGTCCCTGCCCCTTTCTGACTGCCAGTCTCACTATTCCTCTCTCAGTCACTCATGCTAACGCTTTCCCCCATTTCAAAGACACCCTTCAGCTCTGCTCCTCTCACCTTCTCTTCATTCCTGCCAGCACTTGTCTCACTTCCTGTTACTGCTGTAGTTCTTTAGTTCTCTCCACCATGCCCCCCCCCCCCCCCTTCCATTTTTTCCTCCCCAGAGGAGCCCTCAGCAATGTGCGGGACGCAGTACGAATCCAGAATCCGCAGCAGAATGACTGATCAGCCCCCCCCCAAATCCTCACTTGCAGCCCCCAGCTTGCACAGTCGTCGGGGTTAAAGCCCCCCAGGCTTAGCCCAGCTGGTGTCCTGGATGTCTCCGCCTGTAGTTCTAGCTCCACTGCTCTGACTTGTCCCATTTTCCTTTTATCTTCTCCTCCTATTTGCCTTTCAAACGCCGCAGCTGAGGCCTCCACTCCGCTGCTCTCCGGCTCGTCCGTCGCCGCCACGCCACCCCTCTGACCTTGCCATCTCCCCCCCCCCCTTATCCCATCCCCCGCTGCCAGCTCCTGCATTCCCCCCAGAACATGGAGATACAAGTGTATGCTTTCACTGTTTGCCCCCAGTGGATGTGCGCAAGCCTGCTCCGGATTGGTCTGTGACAGCCAGCTGCGCCGAGCCGTCAGCCAATCACGGCGGCCATCAGTCCGGCTGGAGCCTAAGGCAGTAGCAGTAGTGTTGTTAAGTGCCCTTGATTCATCTTTCTTCTCTACTGGACAGCATTTGTGGAGATGAATGATCCCTCTCCCCCATCCACAATGCCCGATATCAATCAGGTCACTCAAATTGTTTCTGCTGCAGGAAAGATTAGCTACTCTGTGATAGCAATATGGATGGAAGGACGGATGGACGGACAAATGAATGGGTTATCAGTACTAAATTTTTGTTCTCCCAGAAAGACCGAAGCGCAAGATGCTAAATTACTAGCTGAAGCGAAGACAGCTGTCTGTGTTGTCAGCCAACATGTGCGTTTAAAACCCAATCCGCCTGAAAGACAGTCACCTCCTGCTTACCGCTCTTGGACTGCATATCAGCGTGAAAGCACATAAAATCCACATGCGGCATATAGATACAGGCCCACGCCGCCACGCGGCCTGTTCACAGAGCGGCTGATATTCTGCCGTTGGTGAGGAAGTGAACTGTGCTGCACAGCCTGCGCTGATCTGTGACCTACACCTGCCTAGGAAGCACCGCATGTGCGGTAACTCAGTATTACCCCCCAGGTAATTTAGCCCCCACAGACATGAGGGGCAGGGGGGACAGCATTGCTGTCGACACAAAGTTAAGCGCAGAAACGCCGTCATACACAGCCTGCAAACCTGCAACAACTCGGCCAGTTTAGGTGACTCGAGGACACGCTTGGGTGAGGCTGATGTTCTATGGGCACAGGCAGTTACCACATGCACACACACACACACACACACACATGCACACACACATACACACACACTCGCTTGCATCATCATACTTGTATAGAGCACATCACTTTAGGGTACAACAGCAGTGCCCTCGCACATCTGCATATATCAAAGAAGCACATCAGAATTAGAACTTCCCTTAAGGTTAGACAGAGAGCTCTGTGTATGTAAGGTGACGTGCAGGGCCGCCCCCCCCGCTCCCTGCATACATCCCGCCTTTTTTTCATGAATCTCAAAATCGCAGCCTGTTCCATTCCTCCACATGCATGGCTGTATTTCAGCACTTATTCTGTAATTCTGATGTCCTTGAGCAGAAACCCATGGCAGATTAACTCCGAATGGGCAAGCAGCACCGTGTGAATATTCATGCCTTCAAAGGCAGGAGCCTGTGCTCCCGCAGCCAATGAGAGGCTGTTTAATGAAGTGGCGAGAGAGAGAGAGCGAGAAAGAAAGAGAGAGAATGAGAGAGAGGCAGAGAGAGAGAAAGAGAGAGAATGAGAGAGAGAGAGAAAGAGAGAGAATGAGAGAGAGAGAGAAAGAGAGAGAATGAGAGAGAGACTTTCACCAGCCTTTATTACTCCAGTCGTCAACGGAAAGAAAACCCCAAAGCAACTGGTAAGACGGGTCATTTCCACAAGATCAAACAAAGGAAGTAAACAAGCAAGTAATCAAAAAAAGAACTGAATGAAAGATTGAAATGAATGAATAAACATATAAGAACATAAAAAATATAATAATAAAAGAAAAAACAAGAGAGAGCGGGAGAGAGAGGAGAGAAAGAGAGAATGAGAGAAAGGGGTCAAGGGCCCTGCTCACACCAACAGCACTTAACCTACATGGGCAAATTAACACAAACCAAAGCCCCCCAGAGGTGAAAGAGGGAGCAATGTAGAGTGAGGGAGGGGAGAGCAAGTGCCAGCCATGGTGTCTGTGTGTGTGTGTGTGTGTGTGTGTGTATCTGAGAAAGGCGTTATGGACATTTGGTCCCCACAATGTAACATAGACATAACCGACACACGCACACGGCTTCAAACCAGCCTCCTCCGAGATCGACCTCTGATGAATGGGGATGACATCTGGGAATAGCCGCAGGCTGCAGCAGGACCCACGGTCCGGGACCAGAACCGCTTACTATTGGGCAGGGCCCCCACTGAGCCCAGATGGAGGTGGACAGGGAGGATGGGATGACCCAGGAGGGAGCAAAAGAGATAAGAGGAGAAAGGAGCCCCTCCCCCCAGAGAACTAATTTTCTGTGCTTCTTATACTCCTCTGGCTTGGTAATGGGTGGGGGCTGCTATGGTGCTGGGCGCCATGACAACAGCAATCTGTGAGTAAACAGCATCCCAGAGTACAGATATACATAAGCGCTATCAAATATATCGCATTTGCTCTTGAAGGTCCTGGGTTACTGCGAGGAAATGCAGCAGTGCATTTCCTCCATCTCCCGCTCGCTCAGGTACACCCTTCAATCCCTCCAAATATCTTTCACAGTTTCTCTTCCTTGCTGAGCTGTTTATCACAGTTTGTCGTGCAACAGTCCCATACAAGTCCCAGCCACAAGGACTTGCGAAAAGAGGAAGAGAAACGAACAAATCAGTCACATTTAGCAGCAGGCCGTGGACAGGAAGGCTGCATAATACTGCCATGCAGTCAGACAGGTGCTGGGGTTCGATTCCCCCCAAACCAAACCGGTCCTCAAACCGGGGCCCCGTCACCTATCAGCATGACTGAGCCGGGCCTGGGATGCGGCAGCATGGGGTGTACCCTCACCTGAGTCTCCCGCGGGGTGGTCGGCAGCGTATTGCTGAATCCGGTCACTGTCCACGGTGACTCAGCTCAGCACGAATGCACTGCGCATAAATTTGTAAGGGAAAAAGGTCCAGTGGCCTATTGATTAGCAATAAGGAGGAAGCAAATGATTGTGTCTGAAAGGTCAGGCAGCGCCGGTGTGAGAGAGACAGGTAAAGGCGCTCGACTCGGCGTCACTAGGACCGGGACGGCGCCCTCGCAGCAGTGTCTGGGACCGTAAGGGAGAGAGAAACCTCCCTACCTGCGCTCCCTGCTCTGCTACATAGAGAGAGACACCTCCCTACCTGCGCTCCCCGCTCTGCTACATGGAGAGAGACCTCCCTACCTGCGCTCCCCGCTCTGCTACATAGAGAGAGACACCTCTCTATCCGCGCTCCCCGCTGTGCTACATGGAGAGAGACACCTCTCTACCCGCGCTCCCCGCTGTGCTACATGGAGAGAGACACCTCCCTACCTGCGCTCCCCGCTCTGCTACATGGAGAGAGACACCTCCCTACCTGCGCTCCCCGCTCTGCTACATAGAGAGAGACACCTCTCTATCCGCGCTCCCCGCTGTGCTACATGGAGAGAGACACCTCTCTACCCGCGCTCCCCGCTGTGCTACATGGAGAGAGACACCTCCCTACCTGCGCTCCCCGCTCTGCTACATGGAGAGAGACACCTCCCTACCTGCGCTCCCCGCTCTGCTACATGGAGAGAGAGACCCAGCACTGCATACAGGGAGGGATGTGAAAAGAGGAGAATTGAAGCCTGACATTGAAAATGCTGGGGCCCTCAGACACCTCCTGGGGGGCCTGGAAAAGCAGGGAGAACTGGGAGGGGTGGGGGCAAATAAAGAGAATAGCGAGCAAAGACACTATGTTTGCCCCAATTCGGCAGGTGATGCCACTGGCGATCTCTCCGGTTGTAAGTGTTAGGGTTAGGGTCCCTCACCTTCTCCATCTGAGGGCGTAAGGATGCCAGGTGCTCTGCCTGGTGGCTGCGAGGCTCGGCCGGCCTGCTCTCTGCAACATCCTTCCTGGGAACAAGGCCTCTTTATTTCATTTTCTCCCATAAATCAATTTAGCCGCCCTCCAGTTTGTCGAGTGGAAATGGAGAGTCTGGGCTACAGCTGATTAACCTCCCTGTAACCCCACACCAGATGGGGGGGGGCAGCAGCAGCCGTGGTTAGGGGGTGGGGGTTTCTCTTCATGAATATTATGACAGATGCTATCAGGACAGAATTGTGACATTGTGACTGTTTATGACATTGAGAGCAGCCCCAGCGCAGGGTTCTGGGTCGGCATCACTATATATACCAGCAGTGGTCCAGGGTCGAATTCACAGGGGTGGGGGCTCCTGGGTTACTGTTGTCGCCCTAACTACAGTATACCCTGATCAGCCATAACATTAAAATCACTGAGCAGTGAAGTGAATAACACTAATTATCTTGTTACAGTGGCACCTGTCAAGAGCATCATAACATATCAGGCAAATCAACATTCAGTTCGTGAAGTGGATGTGTTGGAAGCAGACAAATGGGCAAGAAAAAGTATCTGGATGACTTTGATAAGGGTTAGACTGTGATGGATAGACAACCAGTGACAGGGACTTTGGGTGCCCAAGGCTGACTGAGGCGTGTGGGGTGAGAAGCCAAGCCCGTCTGGTCGTCCAACAGGAGAGCTACTTTAGCACAAATCGCTGAAAAAGTTAATGCTGGATATGATAGAAAGGTGCCAGGAAACACAGTGCATCACAGCTTGCTGTTTAAGGGGCTGCATAGTTGTAGACCGATCAAAGGGTCCATGCTGACCCCTGTGCACCGAAGAAAACACCTACAATGGGCACGTGAGCAACAGAAATGGACCATGGAGCAATGGAAGGAGGTGGCCTGCTCTGATGAGTCACATTTTCCACTGCAGCATGTGGACGGCGTGTACATCATTTACCTGGGGAGGAAATGGCACCAGGATGCAGTGTGACGCTCTAGGCAATCTTCTGTTGGGAAACCTTGGGTCCTGGCATTCATGTGGATGTTTCTTTATCACATAACATCTATCTAAACATAGTTAAAGGCCAAGTACATCCCTTCACGGTAACGCTATTCCCCGACATCAGCGGTCTCTTTCAGCAGGATTACGTGCCCTGCCATGCAGTAAAAATTATTCAGGAATGGTTTGAGGAACGTGAAAAGGTGTTGACTTGGCCACCAAATTCCCCAGATATCAATCCGGTCGAGCATCTGTGGGATGTGATGGACAAACAAGTTCGACCCATGGAGGCTTCATCTGGCGACTAACAGGATTTAAAGGATCTGCTGCTAACGTCTTGGTGTCAGATACAACAAGACACCTTGGGAGGTCTTGCGGAGTCCGGAATAGGCTCCGGACCCCCCGCGACCCCAAAGGATAAGCGGTTTGGAAAATGGATGGATGGATAGTCATCCAACTTTACCTGACCAGATGCGTGACTATTAATAACCCCGGCTACGTATCTGCACTGGATATCACCGGCACGCCACGCCTTGTAGGCGGAGCCTGCATGTTCATTATAGCATAACAAAACTACAGCTAAAAGTGGCCCTGGGGACCAAATTGTTTGCCCATTATATGTAAGTCCGCTATATCCGATGCTTTTTCTGCATGTTCTTAAAGGTGTGGCCGTGACCAGCGGACCTCGTCCGTTATAAACAATATTCCATTATAAGCGAGTCCACTATAATGGGATTTTACTGTATAGCAACCAAAAAAAAAATATTGTGTCCCCCTTCAAGTCAGGACTGTGGGCTACAGCCCAGCTAAGCCTGCGCATAAGTCCAACCTTGCAGCCCCATCAGATCCTAACATGGTGCAGGAAATGCGACAGACACCCCATGCCGTCCTGGCAGGCCTTTTTTATTGGGTCAGCAGCGTCAGCAGACGGTGGCGGTGACTCCTAACTCAGAAGAAGAGAAAGTATACGTTTGGGTCGGCCATCTTTGAAACGTCCCTACAAAGACAGACTGCTGCGATCATGCCGGCGAGGGACAGTCCCCAGACCTAAACAGTTACACAAAAGCAGCCAAACTTTTTGTCATCAACTTTAATCTGCCTGTTCATTTTCTTGAGGTTTGGTTAACACTCAACTGCATTAAATGCACATCTGCAGGACGGCGTGGCAGAATTGCAAACGCATGCGTGCCTTCGTCAGGGAGTCTTTACGTTAATTCCTCCAGCAACTGGGCGGATTCCTGTTGGAGCTTCATCTTTCCTCCTGAAGCCAAGTCAGAGTACTTGGATCACCCGCCTCAAAGGTCAGGCGCTTTGCCCAGATGCTGTCCTGACAAACTGTAATAAGGAATAATAATTCCCCTACTTTGCATATCATGACCCTCGTGAGCTCCCGCCGGCCGCGTCTGCAGCGAGTGCAGTGACTCAGCACGGGTCTGCGCGGAGCAGGCGAAAGCCCCCTGTGCGGGCAGGCAATGTTACAGCTACGTCAATTAAAATTAGTAACTGCAGCACAGACACACAGAGAGACAATTAACAATCCTTTTTTTTACGTGTCAGAAGACCACAGGGAGGATGTAAACACCTCTGACTCCACTGAGTGACCGGGTTGTCACTGGTCCCCCCCCCCCCATCAAGGCTGTGACTGTGAGAGCTGCAAGGAGCGAGCCTGACACACCGACACCCTTCCCTGGGCAGTAAGGCCCAAGCCTCTCCCCTCCTCTCACCCCCTACCCAGCCCCCACTGCACTCCTCCCCACCTTTCCCTCCAACACTCATTCCCAGACACCCCCCCCCCCCCCAACTCCCTGGCCCAAGGACAGCCTGACGTGATCTGAAACACCAAAGCATCAGCTAAAACAAAACAAGAAACAAACCTCAAATTAATAAATACAACAGAATTACATAATTCTTCTTGCGTCTGTAGCGCGATTCGGATTGTCTACTGCCTCAGTCTATAATCAGTCTATAATTAATCCATCCATCCATTCATCCATCATCCATAAATCCATCCATCCACCTCATTCTTTCGGTCACTACCCACAGCTCGTGACCATAGGTGAGGGTAGGAACGTAGATTGACTGGTAAATCGAGAGCTTTGCCTTTTGGCTCAGCTCCTCCTTCACCATGACAGACTGATGCAGTGCCCACATCACTGCTGACGCTGCACCGATCCGCCTGTCGATCTCCCGCTCCATCCTTCCCTCACTCATGAACAAAACCCCGAGATACTTAAATTCCTCCACTTGGGGAAGGACCCCCCTCCCCAACCTGGAGAGAGCACTCCACCCTTTTCTGGCTGAGGATAATGGTCTCGAATTTGGAGGTGCTGATTCTCATCCCAGCCGCTTCACACTCGGCTGCGAACTGCTCCAGTGAGAGCCGAAGGTCACGGTCCGATGAGGCCAACAGAACCACATCATCTGCAAAATGCAGAGACCTAATCCTGAGGTCACCGAACCGGACACCCTCAACGTCCTGGCTGCACCTAGAAACTCTGTTCATAGAAACTATGAACAGAATCAGTGACAAAGGGCAGCCCTGGCGGAGACCAACCTTCACCAGAAACGAGTCTGACGTACTGCGGGTTCGGGAATTGTCGCCGCGACAGGCACCGGCCACCTTACGGCCACAGCTCTGGTCATCCGCCTCCACAATGTAGGCGTGGAACATGGCTCATTCGGACTCAATGTTCACCGCCTCCCCTGGGACATTGGCGAAATTCTGCCGGAGCTAGGAGTTGAAGTTCATTCTCACATGGGATTCTGCCAGACATTCCCAGAAGACCCTCACTATACACTTGTACCTACCAGGTCTGACCGGCTTCCTCCCCCACCAGCGGGGCCAACCCACCACCAAGTGGTGATCAGTTGACAGCTCCGCCCCTCTCCTCACCTGAGTGTCCAATACATACCACAAGTCCGATGACACGACCACAAAGTCGATCACTGAACTGCGGCCTAGGGTGTCCTGGTGCCAAGTGCACATATGTTTATGGTGTTCATTATGGACAATCCGTGACGAGCATAGAAGTCCAATAACAAAACACCATTCGGGTTCAGATCTGGGGGGGGGGGGGCGTTCCTCCCAATCACACCCCTCCAGGTCTTACTGTTATTGCCCACGCGAGCAATGAAGTTCCGCAGCAGAACAAGAGAGAGTCCCCAGGAGGAGCGCTCTCCAACACCCCTTCCAAGGACTCCAAAAAGGGTGGTTATTTTGACCTGCTGTTTGGTGCATAAGCGCAAACAACAGTCAGGACCCGTCCCCCCACCCGAAGGCGAAGGGAGGCTACCCTCTCGTCCACCACGGTAAACCCCAACACACAGGCACCCAGCCAGGGCGCAATAAGTATGCCCACCCCTGCTTGGCGCCTCTCCCCATGAGCAACTCCAGAGTGGAAGAGGGTCCAACCCCCTCAAGGAGAATGGTTACAGAGCCCAAGCCGTGCGTTGAGGTGAGCCCGACTACATCTAGTCGGAACCTCACAGCCTCGCACACCAGCTCAGGCTCCTTCCCTGCCAGAGAGGTGACATTCCATGTCCCTAGAACTAGCTTCTGCAGCCAAGGATCAGACCGCCAAGGTCCCCATCTTCGGCTACTGGCCAACTCGCACTGCACCTGACCTCTTTGGCCCTCCTACAGGTGGTGAGCCCATTGGAGGGGGACCCCTGTGTCTTCTTTGGGCTGCCCGACCAGGCCCCGTGGGTGCAGTTTTGGCCACCAGGTGCCCCACCACCAGGTCGGGCTCCAAGGGGGGGGGAGGGGGCGGTGACCAGCGTCCGGGCGAGGGAAAACATGGATCCATGTTGTTTCTCATCATAAGTGGTCTAATGAGCCGCACTTGGTCTGGTTCCGCACCCAGGACCTGTTTGCCTTGGGTGACCCTACCAGGGGCATAAAGCCCCAGGTAACTTAGTTCCTGGGATCATTGGAACATGCAAACCCCTCCACCACGATAAGGTGTCGGCTCCAGGAGAGGCTACGATTAATCAATGTCATGCTTAAGGATGGCTACTCTGAGGATTTAGCAGGAGCAAAAAGGACACTGAGGACACCCTCACTGCCTTACCCTTCAGCAAATACTCAAAGCAGAATCACCCCAACTGTCTAAATGGGGGAAAATTAAAGCAACAGTTGGCTCAAGTTATGATCGAAATTATTGTCCAAACACATTAATTTGAAGGGCAGCTTAACACACTGGTTTCAGTTACGTCTCCCTCCGAAAGCCAGCCTTCCCCGATTCCCGGCCTTTAATCCACCTTCAAACATATAGGCTCACAGGCACAGGCGTGCACTTGATTTGATGTGATCGATATCTTGCAAGAATCCATACTGCTCCAAAACCGCTTTTCACAAGGAACACCACCTCCCCTTTCAACAGTGATTCAGTATCGACAGGTCTGAATTCAAAAGCCTGTCAGAGTCTTCAGTTCCTGTGAAGCTCCACACGGCATTGACTAACAAACTCAGTTTCTCACAGCTGACGTGCAGGCCCGGCACTGCTGCCTTGGCCTAAAAGGATTCTGGGTACACATCCAGCTTGCACCCACCCCGGCCACACACGCGCTGTGCCTCTAGCACAGGCTTATCTGATGAGTCGTGGATAAGGCGTGACTTCCTGGTTCAGAGTGCTCAGAAAGCCTCTTAGGCAGAACGAAACACGAATACAAAATCTGTGTTTATTTTCCATGAGAATGAAAACCTTGGGGGTTGGATCTTCAGTCCAGAGTGTCCTCATATCAAGGGCCCAGGACTGGCTGATGACATGGGTCCTATGGAGCCAGCCTGGACTCAACGAAACTGAAACACCCTGCTGGCATCACAACCGCAAACCTGGATGGGCAAACAAAAAGGCTGGCTGTTCTAGAGACGGGAGCAGAAGAAGAGGAACAATCAGAGCCGGAATGGAAACACTGCCCTCAGCTGTGTCCCGGTTCCCCAGTTCTGCCTCCTATTGTGCCCGCATGCAGCCCTAGGCTCACTCAGGCATAAAGAGGCTGAGGAGAGCAGCATTCAGAGGCGCCGTGAAGACGGTTTTACACGCAAATAAAAGCCCTCATAAAGCCGCTGGGACAGATGGTCCCCTTATAGGCAGTGCTGGTAGGGAAATCCCAGAGAAGCAGTAAACACGCCCCAAACCACAGCTGCTCCCCCGAGGGGCCCCAACCAGCACAGGGCCAACAGGGGCCACGGCATCATATTGGTGTAACGCAGGATTAGGACAGGCACTGACGCCGTCGCCGGGGGGGGGATGGGGGGATAGTGGGGTGGCCCACCCCCGATGTGCCTTTGTCAGAGGGGAAGGTTCCTAACTGGCTCAGCAGTGGTTCCAAGGGAACACAAGGCATTACGATGCAACAAACCGATAACATCGTTGCAACACTTTTCCAGCCCCCCTCCCATGCCCTTCCCCATGGTAACGATCCCAGTGCAGCACCGAGCATTCCGGGGTTGCTGTGGGGCCCCCTGGGCATAAATGTGGTCCACAGGTGACCATCAGGTGATAAGGATCTGCAAGCATAACCTGTGCTGCTGCCTTGGCAACGACAGAGACAGAGCGCTCCAAGGCCTCTGAGGCGGAGAGAACAACAGCGACCGGGCAGGACGAAGATGTTTATATGGTATGTTCATTACGGTGGCTTAGTCATGTGATGAAGCAGGAGAAAACGGTTTGGGCACAACGTTCTCCCATTTCAAAACAAAAGACATCACCTGAGAGAATCACAGTGCAAAGACAGATACACAGAAACGTCACTCAGAAGCCTTCCTGGTCTGATTACATCAACGCTTGCTTGAAGGAAACTGCCTCTGATAGACACTTAGAGTGCTGCGTTAAAACCAAATGAAGAAAATGACAATAAATGGACAGAGACAATACAAAGAAATCAGCCACTTTGCATCAACATCACAAACGTACCCATACGTCTTTAATCATGTGACTTTCCACAAAATATCAGCCGAAGCCTCATCCAGGCACATGAAGCCGATACTGAGAGTGTGAGGCAGAGGAAGCAGAATGCAAATGTCAGCGTAATGCTTAGCGAGCTGTAGCAGTGGCACGGCGCATGGAGCACGGCGCATGGAGCACGGGCGCATGGAGCACGGGCGCATGGAGCACGGGCGCATGGAGCACGGGCGCATGGAGCACGGGCGCATGGAGCAGGGCGCATGGAGCAGGGCGCATGGAGCACGGGCGCATGGAGCACGCCGCATGGAGCACGGGCGCATGGAGCACGCCGCATGGAGCACGCCGCATGGAGCACGGCCCTTTGACTCCCCGTCCCTGCAAATCGCTCTTGGCAGGTGAAACAGGACCGGAGGCTCTTGGAAGGGACTTTGCTCGACCATAGCAGCGCACCCTAATTTCCCCTCGGGAAGGTAATGAGTAATCGGACACCCTCTTTGCACAGCGAGTACACTGACCTTAAAGCCATAAAAGTCAGACTAATTAACGGCTTCTGTAAGGCAGGAGCACAGACTCAAAGGAAAGAGCACGGGCCCTTTAAATCAGGGGGGAAAACATAAATGTGGCAGATTTATCTCTACATATATCAGCAACTGATCTTTGAACAAGCATAACATCCATTGGAACACGTGCAGCCAATTGTAGTTCTAATGTAGCTAAATGTAACATTATTCTTTAAATTTCCAAATGCTCATAACTTTTTGAACAGGTTTGCCAAGAGCTGTTGGCCTAGAGTACACACTATTTATTTTGTACACTCTGGTACAATTCAGGTGGGCAGAACAGATGTAACATTATTATCCCAAAACACCCAATTAAACAAACAATAGGAAAACTCGGCACTGAACACCCAGTTTAGGAGAGCAGCTGTCGGCAGGAAGAAAGCTTCCAGGGAAGATTGTATGCGGAAGGGAAATATCGCCCCCTAGTGGACAAATACAATCATATGTTGCGTGTGGATATGTGAATACGTGCTGTTCTTCTGCCATCTGGTGGGGAACTTGAGGTGTTGCAATGCTCACTAGTCTGCATGGGTCATCGACAGATATGATACTTGAATCATAGCGATAATACATATCCCTGGTTTGAGTTACCAATCTCACCTGATCTGTGATTCACCTGCACTCGCTCTGACTGCAGGAACACCTTTCTCTCAAAAGTCTCTCTTGCGTTTGTCTCACATTTCTAAACACCAGCCTGAAGGTTCACGATGAGGGCAAAGTGTAGGCCCAGGTTACCATAGATACTGGAGATGAGACATTACCACGCTTTAGATATCCGAACCCACCCCCACATATACGGACAAAGTGCTTAAAGAGCTCAGAGCAGAATTGGGGGAGGAATTTGGTTGGAACTAGGGGAGGGCAATATGGCAAGATTTTATAACAATAATTTTCATATCAGTGGATATCGATCATTCTGATTATAATTTGAATTATCGCGATATAACCTAAATCATTACTTCTTTAATTCAAGGCTTTATTTTGCAACAAAAAATACCTTCGGCTCGCCCTCTAACAGATTCAGAACAAGAAAAATGACCACAAATTGAACGGACTTCAAACGGGTTTGGCATCGCGGGTGTTTGTGCCTGTAAGCGCGGATTCAGAATGTTTTACTGGATAACAATGATTCGGGTGCTGAAATAAGTTCGCTGCATTTCCAGTTTTATTTGGTAGGAGTTTACAGTACACGGTACACTGCGTGTCTGACTTTAAATAGCCATAACAATCTGTTGCTTTCTTCACCGACACACGACAAGCTTCCCCGGGGAAGGGGGGGGGGAGTCTTCTTTCTGAAGACTCAAGTGTATTAAAGGTGCCATAGAATGAAAATCTGACTTTACCTCACATAGTTGAAACACTAAATTAAATTACAAGTAAATTATTTAAATGCAAAGGTATATTTATTGGGGTGGGGGTGGAGATGAATGGATTCATATTAAATATTGAGGGGTACACATTCTCCCTGTCCCCGTTCCTACATCCCACGACCAGATAACCCTGCGGAGATCGGTGAAGTCAGCACAGGGTTGCAACCTACCCGACATGGACCCCAGCCATCTCCGCCAGAAACGGCGTTCACTCCTGCCGCCAGCAGAGCATCGGAGCTCAAACGCACAGCCTCCGCAACAGCTTCTACCCACGGGCAGCGAGGCTGATAGACTATCAGCAAATTTCCATTTTATTGTATTAATTTTAAAAAAATATTTTAACCATTTCTACTGATACGAATGTAAACGGTCAATTATAGAAAGGTATAGGAACCGCAGTTGGACCGGAGGCGTAGCCGAGGTGAGATGGCTGCGCATGCTCAGATGGTAGGGTAGCGATAAAAGGAGCAGGCACGGGAAAGGCAGCCGGGGTCCTGATGGATTCTGAGGAGCATCGACGGGCAGAAGTAGTTTGCTGCGGCTGTAGTTGTAATTTTCTGTTGTGTTGTGTTTTGTTTCTTTAACACAATAGGGCACTGAATGGGGCAAACTGCTGTTCTTTAGGGGTTTTCAAGGTGGAATTACGGGTGGATAATTTTAAGGATCTAGATGTAAACCTACCTGGTGTTGCTTTAGTGGCTCCGGTAGCGGTGTTTAGCGTGAGCGGCTGTCTAGTTTTATTTTCTTTTTTGTTTGTGTTTTTCCTTTGTTGTATGTATATCTTGGGTTGATTATGCAAGCTGTGCCAGTTGGCACGCATAGTCTGGGCGCGGGATTGCCCATAGGGTTCTGTTTTATTGCTGTGATTTGTTGTGCCATTCATTAGTGTGATGTGTGCTAGATGCGTTTTAAGGTTGTGCTGTGGGGTGCACATGAGCAAACCATGGGCAACCTGTTCTCTTGTTGCCTGTAGCTTGGTGTAGCATATAGGTTTATGGCTTTTGAACAAACCTATGATTTATGTAGTTTTTGATTGTTTTAATAAAGTTTAGTCTAATTCTGGCCTTCTACACTATCCATCTTTTAGTTACCCCCGCCGCCTACGGCGGAAGATGCGTTACATACCCACCACGCGGTGAAAATCCGCGATATAGAAAGACTAAAATATAGTTTAAGCTTTAAGATACTCCTCCCACAATGTTTAAACGCACGTAAACTTATTAAAAAAACATATATAATATGTGGATGTCAGGTTAAGGATATAACATAATATTTAATGTATACGTATGTGATTCCATTTTAACAATGGCTTTATTCTGAGGATATGGCACCCTCTTTCCCGTTTGACTAAAGGAAAGTGATGCAGTGACTCTTACATCAAGAAGGATGAAAAGAATATATCGTACAGTTCATTCAAGCCATAATGGTGAGCGACGTCCGCGTAACGCTTTCCTTCCTGAAGCATATCCAGGAGTTTTACCTTCTCCTGAATGGTCAAGGTCTTCCTCTGGCGCTTAGACTCACTCCTACCTACCAGAAGGCTTAGAAGATGCAGGACGCTTGGGAGCCATCGTAGGGCTTAAAGCAAAACGAGAACAATCGGACCACAAGCAAGGTGCGCGATACGCAGAGGGGAAAATCCGTGATAGAGTGGGGGATCGCTGTATTTATTTTCTATAAATATTTGTTTTACTACAGGCAGCTCTGATTTCATTGCCTACATCACTTGTTGCACTATTGATTGCATTTGATAAATAAACTTTTATTTGAGAAACCACATACTCATACACATAGCTCAGCACCTAAGGATCCCAAGTGGGCAGCTTAATCCTGCAGGAAGACAGAGAGTTAAGGCTGATTAAGCCATGCGACGAAATGGTCGTACCTTCTAGCGATCAGGCTGCTCAACATTTCCTAACCATGAGAAAAGGGACTGCTAGGGTGGGGGAAAGAAGGGGAAAGGAGGGGTAAGAGGATGAGAAAAAAAGAGGAAATACATATATAATCCCATATAAATAAGACATGTATATTTCCATACAGTAGTCTTTTACTCACTTTTAACCTTTCTCCAGAAAACATTTTTTTTTTTTATGTTTATGTATCCAAAATGGGGGTGTATGGGGTCCTTATAAGGGCTCTTCGGTCTCTGTACCACCAGAAGCTTGGTCTGCATTGTCGGTAATAAGTCAGACTCGTTTCCGGTGAGGGTTGGACTCCGCCAGGGCTGTCCTTTGTCACCAATTGTGCTCATAGCTTTTATAGACAGAATTTCTAGGTGCAGCCACAACGTTGAGGGTGTCCGGTTTGGTTACCTCAGGATTAGGTCTCTGCTTTTTGCAGATGTGATTCTGTTGGCTTCATCGGAGCGTGACCTTCGGCTCTCACTGGAGCAGTTAGAATTGGAATTTAGTGACCAGTGGTCATTGTTAACACACCACAGCACACAGTGCACAACAATGAAATGTGTCCTCTGTATTTGGCCCATATGTGACATCGTGACATAGCAGAGGGCAGCTAATTCAGTGCCCGGGGAGCAGTGCTTGGGGGCGGTGCCTTGCTTAGGGTACCTCAGTGGTGCCTTGCTGTTCGGGGATTTGAACCTGCAATCTTTCAATCACAAGTGCACTTCCTTAACCATCTGGCCACCAATGCCCATGTTCGTAGCTGACTGTGAAGCGGCTGGGGTGAGAATCAGCACCTCCAAATCCGAGTCCATGGTCCTCAGGCGGAAAAGGGTGGAGTGATCTCTCCAGGTCGGGGATGGAGTCCTTCCCGAAGTGGAGTTTAAGTATCTTTGGGTCTTGTTTATGAGTGAGGGAAGGATGGAGCGGGAGATCGACAGTCAGGTCGGTGCGGTGTCAGCAGTGATGTGGGCGCTACATCAGTCTGTCATGGTGAAGGAGCTGAGCCAAAAGGCAAAGCTCTCGATTTACCAGTCGATCTACATTCCTACATTCACCTATGGTCATGAGCTGTGGGTAGTGATCGAAAGAACGAGATCGCGAGTGCAAGCGAAATGAGTTTCCTCCACAGGGTGGCTGGGCTCTCCCTTAGAGATAGGGTGAGGAGCTCGGTCATTCGGGAGGGACTCAGAGTAGAGCTGCTGCTTCTCCGCATTGAGAGAAGCTAGAAGAGGTGGCTCGGGCATCTGATTAGGATGCCTCCTGGACACCTCCCTGGTGAAGTGTTCTGGGCATGTCCCACTGGGAGGAGGCCCTGGGAAGACCCAGGACACGCTGGAGGGACTGTGTCTCTCGGCTGGCCTGGGAACGCCTCAGGATTCCCCTGGAGGAGCTGGGCAAAGAGGCTGGGGAAGGGGAAGTCTCAGTTTCCCTGCTTAGACTATTGCCCCCCTGACCCGACCCGGAAAAGTGGTAGATGATGGATGGATGTATCCAAAATTATAACAATAAAAACTACACTTGAAGTTCTTTTGAAATTGACACAGCAATGACCAATAAAGATAATTTGCATAATTCTCATTCTTGCCAAGAGTGTCTTCCCATTTTGTGGCGATCTGTTCAGATGCTGGACGGCACCATTTTCCCTTCTCTGTGTGGCCAGTACCTCCCAAAGTGTGAGGGTTAACGGGGGGGCAGGCATATACGTGGGCAACTATACTCATCTGGGGTCCTGCCGATGTTTCCTTTAGAAAGCCAAGAGGGTCTAGCTGCAGACGCCTGTAGAGTGGAGCTCCACCAAAAATACGTGATCTTTAAGGACGTAAAGTGGAGCTCCAGTTAGGGTTAAGTTGCTCTAACACAGAGTTCAGGTCATGCGTTTCCTGTGGAGCTCCACTGTACAGGTGTCTGCAGCTAGACCCTTCTGTAAGAGGAACACTTTTCCCCCAATGATGCAGGTTTGTGACTCGACTATACTGGGCACCAGGTATAAGAAACAGCTCACAACAGAAGTATAGGAATAAGCCTTTATTACCAGGATTCCACAATTCAGCGTCCCTGACCCAATAAGTAAATGGAGCACCCAGGCAGCACCGCAACCCCCCACACGATGATCTCAGCACAGCAATCTCTAAAAACACTTCACACTCAGGTAAAACACCCGGCTAAAGTTCACACGTGGACAATAAAAAGGCCTGGGCAGCTCACATCAACACAAGGGCCATGAACACCAAAATCACGTGTGGTTCCTCCTAAACACAAATACACAAGGGAAAAAAAAAAAAAAAAAAAAAAAAAAAAAAAAAAAAAAAAAAAAAAAAACACACACACACACACACACACACACACACACACACACACACACACACACACACACACACACACTATTTAAAATTAACTAGTCAGGGGAAGACAGCCCAATCCCCCGAAAACAAAACCCACAACACAGCAATAATCCAACTCCTAGAAGGAACCACAAACCTTTCCTGTGGCGCCTAGAATCCACGCCGCTGCCACCAATCGCGGACCGGCGTCATTAGCTTCCCAACTCGACGCACCCCAATAACTCGCCGTATGTCCCACAATGCAATAATTTTTTCCCCAGCGCACGCGCTTCCGCATCTCGCATCTGCAGCATGAACTCCAAGCACCCCCAAGCATATGCGGCCCCCATTCTTACTCCTTCACTAACAATTTATGTTGTTCCTACTTCCGCCTCACAGGTGTTTCCTATTAACCCTTATCACCATCAAAATCCCCGCCTACACGTCTCTAGAAAGCCGGGAACCAGCAAGACTTCGGCAGAAACATCTGCCCGGAAAATGATGGGGCTCTTTCAATGAGTGTCATCCACTGGCCTCAGACCTGTCCTAGGGGTTGTGTTGAATGCTAGCTTTTGTTTTTAATAAATCCTGTTCGTTTACGAAGCTTTATTGAGCTGTTTGTCATTGACGCGACACAGCTGCTAAGGTGCCACTAGTACGAATGCCGAAGGGAGTGCTGTGTGCGTAAGAAGTCAAGTATGAGAGCCCCAGCTTGTCCGCTTCAAACCATGTGAAATATCTATTCGGTTTAATTAGAACTAATTAGGCATTCCGTTAATTATTAAAGGGCATTGAACTATCATGAAATAACCAGTGATCATAATTTGCTCTGTAAGCCAATATAGAAAAGCGTTTTTAATGACACAAACAAATCAGAGTGTCAAGATTCATCATTGTTAGAATTTAATCAGCAGCAATGGACCCAAATTAATTAAGGGTTCATTTGGAATAAAAGCAACATAGCCAACGCCTAAGCGCAGGAACCGATAACGGCGGAGTTCTGCGTGTGCAGTAAGTCCCTCAAATAAGCGGGGAACTTTAAACAATGCATATGTGTGTTAAGAAAAAATCACAGCTTCTGTGTTAAGCTTATTTTCATACTGTAAATGTACCTTTTCTGCGCCTTAAATCAAAAGCGGTCTGGTTCCCTATTTAACTTAAGTTAACTGAGAATCCAAGTTAAGTATCTTAAGACTTGAACACATTCTGCAAATGCTTTAAACGTGAGGTTTGCTTCAATATGTTTAATTGAAAACTTAAATTGAAGACACAAACGTGCATGTTTACATACATGCGGTGTGTCACTGAATGGGTAACGCCTCTGGAAGCTGATAGACACCCCCTTTGCTCTAAACCTGGGTTTTTCAATCACTCGTGCGCACCCTCTGTTGGGCCGTGGAGCTCTAACTATAGTAAACGTTCCGTAATGGACCACGGCGCGGATGGGAACCCGATCGGTATCCGGGAAAATTGTGCGAAATACGCCGAAGGGTAACTTATCGAGAGGGCCCCCCGCAAATCGGCGTAATTGTCCGATAGGTTGGAATAGTTGAAATACCTTTTAAAAAACTGTATGTGTCTCGAAAGAGAGCAAGAAGCGATAGACTTAATGTATGCAAAAAATATTCCAATGTACTTGTACTTCTGCAAATGACAAAGCATCGTTTCACTTACGAACTGTACGTTTTCCGTAACATTCATGAGGCATGTAACACTGCCCCCTGCAGAGTAAGTGCATGATCTGCATGAGTGCGAAACATCAAGCGCACGCTCATATACGTATAAAGCGGCGGCTTTCCAACGCTGAGCTGATTCGTAAAGCGCGTTTAAACAAACGAACAAATAAATAAAAACAAGAGCAACAAAATCGCACTTCTTTACGTGCCGCACAATCCTTTTATAAACGTAATTTACAATAGACCAGATTAATTCGCATGTTTAATGTTAACATTTTAGATTAATATTCATGTCGTAATTTATTCATAAATATTTGATTACAATCTCAAATTTATTTCAGAGATCAGTTTTAATAATGTAATAGACCTATAATATATATATATATATATATATATATATATATATATATATATATATATATATATATATATATATATATATATATATATATATATATATATATATATAAAAAATGGAGTAGCATTACTTGGAAATATATACGGGTTTATGCATTTTAGCTTTGATCAATATTGAATTTATCACCAGACAGACCTATTGAAATGGTATGTTTTTCAGCTGAATATTTGAGCGAAAGCATTTCAGTGGACTAACATAAATTCGAACAAACCCCTTACAGTTACAACTTTTGACAACAGGTTTTTATCATTTTGAATTCCTTGTTTTCCACATAACGCAAGATATTCCAGCAAAGGACTAATATCCCAAACCACATTCACACATAATAGGCTAAATACTGAAAACCACAGCTTACTTACAATTACAGCACAAGTGAGGACGTTAACATTAACTTAATAAAAACTAAAATGGTTTATATTAAAAGTAAACTTTTCCTTGATTTAAAATGACCTGTTGTCCTGCTTTAACTATATATCTGTCTCCGTATTATGAGAGCGCCTGGACTGATTTGGTGCTGTTACACCCCAGCATTGGCGCCTCAGCCCCCGCCGCCTCGGAGCGAAACCCTTCGATTGCATATGTAGAAAAGAGGAATACAATTTAGTACAAATTAATACGAATAAACTGTGCCAAAACCGCCTTTGTAATTTTACAAATATTATGAAAATCGGTAATACCAGGTGGCTCTGTGTCACTGCAAATAACGGATACCTTTTCTAAACGTGAGGTGTGTTAGCCTACTGGAAATTTGTTTGGCCTATTTTTGTTAATCGTTATTCATCTATAGTCCACACTGATGAGTTCACCAATCCATTCATTAAGTGTTTTTTACGAGTTAGGCCTACTGTAAGTTACAGTGAATGCTCATTATATCAAGCAATCTACACTTTCAAGCAATAACATCATTAATAGACGGTATGCCTCAATTTGGTTACCGATTAGAACAATATGAGAAGAAATTGTGTTTTTTTTTGCGACTGCTTAATGTCTTTTCTGGTATTTACTTCATCCCGTTTTTTTTGCTTGAAAGTGGCTGAAAAACGAGGCTAAATTCGTTTGTAGCAATCATACAAAGAGTTTTGTTCCTGTGCACTAAGCTGTAAGCATTTTAAGTGTGTTAAAGCAGTATTTTCTGTAGTTAAAATGTTTGGGAAATTTTCGGTTCAGTAGAAGAGAAATGTTTTTTTTTTCTTAAAATGGTTTAGCCACGTAGAAAAGGAGAAGATTACGATCATTATAGACGTTGCTGATCCATTAACAGTATCACAGAAAGCAATTTAGTCAAACCACTTACACGCACATTTTGTTTAATTGTCGGTACAAAAATTCGAGATTTCAACCTTTTTCGGAAGCAGTGTTTCGGAATACAGCAAGCGCGTTCTAGCATGATGTTATGCGCAAAACAAACAGCAGAGGGCGCCTTACTTCTGATTAATAAATATCTCACTATTCAGGCATCTCATTAAGCTACAGAAACTCATCAAAAATTATTAAATGAGAAAGATGTGCAATTGATTGTACAAATCGATGTAACAAGAGATGGGAGCTATCGTTTTAAAAACTGCCGAAAACGAAATAAGTATCGTGCCTGGATCGGTCACATATGGCCGATACCCGATCTGTCTAATTAGGTATCGATCGGTGTCGATACCGACCCCGAATATTGGATCGGTGCACCTCCATTTATCATGCTGAATAAATAAGAGCTTCCTGTTATTCACTTTAGGGTTTGTTTAGTTTTAAAAAGTCAATTTAATTGGCTTAATTATTTTAGCGTTTGGGTTGAGGTTAACATGTAGTTAACATAAATAGCAGTTCTTAAGAAAATGAGTAATTGATAAACCTGGCATGCGGGGGTGCGGGGAGCAGACGGCCGACTGCTGGAGGCACTGTCGTACACGTCAACTCGACGGCTTCCTCGACAAATCATTGGAGGTGCGGAAAGGGTGTGGAGCTGAACAGCTGGCGGGCAGCCGCTGAGATCTACAGAGCCCTTCTTATCACCCCGTGGGTTTAATGTCATTGCGGGTGGGGCAGCTGATTCGATTGTGAACCCTATTACTGTGACCAGAGTGTTGTTTTTACGACTTCTGAGTGGAGCAAGGACTGGAGAACCTCTGAATGTTGGTGAGGGTTGTAGTCATGGTTAGAGCGGCCACCCGGCCCTTATAATACGTGATCGTCCCGCATTGTAGAATAAATTGCTGCGTCCCGTATTATACGGACGGGTGGGTTCTATAGTTATGGTTAGGGTTATAGCTAGTGCTGGTAACGAGCTGGATCTCCAATGCTCTCAATGGATAGGGAGGTGAGCTGACCTTGAGGGCATTACACCATTATTTAACGAGCTCACACAGCACCCGCTGTGTCCCATGGTGACCCAGAGCGGCACCAATAACTACAAGTACTTACAGTAAAGCTGGAAAGAGGCTGTAAAATGCACGCGTGATAGCCAGCTATTAGGGATATTACGGCATGACGTGGCCCTTGAGATAGCGTGGCTCTCCGAAGGCCGAGTAAGTCGCGTGACGTGAACCCTGTACACACACACCTGATGAATAAAACGCCTTCGTTTGGCGTTGGCTGTTTTTTATGGCGTGATATTTATTCCACTCCATGATGAATAGACTATTTCATAAAAACACACACACTTATATAATTTTCTCCTGTAAAAATTGAGAATAGATCGTAATTATACTAAAGACATTTAAATTACATGTCAGTAATGGACATACTGAGTGTATGACTTACTGTAGTAGAGTAACAGAGATTAATACGACATGAAGAGGCTTTAAGTTGTCAGAGAAGTGGTATGCACTTTTACCCTGAGTTCAGCCACCCGCCCCCCCCATGCAGCATTCTGACACAGCAATATGCACAATAAATGAAGCATGATAATCACATCAGTTATGGACAATGACTGGCATATACTGTACTAATGTATTCTTACCTGTGTGTATGTGTGTTTACTTACAGCTACATTGCCACTTATTATTGCATATATTATACATCCCTTGTTATATAACTAACATTCTGAGCCATGCATAGGTAATTACAAGTGAATAATTACACCTTGTTATAATTATTATGTCAGCAATGAATGTCTTCCAGCATAACCTGAGGGACATTTATGATGACGAGCTTCGAGCTGTAGAGAGTGACAGCGGGTTTGAGATCCACTCGTACACATGGATGGGGGAACAGAGAAAAGCCAAATGTGGGGCTGGGGGCACAGAGAGGGCTTTAACTTCTGGGAGTCTGTTTTAATCTTTCACCGAAAAAGGCCCTTTCGGAATTCCATGGGCCGCGTTACCCTAAAAAAAGTTTCTTCTTTTCTTGAAAACAAGTTTTTCGATTTATGTGCATGAACGGAATCGGCACGTAGAAAAGCACTTATTTGAATTAATCAAAAACTGTGCTTTTTATTAATTTGAACGTCTCTTCCTATGTAGCACGATCATATCTAAAATAATGCTTCCAGGCTCAATTTTGTAAAGTAAACACTCGTCGGTCAAAGTTTCAATTGCTTTGAAGTAGAAATTAATGGATATTTCTGCACGTGATTCTCTGCCTTCCTCTTCCCAAGGAAAATGTGCATAATTTACTGCATTGGTTGGTGTTAAAGTAAATCAGACTTCAAAGGCTGTGCCTTGGTTCCTGTGGTCCCGTTACCTCCCAGGCCCCTGCAGCGCCACATTTACACCTCATCCAGCAGACTTCCATGTTGCCCGAAATGATTTAAAAATCCTGCCAATAAAAGCAAGCAGCCCCTGTCCAAAGCTCGCAGGAAGTGACACGTTTATTCTGCTCCGAGTAACACATCCCCGATGAGGTCTGTTTGCTGTGATTGGTAGTTCCAGAACAACCACTTCCCATCCATCCATCCATCCATCCATCCATCCATCCATCCATCCACTTCCCCAACCTGTCATTTCTGTTGGATGTCCATTAGCATTGCTTGTTCCCTTCGCATTCCTTTCCAGGCAGACCCTCTGGATATTCATGGCAGAATCGGCATATCCAGCACATAGATTTTATGCGGGACTGTGTGTCATTTCTGGGCAAAGGAATTTTATGTTTGCTTGGCAGTGTGGATTTCCCATAGCAACCACTCTATTTGTATTAATGAAATTTGAATTTATTTTTTGTTTATTTTTTTATGGGGAAACAGGAGAGTAAAATGGTGAATAAAAATACACTTTGTAAGTGTGAAGCTGAGGAAAAACATATTTATTTAAAGTATAGAGTGGAAAGTTAATTACAAAACCAGGATTTCACTTCATGATCGGTGGGGTCAGGCTGCTGGACTGACACGGTTAGGAAGCTCCTGTATAAATTAAACTGAAATTTTAATTAACTTGGAATAAGTTTTAATTAAATCTGCAATAGGCTGAGTGCTGCTCCCTTCATTATCACCATTCCAAACCTTAGTTGTATATTTTACTAACGAAGAGGGGGCCAACATCCTACTTATTTTCAATTTGTCTCCCTTTTTTAAAGTAATTAATTACTTTTCAGTCACAGACCAAAAAAGTCCAGCTGACAGTTCAGAAAATGCTTCTGGAAGTCAAAGTACCTTTATTGCCGGCTTCACTGGGGAGACGTATCCTTCACACTGGTCACAGTGCAAATGAAAAGTAATAAACGGATCATAGATACCGAGACGTGCGCATGACATTAAGCAACACTTAACGAAATGATGGTGGGGAAAGATGTGCAACTTTGGCACTGAACCGGATGAGCAGAAACGTGCAGTGTCAGAGTTCTGAGTCCAGAGTTAGTTGCTTCCGCGGCAATGGCACAGATAGACAGAAACACCACTGGACACGAGGAACACAACGTAACAAAATGAAAAACCTAATATATCACAAACAAAACTTAAATAAATTTAAACAATGTAAAAGATAGATGGCAAATAAACTATAATATAAACTCTTTAGGAGACGTGTTTCATAAGGTGCATTTGCAGTCGCTCATAGAGCCAGTATTTTACATGATAACACTGCACAGTGTCGAGGTATTCGCCATTCAGAGAGGTTGTTGCATAAGTTAGCAGCAGCAGACTAGTTACTGCATAACCTAGAAGTATATAAGAGATATACCAAAAGACAGTAATGGGGGGGGGGAGAGTCCTTTTAACAGGACCAGTATTAGATTGGGAGGGGCCAGACTGACAGCAGTGAAAAAGACTGAGGATAAAAGCTGTAGAACTAAAGCACTGAAAAGGTCAGGTTCAGAAAAGACCCAAATTTTGTTTCAACCAATCAGTTGAGTTACTCTGCAAATGTGACTCCTTATACACACACAGCTGGTTGAAACAAAATCATGGTCTGGATTTGTACTTTCTGAACCTGAACTTTTCACTCTGGCAGAACCTCCTAGCAGATGGCAGCGGAGCCGAGACGACGTCAGTGGGGAAAGACAACACATATGCATTATCTTCCAGGAAGGAAATGATTCTGAGTGAGCGTTGGATCCACTCTTACGCTCTTAGTGCTCATTTTTCTGGGTGTTACAAATGTTCTGGATCTTTCTGGGAGGGGTCTCTGGGAGCTGACTGAGCAGGGTACCCTCTGTAGCTGTGCCCCACCCTTTGGTATCCAGAAAGCGTGATGTTTACGCTAAATAAATCAGTCACAGGCAGGAAGATTCGATATTGGGTAGCTGTTCAATTCATTAAAACGGCATAACCAATTTATGCTGAAAATAAAACTAATCTATATGGCAAATATTGGGCGAAATTGATTTACAGTGTATAATTATAATGTGAAATCTGGACAATTTATCTAAACACATCACAATTACCATAGATCTGTTTGATGATAGTAATAATAATAATAATAATAAATATAATAATATTCAAATGCATATTAAAATTAATTAAATTACTGAGATTTAACTTGAGTCAATAATGGAATAACCCTTGATTAAGCCTGGGCAAAATTCACATCAGCTGAAGGAAAATAAATTTCACAACAGTGACTGATTACAAGATGAAAGGCCCCGCAGGCCAGGGAGGAACTCATTCATCTTCCTACAGGACCTCCACTTAAAATACAACCCATAAAGATGGGTATTATGATGACATCAATAAGGAATGGAATGTGGAGGTGGGGTCTATTATGAACTCGCACCCCAAATCAAGATTAAATATGTCAATTTTCTCTCAAAATGTAGTTCCTCGGCTACAAACTTTTCATTATAATGGAGGTTCAGATTGATGACATTAAAATGTGAGTAGATTTTTAATTCAGCCAGTTATTATATGTAGGCTATAAAGTAATATGTGTTATTTTCTCTGTCCATCCCTTTTTAAATAAGCAGTTAAATTGCTAAGGTCATGGTGACCCCTGGTTTGTCCTGTGAACGCACTGTGTGTATGGGCTGATATATAGGCACTGTGTGTGTGGCGCTGTAAGATTTCTGTCAACCCCCCGCCACCCAAGGTGGGATGTCTGTTAACCTGAAATGTACCATTTGGGAAAACAGTGACATGTACAAATATGCCACGAGCATTTAACGAGGGCTGATTTACTGTTTATCCTCAAACAATTAACATAAATGAAATGAGTTTTTAAAATTATTAAACAAAACCCAAATGCACAACGTTATCGTAGAAGGTTGGGCATTTTAAAGACTAGCACGTTTCCCTAAGAGTCCGCTGCAGGACAACCCGTGCGATAAAGAGGCGTGCTGCTGTTCGAGTTTCCGTCGGCGCAAAAAAAGGGACTCAGGCCGCCTCCTTTAATCCGGAGGAGCCGACCTGACACACTGTGTCCAGCCGCGAAGCGTCGCCGTTTTCACGCCCTCGATGGAGGTTTCCTGAATCGCAGAGAGGTCCAGTGGTACCGAGGACTGCGCCCTGGCCGGAGGCCGAGCCGGAGGATTGCGGTGCTCGGCAGACCGCGCCGGGATCGCTCTTTGGTAGGATCAACCCGCACTGCTTGTGCACGTAAAAGTACAGACAGTGCGAGACACTTTATCTAAGGGATGTCGGTGCAGCTTTCGGTTTGACAGTCTGATTATATCTAAACCGGCTTAACAGCGGTATCTCATATTTCCAGTTTACGACAGGCAGCGATTTAAGCGTTTAAGGGCGATCTTTCATTATCTCTCCAGGAATCATCCTAAGTGTAGAGCTGCCGTGTACCGCCCGTCCAGTCCTGCCAAGCCCAGCTCAGCCCAGCCGCATTACTCACGCCTCCCGGCGGTCGATGGCTTCTGCGGAGCAGCTAGGTGCGCCCTCTGTCGACGCTGACGCGGCCAGAGGGCCGGTCCTACGCTTAAAGGAACCGAATCCTCCGCGACAGACAGACCCGGGGCGGTGTCAGATGCATCCCGGCAGTTTTGATTTGGTTTATGTGTTTACTGAATTCCTCTCCTTGAGTATGAAATCTGCATAGAATTATGAGAGTCAGCCGTGTGTTTCACAAAACCTCATTGTTATGCTATAAGACCGTGCAGATCAAGTACTAGATTGGCTAGATGCATTCCAGGCACATGCGGTTTTGTTAACTGCATTCCTAAAAGAGGGTGATCCCCCCCCCCCCGTGCCCCCTCACCACCTGAACCCCTGGACAGGGAAATAAGTGAGTACAGTGTCTAAAAACGAGTTCATGTGAGGATAGAGGAAGTCAGTGAAACCACGAGGATCACTAGTCTTGTGGGTAGATATTTTGTGTTTTTACTATTCTGTCTTGGAAGAGAGTGGATAATAACAGTTGTTAACGGGCAGCACTGTGACACTCTTTGGGGCATGGGTACACTGTGTCCCTATAGACATGGAGGTGATGACTCCACTCATCGATGACTTGGGGCTGCATTCTGAGGAGAATTCAGATGAGGACCCTGAATTGCCTCCGGTGCAGAGGAATTACGACCTGAGCCCCCGTCAGGGCATTACGTAAGTAGCCACGCTGACCTCCCTTGTAATTGCGGATATCTGTAAAGAGGATTTTCAGCTTTGATTGTTTGTTGGCTCTGTAAATAACCCTCATGCCACATACACCATGATATAGTCAGCCCTTTTCTTTCATTAAATATTTATAATTTCTTGGGACAATTTCATATAAACAAAATGGTCAGGTACACTCAGTGGCTAGTTTATTAGGGTCAACTAGCTAGTACTGGCTAGGACCTGATTGCTATCACCAGATAGGATGCACTTTATTAGGAACTGCTAGCTAGTACCAGGTGGGATCTGCTGTAGTAATTATAACTAACTACTATCATGTAGGGTGCGCTTTATTCAGGACTCCTAGGTAGTACCGGGTAGGACCCACATTATTTGTGATTCCTAGGTAGTACCGGGTAGGACCCGCTTTATTCGGGACTCCTAGGTAGTACCGGGTAGGACCCGCTTTATTCGGGACTCCTAGGTAGTACCGGGTAGGACCCACTTTATTCAGGACTCCTAGGTAGTACCGAGTAGGACTCACATTATTTGTGATTCCTTGGTAGTACCGGTTAGGACCCACTTTATTCAGGACTCTTAGGTAGTACCAGGTAGGACCCATATTATTTGTGATTCCTAGATAGGACCGGGTAGGAGCCGCATTATCAGGGACAGCTAGCTAGGACCAGGTAGGGCCTGCTGTATTAGGCATAACTAGCTAGTACAGGGTAGGACCTGCTTTGTACAATCACTGACTTCTGCATTCAGAGAAGCCTTCGTCCTGACTCTGGGAGTGAGATTGTACAGAGGGTGTTCTGACTCCGAGGGGCGAGATGGTAAAGAGTGTGTCCCGACTCTGAAAGGGGATTGGTTGCTGTGGATGACAGGCTTGAAGCCTTTGAGGAGCTGTCATGAAGAGAATATAGTTGAGGATCCAGCAGTAACTTTGAGTCTTTTGTTTTATAGGTTTTTTCAAACTCTCGTCCATTTGCTGAAGGGGAACATCGGCACAGGTGTGCTAGGCCTTCCTCTGGCCGTACGGAATGCCGGAATTATTGTAAGTGGGATAATGTCACATCATGTCCAGAGCTTGTACCTCACAGCTCTCTATGTGTATTGCTCAGTTCACACTAATTTCCTTCTGATAGTCATGTTCAGGCCTCCGCATCATGAATCAACAGGGCTGGATTCATCTGTGCTGCTGATACGCATATTTTTGAGTGGTTTGTGGCTTGCTGGAGGCAGATGTTTGTTTTGGACAAAGGTTAGACTGCAAAGGTACAATGCCATACAGAGGAGGTTGGAGAACATGCAAGGTTTCTTAGAAAAGCGACTCTATGCTCCCTGCTATGTCTCAGGGAAAGGTCTCCTTCTAGGTTGGAGTTAATGACCTAGACCCTTCTGGAGCTCTTCACACTGGACCAAGTGTTACTGGGTCTTCTGTATGATGATACCTTCTGGTAAATGTGCTGAGGTCTCACCTTCTGACACTGAGAAGGAGAAGGTTACAGTCAAGTGGAGCTCATAGCTCCGTGTATCGATTACTAATCATGTCTGTAAATCTACGAAACACAGGAGTACACACAGCAGTCTATAGGGTTCTGGACTGTTCTAAACCCAGAAAAGAACTAAGCAAAGGCTTATTTATTTAAATTTACTTCGCCGATTCTTGTGTTGGGTGATCTAAGATGTTCCACACTTTTGCAGTTTTACACTGAGGTTGAAAATGTCTCTGGTATGGAGGCATTGGATCATTTTGATCGGTACAAACATGGATTTTTTTTCTCCCTATTTGACATCATTACGTGTCTCACTTTCTTTGTTCCAGATGAAGTCGTTCTCATCTCAAAATCATCATGCAGCGATCCCATCTGCTTGATGTTATCCTCTCACAAAAACCTTAGCAAAGGGGATCTGAGGATTCTTTTGGTGGAACACTTTTATTGACTTAGGCGTACTGTGCTTTACTGTAAAATGATTTTTTTTGCCTCCCAGAGTAGTAAAAATTCAGTGAAGCAGAGAGGATCCAGACCTAGAAACTCAATATTCCATTCAAAGTACCCAGGCCACTGGAGGATTCCCAAATGATTTATTTATTTCTCCTGCAGACCAGCTCTGTCCTCGTTTGGCTTTAAAGGAAACCTTTCTCAGGCAGCAAAGTGACACGTCAGTCATGCGGACTGGATGCCCAGCTGGGTGCTGAATCCGGCTCCCAGTGACCTGGCTCAGGCTAGTTTGGTCTGCCAGACCCGATTCTGCATATTGCACCTTTGTCAGCATATTTTGGACAATGACATTTCAATTATTTTCCTTGATGGTATCGGGACGTGTAGTTGAATTTAACATTCAAATTTAGAATTTAGATATTGTCAGGCCAGCATTTTCAAGGGACGTTTTCCAATTCATTAAGATTAAATACCGACTCATAATGCTTCATTCACGTTACGATGTACGTTTATTAAAAGAAAGATATATTTTTTTAAGTTCGGTGCTTTTGGACACGTAATATGTCATGGTTTTCAGGGCAGTGAAAGGGTGTCTGACCAGGAACTTAAGTCACAATTGCATATAAACATAAAGTGACCAGAAAATCTGTCAGGGAGGACAGTTTGAGCCAGGATGAGATTTGTAAGCTACCATTTCAATTAAAAAGACCTGGATTTCACTGAAGCACTGAGTTCTTGCTGTGTGCTGATTGGTCAGTCTCCTATAATCATGCCTGTGTCACTAATGTTAATGTGAAACAGCTGGATGAGTCTCTCAATCAACGACAAATCAAAGGGTGGGGCACGACAAAGCTTTTTATGTAACGCGTTGTAATACAATCATCTGTGTAAAATTAACGGCAAACCAGTCAAAGCTCAAGAAGAATTATGTAGCCAAGCATAGGAGCCTTTCAGTTTTAAAGTAGTTTGTAAAACCTGAAGTAGCTCAAAGTTCCTTCCTTGACATAGACTATCTGGTCACCCTATATAAACATTACACTATGTTGTGTATTTTTGCATGCAGTCACATGGATAGCATCCGGTCATGTTTGTATGCTGAATTAAGAATTGATTTAATAACCCAATGAACCCTTGTCTTCTATTGTTCTTTCTTACTGATAAGCTTTTTGTGAGCTGTGTAGGTTATAGCACATTTCAGCCTAATCTATCAGACTGCTTCATCTGGAACCTGGGCTTGCTGTTTGAACGATAACTCTGTGTCCCCCATAGTGGGCCTGTTAGCTAAACATTCCCTTTGATGGGGCTTATTAGCCTTGTGCTAATCATCGGGCTGCTCTCTGTGCATTTCCTAGGTTTAGGCTGGTTAGCTTGATGCTAACCATTCACATATTTTCCATCTGTTCCCTTGGTCGGGCTCATTAGCTTAGTGTCAACATCAGTCTGCGCTTTGCACACTGCCGAGGTTGAGGCCTGTTAGCCTGATGATAGCCACCCGCTTTCTCGCTCTCCATTTTCCATTTGTGGGCCGTTAGACTGATGCTAACCATCCACCTGTTCGGTCTGTATCCCTTCAGTGGGGTTCATCACCCTAATGCAAACCATTAGTTCCCTGCGTGTTCCCTATGTCGAGGTCTGTTAGCCTGATGCTAGCCACAGGCCTACTATGTGCTGCCTATGTGTGGGCTGTTAGACTGATGCTAACCATCTGCTTGCCTTCTGTTTGTTTCTAGGTAGGGCCCATTAGCCTGGTGCTAATCGGGGTGGTGTGTGTACACTGCATGCACATCCTGGTCTCCTGCAGCCATCACCTGTCTGAAAGGTAACATTGGGAGGTCTTCTTTACCTTTTGTTTGGGTACTATCTGCACAAGGCCGTCCCATATAGGTGGTGCTGAGAATCGGCAAGCTCTTATTTAAATTAGTTTTTCTAACTTGGCTTACCCTACAGTGGGTGAAGGTGACCTCTTCCTTGGGGCAGTTGGCCCTGGACACCCGGCTGGCCCCAGGTGAGGTCAGGTTAGACAGCTGTGTGGGAATCCTGGCTGTCGTGGTCCTCATAAATGTGTCATAAATGCATTAATCTTCATTTTGGGTGAATAAGCTCCCCAAAACGCATTTTCCTGGTGTTCCTTGTATAGACCCGCCTTCTCTGGAACTGAAAAAGCCCCCTCAGTGTAGTTCTGACACTGCCCCCTTGTGGCCTTTTCTGTAATGACCTGATAATGACCTTTCCAATCACCATTCTGACATGGCCACCAAAGAATGTACAAAATTCCAATCAGCATACCAGGACCCAGTAAAACAGCTACGTAGGTCCAATCAGCGTGCCAATACTCTCTAAAGTATGTACGAAGGTCCAAATGACATACAAAGATCCCCAAAGGCACGTACCAATGACCAGTCAGCATACCATCACCCCCTAAAGTATGTACGGAGGTCCTGTCAACAAAGACCCCCTAAAAATGTATAAAAGTCCAGCCAACATACATTACTCGTTGAAAATTTTTCGTACACTGAGCTTTTCTACATTTTCATGTTACTCACTTAACATTTGCTAAAGTACTTAGTACTTTAGTACTAAGTACTTAGTACTTTAGTACTTTTTAGCTAAGTACCTTTTTTGATTCATCAAAGTAACGACCTCTAGCAGTTATAACAGCAGAGAAAACTCAAGGCATTCTTTCTACAAGTGTCATTAAGTACTGCTCTCCCATGGCATGAAACAGGTGACTTGTACATTTAAAGTACAGTACAGTCTAGAATTTGACTATTCCATCACCACACAACCAGTTAATAGGGTGTCAGACAGGCACTGTTACATACTCTTTCCATGTTATAAAGGAAACTTGTTTTATTTGACTTATGTTTTCATTTGTAGTTGTTAACTAAATTTTCTTTCAAAGCTTAAAAAGAATAATAAAATCTGCAGTTTATGAGATAAATGGAAAAGTGGTAAAAACTTGTGTGCAAATCTTTTGACTGGTAGTGTACCAAGATCCTCAAGAACGTGTAGAGACCCAGTCAGCCTGCCGTGCATATTAGGGCAGTGCTATGCTCCGTCTCCAAGCGCCTGCGTGTCAGTGTCGTGTCCCGTGGCTGTGCTGGGGGCTGATGGCGTCGAGAGCACACTGCGGGGCTCTGAAGTTGTTTGCAAATGAGAAAAAGCACGCTGCATAATGCATTTAAATGTTTGCTGTGGATCTCAGGAAGAAATATTGATGAATAATTCATCGTCCGTCCGTGTTTGGAGTGTGTAGTGTGGCTGTTGTCGTCCCTCAGCTTGTGGCGCGGCACCCCCAATGTGGGGGGGGGGGTCGCTTGGATGTGCATGTGCCCTGATTTTCCATAGTGGGTTTCTGGGTCAGCTGCTGATGAGGTGTAATTGCAGTGCCCCAGCTGTGGCTGTGGAGTGTCAGCCATCACTGTAATTTCAGAACCCCCCCCCCACCAGAAATCCAAGGTGCGAGCTGCTGTTTGGCGCCACATGGCTGAAGCTCCTCCTAATGTTTGCACCCCCCATCCCTAACAGGCTGAAGAGACCTCCCGTGGGGTACAGTGACACCGTTACCCTGGCCATGGAGCACAGCTCCTTCCGGAGTCTTGGGAGAGGGGCGTCATTCGGCAGGTGAGGGACCCTGACCCCCTGTTGGCAGTGCCTCCAGGCTGGCTCCAACTTCGTGCTCGGTGGAATAGCCACATCTCCACTCGGCCCTTGAGAGAGGCCCATATAACGACCCATAAATGCTCCAGGCGCACCAGATAAATGGCTAACCCTAAGCTCTGTGCTTGCCTCAATATCTGTGTGTATATCTGAAAGGAAAGCAGGATGGGATGTATAAAACGCATTCTAATCTAACCCACCCACCCATCTATTTTCCAAACTGCCTATGCTACTGGATCGCGGGGGGTCTGGAGCCTATCCTGGAACCGATGGGCACGAGGCAGGGAACAACCCAGGATGGGGGGCCAGCCCATCGCAGGGCACACTCACACACCATTTACTCACGCGGGATATGCAAATTATACACACAGGCGAGGCGGAGACTCGAACCCGGGTCCCAGAGGTGTGAGGCAAAAGTGCTAACCATTGCACCACCATGCCACCCCCTGTAATCTAGCTGTTCTCCAAAATGTATAGTCATTTAAGTTCCAAGTAGAATAATTAATTTCATATTTACGGTTTCAGCCAGTCCGTGTTCATTTCCTTGTTATCTTTCACGGTGCAGAGCAGCGTCTCTCAGCCTGGTCCTCGGGGACCAGCAGAGACAGTCCATGGTTTTGCTCTACTGGTAGCAGGGAGGGAGCAAAAATGTGGCCAATCTATGGGTCCCTGAGGACTGGGTTGGGAAACACCGGTGCAGAGGATTGTGAGGCTGCTGTTTCATTTTTAGATTAACCCCAAATCAAGATGATTTACTGAAGTATGAAGTCTGGGGCTCAAGCGTCCCTCTGCACATAGTTTAAGTGTTGTGGTTTAGTCAAACCTATTAACCCGCAGAGAGGTCCTAGATTCTAGGCCCCTCTAGGCTGCCCTGCTCCTGCCTGACTTCATGTGTGTATACAGACATCTGGTGAACTTCTTTCTGGTGCTGACCCAGCTGGGCTTCTGCAGCGTCTACTTCGTCTTCCTGGCGGAGAACGTCAGACAGGTACACCGCCGCCGCCGCCCTCTCAGTGAACTGGGATCCCATTCCGCCTGCTTTCTAGCCCTGTGTGCTTACAGGGCTATGCTGCTGGCTACACTCTGACCCTCTTCTGGATTTGCCATTATGACACCAGCTCTACACCATTCAGACTTCAGCATAAATCGTATATTTATAGTGAAACTACACGAGAGAGAGGATGTGCAGAGACCACCTACTTTTCTTGTGGAAAGTGGATTTAAAGTAATTCATACCCTGGTTGTTATGTGTGTATATATAGTGGTTCTGTTAAATGATTAAAAATCCATTATAGATAATGTATTAATGTATTAATGGCCATGGCACTGCCACCAGGTATTAATAAATGTAATAAATTTTATGTATCATCTTGAGGAATCCAACATTTTTTTTCTAGTTGCAATGACATGAGATTGTCCCTAGAAGGCGCTGTTGGCTCACTTTGGAATTTTCTCTCTTAACCTCCGTGAGCAACGCCATCTCCAGCCCCTTCTGGCGGTGCTTGGTGCGCCGAACCTCCAGCCCCTGATAACGTGGCGAATCACGGGAAACACTGAAATGCGACATCACGTGCTGCTCTGCTCTCTTGCGGCATGCGTGGCTGCTGCGTGTGCATCTCTGCAGCCGGCTGCTGAAGCTCTTATCTGAGGGCAGTGTTCAGCATGTCCCCGGGTCCTGAGCACCCTGTCAGAAACACGAGCAAAGCTCCTTATCGCTCCCTCTTACTGGGGGATTCTCAGTCGTAATGCTCAGATGTAAACAGAATCTGGTACAATAATATAACAGTATAATTTATAAAAATTCAGCTTTTATTGCATTGCTAATAAAATGTATTTGTTCATTTTTCTTCCAGCTCTTCTAGTATTAGCATTCTAGCTGAACGTTTGTCCACCACCTTGCTATTGGTCTAGCAGCCCCTCCCCCCCATCCCTTGTGCTCCAGTTAAATACAGCCTGAAACCTGGGGCCTCTCTGCCAGTTAATCCCGCCGTGTCAGACCCGCTTGCTAACTGGCTTGGGTTGCTTGCGGGATATGAAACACTTCTGGGCTATTACACACTAGGCTTTTGATTCGAGTCCATAGCGTTGCAGCTTACTTGTCGACGAGTGTAATCATTCGTCCCGACGCTAAGGTCATGTGACCTAATGGTCCAGTGCTGTGTGGTTCTTAGCTTACGTGCATTGTGTGCTAGAACAGTGTCCGCTAAGGACACAGGGAGTCAGCATTGTAATAAAAACCAGACACATATCGCCTTGTTACCCCTAGGGGAGCAGTAACAAAATTAGCATGCCACGGAATTGCTTCGTTTCCGTAGCTTGCTCGTTCTAATTAAAGCGCAAGCACGCGGTTGGCGTTTCGCGCGTACGATGAACGTTGCTCTTCCGTGGCCTGAGTACGATGAAGGAGAATTGATGGGAGGCGGCGGGGGGACGAGCGAGCCTTCCTGGGAAGGTCGGCTTTCTCTCTCGCTGTTGAATATTCATCGGCAAGATTTCCTGATGGTTATTTCGCCGAGGCCCTTATCGACGCCAGGAAGGCGCGCCTGCTCTGGCTGAGCCTTGACGATAAGCTAACAATGGCTTTCATTCTCTGGCGAGCATCACAGGGGCTGCTGTTTCATTGCCATGCGCCGTGTTGTCATTTTTACGTTAAGGTATTAATTCAGCTGCTGGAAAGATTGATTTTCACACGCTAAATGGCAGCCTGACACAGAACATCGTATTTTGTGCCTGAGTGCTTCCCCCCCCGAAATGTCCTCTAGCAACTCCGTTTGAATTAAAGAGTGAATTAAAATCTTACCTTTCTTCAGTAATATCCTTTTATGTAACACATCGTAATACAATCATCTGCGTAAAAATTACACTTGCTAAATAAGGATCCACTTATATGAGTCATGTAGAACTCATTATCTGGGCGGAGACAGCTGTAATTAGCATGACTTACAGTACTGGCTGATTCTGGGATCGAGCACCTAGGACCCTGAGGTCACACATTGAGTTCAATTAAATTCAATTCTATTTCTTTTTGTATAGCGCCTTTCACCCCGTGGCACGTTGTATTACAACATTATTAAGAGAGAGTAATACAAAGATGGGGGAAAAAGGAAAGACAAAGAAATGAAAGAAAGCATGGTTTGCTTGTTAATTGGACGTCATTCATTGTTAATTGTCTCCCTCAGGTGGTGGAGGGGTACAGGGGGAACAGCACGGAGTCACCCCCCCGTGGCTTGAGTGGTGGCAACGTCACCATGGAGACGGGCCCCGAGCCCTGGGCCCTGGACCTGCGGCTCTACATGCTCCTCTTCCTGCCCTTCCTCGTGCTGCTGGTCTTCGTGAGAGATCTCCGGAGCATGGCCGCGCTCTCTTTCCTGGCCAACCTGTGCATGGCCGTCAGCCTGCTCATCATCTTCCAGTACATCCTGAGTGTAAGGCCCCGCTACAGCGCCGTGCTTCTCACGCTCGTGGGACACAGTGGCACTGACCCAAACATTTCCCCCACCTGGGCCTTTCCCAGGTCTTTCACAATATGTGATTGAAGTTTCCATCAGAGCTAATTGCTTTTGACGAATAACCCCCATTAATTGTTATAATAAGTGCGATATTTCACTGTTCTGTTTTAGTCTATGATTTCGTAGTAATTATGAATGGATGGATGGATCTTTTGAAAAGCCCTTTATTACTCTTTTTGGCCCCCGCCTTGAGCTCAGTGGGGCAGTGAAGCCCTCTGTCGTTAATTGCCCGGCTCTTTGTGATCGGCTGCGGTTCTCTGGTTTTCATTATGGGCGGGTGGCTCGCCTGTACGGGCTGCCAGCAGGCCGCTTTCTTTTGGATGCTGTCCCGAACTGTGCCGATCAATCACACCGATGAATTATGCTTAAATGGGATTAATAAGGAGCATTGCTGCCTCAGTCACGATCTCCTACCTGCAGGACTTCTGTGTGCCCTGCTCTTGATATGACAGTGCATTGCTTTCTCAATGGAGCGTCAATGAGGTGACGTACCTACAATGTGTGGGATTAGACCCGACGCCCTCATGCTGCGTCTCTCTCACAGGATGTCGGGGACCCACACCGTCTCCCCTATGTCTCCAGCTGGAAGAGGATTCCCTTTTTCTTCGGAACAGCCATTTTTGCCTTCGAGGGAATCGGAGTGGTATGTATCCGTCATTTCCTCAAAGGCCCGCCATTACCGCCCGCTGGTACACCCCCCGAAAAAAGACTTTCTGCCCCAGGAGCTGTGAGCATCCGCCCCCACCGTGGGGCTGTCTGAAGAACTCGTCCCAATGCTGTTTTTTTCAGTACTGGGGTTTAATTTGAACCCGGGAGACGCATTATCATGTTGTGCCTATGGAAACGCTGCCCCCGCTCACCCCGCCCCACCCCCCAACTAACCCACAACCGCCGGAGATGATTTACGAGTTGACACTTTAATCTATCGATTGAGGAGCAGAGACGTCCTCACTCAAAAGAGCAGGGAAATTAATCAGCTGGAAGGTAAAATAAATTTGGGGTTTTGCGGCGAAGTGCAGGCAGGGCTTGCGGAGCCTGTTAGATTCAAGCAGGGCTGAAATGTCAATCGTGTCATTCTGAAGGAGCTGTGTGAGGCTCCACTTATCACCAAGAGTCAGGAGAAGAGGCCAGGGGGGTCAGCTCTGAGCTTTGAACGTTTGGCTGGATGTGAACGGAAGGAAGTGATGCGTGTTGGATCCTGGAACACTGACGGTTTCCATCCACGATTCTCTGATATTGTGATCAAAAGTGAGCCATCAAACAATGCTCCTTGTGCTAAACGAGGCCAGGTGTCTGTTTTCGAACTCCGCTGGGTGGCGTCTCTGTCTTTGTGACGTCATTTAAGTTCCATAAATGTCTGGGGCGAGACGTTGGGCTTTGTTCTATTAACGAAAAGAACGAGAATCACTGTCCAGCCCAGAAGTAAGGAACTAGCCAAACGCAAACATAACCAAAATTTGGCTGCTCTCTCATCAGTGCCTGTCACACGCCCAGCTGGCCCTAATTCCTCTACCTTTGGTGGAGTACGCAGCCAGCTAGGCACCTTCAGGACCTGACGTTCTGTCCCCAGGTTCAGAAGACGCGACACAGGAGCTCCGGACATGCATGGGTGCGCACGTGGTTGCACTCAGACACCCGCGAGATGCATCTCTAATGCAAGTTTCTGCAGCTGTCAGAAACCGCATTTTTACTGGAATAAGGAGATTAGAGGTTTGTGTAAGGCTCACTGTACTTGCTCTTACTCTCAGTCACTGAACGTGTCCCTATTGCTGATTGCTCAGAGGAATGTGCTGTCTGAGGAGCAGAAGGGAGAGAGAGGGTTAGAGGTCAAGGTATACAGCCCTGTTATTGCATTTCCCATCTGTCCATGTGTGGGGATGTATGTAACGCACCTGTAACTGTATCGATTCCCTTGTTTGACTTGACAAAGTAATTTGCCACTGCAGCACAGAAACACATCCCGGCCCAGTTCCGGAAGTAGAGTAATTCATCCAGCAGAGTAATTCATTTTCTGATGTTTAACAATGGAAGAAATACTACTCAGCTCGTAGGTCGCCCTTCGTTTTTTGGGCTTTGGGTGTTTTTGCCTGGTGCTTGGCTCTGCTATAAGTAATTAATGTCTCCTGTACAAGTATCATATTTCTAAGCTAGTCCCATAGATGGCATGACTGGTTTCTATTAAGGGGAAATGCGTTGAAGCATCAGGGATTGGGAGTTTGCATACAAGCTAGGGCTGGATGCGAAAGAGTGGGAGGTCTTGGACATTGTGGCGGATAAACCTTTTCTGGGCAGTGTGGCCTGTGCTGATGCCAGTGAAGGTCAAACGAGAAAGCGGCTGATGAATGAATGGGGTCGAGGTGGTTAATGCAGAATTTGGTTGGTTTCACCTTCCCATTCGTCTTGATTTGATTCTACTTTTGCTTTCCGTCACAGAGACGCCAGTCGGTTTTAGCTCTAGGCAAAAGTCTTTCATAATGAATTTCTTCCAGTTTTGCTCCCGGGCAATGGGGAGGGCGTTCTAGCTGGAAGCGAACGAGGAACCACATCTTGCATGGAAAATGTGGGGCTTTCCTGCTATGTTACGTAAGCGTTTTAGCCTCTTCCATGTATCCCGGAAGGAGCGGGCTTCTCTTGGCTTTGATCTTCAGCCGGTGGGTCTAGCTTCAGATTTAACCTTCCTATGGTGTTGGGGTCGGCACCGACCCCTTTTTAAGCTTAAAATGCATAAAAGCACCATATAAATTTGTGTACTGCATCAGGAAAATATATATATAAAAAATAATACATAAAAAAAAATTCAGTAGGCAAGGCATGCCCAGACATGTAAGGCAAGATAAGGTTTATTTAATTCACTTGAGGTTTATTTTACCATTATTTTTCATTGAAAATGAGAGGTATGCTGTCAAAAGAAAGGTTCAGAAAGCCACACCAAAAATATTAAAACCAATCTTTTCATGGATAAGGAAGCCTAACAAGGTAACCAAGAGGCAAAAAACAAATTGGATGATAGATAATTGTTTTGAGGGTATTTTATGGCTGATTTAAGACACGGGTCGGCACCGACCCGTCTGACATAAGAGATGCATACAGACAGCTAGCACGGGATGAAGGGTTAATGGGTCTCTCGTTCCCGTTAGCACTGGCCGTAGTCCTGAACCTCATCATCTCTCATCATTCAGTCTGATGCGATTCAGGTAAATACATACTATATATGTCATAAATTTCTCATTGTCTTCTACTCAAGGTCCTTTCTTTCAAAAGGTACCCATCAGCTTTAATTTGTTCTAGCCCATAATTTCCCTTGTCTAATCCTCTGCCTTTCAGACCTGAATCACAATAAGGGCTTCTTCCCTGTCAATTTCGAACTCTCGAATGAGAAATTTCCCTAAACATTTAATACGGCAGTAAGGTGCGGCCACTTGACTGAAGCACTGACTTTATGTGGTCATGGGGAGACTGTTAATCATGAAAGTTTAGAAAAATGACTGGTGCTTTAGTCTGCATAAGGTAAGAGCCGCTGACTCAACAACTCATGCAATCACATATGTTGTGTGTGATAGAGACCATGGGTTGTTGTGTTAAATGTGAAGGATAACACATGGGCTGGCTTACCTGAAATTTTTGCTCCTGATCGCGCCAATGATTAGAGGCAGAGCTATGCCTGGGAAAAGGGACAAGAAGGCTGCTGATTGGCTGGGCAGATTAACGTCGCACTTCTTGGTTCAGAAAGTGGGCGTGACTGGTGTTGTCCTAATTACAGGCCCCAAAGTGGAGCCTGGGGATGCGCCAAGGTGTTTAATCTTGCCCCTGTGTTCAGGATCCACTTTGCCAGTGGGATGTGTGACACGCTTGGGGTTTCGGCTCTGAGTGTCTGCAAGAAGCCTCCCGCACTCAGACGGATTTAGGGAGACTTTTATAAACCGGAAAACTTGGCTCTAAGCAGCTTTGGAATGGTGCTTTTAATTTGCACTTCCTGTCCTCTGAGGTCTCCTTTTACAAATCGTTTCCAGATTAAAAAAAGAAATGAACCTGCCTGCTCTTGAGGCACATTTCACCGACTTGTACTGAGCCCCTGAGGGTGTGATGGTGCATGTGCAGTCTTTTCTGTCGGGCAGTACAAGTAGTTTGATCCTCTTTGACCGGATGTATGAGATGTAGTAATGTGGACCATCTCTGCAATATGCATATCTGTTAATTTCTGTGCTAATATCAGGACTCTGGTCATTGCATGCCTTGGTCGCGTTTTCAGTAGCGTCCTGCATGCTTTAGACTTCAGAAATGTGATGTTTGTGCCCCCCCACACTGTAAGTAGCAGATTCTGATACCTCCAGCCTGCTGTTTTATATGCTTACGTTAACCGCTCATCCCTCTGAGCAGTCATAGAGGAGGTAAGGAGGATGCACCGAGTACAGCACGTTGCCGCACCCACCACACTGCAATCCACCTCTGGGATGAGAACCTGGGTGCAGCCATGTGGCGGGTGATGCCTCAGCACCAGTCAAAGGTTTTTTCCGGTGGCTTGGAGAGCCAATCCTGCCACCAACCCCCAAGTTATTCCCTGTTGGAGGACCTGCTTATAGGGCTGGATGTAGATTAACGTCACACCCGGGATGAAGCAATTACAGGTTAAGGGCCTTTGCTCAAGGAGCAAAGTAGGATCACTCTGGGCATTCAGGGGATTTGAACCAGCAACCTTCCAATTGTTGGCATAGAGCCCACCACTCCTCCCTCCAGTCATCTCTCCCTGTTTTCCTCTTGTCTCAAGTGATAAATGCCATAGAAGTGTTTTTGGATGGGGCTGCCTGAGGGGGGCGTCATCTTCCTGCTCTCCCCTTCCCAGTATTCCCAGTGCTCCGGTCATACCGAGGCAAATAACCACGCTATTGCTGCATCAGTCAAGGTGTGTGAGCTGTCAGTTTCTGTTGAGGCCATTTATGTCTGCCTCTGGCTTGCTGGTGGAGTGATGGTTCTGAGGCTAAGGTTCGAATCCCGTGAATGCCTGGAGTGATTCTACTCCGTTCGTCTCATGTTTGTTAATCATCGATGAATCGTGATGCATCTTTTCTCAAGCAGCAACTATATTTGTTCATGATTTGTACTTTAGTACTGAGTTACTACTAAGTATTTGTGCCCTGTCAAGTACAGTATTACTGATGTATTATTCACTGTTATTTTTCAGCAACATTTCCATTGTATGCTAATTTTGTTGCCTGCTTTTCTCTTTTAATATTAGTGAAAAGCACATTCAATCTGCACAATAACAGCCTGCGTTACAGTTGGACGGTTTCAGGGAGCCTCATTACATCTTAATCTGCATTATCCCCCCCCGCCACGCAGGCTCAGCACCCGCACTTACACATGCATCGAGGTGATATGCGCACACGCCCAGCGTTTAAATATGCACATACTGGGGGGGGGTCTTAATCGCTGAACATCCCCCCTGAGCATGCGTGACACTTTCAGAGCCAATGGCACAGTGACGTCATGTTTCAGTCCACCCCGAAACGTCCTGTAACTTTGTTTTACGCTTCATGATTTTTTTTCTTGTTTATTGCCTATTTTTACTTGAACTTCTTAGGAAAAAGGTCATGGGTGTCGCTAGACCCCTTTCACTGCCCCTTTCACTGGGGCATGTGCCCCAGTATTTATACCCCAGTAAAATCTGACGTTCAGCTTTCAAGCATGATATGGGTAATTGGGGGTCGGGGGCCTGTTCCCCAGTGTAGCTTTATGTTTAGTGCCCCTGGAAAAGGTTTATTTCATATATTTATATATACATATGTGTATTTGAAATGCAATTTTATAAAAGTAGGTAAATTTTGATGTTAAGCTTGCATCAACTTAGCTTGTGTTTTCCTGTGAATATGCATTTCACTTGATTTCCCTCAGATGAAAATATTGTTTTCATAGATTGGAGAGCTTCAGATTTATCAAGGTAACAGATGGAACTCGTGTGCCATCCACTGGGACCTCATTATGATAATTCCTCATAGTTCTTTTTGTGAAGCCTCTGATAAGCATTCTTACATGTGGTGCATTATGGGATTTAGGCCTGTGAAATGCAGCACTTGCCACCCATAATGCTATCTGTCACTCTCCCCTACACTCTCAGAATTATCAGGTAAAAATTAGTACCTTGGCTTGTCACTGGTACTGTACCCTTGTGATTTGTACCTTTTAAGATAAAGGAATGGACTCTGAGGAACATCCCAAAGGTACAAATTGCATTAATGCACCATCAATGGTACAGAAATGTTCCTCAGAGTCAATTCAAGTCAAGTCAAGAAGTTTGTCATATACACAATAAAAAACATGCACATGTTAGAACCATGTAACGAAATTCTTACTTTGCTTGCTCAGCCATCGAAAAAGATACAAAAAATAGAATGTATAAAAAAATTATAAAAATATAAGAATCACTCGATAAAGTGCTGAATGACATACAGTAAGAGTTGGATATGAATATGGATATGAATATGGGGTCAGATTCCTACAGCTGTGGGGTATAATCCCTTGAGGGTCCAGCCCCGGTGACAAACAAAGGTACAAAGGCATCCGTGGTACAAGCTCCATTCTCAATGGGCGCGTTGAGAATATTTTTCTTGTAGTTGTTCGATGAAAGGAAGGTGATAAAAAATTTTTTCAAAAAGTTGACACAAGGTCGCACCACCCTAGAACCCGGCAAATTGGTTTTGACGTGTAATTTGCAGCGTCAATTCCTGGTGCGGCGTTCAGGCGATAAAAGGCCCAGGTAAGTTCTCACCCAGCCCCGCGCTAATTAAACGCTACGCAGTTCGATCTGAAACGCGCAGAGCTGCAGACACAAAAATCGCATTTTCCCTGCAATTATCCCTATGAAATGAACAAATTCAGCGTGTCGTGTCCTTTAATTAAAACCACCGTTGGTGAAGAAGAGGGCAGAAGCCGGGGGAAACAGACATTAGCGGGCTCAGGAAATTTAGCGGCAGGGGGGCCTCTCCCTCCCCCCCCCCCCCCTTTTGTACGTCAAAGACCATCATTTTCTCTCCTGTTGTTCTTAGCTTTCCTGTGTGTTGCTATATTCTGAAGCCGCAGTTATAAGGTGATGAGTCACCTGTCTGCTTTAAAATCTCAGCGCACATTTCCGCGGGGCTTGAGGATATAGTGGAGTGGGGGGGGCGGGGGGGTTCTCCAGATTGACCCACGTCAGTCTTCTTTGTGCCCATGTGTGCGTTTGCTGTAGGTCCTGCCGCTGGAGAACCAGATGAGGGAGCCAAAGCGATTCCCCCTGGCACTCAACATTGGCATGGGGATCGTCATAGTGCTGTACGTCACCTTGGCCACACTGGGGTACCTCCACTTTGGGGAGAACATCAAAGGCAGCATCACACTGAACCTGCCTCACGACGCCTGGTAACCATGGGCTTCTCCTTCTGAAACCTCTCTGCTGTGTACCTGTTTTCTAAATATTCATAGTCATGTGTATAATGCTTTATGAATGCATTATGTGTTATGAATATATTCTGAGAGACAAGGCATTCATAGAAAGTATTACTGAAAATGTTTGTTGGAGAATCTGGAACTGGATCTGCTGGCGGGTCAGCTTCTTGAGATGTTTTTATTACTTGAGGAACCAGTAACAGTTTGCTACTCAAGGACATCATCGATGTCAGCAGCAAACATTGAGGCAGTTTCAGTTACTGTCCTTGTAGCGGAATAGTGTGGGGAAAAAACTTCCATCCCAAGACACAATGGAGAGAGAACATCGCTTCACATTTTTTGATACAAAAAAACAATACTTTAGTGATCTTTATTTAATATTTTTACCTTTTAGTTTTTCCCTCTTCAAAAACTCATACTGCAGTTTAATACTTCACCATTATTGGCACATTTTGTGTGTGAGAAACCTTTCTCTCAGGGGTTTGAAGTACGAAACTGGGAGACAGCTCTGTCTAAATACACATCCCCAGTGAGGAGGAAGCGTTCAGTGCCCACTGTGATAGGGTTGCATCTTTCGCGGAGTGCTGACCAATTCTGGCATGGTCACCATACCAGAGCTTATCTCATTCGTGTCACAGATCTGCATAGAATTGTGGTGAGTTGTAACCTCAGTGAGATCACTCTCGGACTGTGTTCAAAATGTCCACTTCGCTCATTCGTTTGTTTGCTCATTCACTCGCTCAAACAATATAATATTTTCTACATAGAACACTCACTATGGCAGGGGTGGGCAATTTTTTCTGCAAAGGGCCAGTGCGTAAGCAGGTTTTTGGGGTAACCTTTAGGTCAGCTGTTCAAACCCAGGTGTGAGGACTCTTCAGCCAATCAGTCCTCTAATTAGTGACCTAATTTGGGAGTTGCAGCGAAAACCTGCATACATGCCGGCCCTTTGCGGATAAGATTGGCCACCCCTGCACTATGGGATAAGGCCAGACAGCAGTTGATACATTTTAGATACTAGACAGACGTTACATTGCCTTATAATTTTGTGGCGGATATTCATAATTATCTCTGTATGATAATTTTGTTTATATATAAGTAGTACTTATATAAGTAATCTGGCAGTCACCCTACCCCTCAGTCTGTGAACTGGGTGTGTCCATTTGGGATTTCTCAGCTAATCGGCCTTGTAGGTGTATTGGGAATGGACAGGCGCGTCCGTGGAAATTGGGTGACTGTGAATCAGATCACTGGTGATATTATTACATCAATAAAGCAATTCATGATTCATTAATGTTTTTAAATGTGCCCTGCCTAGACCTTCAATCACTCACTGCCCCTGTGACATGTAATTGCTGTATATATATTTCTTGTGTTATGTAACCTATATTTTTCCTTTAAATATAAACATTTGTACGGGGTTGGACGGTGGTTAGCACTATTGCCTCACACCTCTGTGACCTGCGTTCAAGTCTCCGCCTGGGTTACATGTGTGCGGAGTTTGCATGTTCTCCTCATGTCGTCATGTGGTTTTCTTCGGGTACTTCGGTTTCGCCCCCACAGTCCAAAAACATGTTGAAGTTAATTGGAGTTACTAAGTTGCCCAATAGGTGTGCATGTGTGAATGTGCCCTGTGATGGATTCGTGCCCCATCCTGGGTTGTTCCCTGCCTTGCGCCCATAGCCTTTGGGATAGGCTCCGGATCCCCTGTGACTCTGAACAGGACAAGCAGTTATAGAAAATGGATGAATAAACATTTGTATACAGTTTTGTTTGACTTTTAAAAAGACTTTTTAGGTAGTAGAGCTGTTTCCCGTCATCCGTCAGGCAGAAATATGGTTTTGTTTATTTTCATCCTTTGTTTGGTTAGCCTTGTCCTTATGTTTTCCATGAAGAGAGGGTGTACAATGTATGGTTTCTCCCCTCTAGCTTGGAGATGATTTTTGGAACTAATGAGGTTATAATTCAGGGGCCTGTTTGAAAAAAGGCTCCCTTGGCGAGCGTGGCCTATCTGTGGATGAGGTGGACCTCCTAAGCAAGCGTGGCCTATCTGTGGATGAGGTGGGCCTCCTCGGCGAGCGTGGCCAAGCTGTGGATGAGGTGGGCCTCCTCGGCGAGTGTAGCTTAGCTGTGGATGAGGTGGGCCTCCTCTGCGAGCGTGGCCGAGCTGTGGATGAGGTGGGCCTCCTCTGCGAGCGTGGCCGATCTGTGGATGAGGTGGGCCTCCTCGGTGAGCGTGGCCTAGCTGTGGATGAGGTGGGCCTCCTCGGTGAGCGTGGCCTAGCTGTGGATGAGGTGGGCCTCCTTGATAAAAAGCATCCATTTCTTGTTACTGCTTAAGTGCTCGTGAGTGCCCCCCTCCCACCCCCAAAATAGGCTATCACACTGTGATAACCCCTATTAATCATTTCCCGGCCGTATGCTAATTCTAATCCCAGAAACACCCCCTCCTCATCTTGATCAAAGGTAGTAAGGTACTTAAAGGGTCGTTTGTCTGTTAATTTCCTGGTCAATGCCAGGTTCCACCTTTTTTTGGGTGTTACCAGAAGATTAGGGTAAGAGCTTTAAAGCTGGAGCACTGGAGAGAGACCACAAGTTCTGGCAAGGGACGGAGTGAGGTGCTGAAGTGACCCATAGTGGCACGTCGGTGTCACTGATACTCACTTGGTTAGTGCCACTCTCAGGGCATCCCTGATCTCATACAAAACAGCAAAAAAAAAAACCTTAATCTGATCTTGAAATGATCCCCTTCGTCTTTTTGAAGCGATGAGTTTAACTCCTAATCTTGGCAGATAATCTGGGTGTCTCTTTCAGGCCGTATTGTAATCGAGTATAACTCGAGAGTAGAACAATGAGATAATTTACGGTCATGTATCTTGCAAGGGCAGGTGGTGCCTCCTCTGGCCAGTGCAGCTCCCGTATCTGTGCTGGTGAGATTGGGGAAGACTGCCGCTGATTGGGTTGTTAATCATGGAAACCGTGTTATCAGCTCTCGCTCAACGTCCTCCAAGACAGTGGCTTCCAGCCCTCATGAGGGAAGTCGTGTCTTTGTTCCTGAAACACGGCCTCACGCTCTCAGAATGGACAAAAATAGTGTCTCTAGGAAAAGTAGCCTGAACGTCCCACAAGTGTGATGAAAAAAGTGTTTGCGGCTGGTAGCTGGTATTCCACAAAAATCCATGTTTCTTGAGATTTACGGCAGCTACACACGTGTGCAAGTGGATCATGTTTTGTTGTTTTTGAAACCAAAACCAATTGAGAGCTTAGTGTTCGCCAGATGCAGTGGGACGTTCACGTTGGCCTGCTTTTGTACTGTGCTTGACTGTGAGTCATGTGTCCTTGTGTGCAGGACCAACCAGATGGTGAAGATCCTCTACTCCTTTGGCGTGTTTCTTAGTTACTCCATCCAGTTCTTTGTGCCTGCGGAGATCATCCTGCCTCCGCTGAGGGCACGGCTGCAGGAAGCCTGGAGGGTACCTTGCGAGCTGGTCGTTCGAGCCCTGCTCGTCTGCCTGACCTGTGAGTAACGATCCCTACTTGTCTCTCTGGCTTTGAGTAACTATCCCTACCCATCTCTCTGACCGGTGAGTCCCTACCCCTGCTCGTCTGTGCGACCTGTGAGTAACTTTCCCTGCTCGTCTCTCTGACCTGTGAGTAATGATCCCTGCTTGTCTCTCTGCCTTTGAGTAACTTTTCCTGCCCGTCTCTCTGACCTGTGAGTAACAATCCCTAGTTTCCACCCTGCTGGATGCTAACTGACGGTATTGTGCATTTGCTGGAACTGCCCTTGGTTCCGCAGATCAACAAAGATCCAAGAATTGGGGAGAATTGTATCGTAAAGGGCTTGGATTTCCATGACCAACAAAGACATCTATTGATCTTTAACCATCAATACTCAAGTGCAGTTTGCAGTGCATTTAAACTGTATCCCAACAGTTTTATTCCAAAACATCGACTTGGTATTTTGGGACAAAAAGGTCACCAAGGTTATTCGTTTTTTCATTTCTTATTTTGCTGAAAATGACTGTCATTTATTTTGATTTTTCACTGCTAACAGTTGAGTGATTGCTGGTGTGTGTATGTCCAATTTTTGGTGTGGGGAGACATTAGCTCACCGCCTCACATGTCCAGCCTTTCACATCCCTGGTCAGTGGTCTCAGAGACAGACTGCAGGCCTTTTTACACGTTAATTGTGGTGATTGTTTTGCTGACGTACCTGTATCCATGCGGAATGAAGACGATCCCTGAAAATTGAGAGGTCGTTCGCTAATATAGGAATTTTTTATGCTGCCTGGTAATCATCTTTTAGATTATTTTAAACCACAAAACTAAGTTCAGGGGTGAGATATGACATTATTTAATAGCTTTATGTGGACCTGTAATGACAAATGGCAACTGATAGCTATCAGATAACTATTTTAAGATCTCATGTTGGGGGAAAAGACAGTTTTAAGGTAGCTAGTATGTTTTGTGTTTTTGAAGTCTATTAAAAAGTTGCCCACTGGTATAAACTGTGGTACCTAGGAAAAGAAGCTTTAAGGATAATTATCATAACTTGCTGATTTTAATTTGGCTTTTTAACTTTTAACACAAGGGTGCTTTTCAAACCCTTGACCCTGGCAGTATCAGTTAACAGTGCTACCCACTGGGCCATCTTAGGCGGGGGTTGGAAGTAAAAAAAATATTTCAATTATGAATCCAAGAGGCTCAGATGAGAGGAAACAACATCCTTTGATCTTTCTATCAGTAGAAACACACCTTGAGGAGCTTCCAGGTGGCCTGTGATGGACTCTCGTCCCAATGACGCTGTCACGTGACGTCCAACAGCTGCTTCACTTATGGAGGCGTGGAGATTGATGTCTGGATGTGTGAGTGACACTTGTGTGCTGGTAGCTTCGGAAGCTGATTAGCAATATTCAGCTTCTGTGTGTCAGCGACCTGCGGGTCTCCTTCTCTCCATCATTCTCTTTCTCTCTTGCATCCCTGTTATCTCATCTGTCAAAGCAGGCCTGCCCCTGCAGCCCCCCCCCCCCCCAATAGGGGCAAACTCTGGAGCACTGTGAAGTGTCTCCTCGGTATTCAGCTGGAGTTTGGGTTATGAAGAGTAGCTATTATGGTGTTTCACTGTCCTCACTCATTCATTGTAATTAATCTGATTAAACTAATTTAATCTCAGAAACCTTGATGAAGCCATCCATCCAGATCTGCTAAACCAGGACAGGGTGACAGGCAGAATCAGCATCTTCAGGAATTTATATGGGCGAGATGTCAGGTGATCTTTGCAGAAAATGTGGCTGAAATGGTTTTAAAACATCTCTGCCAGTGAGACATTTGCTTATTTAATAGAATCATATCATCATGCACTGGCTGTATATAGTAAAATAATACGGTAATCAGTGTCACTCTATCCTAAGGGCAGTCTGACTGTATAATGAGTAAAATGAGCTTAATATCTGTACAGTGAGATATGTGTCTCTCTGTACAGTTTCATTTCCTGTATGAATGAGCCTCCTGCCTTGATGCGCTCTTTGTATGTTTTCTGTCAGTAGTAATTTTTTGTCTGCAATGCCTGTCCAGCCTCGGTCGGGTCTGTGTCTCTGACTTGTATAATTGTGAACGGCCCCCACGGCCCGTATGGGATAATTTACAGGTTGTAACAGTCCCACCTCTGATCATGGCCTCCATGCTGTTATGGCTGCACACCGTTAGCATCGGCGAGCGAGGAAGCTTAGTTCGGTCCTGAGGTCGCGTTGATGTCCCTTCTGGGGACGATTCGTCAGTTGGACCTGGGTGGTCTGAGGAAAGGGGTGCTCTTTTTGGGGGGGGTGGGTATGTAGGATGACAGTGAATGCCATTGTCGACACACCACAGCACACAGCAATGAAATGTGTCCTTCATTTTACCCATATGTGACACAGCAGTGTACCGCTATTATTTAGCACCCTGGGAGCAGTGCAGGGGGGTACTTCATGAAAGCACTTATGTAAGTCTCCCTGGCTAAGGGCATTTGCCAATTGCTATAAATTTACCTTGCTCAGGGTAACTCAGCGGTACCTTTCTGGTCAAGAATTTCAACCAGCAGCCTTTCAGTTGTAAGAATGATTCCCCAACCATTAGGCCACCACTGCCCCTCATGTTGGGATTGGAGGCAGACCTTTAAAAAATGACTCTCACTCGTTATGCAGAAGTCTGCAGTTGTTTCAGTGGAGCTTTAAAGGTGGCCGCATATGCACTGTAAGGTCAGTGAGTCTTAGTTTCAGTCGATTCGTTCTGTTTCTCTTTTCAGGCTCTTAAAGGTGACGCTGTTACCAGCATATTTCTTGGCTCTTTAGCCTTTAATTAAATGGCAGAAGCAGACTGAATGTGACCCTGCAAAAAAAAAAACACTCGAGGGGGGGGCTGATGAAGCTGTGCAAGGCCCCCCCCCCCCCCCCCCCCCGTGAATTTCCAGAACGCTGTTTACCAAAGACAGCCTCATATTTACAGGGGCTGCGTCTTCCCCTCGATCAAGGTTTGCTTCTTCCCAAGGTCACTGTGCGCCTATAGATCAGTCCGGAGCGTCTCTCTCTTCAAAAGATGGGGGAAAAACAAACAGCCCCCTTTTACGCCTTGCCGAAAGGCCGTTTCGTGCTCGAGTCCTCGCCCGCGGCGGTCGGCCTTTCTGCTGAGTGATTTAATTAGCAATGAGGTCCTGGCGCGTGCTGGCCGGCGTGTGCCTGTGTCAGCGTGGCTTGGTGCTGCGTCGCTGCTGCGGCTCTCGCTCTCGACGCTGACAGCATTGCCGTCCCCTGGCACCGTGTCATTGTAGGGAATCTCACACGTCACTGCTGGCTCCCTTTCAGATCATCCTCGCCGTGTAGCGTCACTCTCTGTACGTTATCTCCGTATGGTCCTGCAGCTGCTCCAAGGCTTCATGCAGTATAAGAGCTTTTGTAGACAGCAAAACTCTGCTGAAATTATCTCCACCGGCAATTCAACTGATCCCAAAAAAAATATTTATTTAGTTTGCTGAACTTGTGCTGCTTTATTCAGTTTTTTTCAAGAGATGAGGAACAACATCAGGAGAGGTGTTAGTGTGGCCAGCAGGTCAGCCCATTCTGGGTCTGTGTGGATCCCAGTGCCCCAGTGCAGTGAAGTGGACAGTGTGCTGTAAAAATGGTGCCGTCCTTCAGATGAGACGTAACAGATGTTCTATAAAGCACTTTGGGTGTCTTGAAAAGCGCTATATAAATGTAACTTTCATTCATTCATTCATTCATTCATTCATTCATTCATCAACTACACTATGTTGCAAAAAGTTTGTGGATGTCAGCTTGCTAAACATCTTATTCTGAAACCCGAGGTATTGCTATCCCATTCGATTTGGAACATTGCTGGTGGGATCTGCTGTCGTTCAGGTAGTCAGGTCCCTTTCTGCGAGCTTGTGTGCCCCTCTACCCCTTCACAACCCAACATGTTCCCGGATGTTTTGACCTTCACAATCCCTTCACTTGTGGGTGACCAGGGCAGCTCTAGCTGGGCAGGACTTTGGTGAACTGACTTGTTTGAAAGATGGCTTCCTATGATTATGCCATGTTGTCTCTAATGGGTGTACCTTAATTAGCCAGTTCCGCTAATTAATAGGCGTGTCACATACATTCATGTAGGACAGCCTATGATGTTGGGGACAGCATGTACCCAAGCAGATAACTGGGATGTGAGTCTCAGGCAGGATTGTAAAGCTTGCTGCCTTGACTTAACTTGTTCCTGGTTCTGAGAAGTTTCTTATGCAGAGAGAATAAAGAAATACCAATAAGATATCTATGCTAAAAGCTTTTAATGAAGGCAAGGAGCTTTTATGAGTAAGAGTGGTGTGTAGATGTGATGTGCATCTTTTGCTGATCTGTATTCAGTGAGATATGAGTTACTATGAGCAGGTGTAGGGCCAACATTAGAACGTTGTCTGCAGTCTCATTTAGTCTTTAATGAGATCGGACCGAAATATCGATCTGTCCCTTGAGTGTTTGATCAGCGAATTTGGGTTGACCGTGTGGCTCAGTGGGTTAAGACACTATGTCTGTAATTGGAAGGTTGCCAGTTCAAATCCCAGGGCTGGCAGAGTGACTTCAAGGGCCCCTGAGCAAGGCCCTTAGTCCCCAGTTGCTACAGGAGCTGCCTGGTTCTGCTTTCACAAAAACGTATGTCGCTTTGGTTACAAGCATCTGCTAAATAAATGTAAAAAAATTTATTTTGAAGGTGGTGTTCATGATGCATTTTATGGCGAAGCTTTTCTCTTGGCTTAAAGTGATCCACAGCTACATGCACGATGGCCAAAGCTGCCGGGTAGTGGCGTGCCTGTGTTCAGGAGCTCCTTAGCGGCGCGCCTGTGTTCAGGAGCTCCTCGGCGGCGCGCCTGTGTTCAGGAGCTCCTCGGCGGCGCGCCTGTGTTCAGGAGCTCCTTAGCGGTGCGCCTGTGTTCAGGAGCTCCTCGGCGGCGCGCCTGTGTTCAGGAGCTCCTCGGCGGCGCGCCTGTGTTCAGGAGCTCCTCGGCGGCGCGCTTGTGATTGCTTCCTGGTGATTAATGAAAGGTTGCCAATATTTATTGAGTCAGATGCTTTTAATTTAACTGCTAATTTTGCCATTCACAGAAAAATCCTTGATTTTTGGTGAGGGTGAGTTTCTGTGAATGCACAAACTTTGAATCGTTTTCGGTGCGCAGTATACATTGTAGAAACTTTTCGTTCTGTTTTCTGAGAACTTTCTGAGTGCTGTTCTTTCAGATGGTGGCCTTTGACAGTGAATGATATATATATATATATATATATATATATATATATATATATATATAATAAATTGTGTTACTATCGAGTCCCCAGTTTGTTGGACACAAAAAGTCTTGATAAAGCAGGAATAGTTTTCTACTCCTCTGGACTATCAAGCCAGGGACATCATGTTCTGTGTTATTTTATTTCTCCTGAGCGTCATTGATCTTTTAATGGACGTTTACAAAAGGTCTTTTCTAATCCTAAATCCCCCCCCCCCCCCCCCCAAAAGCATGGCCGACTCTTTGGACAATGCAGGCTGGCGAGAGGCAAGGTCACCCCCCACAGAGACACCCGAGTACGAGAGTGATTCTTAGAAAAATGAAAAAAGGTGGCCAGGAAGGTAGTTCGCTGTAGCTTTTCCTTTCCGTAACCACAGCACGGTTAATTCTGCCCCCATTAGGTGGCCGTCAGCTGACATCAGAAAGTGCCATAAAATGGTGTGTATTTCTGCGTATGCTGGTTGCCTTTCAAACCTTACAACTGCCGAATGTGTCTTTGCCCATGACCGTGGCTTATTTCCTCTGACTAATTACAGGTTGTCAAGTCAAGCAATGCTCAGCGACCATTCGCACTGTATTCACCTTGTACGCTTTTTAACAACCCCCCATCGCGAAACTCACTTGTTGGTGACCAGACGGCATCAAACCACTTTCCTGGAGAAGACTTCGCTCTGGAGGTTGGAGTGGCTTTGAGCCTCCAGAGGATGTCAGAACCCTATGAATGAGATGCCAGGGTTTAGCTCAGTAGTTTGCCCCATCGTATAGCCATCTTCCAGAGCTGAGGGGCCAAGGTGCCTCAGGTTTGCACCCAGACACAAGACATGACCGTTTGGAGGACCTGCCCAATTTGAAAAGTCAAACGTCACTCCCCCATACCCAGAAAGTGTCCGGTGTGGAGAAACGGGGATTGATGTGACTCCTGCGGCAGCACATCCCCCCCCCCCCCCCCGCTTATTCACGTGGGAGTCAGGTGGGACATGATTCGGGTGACATATCCTCTCTGACAGGTTTGCACAATCCAGGACAATCTGCTCTCAGGTGCTTTCACAACCTGAGTAACTAGAGGTCGATAGCTCAGGTGCAGAAAGTAAAAATAAGATCAATATTTTTTAACCAACCAATTATGTATAAAGAGTCATAACCACAGAGTGCGCGACTGGTTGGTTGAAACGAAAAGTTAGCCTGGGTTTTTAATCTCTGGACCTGAACTATCTACCTCCGTGTATAACCGCATTTTGAATAGACTTTGAATAGTCTTGTTGGAGTCTGAGAAACTACTTTCTGATACAAAATGAGCCTAAACGGGCAGAGGAGAGTGTTAGCTTCATGATGACTGGCACTCAGCTCATTCAGTCAACCAAATTGCCTGTTGTTCACATTGTGACCTGGGGTAGTGGCACAGCAAGCTTGGAGCAGGTAGCAGCATCCGCTAGGGGGCGCGCATAGGTGATAAGAGACACTGATTCACCCAAAACACATCTGGGGAATACCCCGGTTCTCAGCAAAGCCACACGGAGGCTAAAGCGCTCCCTTTGAAATGTTACTCGCTATGATATCATGTGCCCCGAGGATAGTTGTTCCTTTTGAATTACTGTATTTTCATAAATAACCAATTTCATGAATGATTCTTCTGATCTGATATTCATAAGAGATGTGTAACTGGCTCCTACTGTGGCCCATTCAGATACGTCGGGGGGGGGGGGGCCCACATTAGGCTTGGCTGAAGCCACATAAATATTTATAGTGAGGCTGTGGCCCGCGTTCCTCCGAGGGGCAAAGATGGTGCCGTTTAATAGATGCCACGCCGGAAAGGACGTCTCCGATACGGCCTGCGGGCTCGCTGTCGGGGCACCGAACGTGCGATTACCGGCTGCCTGACATTAAACGTTTTAAAGAGTTTTAAATAAACTGGGTGGAGAATGGGCCACCATTAGTGTCATCGCAGGTGAATGCAAGGGGCTGCAGACAGATCAGTGCTGCGGCCGTCTGGGATGTCGCCGAGTCATACAGTAGCCGTCCCCCTTAGCGGGCAGGGCAGCTAAACAGGTATCTCTGCGTGTCCTACTAGAGCTTGGGGCCTTATATTTTATTAATTCACAGAGACCTTTATCCAAAGTGATGTACATTTTTTTGAGTAAGGAGGGTCAGCCTTTCCCTGGAGGTACTGAGCATTAAGAGCCCAATTGCGAAATCACTCTGCAACCCTGAGATTTGAACCAGTTACCTTCTGATCACTGGCACAGCATTCTAACTCCCTTAGCTACACACTGCCCTAAGGATACACATTAGCCAGGAAATGAACCCTGGGCAACTGTTTGGAAGGCGGCTATGCTACCCCTATACCACCCCAATGCTACCCCATACCACCCCTATACCACCCCAATGCTACCCCATACCACCCCTATACCACCCCAATGCTATCCCTATACCACCCCAATGCTACCCCATACCACCCATATACCACCCCAATGCTACCTCTATACCACCCCTATGCTACCCCTACACCACCCCAATGCTACCCCATACCACCCCAATGCTACCCCTATACCACCCCTATGCTACCCCATACCACCCCTATGCTATTCCTATGCTACCCCTATAGCACCCCAATGCTACCCCATACCACCTCAATGCTACTCCTATGCTACCCCTATACCACCTCAATGCTACTCCTATGCTACCCCTATACCACCTCAATGCTACTCCTATGCTACCCCTATACCACCTCAATGCTACTCCTATGCTACCCCAATACCACCTCAATGCTACTCCTATGCTACCCCTATACCACTCCAATGCTATCCCTATACCACAAGCCAGAAACTGATAATCACCTGCCTGAAGGTGCACTTCAGATTTCTTAACTAACTTGTTTGCATATAGTGGTGAGGTGAAGGGTTATCATCTCAAATACTGTCCTTGCTGGTGTCCTGAGAGGTGTAACATGTACGGCAGTTATCCAGGCCGTATCGATCAGACTGTGATTTTATCGCTCAGAGGCACCATGTTGGGACTGGTGGCGATAAAATGGCTACAGATCCTGTTGTGTCGCAGCTCTAACTCCTTTCTCACACTAACTACCTGAGATTGAAAGGACTTTCCAGAGTTGAGAGGGGCTGCAAAGGCCACTCTCTCGCATATGGGGATGCATGTTTGATTACGGTCATCTCTGTTCTGCAGCTGCTCCAGAGCCTGGTTTGCATCATAAAAGTTTGCATGCTACCTGCTTTCGCAATCACTGTGTCCCCGGTTAGTCCCATCTATGGTGTTCATTTTGCTTTTCTATTTGTCATTTTAAGTTTCAGGTTTTATTGTTACACACAGAGAGAGTATTATAACGCAGGTGCTTAGAGTGGGGGGGGGGGGGACAATCAGACAAAGGGCAGTGGCATACAGGCTGCCCCCGGGTCACAAACGAGATCCATTCCCTAAGTCAATCTTTAGGTCAAGTTTGCTGGCAGGTCAGAACTCACTTTCATAGTATGTGTTGTACCTCTCTCATATAAAACACTAAAATACTTCCACATACTCAAAAACATCTTAGACATAGTAATACACAATACACAATAATATAGTAGTAATAAAAGTAACTACATATTGTACAGAACTAGAGAGAGAATCTGTGTGTATGTGTGTAGGTGTACAGTAGGAACTTACTGTACAGGACAAGACAATGCAATACAAGATTGAATTGGTAATATGTACAGTGGGGATATTGATTAAGTAGGATATTAATATTAATGGGGAAGGGGAGTAAATGCTGTCCCTGGTGGCTTGGGAGGAGTTTTCCACTCTCCCTGTATTGGTCTCCACGTGATCCCAGTCACCAGATGTCAGTTGCACGTCCCGCAGTGTAACTGAGTCTCGTATACCACGAAAGTTGACAGCTTTAAGCTGCTAACAGACATGTATCTGCGTGTTTTCTGGGCGTCAGTGAGAGTCGTGCTCTGACGAGGGTTCAGCTGCGTAAGGCAGTATCGATTCCATTGCCCGCATGAATAAATTCCTTTTATTTAGGGCATTAAATGATGATGAACCATTATTTGAGTGCTCGCTCTTTAAAAATGTGTCTGACCCAAAACGCATATAGAATGCAATCGACTTAAAATTGGTTATTTGTTCTGTTGTGTGTAAGAAAAGGCCATTGATTGATACTCATGCTGAACCACTGTCCGTGGATCAATATCTACAGCATTCTTGGAGGCAGAGATGATCTCCAAGTTGAGAAGTTTGTTGATAGTGTCAGCCGGCTGTAGTGGTCTGCTTTCGTCCCGTTGAGAGTTTTCACCTCTGGGAAAAATGCATCTGACCCTCTGCAGTAAATATTAAATGCGTGTGTATGTGTATATTGTGTGTGTATATATATATAATATATAAATTCTCCATAACTGGAATATGTTGGCTTTGCAGATGTATGTGTGAAGATGAGTAATGATTTAGCCCAGCACTGCTGGGAGCTGCAGGGACGTTGTAGCAAGGTTTAATGAAGACTTTAATGAGTTCTGGCAATGTTCACACCAGTCCTGCAGGACAGATGCTGTGAGTTTCGTGCTGTTCTTTTTTGCAGCTCTCTGTGAATCCAAACTTGAAGCTACAGAACAATTTGAATTTCATTTTAAACCGTGAAGAGCAGGATTTCCAGTCATCCCTGCACTGTGTGGGTCTGTGTTTCATTAAAGATCACCTTTTCACTTTCTTTTATTCCTGAAATGTAATGTTTGCGGCTGGACTGAGCTGGGCTGGACTGGGTTGAGCTGGTCTGGTGGGCCGGGCTAGGTTGGGCTGGTCTGGTGGGCCGGGCTAGGTTGGGCTGGTCTGGACTGGGCCAGACTAGGTTGGGCTGAGCTGGTCTGGGCCAGACTACGTTGGATTGAGCTGGTCTGGTCTGGGCCAAGCTAAGTTGGGCTGAACTGGTCTGGTCTGGTCCGGTCTAGGCCGGGCTAGGTTGGGCTGAGCTGGTCTAGGCTGGTCTAATCAGGTCTGGGTTGAGCTGAGCTGGGCTGGACTGCCTTCATGGCTACAGGGAGCACATCTGGGAATCAAAATGTCACATGGGTAGATGTGGCTCCCAAGGGAGGGGCGCGTCTGGCTGGTGGGGTCTGCCTCTGAAAGGGGGTGCTAAACCAGATCCAGCATGTTTCTGACCCTCAAATAAAGTGGCGCTTTTACCCTCGGGGGCAGCACCCACGCTTTTTCTCAGGTGACCCGTTTGATATGTAGCCCAAGGGCTTCCTGTCCCACATAGTGGGTGGGGGTGTGATTGAACTCCAGAATGAAAGTTAAACAGCTAGACTTATGCCTGGAGCTTGTTGGTCCTATGGGGGTCTTTTATAACATGGGAAATTCTTATTAAAAGTCAAACAATTTAAAACTGCTGCATCTAAAAATGTATAAGTATCACCCTTGTGTAGCAGTCAGCTGTGTGAGACCCATCTTTGCATCCGCATGAGTTCATATTGTCCCCCATCCCCCCATCGAAAACACTTGTGGGAGTTTTATTTGCACAAAAATGTTCTGAGGGCAGAATGAAAAATGATTGGTTCATGGAGAGGGCCAATTAGTTGGTCCCACCAGCTGATGTAAATGGCGAAGTGAATGATTGGTTTGATAGGAATAGGTTTGGGATATTTGGAAGCAATGCTTCTAAAGTGATGTTATTGTTGTTTTACAGTTTCCACACCTGCATTGCTCCCGGGTCCAGCAGACCCAATTCCATCATTGAAATGTAAATGTGTTGGGGGGTGGACTTATGGGAGTTTCAATGTTCTGAGGGCAGAGGAAAATGATTGGCTCAGAGAGAGAACCAATCAGAGTATAGAGGAGGTGGGTCCAAGACATCTGATTGAACTAACAATCCTATCCCATCATACCAATCATTTACATCACCATCAGCCATGAATACCCCCATCAACTCTGCCATACCGATTTAACCTACAACAATAACTTTCCCATTCATACACAATACCTAATTTCATCATACCGATCATTCTAGTTTCTTTTCGAATTTGAACTGGGGAGGGACACAACAAATACAGCCTCTCCCTAGGTTACGATGGGGTTACGTTCCGATAAACCTATTATAGGACGAAAACATTGAAAATACATTTTAATATAGTACACCTAACCTAACAAACCATCATAGCCTAGCCTAGCCCACCTTAAACATGCTTAGAACACTTACATTAGCTTACATTTGGGCAAAGTCATTAACATAAAGCCTAATTTATAATAAAATGATGAATATGCCATATAATTTATATAATTTTAGTAATAATGTACTGAAAGTGAAAAACGTTAACCAATCGGAAAGTCGAAATATCGTAACATGGACCATTGTAACCTGGGGAGCGTCTGTAAATAGTTCTGAGTATGTAGCTTCTTTCCAAAAACAATCCAGTATGGCAAAGAAAATCTCTGCTCAGGTGGCCATGACGACATTTTAGAAGAGAGAGAAGACTCCGCTCGCTTTGGATGATGAAGAATTCTCAGTATGCACCGATCGTGTCTCTGCCAATTCTGAGTCTGAAAGTAAGTTTGAAGAAGATGATACAACTGACACTAAGAAAAGAGGAGAAATATGGATGCCAAAAAATGATGAAATTGAATGGTATTCTTGTCCACAAAAGGAGCCACCATGTCTTGCTGCCAGAGTGATAAAGATGCAACCAGGGCTAACGGGGTCACAATTTTTTTTTTTACTTTGCACAAGTTTGGACATGAACTGTTGAAAAGAAAGCTGACAATGGTAGGAGCAATGAGAAAAAGCCAAGCGGGAGATTCCACCCCAGTTGATGAGCACGAAGAACAGGCCTGTCAATTCAAGTAAGTTTCTGTTTACAGCTGACACATCACTGGTGTCTTACATCTCAAGAAATGGAAAAAATGTGGTAGTTATGAGCACAATGCTTAGGAACCAGAAAGTTTGTGGTGAAGGGCACCATTTATCTATTCTGTTTAGTCTCTGGAGGTTGCCATTTAGATATTTGCTCATCCCGTTAGCCAAAGGTCATCATAGGTATAGCCCTGGGATTTAAACTGGTAACCTGCAGGTTAGTCTTTCCCCATACCTGCCGCACAGCCCTGCTGCGTTGGGTCCTCTGGTTTTTATGCATTTAGTTTCAGTTTCCACTTGTCAAGGCCTCATGTCGCAAAGTGGATTTTCCGGGCTAAACTTTTCATTGAAAGTTTGTTCCTAAAATATTTTCCCGGAACATTCACCCATCTGCTGTTTAATTGTCCATCCAGAACAGCTGAAATCCGAGTCCTGGAGGGCCTAAGCCCTGCATGTTTAACACACCTAACCCTAACCCTAACCCTAACACACCCGATTCAACTCCTTGTACTAATTACCACACAGCTCTTGAGCTGAATCGTTTGTGGGAAATCGGGAAAGAACTAAGCTACACAGGGCTCTGGCCCGGTAGGACTGCAGTTTGACACCCTTGCCCTAAGGTAACCCTGAAAACCCAGGCCTGGTTTTTGCACACTGCTGTGATCCGGATGAGGCTCAGAGCGGGACCTCTGTGCTTGCCGGACTGTTTCCACGGCGATGTTATGATGGATGGCATTGTGGAATCTCAGCCTGCCATGTCTGATGTGTCAGATATGGGAAGCCAGGGAATGTCGAAGGCAGATGGGGAAATCGTGAGGGTGCTGAACAGCATCCCCCTGTGTGCGTGTTCCTACGCATCTGTGAACACGGACAGCTTCACGCGTGTGCATGTCTGTCCAGTAAGGGCACCACGGATGCACATGGTTGTGCGTTCTCCACAGTCATCGTCATATAAATGACTGCCTCTGTTAGATGTCAGGCCTCTAATTATGAGTACTAAATGGAGATTAAACTCACTTTTTACTTTACTGCCTCTGTAATGGAGAAATTGAAGCAGTTTCTATTGATTGCAGTTTGTGTGTGTAGTTTCAAAGCCCGTGGTAAATTATTTGTATGTTTTATTTTTTTTTAATTTACCAGATGTTATTCCCTTCCACGTGAGGGTCATTGTAGTAGATTGCTGCTGTCGCCATGGCAATGAGCCCAGCTCAGTCTGCTGTAAAGATGTTCATTTGATCTGCAGTACAACCCCCCCCCCCCCTTACATAAAGCACAACTTTGTTCTTCTAGAAGACAGTGGCTTCATCCGAGCTGTCAGCTTCTATCTGCAAAGATCTCGTTCAGGTGGCCCAGGCGTGATGCTCTGTAACTCCTGCACTGGCTTTCAAGGCCCCGTGCTCCTTCGCTCTCATCCTCGCTGCTTATGAAGATGGATCCATACTTGCATTCAGGAAGGCCGAGTTTGTTTGTGATCGTTAATCACAACCGAGGTGGGCGGGCACTTCTGGTGACCTCTGGCTCATGCCTACTTGAGGTTCTCGGATGTCACAGTTGGGCCCCTGAGCAACGGCCTTCACCCCAGTTGCTCCAGGGACTGGCTGACCCTGCTTTCTCAGAAAGTGTGCAATGCTCTAGATAAAAGGACCTGGTTGTTCAGACCTTGTTGGAGGTGACGTTGTGGAGAAAGTTCATCTCCACCTGTCACTGTCTCCTTTGTTAAGCTCATTGTGGATCCCGACTCGGTTTCACACTCGTTCGCTGTGACTCTGACGAATGTCGAATGTTAGGGGGTGGGTTAATGACTAGATGTATTGGGGAGGCTTTGACTAGCCCCTTTCAAGTGCTGGGGTGGGCTCTGGTGACTGCTAAAGGCTTTGAGTATGCCACGCGGAATCACTCAGCGCTTATCTGCCCTTTTTACGGAGTTTCAGATTTGTAGTGCTGTGATGCAATTAGTCAAAGCAATGGCAGGATAAAGTTACAAAAAACTAGCGGGAGCTGTTGGGGTTAGGGGCCACACCCAGAAGCATCAGTAAAAGTGAGACACTGTCACGGGGGCGGCTCTTGGTGTGACAAGCTCAGGTGGCTCTCACTAATCCCAGAGGGATTTATGTGGGGAAGAGCGATATTGCAACAGAGGATTTGAGTGTTTACTTTTGGTTATGTGCAGGAATGGAGAAGAGTGGCAGGTGGTGTCATAGAGAATAAGTGATGGATTAGCGAGGTACACTCTGTCTGTGTGTGGGTTTGCATAGATCACATTTAGACTAAAATATCCCCAAAGTGCAGTAAAAATTTCCTTACTTGTGGGGACACTTCTTCAGGTCCCCATTTGGATAACCTCAGTTTTATAAAAATCCGTGACTGCAATGAAAAAAAGTAAAAATGCAAAAACTCTTGTCATTTGTTTGGTTATTTATGGTCAAGGTTAGGGCTGGGTGGGGGTTAAGGGTGTTATTCTTGGGATTAGGGTTTTTCCATAGAGATGAATGGATGGTCCGCATAAAGATGTGAATACAAATGTGTGTGTGTGTGTGTGTAACCAGGGGTGGTTTACCACTACTCGAACCGTGCATTTGAATAGGACCCTGAGGTTTGGGGGCCCCCTGTTAACCACAAAAAAAAATCACTACACTAAATATTAAATACTTCATTTTTCTAGGAGATGCTGCGCAGCGTGTTCTGATAACCAGGTATCTAGCTACAATCTTCCCATGATGCTCAGAAAGTCATAAGTGTGTATGTGGGTATGTACACTACATGGACATAAGTATTGGGACACACCTCTTAATCAAGTGTTTCATTCAAAACCATTGCCACAGGTGTATAAAATCAAGCACCTAGCCATGCAGTCAGGTTTACACACATTTGTGAAAGAATGAGTTGTTTTGAAGAGCTCAGTGAATTGAAGTGTGGTTCTGTCACAGGATACCACCTATGCAATAAGTCAGGAGAAATTTCTTCCCTCCTACATAAACCATGGTCAACTGGAAGTGGTATCATTGCAAGGTGGAAGCATTTAGGAACAACAGAAACTCAGCCATGAAGTGACAGACCACGTAAAGTAACAGAGCAGGGTCACCGAGTGCTGAGGCGCATGGTGCGTAAGTCACCAGCGCTCTGTTGACTCAGTAACCACAGAGCTTCAAAGTTCCTCTGGCATTAACTCCAGCACAGAAACTGTGCACCTGGAGCTTCATGGAATGGGCTTCCTTGGCTGAGCAGCTGCATGCAACCCTCACATCACCAAACACAGTGCCAAGCATCGGATGGAATGTTGTAAAGCACGCTGCCACTGGACTCTGGAGCAATGGAAACATGTTCTGTGAAGTGACGAATCACACTTCTCTGTCTGGCAGTCTGAAGGACAAGTCTGGGTTTGCCGGTTGCCAGGAGAATGGTATTTCATGCTTCCAACTTGGACCAGTTTGAGAGAGGCCCTTTTCTGTTCCAGCATGACTTTGTTCCAGTGTACAAGCAAGGTCCATAATGACATGATTGGGTGATTTTGGTGTGGAACAGAGCCCTGACCTCAACTCCATCAAACACCTTTGGGATGAACTAGAATGGAGATTACAAGCCAGGCCATCACGTCCAACATCAGTGCCTGACCTCCCAAAGGCTCTTCTGGATGAATGGTGCAAATATTCTCTTAGACACACTCCAAAATCCTGTGGAAAGCCTTTCCAGAAGCTGTTATAGCCGTGAGGGGAGGGGGGGCAAATCCATATTAATGCCTTTGGATTTAGAATGACAACAAACAAACAAACAAACAAATTTATTTTTGTATAGTGCATTATCACAACATTACATCGTCTCAAAGCGCTTTACAGCATCCGCACCCAAAGCCCCCAGTGAGTAAACCAAAGGCGACAGTGGCAAGGAAAAACTCCCAAGAAGGAAGAAACCTTGGGAGAGACCAGACTCAAAGGGGGAGCCCATCCTCCAGGGGCCGGCAGGGAGAGTCAAATAAGAGTCAAAGGCAGTGGTGTCAGACATGAAAGATGGCACAGGCAGAAGGGCGAGCTGGATGCAGGGACGTCACTGGTGGTGGCGACGTCACATGTAGTAGGGTATGCTGGACATCTTGATAGACTGAGGTTTCCAGGCATCACCCCCCAGGAGGAGTAGGGGAAATAAAATGTACAATTAGAATGAGATGTCTTAAAAGTTCTCGTAGGTATAATAGCCAAGTGTCCCAATATTTTTGTCCATATAGTGTATGTGTGAGTCTCTGTCAGTCCTCAGACTTTTACTTAACATTTGTTGGCACTGATGAATATTTTCAGCACACTCAATGGCAGCCAAACATCCATAAGAATATTGTTCCCTGATGACCTTCCAATGTATGGCCCAGACTCCCTGATTTTTATATATTACGTTCCCAAAAGATGTGCATGGTTTGATTAGCCAAGGTGGTGCCACACGGCTGTCGCTGAAGGTCACCAGGAGCGAGCTGGTGGAGGGAGAAAACGGTGGAGGGGAAGAAGGGCATTTTCTTGGAGACTTCCGACTGCCTGGTCCATGAGATCAGATGTCAGACCCGGGAGACACCCGGACCCCTGAACAAAATTACGGAAACATAAGTCTTTTGTGCAGTGACCAGTGAAGAACATGTCCAGTGGGATACATGTACAGCGGAGAACGTGAATGCTTCCTTCTTTGTTTCTCCCGTGAACTTTATAGAACAATCAGTATCCCGTGGTCCCTGATTGGCCCTTGGCCTCTGATTGGCCATATGAAGCAAATGCTGAATCTTTCAGGCATAATTAAGTTTAACATACGAATGGTCAGAGGGACCACCTTGTTGAAATTCATTGTTTTTTGATTGAAGACCCAAAATGTTAAGCATTTACACCTCAAGACAGTGACCTTGAGTACCTAGACTTGCATATTTAAGTTAAATATTTATCACTTCTACCTGTGATATTTAAATCATGGATGTCGACTGTGCACTGAAATAGACTGCAGACAGGCTGTGACTTATTTTGCAAGCTGTAAGCAGTACATTCCTGGTGATAGACCGACGCCTGGGTTCCGTGCCGCGTCTGTGCCCTCGAGCTGCATGACAGATATCCGTGTCGCCCGGGGCTTTGGGCGGCGGGCGGATTCCCCTTTGCCGTTCTTGTTGCAGATAAATTTGTCTCTGCTCGTTCCTTGGGGGTATTTGCCGTGCCTGGCCCGGCTTTCCCTCGTCGCCATGGGTAATTCTGTGGCCCAGAATCTCTGCCGACGCCCCCTGGTGGTGGGGAGGGCAAGTTGAAATGTCAGCAGCTCACCGATGTGTCAGTCCCTCCCAAATCACAGGCAGTATGTCAGTGTGTCAGGTCGTCTGAATCAGGACCGCATGGGCGTATGACATCCACACAGATGTCCTCTTGACCCTCATCTCCCCTCCCCTAGACCCCCCCAACTGGCTAGTGGGGGTTCAGAAACAGACTCCAGTTTTGTGGATTGGCACTCCCGGGCCATGTGCCAGTGACTGATGGGTCCTTATGCTTTGGACCAGATGTTCCTCACAGCATCTGGACCCAGCACCCAGACCCTATGCCTGACACCCTCTGACAGTGTCATCTGCTAACACCCCCCCTCCCCCAAGGTGTACACACTCAGCTTAGATTACCCTGTTGCTCTGTTTCAATCACCACGCCACTGTTCCCTACAAGATGAAGCATCCGTCTTTGTGTGATGTAACATCTCAAGAATTGCTTTTTAAAGAGCATCATCCTCCTAGCCATCCTGGCCCCGGCTTACTCTGCTTGCCATATAATGAACCTTAGGGGTCCTGACTTTGCCTGGAGCTGTCTGTGTGCTATTCCTTCTCAACTAGGAAACATGGGAGCAGAATCTGCCATTTGCTTTCCCCGGGGGATTTTTGCTCCATGTTTCTCTTTCCTTCCTGGTAGATGAGCTGTCCGACTATGCACACACACACACTCATATCCACACGCACCCGTCCATGGTAGCTGTGTAAGCGTATCGCTCCCCATGCCCTGGATCCGTTCAAGCCTGATGCTGAGGCTGATTAAACATGCTGGAAATAAGAGAGTGAGAGAGAGAGGTTCTGAAAGCAGTTGCTGACTGAGCAGGTCCTGGAGGTGCCTTCATGACCCCAGTAAGGACAAGCAGAGCTATGCCACCACCACCCCCCCCTCCAGTCCACTCCAGAAAGATCTGCACCACCAAGCTGACTCCAGTTCGGCTGACTGTTTGATGTGTGTAATCTCTCATGAGTTTATCAGTTGAGTTGTTCAGTAGTTTACCAGTTTACGAAATTAAGAACAGCATCCACCGATTTTCACACACTGAAGATTTGCCATGTTTTGTTGCGATCAACCCCGACGCCTAAGAGTGAATCTCTGAGATCTGTAGGCTGAACAGCTATGTTTTAGGGTTTAATGTTAATAGATTTATTTCGACTTCATCTGCAGTGTTTCTGGAACCTTCTGTGATTGATCCGCAGTTGTAGCTGGAAGGTTTGAGGTGCTCAAGGCTGGCTGGCCACCTTTCACATCCCAGCAAACCCAAATCCCAGACTGCCTTTTTAAGTACATATTGACTTTCAGCCTCTGGAATTGAAAGGATTTGTGTACTCAGCAGCGGAGCCAGAGTTCGCCTGAGGTGCGATACATAAAATAAAATATATACAGTATGTATAAAAATATCGGGAGGTCATTGAAAGTCGACTGGTGTTGTTCACCTTTGGATGGTGATTCCCCATGGGTGGGTGGGTAGGGGGGCGTGGGGTCAGGGCAGTTTCCTGGGACGCAGCTACCTCAAGGAGTGAGGGCTCCTTAAGATCAGTTTCTGTGAGCTTTCTCTGGACTGAGAGTCGCCTCCCACAGACTTAACAAGGCAGAAGTCTTGTTAAGAGGGCCTGGTGGGAACAGGGGCAGAACCAGGCATATCACTGTTGTGGTTAATGTGTGGATGTGTTGTTGTGACAGTGTTGTATGTGTTCTTCTGGGGAAGAGTGAGACTGGTTGATGCTGTTCTGGGACTGGTGTGGCCTCTCGTGTGGGCTGTGGCAGTGAGTATGCTCACGCAGTCGGTTTGGATGGGGGTCTTCGTCTGTGTAATCGGTGTCCCCATTGTTCTGTGTGTCATGGGGGATGTTTTTCTGCTCTAGCTCTGTGGGATCGATACTCATGCTTGTCAATATTTGAGCCTTTTCTTTAAGGCTTCAGGAATTTATCGGTGGGGGAGTTTGTACTCCAAGCCCCATCACAGTCGGGCTGACCGTGGCCTATCAGTACTTCACGACAATAAGTTGACTGACACTTGAGGACTGATACCTGACCCACAAATCGATTTTCTGCACTTTTCTGTCTCCTGGAAAATTTCACATGGAAAGAAAAGCTGTCCGGCTGCATTTTCCACCACCAAGTGATTTTGACAGAATTGATCCGGACCCCATTCTCGTTGAATTGAACAAACGGGTTTCTCGGTTGGGTGGACTTACTGGCTATATACTCAGTGGGTGAAGTTGGTGACTAGCTAAGGCTAGATTGACTGGCATGGTGATTCTCATATGGGGTGTATGTCATCGGTTTATCGTGTCACAACCTGCCTTTACTTCTGGTGTGTCTCTATGCTCCCTGGGCTGGACTCTATGCTCATCTTTGCCCTGAGAGTGGATGGATGGAGGGGCAGCATGGTGGCGCAGTGGTTAGCACTGTCATCTCACACCCCTGGGACCAGGGTTCACGTCTCTGCCATGTGTGTGGAGTTTGTATGTGTGTGGAGTTCATTCTGTGTACTCTAGTCCCCCCCCTACCACAGTGCAAAAAACATGCTGAGGCTGTAGGTGTGTGGTGTGTGAGTGTGCCCCATCCTGGGTGGTCCCCTGCTTTGTGCCCATAGCCTCTAGAATAGGCTCCGGACCCCCCCCCACAACCCTCGATGGATGGATTTACAGAAGATGGATGAGTACAACTCACTTTAGCCATGTGCTACAGATGTGGTCACTAAGACACAGCAGGCCATGCTAAGTGGGGGCATTTCAGGCTGAAGGGGTTTCCATTATTTTTTTCCTTGTGTATGGTTAGATCTGCTCTGAGTGCTTCACCTTGTCATTGCATTCCTGAAGCTTTGTAGTTCAGGCCCTGAGAGCCAGACGTTAATCTCATGTGGACAAGCTGATGCCGCAGCTGCCGGCTAAAACTCTGAAGACCTGTTGTGTGTCTCTCACGTTTTTGGTTTGGTTGAGGCACTCTGCTTAGGAAGGGGGGGGGGTGAGCAGAGGGAGCTGTATCAATGTCGTCCTTGGCCAGGGTCCACCAGCAGGGCTGTAAAAAGGACGACATCTCTGTACAAAAATATGGACATCTTTGTCCAAAAAGGAGGACTCAAGCTATAATGGGGGGGAGGAGGGTGTGTCCTACACATACTATGTGCCTTCATTCTCAGTTTCTGTATTATGTATGTGTGGGTATGTCACTAGGGGTGGTGGGCCTGTCGTGCTGGTTGTTGATGGGGAGGTGGGTAGGGGGGAGGGATAAAGGACAGAGGGGGATAAAGGGAGGATAACAGCAGACAGCTAGATAACTGGACAGTCTGGACGAGTGGGCACCGTATCCTCCATGGAGCCTTCGGTAATTGGTTCGAGAGTCTCCCTCACCTCCAGATCCACGAAGGGAGGGGTATGGGTTTTTCTAGAACTCTGCTATTGTGATTGGATGTACCGCGTGCATTAATCGCAAACAGTACGGGAGAGAAGCGTGTTCTGCTTTACTGCACAGATTTTGGGGATATCAGTCATCATTAGGTGTGGTCTCTATTCAGTGCCGCTTGGAGAGACGTCAATCGTTTCCTGCTTCGGCACGGAGTGGCTTTCGTTAGATCTGGCCTGAATTACATTACGTATAAAATAAGGATGTGGGGGAGGGGTTCAGCCATGTCTTAAGCTCCTATCTCCATGTGTCCTAACCCCAAAGCAGCGCCCCCCACAGACAGGATATGGTACTAACATCTAGATGTCTAGGTAACGGAGGTGTTTTTACTGAAATACCTGAAAGCTACAGACCTTTCTGCATGTTAACCATGTTACTCAGAATGGACTCAAAAGTAAAAACTAAACCATCTCACAAACTCAGGGATTAAATCTCATTTTCAGTTTGTCTTATTGCATAACCCCACTTAAATCACTTGAAATAATAGGTTGCAGATATGGCTAACAGTTAGCCGTTGAAGTTTGTGTCCCTCCTCCTTTGTTCATGGGGCGGCTTTATTCATTCTGGGGGTTCCACTCAAAAATTCGCACTTCTGGGACTATATGTAAATGTGTGGTCTGGGTGCTGGTAAAAGCTACAGTTGTGACAGGGTGTGTGTTAAGTGAAGACCTTGCAAAGTAATGGCAGCTTGCTGTCACCTTGTGCTTTCTGCCGGGGGGGGTTCGCCACGCTTTCATGTGCACCGCCTCAATTTTCAAAGTTAGATTTGAAACAATAGAGATACTTCTAATGCTCTTTATGTTCCACTGCCGTCATTAACAATCTGGGCCACTGGGGGGAGATCGATACGAGGGATCGATCAGTCTGGGCCTCTTCGTTAAGTAATTGAGTGTTTGAGGAGTGGCCCACACCTCGCTGTAGGGCCACCCAACCCCTTTCACCCCCTGCTGTTAGCCTGCACTGCCTCGCTTACACTGATGGACCTCCACTCCCTACCCTCGGCCCTCGGGGCAGTCATGCGAACATTTCTGCCATGACAGATCGTCCACATGCTGATCAGATAGTGCTCCGGTGATCACATGACCAGATGTCACGCCATCTCCCACCTCTCTGAAGCGTTGTCCCCATGCACCTTGGTTTCTGTCCTGCTGGCTTGTGGTCCTTCCCCCTCTGGGGGCCTATTCCGTGCCTCAGGGGGCTTTGCGTAACAGACTTGCCCTAGAGAACCTCACGGAGGCGTCTGCTGATGTCTATGGGGCTGACTTCTCCCACACGGGTCGCTGTGGTAACTGCCTCAGTGATCAGGATGTTATGCACAATGCCGTCACCGCAAGTCTGTGGTGGTTTTCCTTAGAATCTCTTTCTGGAGACACTATTTACACAAACCTACTCCCCTGGACTTGGCTCTTCCTTACCGCCCCCCTTATGTCTTTTCACTTTCACTTTTTGGCTAATTATTAATGATCGATAGATGAGGTGCTGCCCCCATCCTATGTGGAGGACTTCCTGCAGCAGTTGCTGTACAGTAGAGAAATTACTTGTTATAAGAGCCTCGCTAGGGACTTGGTCTTTGCTCAAAGTTTGCCTTGAAAGATAAATATTTAACCAATCGTTGTCTTCCACAATGCGGATTAAAAGAAAGCTTATGTATCGCCTCCTGGACCAGGCAGAGTAATCAGTGGTCCCATGGTTAGTTCTCTGTGCTGCATCATGGGAGTTTCAGAGCTTTTGCATGCCATCAATCCCCAGCATCACAGTTTAGTCGATCTAATTTGCTTTTATGATGTAAACATTGCTGACCTGCTTTCTAACTCACACGATGCTGGTCCACTGGAGTGACTGAGCGGCATCCGTGGGTGTTTCTGTGGCTGCGGACCCGGCAAGCGGCTTAAGTGGGTTGAGGCAGCTGCGTAGGAGAGCTTTCGACGTATCAGCAGGAGCTTTTTAACCCTGCAGTGCTTTTCAATTTGGGCTGAGGATCAAAGTGCTCTTAGTCGCCATAGGGGTGGCATGGATGCCTCTGTCATTGATCAAACACAGGAGAAAGAAAGTTGTTTTCTGGTGTCCTCAAAACAGGCGGCTTCTTACAAGCTGTTCACTGGTCGTACCTTTTACTGGACAGGAAATGTGGCAACTCATGCACTGGGCTGTGTGAGGGGACCTGACTGTGACCATGACTATGGGGTTTTGGCTGCACCGTGCTGCCTGAGGGGACCTGACCGTGACCGCGGAGTTTGGGCTGCGCTGTGCTGCATGAGGGGACCTGACCGTGACCGCGGAGTTTGGGCTGTGCTGTGCTGCATGAGGGGACCTGACCGTGACCGCGGAGTTTGGGCTACGCTGTGCTGCATGAGGGGACCTGACCGTGACCGCGGAGTTTGGGCTGCGCTGTGCTGCATGAGGGGACCTGACCATGACCGTGGAGTTTGGGCTACGCTGTGCTGCATGAGGGGACCTGACCGTGACCGCGGAGTTTGGCCTGCGCTGTACTGCATGAGGGGACCTGACCGTGACCGCGGAGTTTGGGCTGCGCTGTGCTGGATGAGGGGACCTGACCGTGACCGCGGAGTTTGGGCTGCGCTGTACTGCATGAGGGGACCTGACCGTGACCGCGGAGTTTGGGCTGCGCTGTACTGCATGAGGGGACCTGACCGTGACCGCGGAGTTTGGGCTGCGCTGTGCTGCATGAGGGAACCTGACCGTGACCGCGGAGTTTGGGCTGCGCTGTGCTGCATGAGGGGACCTGACCGTGACCGCGGAGTTTGGGCTGCGCTGTGCTGCATGAGGGGACCTGACCGTGACCGCGGAGTTTGGGCTGCGCTGTGCTGCATGAGGGGACCTGACCGTGACCGTTGAGTTTGGGTTGAATGAAAAATAATGCAGCTTTGAAGTCAGGAAGGCAGGGAAATCGGAAAGGTGCCACACGTGCGTGTCACAACCTTACTGAGATGTCAGGTTATTAAAATTCACGCCCAGCACCTTTTGATTTGGGTGGTCTAGACATTGGGTGGGGTGGAGGAGGGGTCTGTGAAAGAGGATGAGTAGTATGTGGGTTTGAAGTGGTCAGAGAAGGTGTGTGTGTGTGTGTGTGACTGCGCATGTTTGTGTTTGTGTGTGTACGTGTGTGTGCGTATTGGGGGAGGGGGTACAGGGTCCATAGAAGTGTGCTGGGTGGTATGGTGATGGGCTGACAGGCAGGGGGGGTGGTTGCTAAAAGCACCTCCTTAACTGGGTATAGAAGAGAAAGATGCGTCAAGATGATTTGCTTCACGCTCGTTCGACAGGAGCGGATGTAAAATGAATTTCGGAGTCTGGGAGAGATTAAATAAAATATGACATCTTGGTGAAAAGTGTAACAGGGATCGTCCCTTTGGAGAGACACCCCAAACATGCCGCCTGACAGCCTAGCTAATTCATTCTCCATTATTAAAACTATGGTAACGACCTATTGATACGAGGACATGAGATTTGCTTTAAAGTTTAATGGCAGCCTGTCATGTTCATGATGGAGGGAGGTCGGGCCTGAAGTGATGATAGGAAATTCATTTAAATTTTTATACAGCGTTTCCCTGACTTGACAGTCCCCAAGCATGTTTGAGAGATTGAGCAATAAGAATCAGCATGGCAGGAGGATATGTAAAAAGCCCAAGAAATAGTTTGTCGGCATGTGGGACATGGGAGCCCCAAGTAAGCACAAGTAGGCAGGCCTCTGCTCAGCCGCTCAGAAGGGTGGGGGCAGGCCGCTGATCCTGGAGGCCATGCCCAGCTGACGTTCTCAGGCACAAGAGAGGAAACGCTAAAAACCGACACTGAGTAGAATGGTGCACTTAGATACACCAGAACGATAACCTAATTAGATCCACTTACATCCTTATTAGATTCAGTTTTATGTGCCGATATCTGGCTTGATGGAACCTATGCATGTCCAGATCTGAACTCTCACCCTCCAAGCAGCGTGGATAATTGGTTCAATTGGCTCACCCTAAGCTGTGATGATGCGTGACCCCAACTGTATCAGCTGCACCCCGACCCAGCTCCTTATCTAGAGGATTAAAGGCGATGATTGGGGATTTATTTTCATATTTGATCTGCGCAGCACGCACAGGGGCATTCTGGGTAAATTCAGTGTTTGATACGACTCCAAGCTGAAGTCTTCACATTGCTTGAAACTCTCGCATTACGGACGCCGGGATTATCATGATTTGTGTGAATACAGACGTGCGTTTTATATGGCAGAGAAACATAAAAGGCCCGCTTGAGCCGAGACGCCCGTGTTAAATGAATCCTCTGATCCACCACAGGCACTTTTCGCTACTGTTTTGAAGTGTTAATTCACGTTGCAGTAATGCTGAGTAAAAACACCGCGGCCAAGAGATGGGCTCGCATTAGCCGCTGCCTCCGTGTTTGATGTCCCATCGCCTGCCGGAGCTCGTCACGCCCCCGCGAGGTCCCTTTCATCACCTAGACCCCGTTTCCCCCTGCTTCTTACCAAGATCTCCACATTCCTGGGAAGGCGATGAAAACGTCTAAGCAAAACAACTAAGCAACTCTTTTAATTACACATGACCCCCACAATGCTCCGCTAGTCCAGGGGCAGCTTCAACTGCCTGGGACGTCCAGGAAGACTGGAGGGCCTAAATCTCATGAGGAGAGCCAGGAGGGTCTGCTGGGATCGAGGTCAGAGCAGGACCTCCTGTACTATCCCCTGGCTGCTCTGAAGATGCAGGCTGCTGCCTTCATTGCTTTTCAGAGTTGAGCTAATCGCTCAGAGGGTAGCCCCGGATTGATATGGGATACCGGGGAAAAACCTCCCAATTCCAGATGGATTTAAAAACACGGAGTAGCCAACTCCCAGCCGAGTTAATGATGTGGGTGGGGACAGTTATCTTTCGCCGTGATGGGCGTGGGGGGTTCATGCGTGGGATTGTGCCACAGTCCAGAAGGCAGGAGAACACTGGCATGTGCCTCCCCCAACTTTCGCTGTGACTTTGTGCTGGAAGGAAGGATAAATCCCCTCCACCCCCAGCGTGGGCAGAAAGGACGCCGCAGAAGGTCCCAGCTTAGAGCTGAGCTGGTTACCCTGCCATTCCCATCATTGTGAAGCAGGCCGGGGGTGCCATTCTTCGGTAACATTTTATACAGATCATACAGATGCATATGCATTATACATACCTTCATAATGAATTATGATGCATTCATAAAGTATTATAAACATGGCTGTTTATAAAAAAGCATAACACATTATAGCCTTCTTTATTATGCATTATTAATACTTTATGAAGCTCTCATCTGTAATGCACTATAGACACCATTATAATGGTCTGTATGAGAATTAAGAATGCTTGATACTGCTTTATAAAGGTTTTTATAATGTATTATAAATGAGTGCTTCATATAGCACAATGAGAGGTTACATGGGGGGGGGGGGGGCTCTGCTCAGATGAGATCATTAGCAAGACACAGGCTCTCAGAGGGATGCTTAGATGTACAAAGGTGACCCCTGGAGGCCAGAAGTGATGAAGTGACCAGAGAAGGACAGAGACCCAGCAGTGGGGGTTCAGATCTCCCCACGTTCTCCAGAGAAGGGTGATGAAATCAGTAAGTTGACAGTTCTGGTCACAAGCACAGCCGCGTGATGGACGGGCGATTCAAGAGTGGGCAAAATGCAGACGTGTGGAGCCAGGAAGTCCAAGTGCGGCGGTGGGTTCTGAGCGGCTGGTCTCCTTCAGGTGCCGTTTGTCTCTCTGTGGACGCCGACCTTGACCAGAGGGCACTAGGTCCCTGGCATCCTTCAAACCCCTCTGTTTCTCGGATGCGCCCAGGTTCTGATAAGTAAGCGGGGAGATAAGATTATCCAGGACTGCTTAGCATACAGGCGTAAGTCAGAGCTGCGTCCCGTCCTCCTGGGGCCTGATCTGATAAGGGCTGCTCATTATGCGACTGACGATGGGTATCTGGGCTCATATCCATGCCTCACCGAGCAGGGGGGGGGGGTCCTACATGATAACACATGAGTTATGACCTATTAGAGAGCAGGTCCACAGGACTGAGGATTCACATCTACAGATTTTGTGTCAGCTCTATGTCCCTCTCTCCCATTCTCTCTCTGTCTCCCATTCTCACCTTCTCTTTCACCCTCTCCCTTGCTTCCTCTCTCTTTCCCTCTCTTTCAGGCTCCCTTGCTTCTCTCTTCCTTTCTTTCTCTCTCTCCCTTTCTTCACTTCTCACTCCCTTTCACTCTCTCTCTTTCCCTCTCTCTCCTTCCCTCTCTCCTGTTCTTTTTCTTCCTTTTGTTTTGTGGCAACAACCCATCGTGCCGATTGCGTTGGGTTTCTTTAACGACTGGATACATGAAGACTGGTGAAAAGTAAAAAAAAAAAAAAAATCTTTGACTCACTTTCTGTCCCACTTTCCCTCACCTCCTGTTCCTTGGCCTCCCTCGCATGTTTACCACGCCAGTAGACTGTTGGGTCCGCTAACCTGACTGTCTATCCAGTCCTCCTCTGTAAAGCACCCCCCTCCCACACAGACACACACCCCTCCCCCCCCTCTTGTAATAGATTTCCGATGCCCAGTGCCCTTTCACCCCTGACTCCGGAGGCTCACTGAGCAGCGCGGCCGTGAGGGCAGCTTGTCGATAAAGCGTCAATGTGACTTACCTTGCGATTCAGCTCCCCTTTCCTTGCTTTTTTCAAATTTTGCTCCTGGCTAAATGGGATTTGAATTTATTAAACTGTAACCATGGTGATCTGAGGTAAATAGAAGCCTCTTTTTGTGGCTGTAAAGATGCACTGGGGTATGGGGGGGGGGGGGGGGGTTCGGGTGTCCTCACCGGTAACCCCTCCTGGGTGGCTGAGCTTGGTGTTGGATTACAGTCAGTATGAGGCAGCTGGCTAACAAGGACCTGGGAAATGTCCCTTCATATGCACGTGTTTGCGGACTGCTCCACTGGGGGAGCATGCTGGTGATCTTATAGTCTAATCCCCCCCCCCCCCCCCCCCCCCCCCCCCCCACCATACTTGCCTGCCACCCAACTGGTACCCTCACCTCATCCACACACCAGGGGGCATAGTTAGGATCTAGGTCTGACACAAGTGAAAGCGGGGAGTGTCATCTCTGTGCTGCTGCACTTGATCCTTTGCCCCCCGCAGCAGGCATTTTGGCAGCTCAAGTGCTGACAGAACTTTTGGCAGCGGGGGTGGGAGGGGCACGGGCATTTTGTTTATGTTTGCAGACTTTGCGACTTTGCAGTGCACCACTTTATACTTCAGAAATGAGCTGCAGTGCTTGGGGGCTCGACTCCGCGATGCAGACACACCATAAACACGGAGCCCAGCTGTAATTCTTTGAGCTGTTGCTCAGTGGGGGCGAGACCAAGCCCCTCTTTGTCTTTAGGAGATGCATGCAGGGGGTAGGACTGGTAGAACTGGCTCCCAAAAGATTGCAAGGAATTTTAAATGCGGAGGAGGCATAATTTTTTCTCTGGCATGTAAATTTGCTGAGTTTCAGCTGAAGGATTATGCACCCCCCCCCCCCCCCCCCTTTTTCTTCTAGGAGGGCGGTGCTCTGCTTCCATAACAGCAGCACCTTCAATGCAGCACATTACCCCAGCACCACCTGTCAAACCGGCCACAAGTCACCAGAAAGCGCGTTTCCTTTCTGCCTCCCACTGCACGGCATTAAACCTACATTAAATGTCAGTATTAAAGCTAGAAAGTGCTTTATGTACAATTCTGCGGCGTCCCGACTGGCTTTTGGGGACGGCTTGCGACTTTGCTCTGACTGGCGCGGATTTGTCCTCCCATTGGCTGGCCTCTGCTAACCAGGTTCGACCCAGGCCCTGCCCACCTCTTCTGGAGCCGGCCCTCTTTGCTAGACTCCATATGATTCGCATTCACCCGCTGATCCTCGGGTCTCTTATCTCAGAAATGATCACCTTGAGAACTTAACTTGGTTGTCTTTAAATCTTCATGCTGCAGGATTCGGGCTGAACTTTTGAGTAACAAGGAAAGCCTCTTTATTTGCCCATATTGAGCATCCATAGGACATTAATCTTTCTTAGGGTTCGTGACAGACATTGGCAAAGGTTTTTGCACTGAAGGGCAGTACCAGGGCTGCAAGGTTGGGGCTTTTGAGGAGATCGGAGCGAGAACCAGAAGTACCACTGGTCCAGTGAGCAGCAGCTCAGCCTTTCAGGTCCTGCTTCCTGCTTTGCTCCTGCGCCCTATGATTTTACTGCTGCCCGGCCTCGGCCAGTTGCCCCCCGCCTCCCCCGCCATTACCTCTCCATTGAATGGCCCACGGCTGTGACTGATGGCCTGACCCCCATCCATCATGCTAACAATGCCATGGCTGTGTGCTCTCCCGACTCTGCTCACATCAGGGAATTCGGCATGGCTGAAATCCACAGTCCTATTACATCATTGATTGAGAGAATGGGAGAAAGGAACGAGGAAAGATGGGTGTGGGACGTTCCCGGAGCGTGGCTGCTGGGCGCCGTGGCTCATACACACCTCCCTGACACATGGCAGCGGCGGGTCCCAGTGCTGATTTTCTCATGCCAGTCTGACCTTTAACACCCAGCTGCCCCAGAAGCACCGGTCTCTGTTTAGCAGATGCGCCCCCTAGTTTGATGGCATACCACAGTGGCACGAGAATTGGCTTAACCACCTTAATTGTCTATTGATGTTTATTAAATTACTATTAGTATGGTGTGATTTTTAGTATTAATATATATATCAATAATATATTTGCCATTGTAGCTGCTAGATACACTGATCATTAAAGCTGGAAAGTTGTCTGCCTACTACCTTAGAATCGCCATTAAATAGGTGTTTAAGAAAATGTTTTAGGTTAGAATCTGGGCTTATTCTACGTTGATTGACGGTGACAGGGTGTGCGTTTCTGCACGTTGGACTTAAACTAAAACCGAAACGTAAACGGACACTAAATAAAAGTAAATAATTCATGAAGTGAAATAAAAAATGAAAACTACAGGATATTTACAAAACGAAGTGTAGTACTTTAAAAAGTGATTAGTTGTAAGATGCTGACACACTACACCGAACTGTGTCCTCTGCATTTAACCCATGTGTCACACCGAGCAGCTCATTCAGCACCCAGGGCCAGTACATTGCTCTGGGTACCTAAGTGGTACTTTGCTGGTCAGGGATTTGAACCAGAAATCTTTCAATTACAAGTGTGCTTCCCTAATCATTAGGCCGTCACTGCAAAAAGTGCCACCACACCACCAACATCTCCTTACCTAGTTTAACCAGAGTAACATGCGGCCCGCTTCGCTAACCAAATGTAATAAGCATTTACACCTAATTTATATATATAGCTTTTGGGCGTCACAGTACGCCTCTCATTAATATTTTAGGCATATTACTAATCTGCTTATTGTATCGTGGGCGAAAATGATGTCCGTATCGGGGCCGAACATTTTATCATCTAAAGTCTCCGATGACATTTTTGTTGTTGTCAGTATGATTTTCTGGATTCTTTAGATTAATCGACTAATCAGGAAAATAGTCGATAGATTAATCCATAGAAAAATCGTCATCAGTGGTAGGCCTAAATGGATTATAAACATTAATCAATATGGGAGGCCTATCACTGACATTCTCACGTCTTCCTCCATGTTTATTTCTCTCCTTTTCTGCTGCCTGCAGACATCCCTGCTGTCAGTGAGTGAATGCGATCATTTTAAGTTTAATCCGGTTTAATTAAGTTCTGCTTTGACTAAATGTTGCAATGGGTAGGTTATTGATTGCGTAAAACAAAACTCTGGTTCTTCTTCGCTTTCGCATAATTTTCAGTGCTGCTTTTCCTTCATATATTTAACTGAAATTTTGGTTGGACACAAAACACAGGTGGCAGAGAACGTGTCTGCTTGGCCTCATTCATTCAGGAATGTTTTCTCTTTTCACCCCAGTCTGAATTGGGTTGAAATCGTTTTTTTCTTGCTGGTGGGTCTGATTTTTGTTTTCTCATCCTCCTTGTCCTTCTCCCCCCCATTTCACAAAACTGACTAAATAAATAGAACTGTTACCTCTAGTAGGGACTGAACTCTCGGTGAGGTTGGGGGTGTGGAAGCACGCGGCAGACCGACAGCTATAAGGAAAGCTTTGATATTTCTGCTACCAGTCAAATTCTGCTACTCAGTCCTCGCTGAGTTTTACCTGTTTTTAACCATTTATGGGCACAGGGTTACATGTAGATACACAACCAGGAGGAGAACGGAGTAGAAGCAAAAGGAAACCAGGTGAGGTTTTGTTATTTCACACCACGACGTTCTAAGTTCATTTTCACGAAAACTGGGACAATGTCTGTCCCAGGGAAAGATAAACATTTTCTAGGATAGTTGTCCAAAAAGGAGGACAATACTGGGAAAGCCAGGACAGGTGCCTCCCTTAGCTATGAGCTGGAGAATATATCAGGAATACTGATACTGTTTACGTTCTACAAGCCCGGGTGGTAGTGGGTGGTTGGTGGGGGGGGGTAACTGAGAATGGCGCCCGCTGCACTCTGCCTCCACTAAACTTTTTTTATTTACTACTTTACTTTCTTTTCATGAGTTTGTTTTGATGAAGCTAGAGGCTTAATCAATGGCGAATGTTTCATTTAAGAGGTGATTCTAATTAGAGTCAGCCCTCCGGCTAACGGACAGGCAGCTCGTTAGCGGCCCTCTGCATGGGGCGCTCACTTGTTAATGAATGGGCACCTTGTTATAATCTGTGCCAATCAAACACCGAGGAGCCAGACCAAGGGAAGAAGGGCGGGTCACATGTAAGGTGAGCCGATATGAAAGTGGCGTTGGGTGAGGCATTGGCCGACTCACCCGGACTGCCCGCTGCTGTTCCCATGACGATTGCAGAGAGTCTGTCATTTCAGTTCACTACACAAACCTCAGAGGCTTAAGGCCCATGTCCCCAGCAAACTTGTCTCTACAGTTGGAATCTAGCAGAAACTGATGATGAAGAGAGGGATGAGACAGAATGATGATTAAAAGACGGGACTGTGGTGAGAGAGGGATGAGAGGGAGGAGTGATGAAGAAACAAGACTGATGAGAAAGTATGAGGATGAGGAGTGATGAAAGGAGAGGACTGAGTGTGGAAAGTTCAGATGGAGAGATGGAGCATGCCTTTGTGCCCCCCCTCCGGACGCCTCAGTAGAGTACAATCAGCACCAGGGCTATTTTAGGGAGTCTGAATTTGCTGCCTCTCTTCGTTGCTCAGCCAAGCACGTAGTGAAGCCTCTCTGCACCGGGTTCTCGCTGCCCCCCCATGTACCGGCTCCCCAGTCAGAGATCACTGGCACGCCCTGGCTGGCTCCAGCTCAAAGACGCCCGGCCTGGCTGTGAAATTCCTCCTGGTGGTGCCAGGCAGCTTCATCCGGCAAGAAGGACCCCTCCGTAAAGTGAATGCTTCAGAGAGGGACACATTCTCGGTGGGTTTGCTCCTGGGGAGAGGTCAGGATAAAAGCCTGCTAATGGAGCACTCATCAATAAAATAGTCCCCCTCTCCTTTTTGGCTTTCCCCCTGCCTCCGAGTCACAGCACGGGTTTCTGGAATGTTCCGGGAATCTATATGTTTGTGTGCTTGTACGCGTGTCCTCAGCAGCTCTCTGTTCGGCCATCGCTAAAGTCTCCTTAACATAATGAAAGGTCTTTGCAGAGGTGGAGGTTGCCATGACAATGGGCTTACCCAGGGGGTCGGGTGGGGATACTGAGGCAAACAGCAATCCCGGTTGTCACTGGGTTCCCATCAGCCAAACCTAACCCCCACAACTTGCTTCCAGGTCACACATAGGAGCTGTGACGCCCCGATCTATACAGAGTTTGTGTTGCCATAGGAACTTAACCCATGCTGGAAGATGGGGGGGGGGCGGGGGCTCTCAGGCTGGAGTCCCTGATCACATGGCTGTGCATCACATCCATCTGTAAACAGGCTGTTTCAATATATGTGTGTGCAGTACCAATAACTATCCCGTGACATTCTGCGTTGGCCTTATGGGGGGGGGGCTCAAATTTACTGTCTACAAAGGTCACACTTCCCCGCATTCGCAAGCTGTAAAACATGGGGTCACTACCATTGTATTTTCATAGTAAGTTTTATGCATTGTGTGAATCATAGTTTTGAGCTGCGTAGTAACGTACGTGGCAATTTCCGAACAGCCATGCCCATGTCTGGGTGAATGCTGATGTCCATTCTACAGGGAAGTGTTGCTCCAAAAATATCCAGACCTGAGTGACTCTCAGTATTGCGAACGTGGTTTGGTGACAATAACAATGATAAAGTGTGGAAGAAGTGTCACTGGCTTTCTTTCATGATGCCGCTGGAGTCATGGGGGCTCCCTGATGCTCAGGAACTTATACCTGCTGCTTTTTCAGTTTACTTCCCAGTATAAATAACAAAAGCCACAGTCACGCTGTAGCTGGGCTCAGCGGCGGCCGGTTCCTCTGGACTTTGGCTTGAGGGGTCCCTTCCTGGCAGTAAACAAGGTGCGCGCTTACATTGCTCTCTGCGGCCCCCTGCCCCCTGCGGTGAACTCGCGCTGGGATGATGTTTCAGTTGATCGTTACTGGTGTATAAACATGTGAATTTTTCATGCCCGCTCTGGCAGATCAGCTGTCCACATGGCTCCCGCTCTCCATGCTCCCCCACTCCTCCTGGACCTTTCAGCCCCTCCCTCCCGAATTCCCTCCTTGTCTCCCTGCTTTTTTTTTTCCCTATGAACCTTCCATATTTGCTCTCTTCCTCGGCCACCTCCACCCCCATTTTTCGTGCTGTTTGCTGCCACTCTCCTTCTGCTCCTTTCCCACCTTCCCTCGCTCTCCTAGCCTGATTCACTCTGCTCTCCATTGTGATTTCCTGTGATGCTCCCAAAGAAACTGCGAGACTTTATTTACATCAAGACCCCACGCTGCTCTTGCCACCGATGCTCCAGCAGGAGGGTCAGGCTACCTGTGGAAGTCTGCTTCTGCCAGTGACAACCACCCCTCCCCTCAATGTCGCCCCCTGCAGGCAGTGGTTAGACTATTACTTTTGGTTTCCAAAAGCCCAATAACATGATAGTCCAGGAACTGAGAAGTATGCTTACAAAGCAAGACCTGATAGACAGTGCAAAAGAGATTTATTGGACTTATGTGGGCTGGGGGGGCTCTGGTGTTGGGAATTTAAGCTGGGTCAGTGAGTGACATATCCTATTTGTTATTAGTAAGCTCAGCCTGGCTGAGGTCTCGTTTTCATAAAATGAAATGGATCGTGACCCAGGCAGGATGCAGAGCAATGTTGCTTAAACGGTGCCATTTTTCAGTGTATGTAGCATTCTGTTCTTTTTCTGCTTCTGTGCAGCTCTTGTGAGTAGTGGTGAGGTACCACAGTTTCCCTGTGGATTTCGAAAGCACTAATCTTGGGGGACGCTTCCAATCAGGCGGTGATAGACTGGGCCAGAGAAAGGGAGCTCTCTGTGCAGTAAGGGACGCCCGCATCTCAGCTTGGGTCCTGCTTGTTTAACGATCTGCTTGACGGTTTAGCTTTCCTACAGCTTCATATGCTTGTAGGTCGATTTCTGTCCTGTACCACATGGAGAGTTACTCGGTATCTGATGGGTTTCTGTCCAAAAAGGTAGCCTGTGTCTCTGCAGGTTCGCTTATGTGTTTTTTCATCCCCTTATTTTTTGACAACCATTTTCAATTTGTGAATGAACAGAGAAAATAAATGTTCGAAAGTTAAATTAGAAATTTTACCAAATATAAGAAAAATTGGCTACTATGCCGAATTTGTTTTTTACTCAGCCAGCCTACCCTGGAAGGACGACGGCATTTTGAAAGTCCCTCGTCACTCCCGTGAGCGCCCAGCTAATGATGGCAGAGCCAGAGTGAAATTCTTTAACCCGCGAGGATGTAAGTGTCTGGTTAAGGGAAGGTGAATTTAAAACTGTTTAACAACATAATGTCAAACTAAGGGGAAAGCAGATATCTGGCAGCCCATTTTCATTGTGAGTGACCACAATGGGAACCACTTGCCTTTTGCCCATTGTGACAAATGTAACAAAGCGCTATCATACACTGGGCACCAGTCTGACACTTCAGGGCTAAAATGCCACTTGTGTTCAGTTTTGAAAGGCCAGAATGCCCTGGCATCCACTGCAAGTGCAGGCAAATCGGTGCCAACTACGCTGCGAAATGGCACAACACAGAAATGTGTGGATTTTGTGCATATCTATCGCCTGTTATTGCAAACGCTATTCGCATACTAAATATACCCATGTGTATGACTAGCCTACTATTATGTCAAAACGTAACCTATTTTAACTATTAAATGGAACCTATTTGCTATGGCTACTGGTGTTTGTTTATTCTTCACCTGAAAAGGAGCATAGTCTGACGAAATGTTTTTCCATTACGTGCATGGGAGCAGGACACGGCTTATGATATGCGGGCAGGAGCAGGACAAAATATGCATAGTTTCTGCAGGAGCAGGACAACATTTAGTGGGTGCAAGTGAGAGCTGGGTTCGGAATTCCAGCCCGCGACGGATTTCTTTAGCCCTAACAGCCATGTGCAGCTGGGAGGGCATAAGCACCAGCGCCTCCCATAGGCCGCTTAGGTGATCCGCGGATCGGCGGTTAATCACCTCTGCCTGCGGCTGTTCACAGAATCGGAGGCGAGGAACAGTGTGTGGTTAAACTGCCGGTGGCGGAATAATGAGGAGACTGAATGTAAAACGCTTCCTGGGGCGGTGTTAGGGGTCTGTACCCGCATCTGGAAGGTCGTCGGTTTGAATCCTGTAGCCGGCAATGTAATAATATCACTGTTGGGCTCTTGAGCAAGGCCTTGCTCTGCTGTCAGACCACAGGCTTCTCTCTCACCCGCACGTGTGTTTGCCTCATAGGAGAGCGGGGCAGCATATATGTAGGGTGATATCATTGTTTGTACTACTTGTGGAAAGACAATAAAGGCATTCAAGTCAATTTTTGTGAAAACCGAAACTACAGGAAATCTTGAAAGGGGGTTTATCACACCAGCCTGTTTTTCCCTCCCCAGATCCAATTTTTGGAAATGTTTTTTTTTCAGCATTTTAAAAGTTTTGATCTAAGACCCATGTGAAAGTCAGAAAGCCAGGAAGTGAGAGTGTTCAGAAAAGGTGATGCGGAAAGATGTTTGAAAGTCAGGAGGCCGTACGAGGGCAGGGGTGGCTGGAATGCGAGCTGGAATGGGGGGGGGGGGCACAGATGACAAACGAACAGGAATGGGGGGGAGCGGCTTACAAAAGAGTGGGAATGGGGGGGTGCGGCTTACAAAAGAGTGGGAATGGGGCAGAGGCAACCTGCAAATGAGTGGACATTTGAAGGGGCATAGAAGGCCTGCAAGCGAACAGGAATGGGGGGGGGCAAGGCCAGCCTGCAAAAGAATGGGTATGGGGGGACAGGGGCCGCCTGCAAACAAGCAGGAATGTGGGACGGCACAGGAGGCCTGCAAACGAATGGGAAAGGCGGGGGATAGGGGCAGCCTGCAAACATGGGGGGGCCTTTGTCAGCGCTGCTGAAAATAAAACTTAAAAAAAGATAATTGGGCATCAAAATGCAAAATTAATTTAGCCTTCTTTCAAGTGGTCCCAGCGCTGTGTGGCGCGGGATGGTGCACGCTGCCCTCTGCGGCCGCCTCGTCTGCGTAATTGGCCGTCTAATTATGGGAGCCGCCAGGCAAGGCTGCTGTCCGCCTGGGCTTCATGAGCTCTTCAAGGCCACAGGCCTGTTTATCTGACTGAGTTGTTTATCTGCCTGCCTACACGGAGGTCTGCCTGAAGGCTTTTAAAAACATTTCTGCTAGGAGATCGTCGGCCTAAATTCAAACTGCACTTTGTTTTCAGATGCCCTTATCTGTTTGTTTATGTTTTTGTTGGCTAATATGCCCCAGAGGCCTCGCACCTATTGCGGCTGTGGGTTCGAATGTGGTTTCCATCCCTGTTGTCCTCTGTTGACCATTCTCTGTTCAGGTTAAGGTCAGTAGAGCTGAAATGTTTTGCTAATCACATTTGCTGATGCTTATTTTTGACAATGGCCACAGTAAGTAGAAGAGGAACTGTTTTTTTGCGAGTGTGACCTTTGTCCTTTTGCTCTACTTGATAGGGTATTACATCCTCACTGGGGTAGAGAGACCTTGTTTTCCTGCTCCAGGACTAAAACACACGCAGATATTTCCTTCATGAAATGCTGTGGGTGTTTCCAGTGTCAGCCGTACTGCACTGGAAGCAGGCAAAAATGTAGCTTTACCAGAACCATAGCATTTTCAAACAGGGTCAGTGACACAGGACATCTGGGATCTGCGAAGGCCCCCACTGCAGCTGAACCAAATCTGTGCGAGTGAAGACATACTGTAGGCAGACAGACTCTGGTGTCCAGGTGGGAAAGTCCTCCTGGCTCACATTGCCGTGTTGAAAGATTGTCGTGCGAGATGCTTGCTGTCGGCCATCTTGGAGGGTCTGCTCAGAAGGGCATGCATTTGTTGCATTGACAACTCAGCTTTTAAGAATTTTCACAGAAAATGCCATAATCGAATTGGACTTTGGGTCTCAAACATATGAGGCACGAGCCCTGGAATGGATGCCGGTTGATCTGGAGCTGAGCTGGAGGGCGCCACCATCCTGTTATGTGTCAGGTACAGCTATGAGGCACAGACGTGCCCCCCCTGGTGGTAGAATCTCACAGCGCATGAGGTTCTGAATTTTTAAACTTCAAATTTTTTTCTGTGAAACAGAAAAATGAATCTGACATAACATAAAAGTACCAGACAATTAAAAATGCATAGAAAATGTACAATGTGTGAATATGAATTTGGGTTTTGAGCCTTTTAGGATCCTGCCTTCCGTTATTTTTTAATAATCCATCAGGGGAATGAATCTGTCGCTCTTCTGGTTCTGCATCCCATGGTTCTCATCGGAGGAGCATCTCTTTCACACACAATCCAAAGCGGTTTGATGTCACAGGGGCATGTTATTGAATGGTTTTGACAGCTTGTTAGACAAATCTGCTTTGTGTTGATTATTTCCTAATTGCTTGATGGCATTACTCTAAAAGCCATTAATCATTTGTAATGACCAATTTAATTCCTGTTTCCTCACAGTGTAAACTGCAAGGATGCAAATCACAGCAGTTTCTGTGCATCGCCGGGGCCCAGATCTGGCGCGGTTTTGTACCTTTTTACAGTAGGATACTTGTATGTCTCCAACGTTTGCTTGGCGTTGGTACTTGCGGGCCCTGGCATGCTCCCCGTTTTATTTTCAATTCGTCACATCTCTAAAAAACTGTCAAGATGGTAAATTTGAATCGATCTCCTGTGATTGGTTTCATATGACCATGATTACCTCGAGTGAGCGCTGAGCTGAATGTGTGTTTACACACCTGCAGTGGGGTATCTGGGTTACGAGGTCCTCTGGGTCATCTCCCATCATGCCGACCCAACCCTCCTGCCTGGCCTTTTACGGTGCTGACCCTGAAGCATCTTCGATCTGCTCCTGCTTGAACAGCGTGATCATCGGCACTCCTTCTTCCTGGCGTGTGGTGCCGGTCTCTTCGGGTCCTGTGAATAAGCTAGGAGGATAATTAAGCCCCGCAGAGTGTGCTGCCCCCCAGGCCCCTTGAGGACTCGCATCTAGGTCATTAGTGTCTCTTTCTGCTGCCCCCATGAAAGATGAATGAGCGCCTTTGTCTCCGTGGTGGTGGGGGGGGGGGACATTCTGCCATCTCTCACAACATCATGTAACCACTTCCCACTGCTTTTTTTCCCACATCTGATGCCGGTAAGCATGTTATGCTAACTGCCAGCTGGCCCGTGGCACGAATCACATCAGGCAAACGTATCCCGAAGCATGAGATTCCTCTGTACCAGTGATTTATTTTTGCTGTCCCTCCTTTCCGCCATTTTTTTCTTTTTACCTCTTCCTTCCATGTCTCTGCTTTTCCTTCAGAACCTCACTGGCTTTGTCCCGCTCTTCAGACCCATGCCGACTCCTGATTGCTGATTGAGTGTTGGTGCCTTTCCTAGGCGGTAATCGCCGTTTGTCCGAGGTCAGAGGTTCTACAGTTAATGGCTCCCTCCAAACTAGTGTGACAACCTGGATGAACTGCCTGCCACAAAGCGGCTGTGGCTTGGGGTCTTGAGGACAGGCGGTGACAATACCGTCACACAAAATGGCATTGTGCTTTGCGGAGGATGGACACGGGGAGCCTGATTCTGGCTGTCCGATTTCAGTTTTTTTCCCATCTTCATTCGAAACGACCTTTGTTTGATGTCTTTCATTCAGCCCACACCCCCCCCCCCTCCCCAGCCCTCGTGTGAGAGCTGTCAAGGGGCGACGAAGGCTTTGCTTTTCTCCATCAGAGCCAGTAGACGGGTGACAGTGGAGTGTCTTTTGTTAACGGGAAGGACACGTCCTTTGCGGTGCTCTTAATGGCCTCCTTCGTGCCTTCGCCTTTGTCAGGCTGTGACTGTGCTCTTTGTGCCTGTAGTGTTTAACTCCATAAGTCCAAATGTCAGGGTTGCTGCCTCTTTTCAATACCCCTGTCCTGGAGCACCTTCATTCACAGCTGCTGGATGTCCCCAGTGTGCTTGTGTTTTGGGTTTTGCGTTAAGCACTGCTGATATTAACGCTGTCATGTTGCTGATCACAAAAGTTCCACATTTAGGAGGCAAGAGATTTCTTTTTGGAAATCTGGAAACAGCAGCTTTTTCCTTCACCCGATTAAACCATTTCTCCCGGGCAGGCATCTCGAAGGTTTCAGTCACTGACACCCCCCCTGCTGATTTTAGATCTACATCAAAGCAGCTTCTGAAGTCTGACAAAATACGGCTGCACCAAATCCCATTTCCGATGACCTAGCTAATTTTTTTTTGTTCCTTACCGTTATGTAATGCCGCTGCCGAAGCGCACGATTCCATTTCCTCTTCAAACAGGAAGTGCGAGTGCAGGCCCTGCCCCCCCCCGTCTTCTTCGTGCTGTGGCGGGGCACTCTCACACGGGTTTGGAGGCTGGGGGGCCGTGGTGGTGTGTGGATAGGGTTACACAAGTGGTGTGATTGTGTCACGGTCTTTTCAGGCTCATTTGTGCCTACAGTAATTTGTAACCGCCTGGCAGTTGTTATGGCCCCCGGCAGGGCTGGATTAACTCCTGTGGGAGCCCACAGTAGGCTGAGGTAAAAGAGAAACAAGAGAGAATTAAGAACGATGTAACAAGGTGCTGGAGGCAAAATTTACTGATCGGGGGGTCATGGTGTCAGTCGGCTTGGAGAAATAAGAATGTACACAAAAAATTGACAATTTTGAACAATAATGGGCTCCACAGATGAAGACCCAGGAGGGCTCCACTTTTAACAGAAAAACAGAAAAATCCATTGTGGAATTTGCCAAAATGCATGTCCTTTGGACTGATGAGACAAAACTGGAGCTTTTTGGCCAGACACATCAGCTCTGTGTTTACAGAAGGAAGAATGAAGCTTTAAAAGAGAAGAAAAGAACAGCATGCCTACTGTGAAACATGGAGGGGGCTTATTTTTTTTTTTGGGGGGGGGGGGGAGGCTGCTTTTCTGCATCTAGCACGGGCAGCCTTGAATCTGTGCAGGACACAATGAAGTCTCAAGACTACCAAGGCATCCTGGTGTGAAACACACTGCACAGTGTCAGCCTCAGCCGCAGGTCATGGGTTCGCCAGCAGGATAATCGTCCAAAACATACAGCTAAAAGCACTTAAGAATGGCTGAGAAAAAACAACATTGGACTGTTCTTAAATGACCCCCCATGAGCCCATATCTTAATCCTATTGAAAATCTACGGAAATATCTGAAAATTGCAGTGTGGAGATGCCCTCACACCTGAGATTGCTCGAGCAGTTTGCTCAGGAAGAGTGGGCCAAGCTACCTGCTGGCCAATGCAGACGTCTCATTGTGAAGCACGGAGATCGCTTGTTGGCAGTGATTGATGCAGAAGGTGGTGGCACAAAATATTAAATTAAAGGTACCATCTTTTTTTGTCAGTGTCATTTTCATTTGATTAATTATATAAAATATTCAACTGAATCAAGAATCAAAAGCAAAGTCTGATTTGGTTAAATATGGAATGAACAATAAAGGATGCCATTAAACTTTTGTCAGTTTCAAGTTGTTTCAGAGATACTTGTGGATTTTTGTTTTTTATGGAAGGGTACCAACAAATTTGTCCACGACTGAGGCGAGGCCCCTGTCCTGCCCCTCTTTGCCTGTCCTGAGTCTCGCTGCATCCTGATTGGATGCCACTCCCGCTGTTCTACCTTAGACTTGATACATGTGGAGAATCTGCCCTTTTAGGCACCCGGTGTTGTTAAACGGTGGCCTCCTGTTTCGTCTTTTGCGTGCAGAAGTTTGATTAAAAGAAGCAGCATTAAAGCTGTCTGTGTGGTTTTACTCCAGCAGGAAATTAATTTTCCCATAAAGAACATCTGAGCTCCATCCGAGCTGCTTTTCCTGGTCTCTCTCTGCCAGGCTGAGATCCCCGATAAGCTTCCCTTTTGTTTGGTGTAAATACCAAGACGGACGTAACCGAACACCTACGTCTCCCTGCCGAGACGTTATGAGTCTCTTCTGGCCACTGGTCTGGCTACCAGCAGGATTAAATGCTGCCTGGTATCAATGCCTACACCGGATTCCGTTGACGTTTCACACACGTGTCGGCTGATCAGGCACCAGAGCACACGTGACACATGCGTTTTGCGTTACTGCTGCTTTTGGAGCGACGTACCTGCTGTGTCGCACGGCAGAATCCTCTCTTTAATATAACAACAAATGACGATTAAAAATACATAAAGCAGAGCACTAACACACTGCATGCAGCTCCTTCTAAGTAGGAAGGAGTAACTCGTTTAGAGGGTAATACTCATTTGATCCCTGCCTAATATGCCTCTGTTCCTCCAATTCTTTCTTCAACTGAACTTCTAAGGAGTCCAAACAAATTAAATTTACATGCAGCAGCTAGTACAAATCAGAAGAGCCCAGACGATCATAAAATACATTCTGTATTTTTTGCATTTTTTTCTTTCCCTTTGAGGATCCATCTCCTTCATCTCTAACGAAGCACACAGCCGCGCTGACGGGTACAGCGAACAGGAAGGGTACAGCGAACAGGAAGGGAACAGCTCTCCGAATGCTTCCCGGAATGTCAGTGTGAGCTGCCCTCTGACCCCTTAGCTACATTGGTCTGATCAGACTGGAATCTCACGGGCATAGTGTGTCTGCGTCTACCACCTGATTAAATAAACGACAGGTCTGGAAAAAGTTAAGACCACAGCAAAATTTTCAGTTTCACAAATTTCTCAATTTATGGGTATGCGCCTGGGTGAATTGTATATTTTCTTTTTTTACAAACTCCAGCTAGGCTCTCCCCTCTTTCTCATTAATGAAAGGCTTCTTCCTTGCTTTATGGGTCTTCAGTCCTGCTATGAACTCCTCTAGCAGTGCATGTCACACCACTTAATGTTTACATTCTTGTTGAAGGTCACTTGAGGTTATCCTCCAATTTATGAGGCACTGCTGGATAAGTTGACGTCATCTCTGGTATTAGAAAGTTGCTTCTGCCCTCTGCCTGGCTGGATTTTGGTCATTGCCTGGACGAATGAAAGTCCCCCCCCCCCGAACACGGCCACACCCCTGTTGCAGCACATGCCTCTCGAAAAGTCTGAGTACATCACTGTTGAATAGAATCATAAACTGAGTTTGTGAAAAGCCTTTACTTAGAAGTGTTAAAGTACCACGAGTCAAACTGTAGCTCCTCCTGACTTTAATTGGTTTTGAAGGTTGAAAGCTTCTTTAGCAAATAATACTCATGCTTTTTGTATAAAGGCCATTTGTCATTCTTTCCTGCCTTAGGCTTTGTATGTAAAGCTATTAAATTCTCTATGAAAAGGTGCATGATGACTGGTACAATTCCTGTAGTAACATTTTTGCAGTCGCGGCATGTTTAGCATCGTGTATCAATCGCAATGCGGACTCCATCATGTATACAACTGCGTTTGCTCTAATGTAACACATATAACTTCTGGTGCATTTAATTCCAGCTGGGAATGCGGAGATGCATAATCAAATGGCCCTGTATGCATTTACGTAGCTGTCAATTACTTAATTAGAGTCATATCGGTATGCTTGTTTGCAAAGATGCAGAGAAGCGGGGGAGAGCTGATGAGGAGGAAGAGGAGGAGGAGGAGGAACAGCGAGTTACAGGCATACTCTGGTCCCGTCCCAAGGAACAGGAGCCTGTTTCCCAGTTGCACTGCCATTTGTTGAGATCCTAATTCTGGGAAAGTGTGATTACTACTGGAACTTTTTATACTCTGGGAACTTTTTGGGGAAAATATCGTATTCCGCTGTCTTGCGTCTTAAAGCTTTAGATGAAGCGCTGGTATTGCGATTCACACAGCTTGGTGGTGACAGATTTAGTCTTTCTCTCATTTTATTGTGCCTCTTCCCTTCTTGTGGCTATAAATCTTTCTTTATACTGTGTTTTTTTTATCATTCTCGCCAGAAGGCTTTAGTAGTACTAGAGAGGTTCTTATGCAGAATTGAGGTGAATTATCACTTTTTTTCAGAGAACACATTCAAATCCCGTTTAATTCACCCTGGCCGTTAGATCAGGATTATCAAAATGCTGCTGTAGTGTTTCCCACTCGCCGAACGCCACGTGCAGAATTGTTAACAAGCCTGATTTCCAGGCGTCACAGCTGTGGGTCGGAGAGATCTGCCTGAGGGTTGATTTGTACAAACAGTATAAGTCCTTTGCCTGGCATCACAGAGAAAATGATTGCGAAAGTTTGAGAGAAGGGGGGTGGCTTTAGTTCTTATTTTTTACAGAGCTGTTTTGTTTTTTGTGGAAAAAGAAAGTTTAATCTGCCTCGGAATTACCGAAGGAACGTTTGTTTTTGTGGAATCTTCCTTGTCTCTCACCCTCTCCATCTCTTGGGGCCTCTCCCTTTGGTGACAGTGGGATCACCTTGCAAACTAGAGCAGAGCTCCAAACTCGGAATGTCGCAGGATACGAAAACACTTTCTCACGGATGGGCCTCTCATGCAGGACTCCAGAAAAAAGATCCCCTTGACTGGACCCTTTGCTGCACCTCAGCCAATCAGACTGCTGTTTGCTTGATGGGGCTCAGAGCAATTGTGAGGGAGCCAGACAGATGAGCAGATTGGTCAAAAAGGAAAACAGGAAACAAAATGTTCTCAGGGAGACTTTGGGGACAGGAGGGCAGAAAGGGATGAGAGGATGTAGGGTGGTTGGCGATATGTTCAGGAAGTGCAAGTGCGAGTACTGGACCAGGGACTGGGTCTCTACATGAAAACACACATGTGAAAGATGGCATCTTTGCGCATATAAAAACAAAAGAACTGGACGCTTGACTGTGTTTTTTTCCAGAAGTTCACTTTTGCTGAGTGGGTCATCTACTTAATATACTTCATCGACTATAGGCCCCCCTCTGCCCCTGCACTGCCAAACTCTTGGTACCAAGATGCAGATGCCATGAAGACTACTTTGTTTGGTATTTGTTCATTTGTTCTGTTATCTGCAAGATTTATGGGTGTTTTTCGGTCAATCCCGTAGTTTTATTTGCATCTGGCCAACAGCAGGCATCAGTATAGCATAATAACACAGGGAGAAGTTCAGCCACCTCACCCTCCTCCTACAGGATGGATGGACAGGAAGGTTGGCTGAACAATTTCTGGTTTTGCACTTAACTCACACAGCGTTTCCTATCTCTGTGGACAACATCTGCCTCTACTTTGAGCCCAGCTGGCTCCAGAGTTATCTGCTAATGGAATCGATAATATATTTGTAAGCCACTCTGGGGTTCCTCTATGGACATCGGCATCAGTTAGATGTGCCTCTGTGCCCCTAGGTGTACTTATAGTACTTAAAGTGTACTTATAGTTTCAGATAGTTATTGGAGACACGGCATTCATTTGAAGCATTTCAGTCACTTGAGAGATTTCAGTCATTTATTTGAGGAATTTCATCCATTTCATACATTCCAATCATTTAAGACACAGCCATTTCATACATTCCAATCATTTAAGACACAGCCATTTCATGCATTCCAATCATTTAAGACACAGCCATTTCATACATTCCAATCATTTAAGACACAGCCATTTCATGCATTCCAATCATTTAAGACACAGCCATTTCATACATTCCAATCATTTAAGACACAGCCATTTCATGCATTCCAATCATTTAAGACACAGCCATTTCATACATTTGTCATTTGAGATGTTTCAGTGTCCCGTCTGCTTCCTGTTCACTATTTCAGTGCCTCTTTTCTGTAAAATTTCAGTGTATTACCTATTACATTATTGATCAGTTAATATACTGTATATCAATTAAATTTTTTTCTAATTTGTCAGGTGACAGCAGGCCTTGAGGTGAAATAATCCCCCCTACGAAAGATGATGATCTGTGATTTACAACCATCTTTCAAGGCATGGGGTTTCAAGTTTAAAAATAACTGTGAATTGTAGACATTTTCTGGAGGTAATCATGAGTCTGCAGGAGACAGAGCAGAGACCAAAGGCCTTGGAGCTCCTGGGTGCTCTGCCCTGCACTTTCCTGCTATGATGGACAAAACGGCCTGTTAGTGCTGTGCTTCCGCACCCCCTGCCACTCTCCCAGCAGGCCGTCTCAGATTGGGTGGGCGGGGCCTATTGCTCTGTGGCTCACGCAAACAGGTACCTTCTAAAATAACTTTCTGTGGGGTTGGTTCTCTTCAGCTGTTCCGGAGCATTTCACCATAACCGAGTATGTGAGTGTTTCTTTAGCAAACCATTCCATTCCTTATTTGCAGTTAAAGCACACCGTCTGTCCTGAGAAAGAATCTCTCTGTGGACCGGTAAGAAAAAGCCTTATTGGACAAATTGCAGGTTTGAGTAATGGACACAGCAACTGGGGATTTGTAGATCAGCTTCCCCCTTGATCTCACTTTGTTCCTTTGTTCTGCGATGCGAAGAGGTGCTCAGAGCTCATTTGCATGCATGCTTAAGCGCCTGCCACTTAGAGTGTGCTTGGTATCTGTACATATTCTGTAACTGACTTTCCACTCTGCTTAGATTGACTCCCCACCCTCACCCATCCCTCTGATGGCTTGAATAGAGAAAGGTGGGGTCAGCCAGCCAGACTCCTCAAAAGCCTGGGTGTTGATTATGAGTGTGGGCTGCTTGTTTCTGAATACCTGTGTACATGTATAGTTCTTTGGTAAAATTTGTACCTGCTTCTTCCATCTAGAAATATTTGTAAATGAAAATAACCTCATTTAGGACCTGGGGCAACAGTCGAGATTTTCCCTGATACTCTTTGAAAATGCTTTGACCTTGTCCCTGTACCGACCTTGCATGTAATCCGAGGTTCTTTTAACCTTTGCAGCAGTGATGTTAATCAGACATAAGGGTAGGGGTCTGCCGGATGTCCCTGGACGGAGGTGAAGGTGGCACGAATGAAGACAGCTTTCTCAATGCAACACTGGCGTTCCATTCCATAAAAAGTCAATTGACATGCGTGCCATTGTCTCTGGAATTTCAAGAACTGGCTGGAAATGGACTCCCTAATGCTTGTTCAGCTTGGGAGACCCCAGATGATTCTCTTGAAGCTTTTAGTGCTTTGTTATGTTTCTAGTTAGACTGACATTGATACTGTTGGATCACCAACGTCCCAAATCCTGTCACAGTTCCCCGCCGGTATCCGATAGTGATCCTAAAGCAGTCAATTTTTTCATCTTACTGTCATCCACGCCAGCCATACTTAGCTTTCTTTCCTCCTTCCAGCTTGTAGGTCTTGGAAAAGTTACATTTCATTTTTGCTTTTGTTTTGGTATATCCCCCCTGCTGTTCCTCAGGCCATCAAACCCAGCATTGCTGTAGTTTAAGCAGACCATGCCATGGATAAGCATACAGATTCTATGATCATTGGGTTCAGTTCTAGAAGGAGGCCATTCTCTTGTCTTGAGCTTGGTTCTTAACCTGAATTGATCCAGTGTGTCTTTGTCCCTGATGTTTCTTGCTGGGCCGCAGATTAACCAATTGTCTTTTCTCCTTTTCTTCTCTCTTTTCTCCTGCCACCCCTCCATCTCAGGTCTGACAGCTGTGCTCATTCCTCGACTGGATCTGGTCATCTCCTTTGTGGGTGCGGTGTCCAGCACTGCCCTGGCCCTGGTCTTCCCCCCATTGGTGGAGATCATAACCTTCGCTGACCGGAAGTGCCACCCAGGAATGGTGCTGAAAGACCTCCTCATCGCCACCGTGGGCTTCATAGGCTTTCTGGCTGGCACCTATGTTACTGTAGAGGAGATCATTTCCCCAGAAGTGTCCTGCCAGCTCCCGGACCTCTTCAACACTTCAGACCCCTCAGGCTGGAACCGGACCACACCTGGTGCATCAACACCAGTATGATGGAAGGCAGACTATGGGATCAGCAGCCGTCGTCAAATCCATATGCTTTTCTTTCTTGCGACGGTGGTATCCACAGGGCCAGTGGAAGAGGCCACACCTTCAAACAGCTTTCCCATGCCTTGCTGCAATTTCAAAATCTCAGTCTTGGATCCTAGGCAGCCTGTTACATTTTCGAAGTTTTTTTTTTTCCTACCTCCATTATAGGATAAGAAATACGATGCAAAAAATCACAAAGAAGGAACTGTACAAAAGCCTCACAGAGCATTGGCTTTAAGGGGGAGGTTGTTTCGTTGCTTTATTTTGTGTCTGGTCATGAACTAAGCTGCTCCACAGGGAGCAGGCTGTGAAACCTCCACCTTTCCCCTCGTAGTACCCAACAGATGCTGTCAAGGTGACCTTTTTCTGGGCTAATACAGTAAGCCAAGGAACCAACACCTTTCTGTGCAGGTGTTGGGCGAGAATATAGACTGATGTTTGACCTGAGTCTCCAATGTATGGGTGGGGCCTGAACAAGATATGTAAATGATACCATAAAATTAGAGAATCTTAAAATGAGTATTTTCTGTGCATGCGTCACTACACTATGGACAGGATCATAACCCAGTCTTACGAACAAAGATCGGGTCATGATCCTGTTCATACAAGCAAGGACCGGGTGATGGTCCCCGTCCATATGAGCAAGGATCGGGTTATGATCCCGTTCGTATGAGCAAGAACTGGGGGGTGGTCCCGTCCCTACAAACAAGGATCGGGCTATGGTGACATTTGCACAAGCAAGGACCAAGCGATGGTCCCATCCACACAAACAAGGACCGGGCCATGGTCCCGTCCATAAGACCAAACGCTGGGCGATGGTCCTATCCCTGTGAAGATTCGTTCGGCTTCAGGTTGGCATTTCCTTTACCTGTCATTAGCTGGTTCATTCCTCTTAATTATTTGCTTGTTTGAAGGTAATTTCTATGCTTGTGGGTCTCGGTCATTGTTCAGTTACAAAGGCCTTGGCGTTCTGCCTGGCAGCCACGGGAGATCCATAAATGTCTCCGTTTCACACTTGCAACATCCATCTGTTAAGTCAATCACACAATTAGCATGTGATTAACTGACATTAGCAAGAAAACATAATTGCTTCCCACAGAAGTACCTTGGATTGTATCCCTGTTCCCAGGAGTGTGAATCTCTCCCCATTTGTTTGATTTTTGGGTGACAAACAAATTTGTTTTGTTTGTAATGTTTGCATTTCCATTCCAGTGAAGGGGTGAAGTCTGTGAGACAAATATTAGCCTAATGTTTCACCATTTAACTCATTTGTTTGCATTACGTACCAGAAACAGCCAGTGCTGGTTTGGACAGAATTAGGGCTTCTCAGCTTTTTTTTATTTTTGGGGGGGGGTATCAAATTAACAGTTTACATCAAACGAGCACTTATTTATAAATGAAAAATGTTATTCTTAAATGGTACAGACAAAATAATTCCGTACTGGCCAATACTGGACCATGTGATCTGTACATGTGGCAGTGTGTGCATTACATGTTACATGTTGAACTTGGATAAACCATAGGTTGTGTCATAGTGCCATTGATAGTGCCAAATGTAATTAATGTCTGAAATGTGACTTGGAACCAGCAAAATCAATTATGCATGCTTTTTAAAATATCTTGGATATTGGGTAATTTCGGGTCCTTAACATACACAATAAATATTGAGGTTTTACACCAATGCACTGCTACTGTATACGTATGTGAGGACTGAGATTTAATTTACTGATTTGTGTTGCTTTCTGAGAATTTCCCACTTGTTTACAGGTCTCATAAGGGTAGTGGCACTTCTGTCTGAGAGTCTTAAAAGAATGACTTGCGTAAAAAAATGCCCACTTCAATAGAACCCAGGAGAGAGATTTTTCCGTTATGGAGGGAAATCTCGGTGTAGAAGTTTTCAGCTTTCTGAACACGCTGCAGCCAGACACACAGACGTAGGAAGTGAAGATTCCCGCCGCCCCTGGATTCCCGTCCACCTTCCTCTATACTGTAGCTGTTTGAAAAGCTGAAGCACAAAGTCATGAACATCCCGATAAGCTTCCTTCTGTCGTCGTATTCCCTCCTCATTAGAAGCTTATGTCCCGTAAGAGTTCAGATCACATTTCTGTTAGCTTCTCATCAGCTTGGGTTGTGGCAGTTTTGGGGAGTCACTCAGGGGGAACACTAACAGTGTGAATCAAACTGTGGGGTGTCCTTCACTTCACAGCATCACACACTCTCCAGATACTTTCAGAAAGTCACGCTTTTCTTCTGAACTCTCCGTCACTATTGCAATGCAAAATTTCCACATTGTTCCAAAGATTGAAATGATAATGAGGCTTTAAAAGGAACATTTAACCTCTCCGGCTGGCCCGGTCAAGGGTGGAGCCTTGACGACATTTCAGGGAACAAAGACACAATAACAATGACAGACCCTTGAGTCTTAGGTATTTTACTTGCTCAAATGCTGTCACATAGCATCACCTGGTGTTTAGGAGTTGGTCAGTGTGCATTACGACTGCACTGTGATGAAGCAGTTTGGGGTACTTTGGCCTCATCTGTGCACACATGCTCAGGAGTTTGAAGAACATGACGTAGGGGTTAACAGGGCTGATATCTACGTAGGGGTTAACAGGGCTGCTCTAGTAGATGATCCTTCTCCATTGGGACCAATGGAGAAATCACTCTGTTGACCCCAGTATTTCAGCCAGCAACCTTTTAATCACAAGCCCACTGTTGTGAACACGTACTGTACTGCTCCCCATGACACCAGAGGTGTCCAGAGTGTGAAAAGACCTCCAGGGGTCTTAAATTACCTGGGATACAGCTGTAATTTATGAGCTCTTCCTCAGACATTCAGTAGTTGTTTGCTGAACTGAGGTTCATGAACATGTCTATAGTTATCCTACCTGCCTGGATGCTGGACACAGCTGGATGCTCATTTATTCTGAAAGCTTGTTTGTGATTTTTCCCCTTTGAAAATGAATCGTATTGAATGAAACAAGGCTCTTCTCCTTAACAGGAATAGCTGGCTAATTAGAGATAAGGCTGAGCTAGGCCTATTTCCAGTAAATGTTATAGTGACTTAATTTATTGAGCTTAACATGACTCCTGGTGGAATATTTCTATTAAATCCCATGCAACCTAATGAGCACAGATCCAAGCACAGTGCCACTGACAGCCTTTTCCCAGTGGCCTTTTGCTGGTGCCCCACTGGAGAGCAGATGTGCAGGGAATGCAGGACCGTGCCCACATTGCTTTTTGTGATACCGTCATTTTCTCATCTTATAGTGGGTATCTTTCATTTTATGCTAAAATATTCTTGACACGTATCGTCCGTTTGTATACACTTAAAAATTAATTTAGCACATCAGATCTGAGAGCTTTGCCCTCATTTTGGATGACTGTATTGTTTTGGGGGGGGGGTTCTGCAATTTTCTGTTTGGGCGGCTGTTTACCAGGATTACTGTTGCATGAAGCACGCATTTATCTTGGGATGCACATCGACTTCAACAGCTTTTAAGTTTTTTTTTAAACTTTTTAAAGACGAAATCGAGGTTGCCTCAGGAAACCCAGAGAGATGTGAGTAGGGAACGCGAACACCTCAGGAATACACTCCGGAGAAGCTCCCAGGTGATCCACATATCGGGGCGGTATCCCAGACAGCTCCGTAACAAAGACAGATGGATTTTAACCCTATCTGAGGTACCTCCTCCCACTCTCCTCGCCCTGCCTCCTCCGCCATGTTTCTGGAAAGCAGGTCAGCATCCACGTTGGCTTTGCCAGGTCGGTACTGGATATTGAAATCATATGTGGCTAAGGCAGCCAACCACTGATGTCCGGCTGAATTTAGCTTGGCTGTTGTTAGCACATAGGTTAGGGGGTTATTGTCCGTTTGGACAATGAATTTAGCCCCATAGAGGTAATTGTGGAATTTATCCACCACCGCCCACTTTAGTGCTAAAAATTCCAATTGGTGCACAGGGTAGCGCTGTTCAGTAGCACTCACTCTCCGGCTGGCAAAGGCCACAGGTCTGAGTCCTTCTGGATGTTCTTGGTACAGTACAGCCCTTAGCCCTTTCTAGCTAGCATCTGTGTGCAATATGTAAGGCTTGTTTTGGTCAGCAAATGCAAGGACTGGCGCATTAGTGAGGCACTGAATGATGTGGTGGAAGGCATCAGTGCAAGCCTGGTCCTACCGATCTCCAAATGGCTCTGACTCTTTCAGGTAGACCTTATTCTGTTTCTGGTCTGGCCTCTTGCCTTTCTGGGTTGGTGCATACCCTTTGGTTAGCTCTGTAAGAGGTCGGACAACAGCAGAATAATTTGCCACAAACCTCTGATAATAACCACAGAACCCCAAAAATGATCTCAGAGATTTTAAATCCTCCTTAACAGGTGTTGCTTATATCATGACTCAGAGATGATGGTTACCTGTGAGCCACTGTCTAGGATAACATCACACGGCTGGCCATTTACTCACAGGTGCACTAACCACTGAGGTGGAACCCATCTGACTCTTGGGAACGCCTGGGCCTCCTACTGACGTCACTGCACTTTTGTTACTCAAGCAGACTTTGTCGGAATTTCGGTCTTCGAGTGGATACAGGTCCCTCCTTAGCTCGCTTGAGAGACTGAATGAGCGTCTGAATAACTTTGCTCTGATTTTCGTCATTCTGGCACTTGTTGGCAAAGTGTCCACCTTCCCCACACCGATAACAGACTGTCACCAGAACCCCTGGTAGGCTGGTGTGCCTTTCGTCTAGTTTGAACGGATCTGGACGGCTCTATTCTTAATGCATTTGCCGGTGCATCCAAGACTTTGGCCCCTCTGTTGGACATTTTATTTGGTAACCTACGGATTTGCTTCTTCAGTGTTGCGACTTCTGCATTTTCAAAGCTCGTCGCCGAGGGCACAAGAACCACTGGAGCAAGCCGTCATCATTCCCTTCATTTCCTTCTTGACTTCAGTTTCTTTACTTCAGACTTTAAGGTCAGTATTTCCGTCTGGCGATCGTCCACCTCCTTGCTGGCGTAGACTCTGTGTGTGGACATGCTAATCTTAACTCTGGCTGCCGCATATTCCTCTTCCACTCGAATCTCAGCTAGCAGCTCTAAGAACTTTGGAGGGTTCTGTCTTCTCTCCCTTATAAGCTGAACTAACATCAAATCTGAATATATGGCCCCCTGCAGTAACTGCTCTACTCTGGCACTGTCTACCCGAATCACAGGAATACCACCCTTCCTACCTACTTTTGTAAGGGACTACTCTAACCGCCTTAAGAAATCAGGAAGTTTTTCACATTTCTCCTGTTGCAATAGCCTCAATTCAAAATACAGGTATTCCCCTGACTCTGCCGTACCAAAGGCACTCTCAGTAGCATCTAAGCATGCCGAGGGTGTGATGTCAGCCTCAGCTGTAGGCACTGCCTTCTCCACTGCAAGAGCAGGTCCTCTAAGACACTCCATAATGCGGCTACGCTTTTCCTTTCCAGAGCAGTTGCTCTCCTCTACTATTAAATGAGCCTGTTCAAGCCAGTGCTCTAAGGGCTTTTCACCCGCCGGTGTGGGTAATGTGCCGGAAAACATACGCAGGCGACGATAACTAGTGCTCTCACCTGGCCTCTCCATTTTCGCTAACACATCCCCCATAGCACAAATAATGGATTCTGCCGACCATTGGAACTGGAAGCATCACTAAGGACCTGTAACGGCGTTGTTTCCCCTTTTTCTAAAGAAGACCTTGCCGCGGCTATAATGACAGGCCAACTGCTTTTTGTAGTAGGGTGTATTACCTCAGGAGGAACTCTGGTGGGATCCACCCTCTCTCTACACTCGCAAAGCACAACCAGTCTGTCAAGCTTAGTCTTCACCCTTCTGCCTCTGACTCTCACTTGTCCCAGAACCTTAACTGTTCCGTTTCCTCCATCTCGGCAACGTAACCAATGTCAGGAAAGCATGGTCTTCACTAAGGAACTCACCCTGTCACCACTCACTGAGCCCCATCACCAACCCTAAAAGTACTGATTCAATCTCCATCTTAATTGGGTTATGTACAAACACCTCTTAATTCTAGATATAATTTCTGCGGGAACGTATAAGTATTTCACTAAAGTTTATCTCCCTTCTAATACTCTTAAATTAGCAACCAAAAACACAAACTCTTAAATCTAAATAAGGATCCCAGCGGTGCCTCCATGTTTATGCAGAGCCCGTTTGCTCTCATGGCGTTCAATAGGGGTAGCTACCCCAGGTCCCTTGGTAATGGGTGTAATCTCTTACAAATTAATAACTTACCTTATTAAACCTAGGAGCTTTATTGTTCTGTGAGCTATAGGTATTAACATGTCAGGATCACCGGTGAGTTGCGGGTAATGCGCACGGGCGGAATATGGGGAAACTACTGGGGATTTATTAGGGGAAGGAAGATCACGGGAGGAACTGGACATCACTGACAACTAACATCAATGACGGAACTCAGGCAAGACATGGACTGAAATAGACAGGACTGGGCGAAAATAAGTGGACACAGCTGGGTACGATCGGGGAAGCACATGTGGATAATCAGGGGGGCGTGGCACACATGAGGATCGTACGAGTCGGGCATGACAAACATCCCTATGAAAACTATTTTTAAACCCAGGGTATACACCTCCAAAAGGTATTTATTTACCCAGTTTACTCACAAATTTACTCTCTAACTACTTATTGTAATTATATCTTCCCCAGAAATATTGGTGCCCTTGAAATACTTACTACCAGCATGCAAGGTATAACCAATAATGCACATACTCATTCAGGGAAATACACAGACAAAAACATAAAGCAACAATATCAGTATTTACTTAGAATGAAAATCACATACTGTAACAATTTAAACACCCTTTTCCAGTTTTTAATTATTCCAATATCGTTACCTTATTTCAAATTCACACTATTGGTTCCCCTACACATAAATCAATAGTCAGTAATTCTTAAACTTCTTCATTCAAATAACCTAAAGCAGGCATTAATTTAGAATACATAAACCCCAAAACCCCAAAAATGCCGCTTGTGTGTGATGTAGCATATGGAAAATAACCAGATACCTGAACCTTCGGCATATCAATGAATCATAATCGTGGATTTTTTTTGTATGTATAGAATTGGTTAACCTTGCAATACTTGCATTATAAATCTAACCCTTTTAAACCTCCTTTACTAGGTATATGAACTTATATTATTAACTATAACCATTGCCTGTTTCTTCTACGGGTTACAACTGGAATCAAATATCAGCATCGGCATACCTCAGGAAAATGTATCAGCTGGGAGGTTTATGATTACAGTGCAATGTAATCTCAAAAACGTAAAGTTTGTGACCCATAAACTGGGTTGCAGATTTACCCCCTGAATGGGAAATTCAGCAAAATGGGGTGGGTAGCTTGGGAGTGAAATATAGTTTAAAAAATCTGGGTCGGGAAGAGGGGGTGTTAATACAAACAGAATTATCAGATATTTATTTACTCATTAATTTAGTCAGCATTGGTGCATAAATTTTTCAAGTGATGTTATCACTGTGGTTGACTGCGGTTGTTTATACTGCTTGGAGAATTAACAAATAATGTTTCCTCCTCACAATTCCAGAGTTTTATGCACAAAATGCGAGTAAAATGTCCCATCGTCTCTCAGAGATGGATATTCTGGGCGATGTCACCTTGTGCCCCCACTGTATCGCTCAGTAAATTCTACCGTGGATCCAAACAGTGCGGGGGCAGGCCCCTCCGACGCGCTGATACATGCGACAGCCACCTGAGCCTCCTCATTGGTCAGACAGTGGTGTTACTGAATCTCAGCTGACCCTGTCAGCTCGCATAGGTCATTATTCTTATTAATGTCATTATGTTCCAATATGAATATACAATAACGAATTGTTTACTATAATGTCCAACTGAGCTGCTTGTACACCACAGATATCTTTTTATGTGTTATACAGATATATTTTAACGTTTATTATTTATTGAATCTGGTCCTCTTATTGTTGACTTGTGATTGTACACTTGGCTACAGACAAGGGGGGTTAACATAAGGGTCTTCTGATGCCCTTTGAAGGTGCTTGCAGCAAACGGCCAAGCTGGGTAAGCCGTAGCTTCGCCCTCGTCCTGCAGGCCCTGAGCTGTGACCCGGCTTCTCCAGCCGCTTGGCAGACGGACTCCAACACAATTCCAGCTTCTCCTCTGTATGCTCTTCTGGTTTTGGGGTGGGTGACATAATTGATGTAATATTTTGGGCATTTCCTGTGGTCAGGGCCCAAGTACACAGACTGGCGGGAAGTGGGTGCTGACTTCCTGAGGGAAGTTGTCCAGCTTTCTGATTGGTCTGCCCGGTCACATTTAAACACTTGGCGATGTGTTCGTTACCCTCACCTCCCTCTCTGCTGATGAAAGTCTTCCAGTTACATCTAATGGTCCCTGATGACTATGGGAAGATGACAGGGATGGCAATATAATGTTGTATCTTAGATTTGCTGTGACACAAGTTCTGCAGTTCAACCAGGTCTTGAACCTACCACCTGGCCCAGGGTCCTTGCTTTCAGCCCTGTGGCATACGGCACTGGTTCCCACCGAATGAGAGATGTACAGTAGACTTACAACATGCTCGACGGCTCTTGCTCTCATAACATATTGGTGGCTTCAGCCTAGAAATAAACGCTAGCCTGAGAGGAGCCAGTTCCTGTTCCTGAGATATATTGTCCCATAGCTTCAGAGGTCTGTGGTCCCTTATCACAGTGCACCCCTTCGTCACGGCACCCGCTTCTTGACAGACACTCCAGCTGCTGTTGACTGCAGCACATCACCCGGCTGTTAACCTTCATAAGCAGACTCACGTCCTGCCATGATGGGGCATTATCCGTCCTCTCAGCAGCTGCATCTCTCATGGGACTCTATCATGGCAAAATCATCAGAGGCAAACACACTTAGGAAACTAAAATTGCTCACCCAGCAGGATAGATGTGGTAATTCTGCCATTATTTACTGCACTCAGTGACTCGGTCTAGCCACAGATGTAATGAACCCATATTACTGTCTTTCAAGTTGAATACATCTTGGAACAAAATGCGTCAGGCCGCAAGTGTGGTCTAGCTGATATTTTTTGTCTCGTCATTAATGTGGCAATACTAAGGTTCTCGTGTGAGCCGTTACCCTCAGGTGCCCCCTCCTCAGTGTGGACATGAGATTAATGGTCTCCTGTCTCCTTTTGGGTTGTTTGGGTTCGTGGGAATGGCTTAGTAGCAACGATACTCATGACTGTTTAGCTCTGAGGTTCTTAATGCCTGTTTAGCTGCGAAGTTACTCCCATATAACTACTCCATTACTCATGTCTGTTTAGCTGCAAGGTTACTACTGTTTTACAGCGGTTGCGTGTACAGACATAAAAATGGTTGGCATATAAAAAAGATCCTAATGTAAACAAATATAAAGTAAATACCAGTGCAGCTTGGCATTCTGGCAGCGATTTTCCTGTTCAGTTAATGTCAGCTGAACGCAGTATCATTCTCTGGGATGAACTTTCTCTCCTGCAAATCTGTAGCCCAAGGAAACGATTTCACTAGCAGTCAGCATCTGGCCAGGCTCAGGCGAGCATCCCCTTCCTATAAGAAGGCGGCCAAACATGCGTGAAAGCCTGGTTTTCATCGTAATCACAGGCTGAGATCTTTCTGTCTCTGCATATTTCTCATTTTCGAGATGTTCACCAAGAGATTTGCATTGTGAGACCCAGAGGATGCCAGATAATTAACAGAACAACGTAAGTAGGTATATCGTAAAGATCTAATTAAAAAGAGCTTCTGTAATCAGTGTTTGCAGTGGGGGGGGGGTGACATTTACCCTCGGAGGGCTTATCTGTGCCCCCATACAGACGCTGTCTCCTTATCCTACGTACTGCCCTGTTTCTGCCATAATCTCTAACGTGATGCTATAGTATCTGAAGACATCTGTCTATCAAAAGAAATGAATTTATTCGGTTTTGTGGGGGTGTTCAGGCAGCCCCTCCCCCCATCCCACTGCCTCCTGCGCAGCCCCTGATCACCTTCTTGTGCTTCATTTGGGGGGAGGTGGAGGCTTTCTGGTTGCCCAGGGGTGTTGATCTATGTAATCCTCTTGCTTTGGAGTTCTTTATCGATTATTTATAGTTTAATTTTTTTTCACCTGATGGCAACTTCTGACAGATCTGGTTCTGGGTAGGTCACTGATCCAAGGTCTGGGGAATGCAGGGGTGCGTACAGGAAAGGCAGCGTGGGGGAGGGGGGGGGCTTTGCCTGTCTCTGATGCGTGATGTCCAGTAGCAGTGTGCACTACACGCTATTAAGAGTTCAGTTATTCTTGCACGGTTGCATCAGCGCCCCCCCCCCCCACCCCCCCACTTTACCTGCCAAGAGTACGGAGGGAGAACCAGCGATTTGTCTCTCTGAAAACATGCGACTCCAAGGATCAGCCAGTTCCGTAAAAAGGGTGGGATTAAACTGTAATCGATGCAGCGTGTGCAGGCAGCTTGCAGGCTGACACTGTCTATCAGAGAGGGAGGTTGACATCAGTATCGGCGGGAGGGGGGTAGGGGCAGGACCGCTCACGCTCTGCACCACACACCTCACTTTCATCTCCTGCTGGGTTAATTAATATTGACAAGCACGGATCACTGGAGCACGCCCCCAGCCCCCCACCCAGCTGACAGTCAGCAAAGCGTGTCAGAGTTCAACAGGCGTAGAAAGTATTCTCAATAAGTCAGAAAGATGTTTACAAATAGCCCATTTTTTTGTCTGCTATAGACAGCATGCTCATATGTCTACACAATTCAAGGCTTGTTGGTGTCATGTATAAATACCGTATTAACCCAAATATAAATCCTCCCACTTTTTGGCAACAATTTTTAGAAGTGAAGTTTTAGGAATATCAAATCTTTATAAAGAAAAAATAATTTAATTTGACAGGACCATATAAGTTAATCAGTAATCTGATTACAATACGTGTATTAAACAGCAAACATTCCAAAAAATATTAATAGCCACTATCAGTTTAATAGTAACAGCGGCACAACAGGCACACACGCTGAACACACGCTTTGCCAGTGATGCCGGCTCTCACACGCCTGGTGCGACACTCATGCCTTCAGACTCTCAGGCTCACGCAAGAAATCTTACGACAAATAAATATAACGGTAAATCAAAACACTTGTTACAAAACATCAAATTTGGTGGCATCTATTCCCCCTTTTTGTCTAGATCCCGAATATAAGACACCAATTTTTAAGATCTATTTTAAGGAAAAAAACCCATCTTATATTCGGATCAACATGGTATTTAAAAGTGCAGGACATATATATATTATATACTTGTATTCAACACATATTCTATGGACAACTACCAGAAATAAAATGAACACCAATTCCCTCTGGTGTTGTGTGTTGTGCTTTGTATGCGAAAAGCACATAGTTCCCCTCGTATATGCACTAGGATGATGGGGGTGGGGGCAGGGGAGAGGGTCAAGCCTGCGGCCCATGTGAGTCTGTCAGAAACGTGACGATATAAATAGCTTCCTGTGCTAAAGTTAGCAAAAGGGCTTTTTATGCTACGAGACGCACGGCTGTCACTCGACTGGAAGCAGGAACTACAGAGGCTCAGATAGGGAAGAGCAGCTCCTTCCATCACTGTCACAGAGAGTAGAGTTAAACTGTTCAAGAAAAAATATTAATTTTTGAAAACAGTCTCAACAGAGCTGGCATTGGGATCAGACACATTAATAAACTCTATGAGAGAGTGAGACAGATATAGAGGAAGGGAGACAGAGAGACAGACACAGACAGAAAGGGTGAGAGACAGAGAGGGGGAGGGAGACAGATACAGACAGACATAAAGGGTTAGAGAAAGACAGAGGGGGAGGGAGACAGAGAAAGAGAGAGAGAGAGACAGAGGGATGGAGACCAAGACAGACATAAAGGGTGAGAGACAGAGAGAGGGAGACAGAGAAAGAGAGAGAGAGAGACAGAGGGATGGAGACCAAGACAGACATAAAGGGTGAGAGACAGAGAGGGGGTGGGAGACAGAAACAGAGAGAGATGGAGGGAGACAGATGGAGGGAGACAGAGAAAGAGAGACAGAGAGAGACAGACATATAAGGAGTAAGGCAGAGACACATAGTGACAAAGAGTGAGGGAGACAGAAACAGCTCACGGGAGAGACAGACAGATAGAGAGAAGAGGAGACAGCAGTACTCTTATTCATGAACAGAGAAGCATACAGGAGTAGTGTTTTGTTGTAGATGTTCTTTGCCTCATTATGGAGTGATTTTAGGGGTATATTTGCTTTGAAGTTGACCAAATTCTGGGCTTTCACAGAACATCCGCCACCCTATTCCTGCCATGGCCTGCTCTTCATGTTACAGAAAATGCACTGTCTCTCTCTCTCTCTGTAATGACGCCCCCCTCCACCCCAGCACGACCCAAAACGAGGTGGGGGGAAGACTGTGAAACAGACATGAGCTCTGTGGGAGGCCAATGGGGGAGGAGGGGGGGGGGGGCTGTAGAAAATAAGCTGCATTTTAAAGGCCATTTTAAGCCCAGTTCAGAAGCCTTTTAGATGTGTGTGAAGAAGCAGCCGGTCTCCTTCAGAGATGTTCACAGTGGATACTCTGCATTTCCTCATAGATCACAGCAGGAAACCTGTGGTTCTCGACGGCCTCCTACTGCTGTCACATCTACGGAAGATTCCAGAAAACTAGAGTAAAATGGATTGTAGAGAATGGCTCCCAGTGCATGTGTGTGTGTGTGTGTGTATGTGTGTGTATACTCACGTGTGTCATCATTTCCCGTGCAGCTCTATAAGCAGTACATCACGCCACACATAGCTGGATGTCACCCGTGCACCCTGGTCACTCTGCGGTCTCTCAGCACACACACACCAGCCCGTTGTGTTCCTCTTGATCTCTCTGGAGCAAAGCTTAGAAGACTGCTAAGTGGAAAGATAGAAAAATGTAGAGAAAAGGGACATTTAAACCCTGCAGAGGGGCTGGCAATCTCAAAGCCCAGTGGAGCTATTCCTGCATCTGTTTCCTCTTTACTATCCGCCAGCTTCTTCCTCTAATGCCGTTTATATCAATTTTCCTGTTTACCTTTTTTCAGCAAAAACAGCCCTGCTTCTCAGAACGTGACTGCAGCTTGTTCCAGGATATAGAGTCAAAAAATCATTTTTACCTCCCCGATTCCAGCAGAACTTTTCCGCCGTGTTGCTGGCAGAGTTGACAGTGGGTGACAGGGGATTTTCAGGGACTTGGCCAGCGTAACACTGTCTGCTGCAGGCAGAAGGTCCACAACTAGGGACATGTATGGCGGTCCTGCCTGCATAGTCATCACTGGTGAGAATGAGGCATTTGTGTTTTTCCAGTGAAAAACAGTTTAGAAGAATCTCCCATCAATCTGACAGGTACATTGTTACCATGGAAATGAACATACATTTCATTAGTAGACAAAGTGCGTCTTTGAGAAAAGGTAGTCAGGCAGTCTCAGGAACAGCTACAGTGCAAGGACCCAACAGTGAAATCATTCATCCAACCTTGAGATTTGAGCCTGCAACCCTTCGATTACGGGTATAGCATCCTAACCCTTCTTAACCACACTGATATGACTGCACATCAGATTCAGCTCCATACATTCATGCTACAGTGTGTGAAACATTTGCATACAAATTGATCTGATTAATGTGTAAAGAGCACTGTCCCAGTTCGCAGTAGACTGTCTGGATGGGATATTTCCTTGTTCTCTGGCTCTTGCGTGGTGGATAATGAAAGGAGGTGTGAACGAGTCCAGCTGTTGGTGTTTACACTGTTTACTGTGTTTACTGTTTGCAACGCCAGAGAGCAGAACCAAGATATTAATCATGTGTCTCACTGTAAATCGGCCAGGCAGGTGGTTTATTATTTTCCCTTTTGCTTTAAATCAGCGTTAGAAATGCAGTGAGTGTGAGCAAATTTTTATTTTATGTAAGACACAAATGATTCCAGGATTTTCCTGATCGCTCTCTGGGATGGGTACTCAGTATGGACTGACATAGGCATAAGGTCTGATCTCTTTTTTTGTTTTTTAAACCTTCTTTTGAATCTTGACCTTGTGACTTATTTACAGGGAGTTTGTAGCATATTATATGTGCGACAGGAGCATTTTTACTGCCATAAGCTTCCAGTTGTGTGGCTTTGATAAGTAGGTCGAATGGAAAGCAGAAGGGAGGCAGAATTGGAATGAGGAGCTCGATCTCGGCAACCCGATGTCTGAAAAACGTATAACGGCAGAACAGCAGAAGCAAAAGTGGTGTGTGATGTACGTAGGACACATCCAGGAGGGGGAAGCTTATTATGTGAGACACATGGCCACATCATTCGTAAAGAATGTAGACGATAGGGAGCTGTGGCAGATTGTGTGTCACACATTGTAGAAAAAGTCACATACTGTAGGCCAATGGCCCAATCAAATACACACACACACAAAGAGTTCACATGTTCCTATCATTGTAGGGACTCTCCATTCATGTCTATGGGCCTAATCTTAACTATGATAATCCTAACCCTAACCCAACCCTCAGTTTAACCATAAGTCGATTGTTTTTACGGAAGATGTGCAATGCTGTTTTAGCTTTTTTAATGCATTCACAGATTTCTATAAAATTGTTTATTTTGTGGGCACCTGAAACGTGCGGTAAATACAGACTTACCCACACATACTCATAGATGCCCCAATGAAACACACATGCTCCCTTCCAGCCTCCGTGTCCTTGTATGCCTGGTAAGCTGTGTATTTGGCCATGTGCACTGTGAGGGTTAGACGAGGACATCCATGGGGAGGGTGATCCTAGGCCTGTTTTGGAAGGATGATGCCTCGGCGCCGCATATAGCTGGTAACAGTTAAGTGCTTTTTAACCATAAAAAAAAAAATAATTAAATGAAAATATTCTGAAGGTAGTTAGGACTGTGACCAGCACCACAGCAATTCTGATAAATTCCCAGAGAGTCTTGTGTCCTTTCAGTTCTGCATAAGCCAAAACACTGAAAACTGATACAGTAGTACATATGATACGTATTTTTGGAGATTTGTACAAAAATGATTAAATATTTGATACATTTTTGATACATACTATATGTAAATATCTATCCATCCATGGATGCATGCATGCATCCATCCGTCCAGAATCTTTTTTTATTCGCCAAGTACAGAGAAGTACATAGAATTTCTTGGTGCCGGTGGTATGATGACATAATCAAAACACACATACAAATAAACATCTAAAAGTAAAGATACAAGGATTTTTTTTTTTTTTTTTTTACGGGAGATGTGCAATGCTGAGTCAAGCATGACGACAATATAAATAAAGGAATAAATAAATAATGGAGGGGTGTAATGTGCAAAGAGCTTAGGTACAGTGCAGGTAAGTTCAATTAGCTTAAATATGATAATGAAGCTTGAACAGTGAGTGGTTCCATTATGACAGTTTTTCATGGGTCCTTATTTAGAAGGACGATGGCCTGGGGGAAGAAGCTGTTTAGGTGACGATTTGTCCATGTGCTCAGGGCTCAGGGCTCTTATTCGCTTTTGCTGGGATGGAAGATGCTGGAAAAGAGAGTGACCAAGATGCAGAGGGTCAGAGGTTATTTCTTTGACTCTGTTCTTCATCCGAGACGATTAGAGTGCTTCAAGAGGGGGGAGCTGTCAGCCAATGGTCTTCTCCGCACATCGCACTATATGCTGTAGTCTCCTCTTAGAGTGCGACATTGCAGAGCCAGACTAGACAGAGATGGAGGACGTAATAATTCATTCTACTGCAGCCACTGAGAACTTAGTGCTGGAGGTGATATTTGTGTCCTATTTGAGGCCTTGTTGGATGGTGGTGCCCAGAAATTTGACGGTTTCAGCTCTGCTAACAGTGGTGTTCAGTATGGCCAAAGGAGGTGGTGCCTGGGGGTTTTGCCGAAGTCAGTGATCATTTACACTCATCTGGTTCTGGGTTGCCGGGGCAGCAGTCTTTGCAGTATTTTCTACTTTTAGGTAATTTCTTACCTTTTCTCAAGCCCCTCCACTGGAAGGATACCAAGGCGTTTCCAGGCCAGAAGAGAGACATATTCTCTCCAGTGTGCCCTAGGTTTGCCCTTGGGTCCCCAGAAGGCGTCCAACAGGCATCCTTGGTACTTTCTGAGACCACCTCAGCTGGCTCTTTTTGAAACAGAGAAGCAGTGGCTCTCCTTAGAGTCATTCCCAAATGTCTGAACACCCCCAAATTTCTAAGACTAAGCCCAGACACCCTGCAAAGGAAGCTCATTTCCACCACTTGTATCCACATTTCATGCTTTCGGTCACTACCTAAAGCTCATGACCATGGGTGAAGGTAGGAACGTAGATCTAACCGGTTAATGGAAAGTTTTACTTTCCACTCAGCTCTCTCTTCACCATGACAGACCAGTTCCCACATAACTGCTGACACTGCACAGATCTGTTAGTCGATCTCCTGCTCCATTCATCCCTCATTCTTAAACCAGAACCTGAGGTACTTTTTCTACTTGAGGCAGTAACTCACCCCTAATATGCAGGGGCCATCCACCCTATGCAGGTTGAGAACCGTGGCCTCTTGCTCAGAGGTGCTGATCCTTATCTCAGCTGCTTCACACTTGGCTGCAAACTGCCCTAGTGTGTGGTGATTGGTCACAAGCTTGATGAATCCAGCAGGATTACCTCTGTCTACAGTCTGACGGCCCACTTTACCACTGGTGTTCACTACTGGGTCTGAGAATTACTGCTGTGGCAGGCGCCAGCAATCTTACGGCCACATCTCTGCTCAGCCACCTCAGCTGGAGAGGCTTGGAACATGGCGTATTTGGGCTTAGTACCGGCAGCCTCCCTTGGAATGCAAGACAAGTTCTGCCAGAGGTGTTAGTTAAAGATCTTCCAGTAAGAGGCTTTTGCCGGATGCTTCCAGCAGCCCTTCACCAGTCCCCTAGGTCTTTCCAGCATATTCTCCCATCCCCTGATCCAACTCACTGGTGATCTACTTAGCTCAGCTCCTCTCTACACCAAAGTGTCTAAGACTTACGCTCAACCGATCATTGATCTATAGCCAAAGGTATTCTGGTGTCAATTGCGGTTATGAACATCCTCCACAAATTGCTGTCTTGCAGTTTGTGTGCCTCTGTGATTGTAGGGGTAATTGCTCAGCTCAAGGCAAATCTCTCCTAGGTAAGTAGTCAAAAGTACGATTTCTATGATGGACAACAATAAAGACCATGTAATATCAGTTGGATTAGGGAAACCGGGCATACAGTCGGCCCTCGTTTATCGCGGTTAATCCATTCCAGACTCTACCACGATAAGTGAGTTTCCGTGAAGTAGGATTCTTTATTTACAAAAAGAACATTTTTGTAGTTAGAGCATAGAAAACCTGTTTACGACCTTCCAAATACGGCTTTTTAACATTATTAGACATGAAATAACACCCTTTAGTCACCATTACTGTTATGATTGCTGGACACAGAAGCAGGAACAGGGAGACGAGGAATCAGGATCGAAGGGTTTATTTGGAATCACTCCAAATGCAGGACAAAGGAACATGTAACATCAAAACGTCAATGACAGACCTGGCGTTACAGACTCTGATGTGGACATAAATACACCGGATGAATCAAACTGACAGAAAACAGCTGGTCACAATCGGGGATGCACACATGGTTAATAAGGGGGCGTGGCACACAAGAAGATCCTACAGGCAGGTCATGACAATTACACTCGTATTACCCAATATATTAGACAAAATAAAAGAAATAACACATATTAGACATTACAAATATCGTACTATTATTATTGTACATTAAATTACGAAGAGAAAAGATGCTTCCGATTCGTAGCGATGTATCATTTTCACTGTCTCAATCAACTTTTTAATTGGGGGGGGGGGGGGTCACATGTTAAACAGGAATCAGCACTTTGCATTGCTGCCAAGTGGGTGGATGGCAAAGATGAAGACTGATGAAACTGCATGATGCCCAAAGCCATGTACACTGGGAATGACTCAGCATCCTTGCTGGAGCAGTCCTGATGGATAGCTTCTGTCGAGTGTTTAATCAGAGTATAACTGACTTGAAACCTTTTTCACATCAAGGTAGATACTGGAGAAGTCCTGTCATGGAGCTGCTCGTTCAAACTCCATATTGGCATTTTGCTCCAAGCATGTCAGTGGCTAGAAGCTGTCAAATTCTCTTCCCATTGGCTTGGTGTGGCCCATGACTCTCTTACTGTCACCTGTTGGCAGTGTGATACCTGCTAACACCTGCTGATATCTTGATACTTGCTGTCACCTTTTGGCAGTATGATACCTGCTGTCACCTGTTCAAACTATGTAGGGTGATGCAAAGTTTTGTAAGAGCACTGTGGTAATAGCAATGGCATTTATACCTAAATATATGTAAATACAACTGAAAAGGAAAATGAATAATGACCATGAAGTTCATCAGCTCTACAGCATCCTTGGAGGCGCAAGAGTATTTGAGTGATGTTGATTTTGACACTTTTGTAAAACTGCATGTTAATGTTTATTTTTGTTAATATTTTATTGGTTCATTGACTTTTTTCCCAAGGTCTCTCTCTCACAGGGCATCTCTCTGTCCTTCATAGACCTGTCAGGTGGATGATTTTTAATATACTCTGCAAATGAACCCGCAGATGCAATCAGACGGGTAAGATCAGGCACACAGCACGTCGCCACACAGACTTGCGGCTCTCTCTCTATTAAATGAAGAAAATAAAAAAAGGTTTTATGTTCTCTCTTGAAATATAAAATAATATTCCACCCAGAGGAACTAAAATTAGAAATGCAATATTAAGAAGGCTTAGACTGCAATTACCTTGAAATTCCTTTTCATTTGTGGGATTATTTCCAACGTCGATCACGAACATACAAAAGAAAGAAAGAGCAGCTACTGCTTAAGAATGAGGCATTTGTTCCGTTACCTTAAAGAATGATAATTTATTTAATCATTAAGAGTCATTTACTCTTCTGTACACCTGCTCTGAGTAATCAGAAAGGAGCTGAACCTGAGGCTTTAGATCCAACCTCATTGTTACCGTCACTCTGCTGGAATTCTGTTCATCTCCGATTTCCTGCTCTCACTGTCATTCTCTTGTTGAGATGTGGGTAACTGAGGGCTTCCTAAGCACTGTCTAGCTTTGAGTGTCTGTCTACGTGCCAGATGCAGTGACTGATACTCGCATTCCTCTCCGCTTAGCATGTCACATTATGGTGATGGATTGGGGTGCTAATAAAGCAACAGGGTCCTGGTGTTCAACGAGCATCTGTCTTACTGTCGGAATCCCCCCGACTTTGGGACCCCAAGTGGGTCAGGTCAAAGGCCGGGTACATGTGGGGAGCGGGATGTCAGACAGGGGACTATGGTGAGTGTGTGGGAATGGCTGCGACAGTGTGGTATTACAGCCTGAGCTGAGAAATACGGTCACAAGAGCTGCAACATGCAATGAAAAACTGATGTAATTGGCACAGAACCTGGCTTCTAGCATGGAGCAAGGCCACATCCTGCAGGGACAGAGCCCAGCTCGGAGCACGGCCATGTCCCACCGGTACGGAGCCTGACTCGCAGCCTGGCGGCATCCCACCAGGGTAGAGCCCTGCTCCTACCATGGCCGCGACCCACTGGGACGGCGCAGACTCTGAGCATGGCCCAATCCCTCCGTCACATAGTCCAGCTCCAAGCATGGCCACATCTCGCCAGGACACCTGTTGCCAGTTTAATACCTGCTGTCACCTGTTGGCAGTGGGACACCTGCTTGTTGATATCTTCATACCTGCTCAGAGCTGGCACTGTGCCCAGCTCCAAGCACGGCCGAATCCCGCCAGGCAAGAGCCCGGCTCCCAGCGTGGCTGCATTCCGTCCTGGCAGAGTCACCTCAACAGACCTCCAGTGCTTGTTGTCATTGTCCTACAGCACCGTAATGACACTTTATTTTACTCTGGCTGGCTGTTTATGAAACCTCCGCATCCCTCCTAACAACATTTCAGTGCTGTCATTACCTTATTTAGAGTGCTGCACTTATTAAGACAAATGGAGGCGGAGTTCTGGGGGGGAACAAGCGTCTGTTTATCTGCTACAGTAACATGCAGCTCGTCCTGCACCACTCCAGAATGTTTGCATTGGCACTAACAAGCCACAATGCAGGAATTTAACATTATAACAGGAACAAGGGAAGAGGGCACAGTGTCAAACTAATGTAAAAAATAACAGGTATATGAAAATAATAATCTCATTGTTTCCTTGGATAATTGAACTATTTACAATGATATTTACAACGCTGGCCGCTAAAGCATATGATAGCAGCATAAATTAGGATTCTTTTATGCTTCATAAACAGGGGGAAGGTGAATAGTGTGACATTTTGAACATGGTGTTGTGCTGGCACATGTTATCTTTGCTATTTTTGCTGAGTTTTACGAGTCCCTGGGTCAAATCCAAAGGTTCACTTACTTTTTCCACTACTGTGGACATTGAATCTGTTTGTATAATAAAGACATGAAAAGTGTGTTACTGGCTTAAGCTCATTGTATATATCAGTACCTGTGACTTAGATGAAGATCAGCTCTCTTTTTTTATGACCAATTCATGCATAAAACCGGATAATTCCAAATGGTTCACATACTTTTTACTTTCACTATAATTAAAGCCGGTGTCTTCTATTAAGCAGCAAGCACAAATTTGTGAAGTACCCATTTTATCATGTACGCCTTTTGTTATGCCATAGGCAGAAGACAGGAACACACTGACCTGCAAAGGCTGTATGGAGCAATGTGACAGCATGTCTTTATTGCATGATGATGATGATGATGATGATGATGATGATCACTTTCCAATCACAGGCACAGAAGCTCAGCCCGCTAAGGCACACACAGCCTCCGCGCTCCATGCCTGGAAGCCTTGAGTTTGGTTAAAGAAGTGAAACGCAAGTGTATGAGAAAAGAAGATGGTTGACTGGGCCAAAAACCAGGAGATGTATTAAGAATCAATAAGACCGTGAGGGCAAAAGAAGGAGACTGACTATAACTTCAGAGCTGGCGAGACAGACGGGTTTGCAGAGAGCAAAGTAGGTGTTGAAAGAGGATCCTGGTAGCAGTAATCACCTCTGTCATTTCACCCTTACATCCTCCGCCATCAAAGCCTTGTAATTGTGCACTGTAGTCCTTTTTCCTTTTTGTGCCTGAGTGGTTTTGCGTTGTCCGACACCCTGTCATTTCCAGACTCTTCTTTTTAAAGCTGGCCTGCTCTGTCACCCTCTCCCAGCGTAACGGATGCTCAAAGGAGACAAAATCTCGAATGTCCCGTGTGACCAACTCTGGCCCGTGTTTTAGGATCCTGGTTTTGACCATTGGTCATGGGAAAGAGATGCAGCTGTCCAGACGAGCAAAGGTTCTGAAGGTGTGGATTAACACCCTAAACTTGTCAATGCAGCGGTCCATGACCTTGTGTGATCTTTGAGAAGACAAACCAAAAACGTAACAGCCTCATTTCTGTTCCAGAGTCATGCCCTGTGAGATTCCACTTAAGCAAGTGACCCGAGTAGGGTTAACCAATCGTATGAGGAGCCAAATCATACGTGAAATTGTTTTTGGGTCATGTTGCCAGGAGAAGGGTGTCTATGAGGTCAGAGAAAGGCATTGATGCAGCAAAAAAACTTTGCTGCGGGGGTTCAGTGATACTATTGCATAGTTACAAACAACCGTGGGTCATTCTCACAAACCCATCACCGTGACATAATTTTTTAAATTAATTTGAAAACAGACCGAAATTATACTTTATTGTCTAAACTTTCGATTCTGTTTACTCAGTTTTAAAATATTACCAAAAAATTTAGCAAACACACACACACACACACACACACACACACACACACACACACACACACACACACACACACACGCACACACACAGACCTGTACTCATATCTTTGTGGGGACCCTCCATTCATTTCTATGAGCAAAACTGAAATCCTGACAAAGATAACCCTAACCCCTACCCAGCCATAACCCTAACCCAGCCCTAACCCTAACCTTAACCATAAGTAACCAAACAAAATACAACTCTGGCATTTTTAGTTTTTTGATTGCAGGCATAGATTTTTATAAAATCGAATTATGCCATCTAGGGACTGAAAAAATGGTCCCCACAACATCAAAGTAAAAAGATTTTTTATCAGATTGTGGAGAACAAATGTCCCCCACGATGTATTATACTGTAGGTGACCCCTTGAAGACGCGCATTTCTTCTTCAGAGCACTACAATCACTGCTTACGACTGCAGAGGATCCCCCATTACACACAGGCAGGCTGAGTGTGGCAGGGGGGCCTAGTCACTGATTTAAGCCCCTCTCCCCCTTGACTTTCCCTGCTCCTAAGACTCGGTCTCATTGCATGGCTCGGTGACCCAGGAAGGACGGCGTACACAGATGGCTGCCTCCACAGGTCATGGTGGAGCCCAGGCTGCAGTTGTCTGGCTCACCTAATTAGCCATGATGTATTCAATACCGCAGACGGACGGAGCGGGCGACTTTAATTAGATTTCGAGGACCGATAGGGGGGTGGAGGCATTCAATCGCGTGATGATCCATAACAGAGTTTTTGGTGGAGCGGGTGTTTGCCAGAGAGAACAGGTCCTTTCAAAGACGACGTATCAGACAGTCAGGCCGGTTATCCATTCCGGATTATTCCCCCCTTGAGCAGCCGTCCTCCTGCAATCCCTGCGCTGGTGTAGCACCATGCTCTCAGCTTTTTTGTACTTGCATGGGCTACTATGCACATGATGCAGGATTTATGAATGAATGACAGTCAGAGTGTAATTAGGATCCGTCGGCTTCGCTGTGGTTGCATTTCCAGGCACAGAAACCAGACGTGATTCCTGCTTAATTACGATCATCAGTAAGCGCGAATTTTAAAGGAATAAGGAAATAGGGAACTGAATGAATTCAGTTATTGGATCATTTTGTTCATGACACAGCCTGACATCACCATCGAAGCATGCATTGTTTTCTAACGCAATTCAATTAGTCCTACTTTGTTGCCAAGGAGACCTACAGTTAGCTCCTTCAAGCTAATAAGTGACTATATAACAAATAATACAGGAGAGGGAGGGAGGGAAAGAGACAGCAAGAGCAACCAATCAAAACTGGGCTGTGAATTTTAAGACATGCTCAGTTTGTCCTCAGAAACCTCCTGCTTTCCCTCCCCACAGGCCCACCTATTCCTACCGTACTTTCCCTCAAGTCTGTGCCCGTTCTTCACAACTCGAAGTGTCTTTGATTGACAACTATCTGTGCCATTCGTTACTCTGCAACTGACAGCTAAGGCACTTATGTTGGCCATGCCAGGTTTGCAGTTTTGCCTGGCCAGGGCTGAATGCCAAAAGTGTTCGAACAAATGGTTCTGCAGGTCAGGTTTCTTGGCTAATTAATTCCCTCTGCTGTCTGAAACACCCCATAGGGCAACCTGAAAAGTTAAAATGAGATGAATCACCTAAAAATGTCAGCTAGTGGACTCTCGGCATGCCATCTTATAATTATTAATAATCTAGCAATAGCATTCTGCAGCTATGCTTTGGATCTTATTTGGGATGTGCCAAAGGTCTACTGCACCTCCAAAAGTCCAACTGGATCATAGAGATGAATAAAAGCTGTATGTTCTTCTGAAATATTGATACCTGTCGCATCACGGTTTGGTCCTGCATCTGACAATAACTTCCTGCAGATTCTGGAGATTTCAGGAAGGTCACCCTGAAAACACTCCTAACTTCTGATAATGCACAACTTCAGTAATCCAGCAGCAGCAAACATGCCCCCTCACCCGGAATGATGTGCAAACCCAACAGGTGGCAGAGAGCCCCAGACTGACATAGATTTGTGTCATGTGACCATGGGCTTCCTGGCTCCTATTCTGGCTGAGAGAAGAGGAAGTGGGTTACTGAGCCAAAAACAGATAGTTACAGTATGTTAGAAACCAATAGGGGAAAAACAAGGAGACCCACCTTAACTTCAGCGCAGGTGAGACAGAAGGGTTTTCAGGAATGAAGTGGGTGTTTAAAGATGATCCTGGACTCAGTGAGCATGTCTCGTCTCACCCTGCCTAGGCGCCGTCTCTGAATGACCCAGCGGGGTCTCTGGGACTCCTGTCACATTTTGTCACCCGGCCCAAAAATAACTTTATAACCACAGTGGCCCTGGTGCATCGGAACATTTTTCGACAGGGGGGAGCGGGGGGTGCAGTCTGCTTCCGTAATCGCTGTCTTCAAACAAGATGACGCCGTATCTTATCTTTAGCGTGAAAATGCAATTACACGTGTCGCAATATGAAATGCGTCAGAAGATAAGGATCAATGAGATGTGCTTCCAGCTTTGCCGCCCAAAGCTGCGCTAACCTCTCCTGCTGCCTGGCTGCATTGCTGATGCTTTGGGGGGGTGGGGGTGGGTGTACAGCTCAGCCAGTTAGGACACTGTGCCTGTCATTAGAAGGTCACTGGTGCAAATCCCCTTAGGAAAGCCTTGAACCCAAGTTACCTCAGGGACTGTGAGACTGTGAGACTCTGCCATCTCAACTGTACATCAATTTAGATAAATGTGCCTGCTAAAAAATAAATAAATAAAAGGTAAATGTTTCACAAGCAAAATGCCATTTTACAGCCTGGGTCCCATTGGATGACAGCTGCTCTCTCATCGGGCCCCGGTTTTATATCCACTCATGACATTTCACTTTGCTTAATCGCGTAAATCTAGCAAAAAAGACATGTTTTTATGATCCATCCATCCTCACGTAGGCTTTGTCGCGATAACAGTTACGTTCGATAGCAGATAAAGGGAGACCTGGACATATCTGATTCATGATGGGACCTGAGTAAATGCAGGCAGCTCTCAACTTACGCAACACCCACTTCAGTAAATCCAGAGTTATGTGATACATATTCAAAATACATAGAGTTTATGGAATTGCGTGGAGTTTACGTAAAGCATAGGCAGCATACATCTGTAAGTAAATTTACACACCATCTTTTTATTTAACATGTGTTCATTTAACATGTCAAGATCTGTCTGTAAAACCATAAGATCACATCCTAATGCTACTTTCAACTGTGGCACCACCGACCCCTTTCCTACCCCCCCCTGCCCCCCAACCCCTTTCCTACCCCCCCCCCCCCCCACCCTCCAGTCTCATTGTATGCCTCACATCCTGTTGGTGTGAAAATGATTAGAACGTCGGCAGATCGCAGCAAAGGAAATATTCTTCATTGATTCTTCAATTCATTTAGTTTGCATTAATTTGCACCGTAAATGAAAAGCACCCATAAAGCACACTGATGGCCCTATAGAGTGTCATTTGTCAGAGGAGAGTGAAAATGAATCACAGTGGAGAAAAACAGGATGTGCATTTCCAAAACTATATGATTCTCGGTCAGAACCTTCGGCCATTCCCCGGCAGGTATATTAGAGGACTGGGCTTGCTGTCATGACAACGGTCCACCTTCTAACTCTGGGGAAAAGTGCTTTCAACCGGGTAGCCTCCTGACAAGCTTTCTATCCTGATTACTAGTGCTTTCTCTGGTTTTCTCTTGCTACAGCCTGAGATATTTACCGGCCATTTGGGGGGAAATGGACCAGGTTCTCTAACCTCATGTGGTGGCCACCGAACATACAGACTGCCCCCCCCCACCCCCCCACCACAACAGAACAGCAGAGGTGAGTCCATGAGCTCTTTAGACATTCCTTGTAATGAACCTGTCGGTTAATTAATTACTTGAGATTACCAAGAGCCCATCATCCTGGTTTATCCATTTCTCTGGGCACCAGTTAACCTTAGTAGAGCAGCACTGCGACATTTATCTAACTTCCCCTTTAGCAAAAGGCCACAGAAATGGTGCATTTCAAACACGTTAAAGAAAGTAAGAAGAACTAGCAGAGCATTACGCTTTAACTTGTTTATTTAGTTTTTAAAAAGAGTCCAGAAACTTCCACCAGCTGAGAAACAGGCATGTCGGAAAAGCCTTTCACCAAATGACAAACCTTCGTACACTGGATTATCCACCATGAAGAATTATGAGATTTATCAGTCGCTATTTGAGTTACATTGTAAAAAAAAAAAAATGTATAAAACTTTAAAAATACGTTTTATTAACATTGAAAATGTTTACACCAGCAGCTCAGAAATGCAAATCACAGAAATGCAAAAATACCAGTGTTAGGAGTTGCTCATCACATTCCCAGTCTTGTCTTTGTTTTAATTTTGTGTGTTTTTATTTTATACACATACATACAAAAGGAGAAAGAAGGGTGGCCTTTGTTTGCAAAACACCCCTTAGGTTTTGTTCGTTATATTGGCCGGTTCCTTTGCGAGTGAGTGTACAAACAGGAAAAGAAATCACACAGGTCATGCACATCACACCTCATTAGAAAGATCACACATTTGGGATTTGCAATTAATTAACTTCCACTTTAAAAATAATTGAATAATGTCAAGGCTGAACCTGAAAAAAATCATCTTTGTAATCCTGCATATTCAATACAAAAAATGTCTCTTCCTTTGAATTTATGCTTCTAATATAAAGTATACGATGCATAGAGAGAATCATAGGAATAACCTGCCGAATTGTACAAATCACCACAGGAAAACGCCCCCCCCTTCCCCTCCCCCCAGGGACACCATCAGAGCAGCATTCATTAGGGCTTTTCCAGCCTATGAGGAACAAATTCCCCCCTTTTTGAAAAAACACACATTTTACGGCGTTTTATTACAGTCTGTTTATTTTTGCATTTTTTTGTTTGTTTGTTTGTTTTTACCTTTTGCAAGTTCCCAAAAAAAAATCACCCCAGACGAAAGTGCTGGTCTTAGGAAAGGTCACCAGTCTTTTTGGCAGACTTCTCACTTTTTGGATTACTAGAGAGAGACCGTCACCTCACGTTGGTCATAATCGGACGGACGTGTCAGTAGAAGACGCTTAGTGCGCAGTGAAGTCCAAAGAGCAAAGAGCAAACATCACCTTCAATACAACAGCCGAAAGTGAAAGACAAAACCACAAAGTCTATACAAATACCAAGCATTTCAATCATAAGGTAAAATAAAATTTCATGTTACGAACCTACAGAGACCAACCACAGTGGAACAAACGCTTTATTTTTTACAGAGAAAATCATCATAATACTATAGCCAATATCGTTAAATATATCCCTTTTTAATGTACTAATGTAGAAAAATTAATAAAGTTTTGGCGTTTTGACTTTGAAATGCATATTGCTATAGCAGCAGAAAATGCAAGTGACCTGAGGTGTAATAAAGATATGATACATAATTCTGATTGTATGGTTTGGTAATGGCACTCAGATATTTCAAAAACACAGTTAATTCTCGAAAGGAGCCAGTTGAGGTGATCTTGGCAAGTATTTAGGATGCCTCCTGGACGGCTCCCTGGGGAGGTGTTTCGGGCATGTCCAACTGGGAAGAGGCCCCGGGGCAGACCCAGGACACGCTGGAGAGATTATGTCTCTCGGTTAGCCTGGGAACGCCTTGGTATTCCCCCGGAGGAGCTGCCGGAGGAGGTGGATGGTAAGAGGGAGGTCTGGGCATCCCCGCTTAAACTGCTGCCCCCACAACCCAACCCCATATAAGCGGCAGATAATGGATAGATGGATGGGGTTAGTTCTCCCCACCTCTTCACACAGTTGGTAGAGTCCCTGATTCCCAGAAGACAAGTAACTGAGCCCCTTTTCCCAACATAATCTTCACACAGTTGGTAGAGTCCATAGCGATAATAGGGAGAACAGGCAGGGAGAGAAAACACATCATGGGGTTTCTCCTTTCACCTGCTCATTGTTGTTGAGTCCTGGGGAGGGTCGACTTTTCATACCCTCTGTCCCCCCCCGGGAAGTCTCCTGGAAGAATAGCCCGGGCAGGCACAAGGACATGATTATCCGTTTGTATTCCTTCCGGAAGTTCTGGTTCAACAGTCCGTAGATGATGGCATTAAGGCAGCTGTTAAAATAGGCCATGAAGTAGCTGACCACAAAGAGCCACTCGGGGACACGGGGTGCCATCGTCTGGGGGTCGATGGCCACGGCCAGGCCGATGAAGTTGAGTGGCCCCCAGCAGATGGCGAAGAGGACGAACACCACGAACATGGTGATGAAGTTCCTCAGGTCGCTGGGCTTGAGGCGCGGACGCACCTCACTCTTCACCTTCCGCCGCACCTGGATCACCAGGATCCAGATGCGCAGGTAGCAGAAGATCACCACGGTGATGGGCACCAGGAAGTGAACGACCACTACAGCGATGGTGTATGAGCTGCTGACGGTCTGGGCGAAGGTGCAGGAATAGATGCGCGGGTCGTACTGAAGGGAACCCACAAATAGGTTGGGCACAATCGCCGCCACAGTGAGCAACCAGATGAGGGCCACCAGCAGCAGCGTGTTGCGGTAGCTGTACAGCTTTTCATACTTGAGGCTGTGGCAGATGTAGCAGTAGCGGTTGATGGCGATGCCGGTGATGTTAAATATGGAGCCGATGACACTGAACCCCATCAGGAAGCCGCTGACCTTGCACTGGGTGTCGCCCAGGGACCAGCCGTCATGGAAGATGGCGTAGAGCACCAGCGGGTAGGGGTAGAACGCTACCACCAGATCGGCGAAGGCCAGGCTCACCACAAACACATTCCCTGTGGACACAGACCAAAGGTATGCTTAGCGGTGGGCGGAAATCTGTGGAATTATGGGTAGAGAGCTTTTACCAGTTTTTGGATCACATTGTACCTCGTGGCAGTGTGTACCGCCACTCAAATCACATATTTGCATCGAACCCCCGAGGTTTGGGAGCCCCCTGTTGGCCACATTCAGTCACGACACAAAGAGGCCAAAGTGACTTTTTTAGTGGGACGCAGAAACAACAAACCTGGCCTTGTTCTTCTCAATTTTCTCCTGTTACGCACTTAATTTGTCCATCACATTCTCCCACTCTTTGAATATTCAGTGCTGACGCTGTCTTGGGCCAAAGCCGGTGTGACTGCTTGGTCTCCTTGTTAATCTCTCTCAGACATATCTTCAAATCTTATCACAGGACTGAGAGACGTGTGACGAATGACTACTCTATCTGCTAAAACGACTCTAAGTGGTTTGGTTCAGAGGTTTAGTTCAGTTTTCTCAGACCTAATTGCTTACTAAATCTAGCAGAGTAGAGAAACCTGTTAGGAAGTGTGATATTTACCCCCTTTGGTTGTAAAATCACACACGCTCTTCCCTCAAAAGCTGCCTAGGATTGGCTTACGTCTGTTAACGGGATGAGGAATGACTTAACAACTGTAATTACCTCGTAGAAATCATCTCGCCGAATTTCTCGTGCATTCTTACCTCTCTGTTAAAATATTACATTGAATTTGGCTTTTTTTTTTTTAATCGTACAGAAACTGTCTGTTAACTGGTTACTGGTGCTAGTTAATAGCAGGAGTTCTGAGAAGTTCACTCAGGTCCCAGGTGTCATCAGATCATGGACTAATTGGTGAATTAAAATGCCACTCAGTCCCTAGCAGCATCGATGGTGCGGCTTCACCTCCTCAGACAGCAGGATGCCAACGTGGCTGTAATTTCCCACCTTGAGGGAGGGAGGTGGAACATGTTTGGCAGGGCGGCCCAGCCGAGGTGCCTGATTTCGAGCGCTACTTCCCCGTACATGCGGCCCTCTTATGTATAATCGCCTGCCATTACTTATATTTACATCTAGACTGCAGGAGTGTGACGTTCAGCTCTTATTGTCATAGATGCTGCGATTATAGTTAATGTCAGTGACCCCTGTTAAATCAGGTGACAGTGGACTCGCCGCATTCATCCTATGGTGACATTCACCGTTTCTGTCGTTCTGGGATTCTCTCCATCTTCACGTCTCCCTGTATTGCCAGGGACAGGAAAAGGGAGGGGGGGGGGAGTCTGTCCAGCCACAGCTGGGGGGGGGTGGTGGAGACCGGTGTCATTTCGCTCTGACGTTCTCCTCAGTGAGTTTGTTTGTCAGGAAACACTTTGCCGCGATGTACGATAATGTTCCCCAGGCAGTCGATTACAAACATGGAAAGACCCTGAAATGCCGATATTGAAAAAGTGAAACTTATGTGAGAGCAAAAGCTGCGGGATGGACAGCAGGTAAAGGCGGAGAGAAGCGGCTGCTGTTTGGGTCACGACCTGGCTGACCGGCCTGGTAATGGTACATGGGTCCATCCTGCAGACCCCCGACACCATCATCAGAAAAGGAAAGCAGACAGACGGAAAGTTGGAGGGGGGAGGGGGGAGTTTCTCTCTTTTTTGATCTTCACACACAACCTTTTATCTCCTTCAGAAAAGAAAAAAACAAAATTATTCCTCATTTTGTTCTTGCAACAAAAACTCAGTTATCAGAAAAACACTCATTATTCTGAGCCTGTTTTGCGAAAAAAAAAAAAAAATTGGAAAAATAGGACAGTGATTAAAAAAAAAACCTTGAATTGGTTCCAAAACAATGCAAAAGAAGTTCAGCGTTCTGAGCCCTGGCAGAGGCAAGAGGGGGAAATGCGCAATACTCACACGAAGACGTGCTTTCACGTACTGTGACTACGCCGCATGTTTGCAGCTCTGGGATGCTGCAGAAAATGCTCATGTAATGTGGCAGCCTTGATGGATAATGATCTCTTATAAACAGCTGCAGGAGCTCTGAGGGCAGTACGAATGAAATGCGGATCGACGCACATCGCATTTCAACAAACAGCTTTGCTCTCTGCTTATTTCCTCGAAATATAACATGCATTACATTTATTCTGTTTAACAGAACCTTTCTTTCCAAAGTGACGTACAAATGAGTGAAACAGCACGTTGCACACATATAGCTGTCAAGGCTTCTATTAGGCTCAGTCGCATTTACGCTGATCATGCTGTGAATATCTGAGTACGAGTGGAAGCTGTACTGGGACAGGAGCTATAAAACTGCAACTCAACAAAGCAAGAACCTAATCGGACAGCTATTTGGATCAGCAGAAAGAGCAGCATCCATCAAGCATGGAGTTATATCAGGCTAGTGTTTCATTGTTTGTGCCTGGACCCTGCGATGGTACCGACCGTGGACTGACTCGCTGAGTTATGATGTACTGCACGGCAGCCTTGTTTAATTCGCAGGGAAACAGAGAAGGGTGGGGGCTCCTGCTTTGGAATTCTGCATGGAAGCCAGTACGGCAGACCCTGACCCAGAAACAAAATATACACCACACCATGATTCGTTAGCTTGCTGTACTCTCCGAGGTTAATGATGCCATTTGGGTTTGGGATGGTGGGAGAGATGTATATTTCATGCATCTTGCATTTATAATACATGCAGCCTTGAGTTGAATATTTCAGGGCCAGGAAAATGTGTCATGTGAAAGTTGAGCTTTAAGTGAGATGTTTGCGGAGATTTAGGGTCACGCGAGTGGGTAGCAGGCCTTGCTTGGGACAGAACCGCTCTCTGGCCGTCCATGTATGGCCTACTGGTCAGTCTTTATTTGGCGTTAGTGAATAGACCTTCACTCCTCTGACTTATTTACAGACGTTTTCTATGCACCGTGACGGTTAACTGATGCACAGGGAGCTGTAATTAGCAAGTGAAGGTAGTGAACACTGAGGTCACTGCAGACTTAGATGCCAGAGTCACCAAAGCCTCTAACACTGAGCTGACTAATGTGATCCTGCAGTTTCACAACACGCACAGGTATGTTTCAGTACAGATCATGTTTTAAGGTCTCAAACAGTACAATGCAGGGCTCTTCAAATCTGGCCCTCAATGCCAAATCCAGGCCTTGTTTTCAGTTCTCCCAGGCAGTTAGTTTAATAATTACTGATTCTGATTGGCTGGAGGCTTCACACCTGGCCCGCAGGTAAAGGAAGGCTGGGAAACCAGCGGGGCTCGGCCCTCGAGGGCCGTGATTTGAATAGCCCAGGTATAATGAATATACAAAGAGGACCCAGGTGGCAAACAGGAGGTGGTTGGATTAGAAGGCAGGGGGTCGTTGTCAAGCACAGCATCATGGAACGGACCGGGGAAGCAGAAGCAGGGAGACGAAGAATCGGGGAAAAAAGGGATTTATTCGGGATACGATGAAGGAACACTGGCAGTGTACAGTGACACAACATTGATGACGATGAGGAAATATAGGGGGGGGGGGGGGGTTAATACTCTGCTGTGTATCTGAAAATGCCACAAACTCCAGTGATGACGACGACAGCTAAAATGTAGACCCACGCATGCTTTGCTCACGTTTTAAAAGACCCGAATCCCAGGAGCGACTTCCAGCACCGATGTCCCTGCACCAGTCTAATGTTCCGTGTCGGACTGAGACTGGCTGAGGCAGACAGGCCATTAGGACTGGACCGCGCAGAGCTGACCCAGACATCAGCCGGCACATGGAGGAATGCCAGCGCTCCTCTGTTTGGGGAGGTGGATCTCTCACGCGGACAGCTTACAGACATATCAGTCAATGGCATCCAGCTGACCCAGCTGGCAAAATTCACAGCAGCCAGATGTGGCCCCAGCTTAAGTGTATTTATCCAGAACAATGAGTGACACATTGCTTATTAAAAGCACGCTGTGTTTGTCTCAGTACTATCAGGTTTGGGCCACATTTTCAGAGGACTGAGCATTTTTTCCAAGTACAATCAAGGACAGCGTAAGTCAAAAGTCAGAATCGGAATTAACATGCACCTTTAATGAGATAAAGATACACAAGGAGACGTGTGTTTAACTACTTAAGAGGTGTTTGTAGACAATGACTAACGGTGTTGGTAACATATATCACCTTATTGAGCCCTGCGGAGTTGAGAAAGCAGACTGGGCAGGTAATGATCCAGAAGAGACCATGACTGGTGGAGATGCTCAGCGAAGCGTGTCTCAGTGCCGTCGCGTCGCATCCGGCGCTGTCCAAGGTCCTGAATTCTGTAACCATGCTGTAAATGTGCCTGACATGCTCTCTGTGGGCCTTAAAGCAGTCATTCGTGATGTTAAGACGCCTTCTGGCACCATGACAGTAGTACAGGCCACCTGTGACAGACCAGCTGTGAAGCTAAGCCCTCCACCCAGGCTCTGCTGGCCTATTCCAACCCATCTCCTGTGCCTCCCCTGCAAAGACCCTTAAATTCCCATCCATTGTCTTAACTACTCCTCTTGGTTTAGTTAACCCCATTTCTCTGTCTGTACCCCCCCTCCCCATCCAGGGCACATGGTTCCATTTCCTGATTGGTTACTGCTCATGTGTAGCTGAAGCAGGTACATCTCAACATAAGATAGGCTCCGAACCCATGCGACCCTGAATAGGGCGAGTGGCTATAGAGAATGGATGGATGGAGAGAGTCCAGCTCCCAGCCTCGCTTCTGATCTGTGCAGGTGAAGGCAGATATTTCCTCATGTGACTGAGGCCTACGTTGCCTTTAGAAGACATGCAGAGCAGGCTGTGATCATATCCAGGGGGGACAATCGTTACCACAGAGACCTGGCACGGGCTGGCTGGCTGACTCACTGCCGCCACATGCTAGATGACCCCCATCACTGCACCTGGATCCCATTACCGGTATAAGCCAGGCCCGCAAACCACGATGGAGCCCGTTAGGAGTTTCTCTCCGAGAGCTAGTAGGCGTCCTAAGTGTCATCTTTGATTTGTCACATGAGTATTTTTTAAATGACAAACAACCCCTTGCCTCAAAGCATAATCATGGACAACTCTCGTCCTCCCTGACAACAAAAAGTGATCACTCTTGCTTCCTCTTCCTCGGGGGCAGATCGGTAGGGGATCCGGCTGACTGTAAACGCGTTTTGCGCAAGCAGGTCCACAGCGGCAGACCTAGCGGTGTGTGACTGTCATTTTTTTGCCTAAGATGGTATCTTGCAGCTCCGCTGCAGCTTTTCCTCCACATGCTTTTTACAGCAGGTACCAAATACATCTTCCCTGGATGCAGCCACACATCCAGATTTGCAAGCTGTTATTTTTAAACGTGAGAATAATGCGTCATAGAGTATATTTTCATCTTTCGAGAGGTGCGCTCAGACTGATGCAGTGTTAAAGGATGATTTAACATGGAGAGCACTCAGTCACCATTTAGTAAATAACTTCAGGTGCTCGGTCAAAGCCGGGGAGCGAAATCAGAGGTATTCAGGAGGTTGCTGAGGACGCTGCCGAGTGACAACGCAGTAACTGTACACTCAGGGTCACCGGCCAGGCAGAATACCAGCGTTTATTTAGCCCGGCTGTGAAACCAGCACCGGCCAGATATGCTTTGGTGGCAAAACAAAAAGACGATTACAGACCCTGAAGGTGACTTCTTGTTTCCAGCAAGACGCTGAGACAATTTATTCACTTATTAACAGCTGATAGTTCTTGAATCACAACTGTCGGTATTGAAATTGCTGCAGTTAGTTGTTAATCGTGAGATAATAGGTGTCCCGTTAGAACATGGCATCAGACATCGCGTAGTTAACTGGAACATAAAACATATTGGATTTTCATTTAATTGTTGAACATTAGACATACTAATATAAATGTAGTGCAGCGGTTACGCTTCAGTGTGTAACTTATTTTTTTTACCAACATAAAGTTTAACCTGCTGTCACGTGTTAGTTATGCATTTATGAATGCTGACCGGGTGACGGGCTGGCCCCCCCCCCCATGCTGCTTTTCACCCCCTGTGACCATAAGTGGTTTTTCCTCTGCTGTTCCTGCTTGCTTACATTTTTACTTACTTTTATTCCATTTACTACAATACTTTAATTATTTACTTTTACATAACTACAAATTTATACAGTACATATGTCAGTAGTATTCAAACACTTTTGATAGGGCCTCCCTAGGGCTTATACATTTGTCATGACCCCCCCCCCCCCAAAAAAAAAAAAAAATACACACCTACTGACCCCTAAATAAAATTCCATCCATCCATCCATCCATCCATCCATCCATCCATCCATCCATCCATCCATCCATCCATCCCATTCAGGGCCATGCGGGGGTCGCAGTTTCAAAATAGGGCTGACCCCACACGGTACTGTTTGCTCCTCTCCCCCTGTGTCCCTCTGAATAGTTTGAGTACCACTGCTCTGTGTATTTATTTAGACATGTACATTTTCAGTATTTATCTATTACAGGGACACTTCCAGTTAACAGCATGCTGAAGAAGCCGTACCATTTTGACACTTGTTCCTTAACCATTACGCCCCCTGCTGGGACGTAAGCCCTCTTCTGGGATGTAAGCCCCCTTCTGTAGCAACTGGAGCAAACTCCACGGCAGGCCAGACTGTTACAGCTAAAAGATTCTCGACATGCAGATAGTGAAACAACCTTTGCACACCGAAATCACTGTTGGAATTTTTAATCTAGCTCGAGTCACAAGACGACTGCTGAGAATGTTTACAGATGAATGGATTTATGAAGTTAAATCCTTTGATCTAGCCTGCTGCTTCTAAACCCCATATCCACAGACAAAGGGTGGTCTGAGAATAAAGCTGTTTTATTTCCCGCTGGAGGGCTTAAGACTTACAGTAGCCTGGGTGCTGGTTGTGAAAACCAGGGGCCACCTGAATCCAGAACCTGTTTTCGGTATCTGATCACTGATGAAGTAACAATGTTCGGAAAAATTCAAAATGGGATCACTTTTCAGTGCTTCAGACTTCTGACAGGAAGGCTGTCTGTGACTCCGAGGCATCAGGCCTGTTTTTGGATGCGATGGTCTCGGCCTGCAAACCGTTACCCGGAGCGCCGACATTTGGACACTTTCCTTTGATATTCAAGAGAGAAATTCTGTTTCTGTATTTCAACAGCTAGAAAAAACCTGCGGTATAAAACAGCGATATGCCCACAATCAAAAGAACACTGAAACTGCAAATACCGCCCCAGATTTCGTTACCCAAAATCATTTGTGTATAACTCACATTTTCGGTCCTCTACCTTCACGTAATTGGTTGCTTGAAGGTATCACACGGCCTGGGATATTTCAGTGGAAAGGAACTTTCCGCTTGCCTGTCCGGAACTTCCACAAACGTAGTTGTGAGCCTCGGGAATCTCCCAGGCATTACATAAACTGAACGGAATGATTCATGGTGCCAGGGTGACTGGGCTGATATCCTGTAAATCAGCTGTGGATGGAAATGGACTCTGAAGATGTATTTTGCAATGTGACACCACCAATCTGTTGAGTGCAAAGAACTATTAGAGAATTATGAAAACACAAGCATCCAGGCAGGCCCTGTAAAACTGGGAGATGCAGTCAAGGCGGAAGGGTAGCACTCGAGAGCTTTCACAGCCCTTTGATCAAAGTCAAGACGGAAGATCAAACGGTGGAGAATAATTGAGTCTATCAGAGATGCAAGCAGCAGAACACTTAGCTCATTCTGCCCTAATTATGAATCAGATATTATCGACCCAGCTTGACCCACCTTCTCATTGGTACTCATATATTACATGATATAATCTGGGGATCAGGACAACAAACACTGGACCTCGACCCGCAGACAGCTGACGACAGAAAAACACATGGAAGCAACACGACGAAATTCGGAGGTGAGACGTCGTCTTCGAGGTCGGGTGAAGCCCTCATTCTGGATAGGGCTGTTCAGCAGAGGAGATGCTGAATAAACTGCCTCAGTGGCCTATGCTAAGACAGGCTGAGGAGAAAAGAAGATTGCCTTCAGCGTACGGCTTCTTCACCGTGTTCATATTACACTTTACCTGTACAGGAAACAGCCCAAAAAAGTCCCAGTATTTTTGTCGCGTTGTTCCTTCATTAGACATTTTTGATCGTCTCCGAAGCTTGCCTGCCTGAATGAGGACGTCTCAGTGACGATCACTTCTGCCCCAAGACCAGGTGCAGCAAAACCTCCTGAGGCATTCCAGACTGAGACACGCCCCAGAGTGGGTGACCAGCTCCCGAGGACTTACAACCCATCTCCAGACCGAGCATACTGTTTTATCTAAAGCATGTTTAGCGATAGCATCAAAACAAGATGCTGTTTTTAAATCGACATATTCCACAACCACACATCATATGCAGGGACAGTGTGCAAAGTGAATACAAGACCATGACAGAAGACAACATACACAACAGGCGACTTAAGGGATCCACTTCAACATGGGGAGAACATGCAAACTCCACACAACACACACACACACATACACACAAAGAGGACCCGGAATCAAACCCACAGCCCTAGAGGTGTGAAACCACAGTGAGATCGCAGAGCTGCTTTCCGAGGACCATCGATTTTAAACTCCAAAGCAATTATGGTCAGGGTGCAACACAACTTCTAAACTATCTTAATGGAGGAAAGACTGTGAAGAAACTGTAAAACATTAACAGTACATATTAAACACACTGCACGCTGGTAGTTCATTTAAAAGCAGCATCTGTCCGTGGGATTTTGATTGCTCTGTGGATTTTGAAATTCATCTAGAAGGATCTGACTCTGAATCCTGCTTCTAATCTATACTAATGTGATGTCAAGGTTGTTCAAAATAGTCTCAGTTCATCTTTCTACGTCCACTGTAACATGGCTGTTCAGATCCATTAAGGTGATGATACACAGGGCAGATTTTTGAGCAGTGTCGCCGGGCAACCTCCAACCTGCTGAGACAAAAAGCAACTCATGTGGGTCTGGATAACCGAAAGAAGTTGCCCACTGCTGATCAAAGTTATTCAAATCAAAATTTGTTGCTTAATATCAATGGAAAAGTGCTGAGCAACATTGGTCAGCTACACTGCTCAGCAATGTTGCTCAAAAAGTTGCACTGCGGTTTAGCTCCGTTAACATTCAGCATTTGAACGTTTTTACTGCAATATGCAGTCAAAAGAATTATTCTTCCATGAAGGAGATGCTCCCTGGTCATGCAGGTTTCCAGAGAGACCTTTGTGGGTCATACTGACTTGCTGAAAGAACAGAGCGGGAAGCCAGGATTTCTCCCACCAACTGGGGAATGGGATTAATCAGGGTCCATTCTGAGAGCTGCTTAAAGTCTGCTTTCTCCTCAGGAGACCCCCAAACTCTCATCCCAACTCTTCCAGAGTAGCAGGAGAACGGAGCTCAAGTGCACCTCAGTGCAACCTGCTGGCCTGGTTTTGCATGATGAGCAAAGGGAGCAGTAAAGAGATCTACCTGCCTTCAGCTGTGTGACAGTTCCTCTGGCATTGTGCTCAACCCCCCCACCTCACATGGACACAGGGATCCCACCTATGCGGCAACTACACAGCAGTAATCTGAGGATTCGGAGCTACAGGAAGCTAGTTGCTGGGCCCATCAGGCCATGAAAATACTGCTCCCAACAAGAACATTTCTGTAGACTTGCCCCAGATCAGCACGTTTCACTGGTGGTGCTGGTGTCTAGCCTGTCAATCGTCACTCTGCACCGGAACATCCATTATATTCATGTTTTCCCATCCCCTTGTGCTGGCCCCGCCATTCTGGGGGGGGGGGGTGTCCTTGAATCATGCCTCCTGGTAGACAACCAGTCGCACAAACGGGTAACAAAACTTGACCCAAATGCTACATGTGCTCCAGTAGAAGCTGAGACCTGTATGGGACATTGTCTACTCCACACCGAAACTGGGGAACCCTGGCCTACATCTTCTTTCTGCCATCCCATACCTTCTAAACTGAATAAGGAGTAACAAATGAACCTCAGGAACAGAACATACCAGAAATCTTTACAAACTGAAAGTATGAGGTAAACTTACAGATTATCCGAAGGCAGACTCCTTCATGCCCAGTGGGCTGACCCTCACTATTTCGAAGCCTATTGAGTCTGTGCTCTTTCAGATAAGTGAATGTTGAGGGAATCCACAACGTCATGGGGAATTTGGCAGGGCGCAGCCGAACAGGAGGGACGCGACTACAAGCTTCACGGATGGAGACAGAGGCGGGTGCCTCAAAAATCTCATTTCTGATGGGATGAATGGAATGGATTTTGTTCTTTTTTAAAAACATGTAAGAGATGAGCTGCTCTCTCTAGAGAATGAGGCACTTGGAACAGAGCGAGAGACACACAGACCTGTGGAAGACTGGGATAAGCCAGAAGGATTCCTCTCCTCAGTCGTCCCTCAATGGGAGTCACACCCAAAAACACCGGAGAGTGACCAAGGGAATCTCCCAGGCATATCTTTGGTGTCTGAGAGTAACTCCAGAGAAGCTCTTATATGCAAGCAGTTCATGGATGAAAAAAAACATACAGCAGACGTCTCTGAAAGTGGGGAAGCGTGGTGACGACATTTCAGGCCACTTTTACAACTACAGAAGTGCTTTGTATGAAAGGTATGGAGAAGTGTGATATGTGGCGTTGGGGTTGGGAAGCCTTGCCATGAGGATGCTGTCGGGGCTCGTTTCCTCTCTGATGTTGACACACTCCTGTTTCACCTTGTCCCGCGAGTACAATTTAAGAGAATTAGAGGAGCAGCCAAAAGCCAAAAACCGTCCTGGTCATGCCCGGGCCCTGAGAGCAGCTCACGAGTGGAGGGCGTGGAGTCAGTATCACGGGCCTTTCCTCCGCTGTGCCACCTGAGAAATAATGTTCCTTCCTGGATTCTTATCTTTAGTCAGAGGGGTGTTTGTTCAGAGCTGCAGAGACTACAAAGGCTGGGGCCTCAGCCTTCTGGGTAGGGGCAGACAGCCTGTCTGCCCAGGGAATATGACGTCCATGCTTGCTTTCCTCAGTCACTGTCACTTTTCAGTTCAGTTGTTTGAGTTCAGAAACCACTACAGCAAACTTCCTAAAGGATATGTAAAAAATTCAACCTTCATAATGACCCTGTTTTCCAGCCATGGGACCTGGTAACACACACGCCTGTCAACAGTGCATAAATATGCACATGTATCCTGAAGATTCGCAGAAACACATAAACAGGGCCGGCTCTTGGGCCACAGGGACGCCCCTTGATACAATCCACTGGCCTGAGTGCTTCTCCAGTGGATATATTACTGGAGTGATTAAGGCAGATGAAATTTGAATTCCTAAAGTTAAACACAGCACACGTTAATAAGCCCTGAATAGACAAGGGAAACGCACAGCTAATCCCGCTGCTCAATGCAAGGAATTATAAGAGAGCAACAAAGGCGGACCAAAGGCCAGACATGTCCAGCACAAACAGGTACATAAAACACGCACTCATATTTATTTCCATAAAACTGAGAAGATTAGATAGAAAGCTGAGATGGAGGACAAGTCTAATTTTTACAGTAACGGGCCATCTGGATTTATGCAGCCCCCCAGTGAGGAAACCAGGAACGCCAACAATTAAATTAATTGCTTAAACAAATATGCTACAGACCCCCCAGGAGCCCCATCATCTTACAGAAGGGCAAAAAGTGTCTCCAACGACGTGTAAGACAAGGCGCTTCAGAGCAGCGCGGCATGAACCCAGAGCTTATCTTACAGACTGGCTCTGAAGTGATGCTTCACCTCGACCAGAGGGCAGGGGCTTCAAGCCGCCGTCACCGGCAGAGCCGTACAGGTCGAGCTTCAAAGACATTTCCAAGGATCTGAAGTTCAGGCAAAGCGGGTTATTAAGAGGACTCCTGTGCTTAAATGTGGCCATGTCACATTACAAACCAAAGGAGCACACTCAGCTAAGCTGGTATGGGGGCCAGCTGCCTTAATACCACTTGTATATAAATAACAGATCGGTATGCTGACATTACGGGTCTCCTCAGGGGTGGGGAATGAGTGACATGGGGTGTGGATTGAGTGACATGGGGTGTGGGGACGGTGGTGTTAAAGTTTGTCGACCCAGGTAAAATCTGCTGACCCAGGTAGGGAGGTTCTCAGTAAATTATTGCAAATTGTGATCGTCTGTTATGGGGTTCACCCTCGGTAAATTTTGCATGGGCCCCTTGCCGTGATGGGCCCTGGAGCAGAAGCCCCCCCACCCCTCAGGTACTGGATCACCTTGAGTGGATCCTGCCACACTGCAGGTAAATAAGGCACCCTGATTGACACCAGTAGCTCCTTTCAGCATCTGCGTTAAAGCACAGCATTAAACAGGAGCCTGTCTGCACTATCTGTCAAATTAAAGAGAGCATATCGCGTTCAGTACTATCGTTGCGCTCCGCTTATGTGCATGGAGCAGTTAATCCTTGGCCCCCGCGGTGCCCCCGATAGTCACAGACACAGCTGTCCAAAGGATTAATACTCATCAGGTCCATGTTGGATTCTGACATGACAGTCGGAAATGCCATTTCACGCCTTCCAAACATGCCACAGCTTCAAGATGGACCTCAGAACGTCCTCCACTGTCATTGTGTAAGCTGGAGAAATCCAGAAAAACTAAAGTGCGATTCTCACCTATAGTAAGTGATCACTAGTAAAACTAAAGTGCCACAATAAAGCGTTAAACAGTCCATTTGGGATGAGGGTGAATGAAAGCGAACACCCATCCATCCATCCATCCATCATCTCCCGCTTGATCCGGAGTCGGGTCGCGGGGGCAGCAGCCTCAGCAGGGAGACCCAGACTTCCCTCTCCCCGGCCACTTCGTCTAGCTCCTCTGGGGGGACCCCGAGGCGTTCCCAGGCCAGCCGAGAGACATAGTCTCTCCAGCGTGTCCTGGGTCTTCCCCGGGGCCTCCTCCCAGTGGGACATGCCCGGAATACCTCCCCAGGGAGACGTCCTGGAGGCATCCTGATCAGATGCCCGAGCCACCTCATCTGGCTCCTCTCGATGCGGAGGAGCAGCGGCTCTACTCTGAGTCCCCTCCGAATGACTGAGCTCCTCACCCTATCTCTAAGGGAGAGCCCAGCCACCCTGCGGAGGAAACTCATTTCGGCCGCTTGTACCCGCGATCTCGTTCTTTCGGTCACTACCCAAAGCTCATGACCATAGGTGAGGGTATGAACGTAGATCGACTGGTAAATCGAGAGCTTCGCCTTTTGGCTCAGCTCTCTCTTCACCATGACAGACCGATGCAGAGCCCGCATGACTGCTGACGCCGCACCGATCCGCCTGTCGATCTCCCGCTCCATCGTTCCCCCACTCGTGAACAAGATCCCGAGATACTTAAACTCCTCCACTTGGGGGAGGACCCCATCCCCAACCCGGAGAGAGCACTCTACCCTTTTCCGGCTGAGAACCATGGTCTCGGATTTGGAGGTGCTGATTCTCATCCCAGCCGCTTCGCACTCGGCTGCGAACTGCTCCAGTGAGAGCTGAAGGTCACGGCTCGATGAGGCCAACAGAACCACATCATCCGCAAAAAGCAGAGACCTAATCCTGAGGTCACCGAACCGGACGCCCTCAACGCCCTGGCTGCGCCTAGAAATTCTGTCCATAAAAACTATGAACAGAATCGGTGACAAAGGGCAGCCCTGACGGAGTCCAACCCTCACCGGAAACGAGTCCGACTTATTGCCGCCCATGCGGACCAAACTCTGGCACCGGTCATACAGGGACCGAACCGCCCTTAAAAGGGAGCCCGGTACCCCATACTCCCGGAGCACTCCCCACAGGACCCCACGAGGGACACGGTCGAATGCCTTTTCCAAGTCCACAAAGCACATGTAGACTGGTCGGGCAAACTCCCATGAACCCTCCAGAACCCTGCTGAGAGTATAGAGCTGGTCCACTGTTCCACGGCCAGGGCGAAAACCACACTGCTCCTCCTGAATCCGAGGTTCGACAATCCGGCGGACCCTCCTTTCCAGGACCCCCGAATAGACCTTACCAGGGAGGCTGAGGAGTGTGATCCCCCTGTAGTTGGAGCACACCCTCCGGTCCCCCTTCTTAAAGAGGGGGACCACCACCCCGGTCTGCCAGTCCAGAGGTACTGCCCCCGATGTCCACGCGATGCTGCAGATGCGTGTCAACCAGGACAGCCCCGCAGCATCCAGAGCCTTGAGGAACTCTGGGCGAATCTCGTCCACCCCCGGGGCCCGGCCACCGAGGAGCTTTTTGACCACCTCAGCGACCTCCACCCCCGAGATAGGCGAGTCCACCCCCAAGTCCCCACACTCTGCTTCCATATCGGAAGGCGTGTCGGTGGGATTGAGGAGGTCTTCGAAGTACTCCCCCCACCGACCCAAAACGTCCCGAGCTGAGGTCAGCAGCGCACCATCCCCACCATAAATAGTGTCGATGCTGCACCGCTTTCCCGCCCGGAGCCGCCGGATGGTGGACCAGAATCTCTTCGAAGCCGTCCGGAAGTCGTTCTCCATGGCCTCACCAAACTCCTCCCACACCCGAGTTTTTGCCTCAGCGACCGCCAAAGCCGCATTCCGCTTGGCCTGCCGGTAGCCGTCAGCTGCGTCTGGAGTCCCACAGGCCAGAAAGGCCCGATAAGACTCCTTCTTCAGCTTGACGGCATCCCTTACCACCGGTGTCCACCAGCGGGTTCGGGGATTACCGCCGCGACAGGCACCGACCACCTTGCGGCCGCAGCTCCGGTCAGCCGCCTCCACAATGGAGGCACGGAACATGGCCCATTCGGACTCAATGTCCCCCGCCTCCCCCGGGATATGGGAGAAGTTCTGCCGGAGGTAGGAGTTGAAACTCTCCCTGACAGGGGATTCCGCCAGACGTTCCCAGCAGACCCTCACTATACGCTTGGGCCTGCCAGGCCTGGCCGGCTTCCTCCCCCACCAGCGGAGCCAACCCACCACCAGGTAGTGATCGGTTGACAGCTCCGCCCCTCTCTTCACCCGAGTGTCCAAAACATGCGGCCGCAAGTCCGACGACACGACTACAAAGTCGATCATCGAACTGCGGCCTAGGGTGTCCTGGTGCCAAGTGCACATATGGACACCCTTATGCTTGAACATGGTGTTCATTATGGACAGTCCGTGACGAGCACAGAAGTCCAATAACAAAACACCGCTCGGGTTCAGATCGGGGGGGCCGTTCCTCCCAATCACGCCCCTCCAGGTCTCACTGTCGCTGCCCACGTGAGCATTGAAGTCCCCCAGCAGAACAAGGGAGTCCCCAGGAGGAGCGCTCTCCAACACCCCTTCCAAGGACTCCAAAAAGGGTGGGTATTCCGAACTGCTGTTTGGCGCATAAGCGCAAACAACAGTCAGGACCCGTCCCCCCACCCGAAGGCGGAGGGAGGCTACCCTCTCGTCCACTGCGGTAAACCCCAACGTACAGGCGCCCAGCCTGGGGGCAATAAGTATGCCCACGCCCGCTCGGCGCCTCTCCCCGCGGGCAACTCCAGAGTGGAAAAGGGTCCAACCCCCCTCAAGGAGACTGGTTCCAGAGCCCAAGCCGTGCGTCGAGGTGAGTCCGACTATATCTAGCCGGAACTTCACAACCTCGCGCACCAGCTCAGGCTCTTTCCCCATCAGAGAGGTGACATTCCATGTCCCTAGAGCCAGCTTCTGCAGCCGAGGATCGGACCGCCAAGGTCCCCGCCTTTGGCCGCCGCCCAGATCACCTCGCACCCGACCCCTATGGCCCCTCCCATGGGTGGTGAGCCCATTGGAGGGGGGACCCACGTGCCTTGTTCGGGCTGCGCCCGACCAGGCCCCATGGGTGTAGGCCTGGCCGCCAGGCGCTCGCCATCGAGCCCCACCCCCAGGCCTGGCTCCAGGGGGGGGCCCCGGTGACCCGCGTCCGGGCAAGGGAAACCGTGAATCCAAGATTTTCCTCATCATAAAGGGGTTTTTGAGCCGTACTTCGTCTGGTTCCTCACCCAGGACCTGTTTGCCTTGGGTGACCCTACCAGGGGCATAAAGCCCCCGACAACATAGCTCCTGGGATCATTGTAACACGCAAACCCCTCCACCACGATAAGGTGTCGGCTCAAGGAGGGGAAAGCGAACACCTTTGTATATAAATATACAATTACTAATCTAAACTATAATAAGCACACAAAATTATAACAACATCATAGCTTTACTCCTCTTACTGAGATTGAACATCTACAGACGCTCCCAGCTCGACCAGAAAACAGACCTTACTAGAGTAATGATCAGCCTCTGCAGGGAAAAGCATGGAAAAAAGAACGCGGGGTGTTGTGCTAAGTTACGCTTTGTTGGGGAATATTGCCTGTTGTCGGATTATTTCTGCAATTTACGAGATAAAAACTTTTACCGATTCGCAGTTTTAACGCGGGCTTTCCTAACAGCAGCACATGTTATCATTGCAATTACACCAACACCATGATCGGTTTCTCACTCAAAATGCCCTAAAACGTCAACTATATAGAAACAGGAGGACTACCTTTGAAAACATCCATCCATCCATCCATCCATCCATTTTCCAAACCGCTTATCCTATTGGGTCGCGGGGGGTCCGGAGCCTATCCCGGAATCAATGGGCACGAGGCAGGGAACAACCCAGGATGGGGGGCCAGCCCATCGCAGGGCACACTCACACACCATCCACTCACACATGCACACCTACGGGCAATTCAGCAACTCCAATTAGCCTCAGCATGTTTTTGGACTGTGGGGGGAAACCGGAGTACCCGGAGGAAACCCCACGACGACACGGGGAGAACATGCAAACTCCGCACACATGTGACCCAGGCGGAGACTCGAACCCGGGTCCCAGAGGTGTGAGGCGACAGTGCTAACCACTGCACCACCATGCCGCCCCCCTTTGAAAACAGATGGAAGAAAATGAATTAATTATATTAAAACCCAGTTATACATAAAATCAGAGATACTTTTCTACAATATGAACACAGTACAGTAGGGGTCTCCAGAATTTATGGTCAGCGGGCGGTCATACAAAACATCCGCCCACCGGTAAAATGCCTGGCGATTTTAAGTTTAATCGTTTCCATTTTTCCAACAGAACGAGAGAATGTAAAGGGTGGTAAAAATGAAATTATATAGACCTAGTTTATTTTTGGAAATGAACCAATACTTTGGCACGGAAAACAATACAGGAAACAAGGAAATAGCTACATTAATTCCGTTTTTCTGGTGAAGCATCAAAACGTATTTTACAGACATTACAGTGGTGATATAGGCATATTATCGCTACTGATGGTATTAACGTTTGCTGATATCGCTTTTTCACCTAAACGCAACTGAAACCTGAAATCTGACACTCTGACACAACTTTTTAAGCGGTACTCAAGTGAATAATTAATTTTTAACTTATTTTCCGTGCCAGAAGTCCTCATAAAAAATTTGAGAGATTTGCTGTATGATTGGGCTGTTTTATAAAATCGCACTAACACTTGCGCCTCTCGCAGCCAGCATACGCACGTGCGACGTGCGACCCATAGACAACATCATGAACCGTGAGTTATGAAACATCCCACCGTGAACCTGTGCATTATGAAATACCTCACAATGTTTCACATTCATTCACCAGCTTCCTATTCAAACACGTAAATGGTCAGGTATTTGGATGATTGGGACGGCTGCACGGAGGCGAGGTGTAACATTTATATTATCAGCGCAAATGTAAGCGCTTGTACTTCGCCATAACTTTTCATCTATCTACTTGAAATGCTGTTAAATACCAAAATACTGAGCGCAATTAGCCCTATTTTACAGCTACCGTGCACGGTCAATTTAGGTATGCGGTTTATTAGTTGCACTAATAAAATGACATACAGAATACTGAATGAATGAAACATTTATGTGTGAATGCATGGTTTAGCCAGACTCAGTTTGCGCACCCATACATTAAGCTTTCGCCCTGGACTTACCGGCGTTTCTAAGTTTCCGATTCCTGGCTACTGAGATGATGACCAGGAAATTTCCCAGCACGTCCACCACGGTGGTGAAGATCAGCACGCTGGCCAGCACCGCGATCGTCCAGGCGGGACGCGCCGGTGGCGGCGCGGTCAGAGAGCGGCCGTGTCCCAGCTCCGTGCGGTTCCAGAGCAGCGACACATCCTCCGGCATGTCGAAAACCGCCGCTGTCTCAACTTTTCCCTTTCCTCCGTCCGGAGCATTCAGGCACCGACGTCATTCGGGCAAAACCCGGGTACCGCTTTTGTTGTGGCCAGTTGGGCTTAAAAGTTAGATCTTCCGTCTTTTTTGCATGGATTTGCACAATGGGTGATGCATGCATCCAAAAGAGTCCTTAGGATGTTGTCTGTCACGGTGGTGGTGGTGATGGGGGGTCCGCTGTGCAAGTGAGCCCTGATAACCCCTATGCACGGACTGCTTGAGGAGGCGTGAGTGCACCACACTTTTTCACTCTCATTTGTACAGGAAGCTTCGCCGGAGCGCATCTGCTGTCTTCCCTTCTTTTTAATACCTATCTTTCCATTGCTGCTCGCCTCCTTTCCGTGGCACTGTCCCCCAAATGCATTTTTATGCGTGGCGATTCCAACGCGCAGCGAAACGGTGTCCATCCGGGGATGGAGGGTCGGCTTTCATTTACGGGAGCTCATTTAGGCAGCAAGCACCAACTACGGTGTGTGTTTCTGCGAGAGGTGAGGGGACCAAGGATAGATGGAGGGAGGGAGGAGTAGGCGAGGTGGTGGTGATAGGGGCACACGTGCATGTAATGAATAATTGAGCACTTACTCCGAGTCCACAAAGTGCTCTCGGTTTGTTTTCTTAAAGTATGAGGGACAACTATTTTATGCACACAAAAAAGTTTCAGTATTGCTGAATCTATATTACATTTTCCGCCAATATTTGAACGAGTCAACTAAAACCAATTTAGCAATTACAGTACGACCTGTCTCTGTCTCAGTAGGGTCTCTGTTGACTTTAAATTTTATTTTATTATTCGTTTTTAAGAAGAAAACGAGTTTCATTTCAGAAATGAATCCATTCTTATTACACTATTATTCGTTTCTCAATAAAAAAGGTAGGCTCTGATCGCGTCCCTATTTTGCTCAAAACTGTTCCATTCTCATGTTGTGGTCTTTTTGTAGCCTTGCTATAACTAAACAGCGAAAACTGGTTTGAAAGAGTGGGGCACATTTAAACTTGTATTCCGTCCGTAGCTAACCTGCCTCCCCTTACTAAAATATGCAGCAATATTTACTTATTCCGATCAACGCCTTATTCCCTCATTTAAATGATAGCCAACGATCTGGACACGAGACAAAAAATTGACAGGTTCTAATACCGGGAAGAGGGCTCGATGTATAGAGTTTAAGAGATAAAACGCATTGGATTATTAAACGAATTTATTCCAGAAATAAAAGGGTGTATTACCCAGTCATCTGTAAAATTGCTAAAATAATAAAAAAGCTGCTTTGCGCGACGACGTCTGTTAATAATGGAAAAAGTAAATCATCAATGACATTTCCTAATTAATATCTCCTTTCAAATAAAATGACTGACGGCAATAAACACACGGATTATGTTGC